>NW_027555847.1:313122343-314322343 GCF_003287225.1 Phascolarctos cinereus | reverse complement strand
CAATGCTGCTAACCCTGGTCTACAAGCCACTATGCAATTTTGATATCCCATTGTTAGCAGGGTGGTCACATTCATTCTCCAAAATATATTAGCTCTTATCCATACTCAAAATGCAAACTCCCAACTCTGCATCTTCACAGAATCCATCCTTTATGCCTGGAATTCTTTCCCTCCTCATCTCTACTTCCCAGAATTCTTTTCTTCCTTTATTACTGAGCTCGATGACACTTTTTACATGAAGCCTTCCTTGACCCTTCCAATTGCTGGGGGGTCTTCTGCCTCAAATCACCTTGCATGTATTTTTCTGTTAACCTGCCGCGCTGTCCTTTCCTGAAGTAGAAGGTAAGTGCTTTAAGGGTGGGAACTGTTTTTGTTTGGTTCCTGTATCCCTAGTATCTTGTACTTAATAAATGTTTGTTGAATTGAGTAGTATTGAATGGGATGGGATGAAACTGAGTTGAATACTTTGAAGTTTGGCCCCTAACAGAGTTTTTCACCATCTGCCACAGGCACAGCACAGTAAAGACAGTTGTGCTATTTTCTGTGGACTTGAGAGCATATCCCTCTGTATGGGTGAAGATCTCTTTTCACACACAGTTGCACAAAAATATATAATGTGTGCATATTATGTATTTGTTGTTGTCTAGTTGTTTTTTAGTCGTGTCTGACTCTTCATGACCCCATTTGAGGTTTTCTTGGCAAAGATACTGGAATGGTTTACCATTTCCCTCTCCAGTTTATTTTACAGATGAGGAAACTGAGGCAAACAGGGTAAAGTAACTTGCCCAGCATCACAGAGCTTGTTTAAGGCTAAATTTGAACTCAGGAAAATGAGTCTTCCTGATTCTTGCCCTGGCACTCTATCCTTTTCACCACCTAGCTGTCCTTATTATGTGCATCTGTGTGTGTATATGTGTGTGTGTATGTATATGTATATATATATGTGTATATATGTATATGTATATATATGTGTGTATATATGTATATGTGTATATGTGTATATGTATATGTGTGTGTATATATGTATGTGTATATGTGTGTATATATGTATATGTATATATGTGTATATATGTGTATATGTATATATGTGTATATATGTATATGTATATATATATGATATATAACAATACTAATTAGTATATATAATTATAAGTACATATATTTATGAGTTGTTATTGTTTGTCCTTTGTTCTTGAATAGGACAATGACATCATGAGGACAATGTCTTGCCTTGCTCATGAATTGGATTTAAGTGAAGCAGAGCTAGTAGTCTTTTTTGCTCAGTCATTCTCTTAGTCTCCCTGTTGGACAAAAACAGAATGGAAGAGACCAAGACGAGCCAGAAAATTTTGTTAAGGGCATCAAAATAGAGCTCTAATTAGGACGGTGCAGTTGGGTAGCTTTGCTCCAGGGTACAAAGTGTCAGAGAAGCTTCATAACGTTTTCCTGAAAGTGCTTCCTCCTCTACTTGGTTTGTGGGAGTCATTGGCTCGTCCTTCCCTTCTAGGCTCTGCCCACACCATTAGGACTCTCATTTTTGCCCTCAAAGCCACACTATCAGCTGGTATCAACCTCAGACTGTTTGTGGGAGGGTTTTCGGAGGGCAGCCCCGTCCATTCAAATGGGTCCAATTACAGGTGAGTCTCCCTCACCACTGCCCCAACACAAAATATTACTGGTCAGAGCACCACATGGAAGTGTTACTACACTCTCTTTAGGCTGCAATGCTTTAGTTTACAGTGATTGGACAGTTTTAGTAGTAGCTAAGGAGACACAATCCATCTTGTTTCATTTCTGCCTTCCCTCTCTTTCCCCTTCCCCTTCCTCCATATATTCCTCTCCTTTGGTGGTGAAGAGTCATGCTAGCAGTGGTGACCTGTGACTATGGCAGCCATATACATCCTACACTTTCTGGGTTTGCTTGGAAGAAGGTTTTACACAAGGAACATCCTTTGTCAGTCCAAGTGTCCTGATCTTCAGTTAGGAAATCCCAGTCATCTTGTCTCCTGGATCCCTCTTCATGTCCTGGCAGCATTGTTCTTATCCTCCAAGCTGGTCCAACTCACTCTTCTCAGGATGGGCTCAGTGGCCACCTTGCCTACTCCCTGAAGCTGCTCCCTAGGCCAAGCAATGACTCAGCCTGACCCAGCTCTGCACGTGAGAAGTGACGAGATCACAACCCAAGGTGGAAAGCTAATCACAAACATGACTGGCCCTTGTTTTTTAATTCCTAAAAATAGAGGCCTAGTTCCTGATCTCTGCAGGAGAGGGAGGGCAGGCCCCACTGTGTGTGTGCAGGAAATCACGTGGGGGGAGGGCAGGGAATAGCCTCATTATTTATGACCATGTCAGAGCTGTTACCTGAGTCTTGACAGTACAAGACTAATACAGCACTTTATAGCAAGAAATTCAGTTAATCAGGAAAAAGAACAAGCTTTCTCCACCCCCTCCCTGACCTCAGGCAAATTCTGCCCAGTGTTTTGAGAGTGCTGGCTAGTTGGGATCACCCTATTCCACCCCGGCTCTAACCACCATCCACTTTTTCCATTTCTGTGCTGCCTGCTACCCAACATCTTCTCCTTCTTTTAGCCCAAATCTCACATGTTAAGTAGTCCCTGATGGAGAACAGGTCTGGGACCTGAGCCTTGCCCTCTTGCCTGTATTTGGCCTCAGCATCTCACCCCTTCGTCCTTCTCCCAGGACTAGAAGGCCAGCTCATGCAGAACACCCGCCCCAAAGCAAACCAATACCATCCACACGAGACTTGAAGCCCAACCAAGAATCCCTTCCCATTCCCAGCCCTGAGCTGGAATGTCCCCACATCCCACACACTCAGCTTCCCTGACATTCCTGTAGCTTTCACTATTAGTTACCTCTTTCATCACTTAGTTTTCCCAGCGTTGGGTCTATCTACATATTCCAATGTTTCATTTCTATGGATTCAGACCCTCTGGCAACACTACCCCTGCCACCCCCCCCCCAACAACCCTCTGTACCATTTTCAGGTTTGATAAATGCTTCCACTTTTCTTTGATGCTGACTTGACTTGGCAGGCATTTACCGAATGGTATACTTGGCCCAGAATCACACCATCACTGAATATTTTCTTCCTTTAGTTACTTTCCTCCTCCTGAATCCTGTCTGGAAATGATGCTGTTTCTAGCAGTCCCTGACAAAGAAAATACCTCCATTTCACCAGAGGAAAGTAAACACCACCAAATTTCATTAAGTAGCCAAAAACCTGCAGAAGCAATACTTACCTTTTTCTTTCTAGTGAAAGATTTAAAGTTACTACATGTTACTAATTAATCTGAAAACTTGAGTGACTGACTTTATAGGTCGTTGAGCAAGCCTGTGAGTGTTCACAAAATTCCATTCTGCTCAGGGTTTGAATGTCACATCTATTTTGTAGGTGAGGGAGTTAGAATTTTTCTCTTGCCCAGAGAAAGTTTCATTTGGGAAGCAGACACTAGGGAGTGCTAGAGCCAATAATGTTTCTTTCTATTAAAATTTAGAGCAAGCAAATCTGGCCCCTGAAGACAAAACAAAACGGACTTTGGCAGCTCGATGGGTGGGAAGAACATGGCAAGGGGGTGGGATCTGTCCAGATGACAGAGAGAGAGAGAAGACCAAGGAGAGGGTTAAGGGTGGCAAGAGGAAAAATACATAAGAAAACATTCAAAAAGTTGTTTTCCCGGCTAACCAAGAGTTCTGCTCAAGGGAAGAGTCAAGATAACTTGTGCAACCAGACACCGCAGTATATACTTGAAACCTGTACAAACACACACTGAAGGTTATACACACATACATATACCCCTGAAAGTCAAAATCATTTGTTATCAACAAAGCAAACAGACATCTGGGCAAATGAAATGGAAGAGTACACATACACTCACCTGACACCAGGATAAACAAACAGGTTGTCAAAGCCTTTCTCTTCTATCTGTAACCAGGCAGCAGAAAGCCTTCTTCCCAGGTTCTGCTGATGCCTTTAGAAACTCGTTGTTTTCTCCAGCTTCTGCCTTTATTTTTAACCCAATTAAATCCATACATATATGGACCCTGTGAAGTCCATCGAGTGAGGGCTCAAGCCAGAGCCTCTGATTTGTTAACTAGTTTAGAGTGAGTTCAGGAAAAAGGGAATATCAGAGCAGGGGCAAAAAACAGTTGAGCAGGTTAGAGAAGAAACAGGAGGAAGGAGGAGAGGCTGCAAAGGATAGACCTGAATGTTGGCACCCTGATACAAAGCTATGATTGTTCCACCCTAGTTACAGCTCTTGATGTGTGTATCCAGCTATATAGTAGTGGTTCCCCTGAAGGGAGAGTGGTAAAAGAGGGATAGCTTGATGATTGGAGGGATGAGAACTAGTCCTTTTTTTTTTTCCTTTAAAGGCCATAAAATTTAGTTTCACCTCCTTTGAGCTGGAAATGCTCCAAACTGGGGAGCCAAATTTAAAGAAATATATGAGAGCAGCAGGGTCCTGCAGCTGTACATGCTAGTTCTGGGCTGTTCCTTCCCTCCTCCTCCACCCCCACCTCCAGCCTTTCTGTTGAATCCTACCGTGGTATTCGTGGTGGTGGGGGGCTTAGGAGTTACAAAAATTGAGTTACATGCGGCTAGGGTGTGAGATGCTTGAGGTCATGAAGTATCCTTCAGCACATGGGCTTGGGTATTACTCCTCGTGGTTTGGCTGACCGCCAACCCACATTATTACATCTGCCCACCTGGAATCCTCCAGAAAGTTCAGCAGAAATGAAACATTCTGTACTGTCTGTTTGAGGTACAGTAGTTGTTTTATGCCACCTGGCACCTGATAAATTCTACCCCAGCAGCTGTCCCCTTTCAGCTGAGTGCCTCAGGTCTTACAGAAATAAGACCACATTTCCCTGATATTGATTCTAATGAAAAATTAGCCTTTTAATTCCTTAGGATTAGTAGGAAGGATAGGCTTTTATACTCAAAAAATGAAAAACGCTTGCATGATTATATGGAATCTCAATGGATTTCCCTGTAAATTTTCCTTTTTTGAACATGATAGAATCAGAGGCCTTGGCTTCAACTGCTAGATCCTGCTAGTTAGTTGCTGTGTGGCCTTGGGAAAGCCACTTAACTTCTAAGGGCCTCAGTTTCCTCACCTGCAAAATGAGGAGGTAGGGCTAGATGGCCTCTAAAGTCCTTTCTAGCCCTAAGTCCTATGATCCAATCCTTGTACATCAGTCACACAGAAAAACAACCATTATTGGAAGTCAGCTTGAAGCATGGGTCACCCTTCAAATTCACAAGATGACTAAAGTATGGAATAGTTTGTTTGGGGGTAATGTAGAGACTCGAGTTTAAGGAATTTTCAAGGTGAAATCTGCCATGTTAGACAACAAGCTGGATAAAGCATACTGTCAGTTATTAAATAACAATTGGGCAGCTAGGCAGATCAATGAGTGTATCAAATGAGATGATATGGATGATATCTGTGAAGTACACAGCACAGTGTCTGGCACACAGTAGGCCCTATAGGCTGTCTTCTCCTCCTTCTCCTTCTCCTTCTCCTTCTCCTTCTCCTTCTCCTTCTCCTTCTCCTTCTCCTTCTCCTTCTCCTTCTCCTTCTCCTTCTTCTTCTTCTTCTTCTTCTTCTTCTTCTTCTTCTTCTTCTTCTTCTTCTTCTTCTCCTTCTCCTCCTTCTTCTCCTCCTCCTCCCTCTCCCTCTCTTTCTTCTTTATTGTTGTTCAGTCTTTTTCAGTCATGTTCAACTCTTTATGACTCCATATGGGGTTTACTTGGCAAAGATACTGGAATACTTTGCCATTTTCTTCTCCAGCTCATTTTATAGATAAGGATGCTGAGGCAAACATGGTTAGGTGACTTGCCCAGGGTCACACAGTTGGTAAGTTTCTGAAGCCAGATTTGAACTCAGGAAGAAGAATCTTCCTGACTCTAAGCCTGGCACTCAATCCAGTATGCCACCTAGCTGCTCCATTATTATTATATACCGTTTATTATGAGGAGAAAATTTCCCGGAGCCATAAGTATGAAGTTAGTTCCCCAGGACTGGCAGAAATTCTTCCTGTCTGAGGGGTGGCAAGCTGTCCAATGGCAGAGGGAAAACCGTGGAGCTAGGACTGCATCCCAAAGGCAAGCAGACCAGCTATATAATGACATATTACATATGTCGTATTACATGATATATTATGACATATATATGACATATTACATACATATACATGACAGCTAGTAGTGTTGCCACTAAAACAAACTGTTCTTCACCAAAACTCTTTAACTCAATCTATTGGATTCTCTTTCCAATAGAAACACATCTCTGATTTTATAAAGGAAGACAATAAGAAAAAGAGAAATTGCTTTACAAAGTTCACTTTACAGTCTGCTTTACCAGAAGGCCTCTGTAACTAGTTGCATGCCCGTCTGAATCTATATTTACCTGTACAGAGAAGAGAGAAGAATATTGACCCTGAGGGGTATTGAGCTCGCCATTTTGCTGCTTACCATCCCCCTCAAAAAAAAAAAAGCCTTTATGTTTTTAGGAAGAAAATTTTCACCTTAACCCTCAGTACGTTTTAATGTAAACAACTCCCCTTACCTCCAATCTCCCAATCAAGAAGACTTAGTTTCTATCTAACCTACATTTAATGTCAAATTCTATTTCCTCCTGTTCCAGCCATGATGATCAGAGAATAGCTAATCACCTCAAGGGATATTGAATTCACCTCTCCTCCTGGATTCTTTCTCCTCTCTGGGTTTTTGGGACGCTGCTCTCTCTTAGTTCTCCTATCTGTCTGACCATTCCTCGTTCTTCATCCAGGTCACATCCACTGTTCACAGGTGTCCCCCAAGGCTCAGTTCTGGTCTGTCTTCTCATATCTTTCTACATCATCTCATTTGGTGGGGTGTATGGGGTGTTGTCAGAGGACTAGCACCTCTGGTGTGAGGGCTTGCTGAGCCCTTTTCAGGGCTTCTCATCAGTGTCTGTATCTCACCTAATTCTCACCCATGGCTCCAAGAAGCTGTAGCATACCTTATGGCTACACCCAGGTAAAACTGTTTCGGCAGAAGCCTCAAACCTATTGGTGAGTTAGGGGAATGTCTACCCCGAGCATGTGAAGACTTTTCCTGGTGGAATGGGTGGATGAGAACAGTTTGTTCCAATAGCCATGAAGGGAGCTGAACCAGGCACTGTGGAGTGCTTAGAGCCTGCTCAGGTATGGAAAACACTAATGCCATCCGTTGCGTCCCAGGCCATCACCAGTCATCCTGACTTTTGTCCTGCCACTGGACTTCAATGACTGGAAGAGAGTGAGGCTGATGACTTTGTGCAATTCTGCCTCACTTAAATCCAATTCACAAACAAGTCAAGACATCACCCCATGATGTCATTGGCCCTCTTGGAAAACAAAAGACAAACATCTCATTTGGTGATTTCATCAACTTCCATGGATTCAGTTGTTATTTCTATGCAGAAGATTCTCAACTCTATTTTCTAGCCCTCACCTCTCTCCTAACCTCATCATCCACTGCAGATTGGGCATCTTGAATTGATGCTCCATAGATATCTTAAACTCAACATGATCGAAACAGAACTCATTACCATTTTTTCTAAAACCTTTTCTCTTCCAAACTTCCCAGTTACTTTCTAAGGCACGTCCTTCCAACAACCTAGGCTCAAAATCTAGGTCTCATTCTTTTTGTTTGCTTTTAGGCAATTGGGGTTAAGTGACTTGCCCAGGGTCACACAGCTAGTAAGTGTCAAGTGTTTGGTCTGAGGCTGTATTTGAACTCAGGTCCTCCTGACTTCAGGGCCAGTGCTCTATCCTCTGCACCACCTAGCTGCCTCTAGGTCTCATTCTTGACTCCAAACACTTACTCCATACATCAAATTTCTTGCCAAGTCTTACTGTTTCTTCCTTTGCAGCATCTCTCTCCCTCATCACCTCATGCCTCGACTATGGCAATGGTCTTCCTGTCTTAAGTTTCTCCCCCACTTCAATCCATTTTCTACACAGCTGCTAAATTGATCTTCCTAGGTCTGATCATGTCACCCTCCTACTCAGTAAACTCTAGTGGCTCCCAGTTATATCCAAAACCAAATATAAAACCCCCGTGTGGCTTTTAAAGCCCTTCAAAAGCTGATCCCTTAGGGGCAGCTAGGTGGCTCAGTGAATAGAGCACTAGCCCAGAAGCCAGGAGGACCTGAGTTTAAATCCTGCCTCAGACCAAACACTTGACCCTAGCTGTGTGACCCTGGGCAAGTCACTTCACCCCAATTGCCAAAAAAGAAAAGAAAGAAAAAAAAAGAAAATCCATAGCAAAGCCTGATCCCTTTTTCTCTTTCCAGTCTTTTTACACTTTATTCCCCTCTACATACTCTAAGAATGGTGCAGCTAGGTGGCACAGTGCCAGGCCTGGGAGTCAGGAATATTCATCCTTCTGAGTTCAAATCCAGCCTCAAACACTTACTAGTCACTTAACCAGTTTGTCTCAGTTTCCTCGACTGTTAAATGAGCTAGAGAAGGAAATGGTAAACCACTCCAGTATCTTTGCCAAGAAAACTTCACATGGGGTCACAAAGACATGATTGAATAGCAACTCCTTCATTAAGATGTTGTTGTTGTTGTTGTTATTCGTCCTTCGTTCTTAAAGAGGACTAATGACATATGAGCTCCTTGAAGGCAAAGATGATTTTTACAGTTCTTTATAACCCCAGCACTTAGGACAGTTCATGGCACTTAGTAAATGCTGAATAAATAAATGCTTGTTGACTCGACTAAAAAAAGCATGGAGCAGTGGATTGAGGGCCAGGTTCTCAAACACTAGGTTCAAGTCCCACTTTTGAAACATACTGATTTTAAGTGCCCCAGGCAGTGCTGCAGTACTTTAAAGCACAGAACATTGTTGATCTCTGTTATTAGCCAGTTTCACCACCAGAAGACCCTTTCATCAATGAAATTACAATCCTGGACTGGGGGGAAAATTGATCCTTACTTTTTAAGGCAGCCTGGTGTAGGCGAGTGAGCATTGTAAAGACAAAAATACTAGAATTTGTATCACGGGAAGAGTCGGTTGGCAACAGCTCATGGAATTTAACCAAAATGGGAGCCGTGGAGGAATGGAAGAAAGTAACAAGCGTTTAGTAAGCACCTATTGTGTTTCAGGCACTGTGTTAAGTGCTTTACAAATGTCTCATCTGATCCTCACAACAACTCTGTACTGTTATGATCTGCTTTTCACAGTTAGAAGCTGAGGCATAGTGAGGTTAAGTGACTTGCCCAGGGTCACACAGTTAGTAGACGTATAAACCAGTTTGAACTCAGGTCTTCCTGACTCCAGGCCCAGTGCTTTATCCACTGCACCCCCAGTTGATAAGATACTTGGCACAGAGCAACTAGCTGAGGGTTTCAGGAGCCTTTAAAAAGAGTGATTTCTGCCAAAAAGGTATTTGGTTTTTTTTCAAGGACAGGGGATTAAGACAGAAATCTGGCCTTGGAGTGAATAGAACAGAGGAGAAAAGCCATATTGTTGCACTAAGTGAGACAAAGTTGGACTCTGAAACATGCTGCCTACCTGTAATTTGCTTGCCTATATATATATCCAGGAATACGAAACTTGCCACTGTAGAGAAGCAACTTTTGGGTTCCAGATGGCCGGCTGAGTGAGTCAAGATCTAAATGAGTCACTACAGATGAAGGAATACAGTAAGGGTCAGGACCCAGACTTTGGTCTCAATATGTCAAGTGAACCTGTTCAATCCACCTTCTTGGAAGTGGAAGTAGAAAATGGAAAATGAGAATGCCCTTGACATTTTCACCCTAGTCATCTCCCGTCCTAATATGTGTGTGTATGTATGTATATATGTATTCCAATGCCTGCTCCTAAATGAATGGTGCTGCTTTGGTTGGAATGCCAATGAAGTACGTCTGATCCTTATTAAATATTTTAAGTAAGTTATTAATTCATACCAGAGACACATGTAAGGATGCTGTCATATTATAAACATTAATAGTGCAAAGGACCAGTCCATGGAACCACATGGAACCCTCCTTGAACACATCACTCTAAGCCACACTGGGTTGAGAGGCAGAGAGAGCATTGCCTTCTTTTGCTTGCTCAGTCATCCTCTTAGTGACCTGGATTCTCCAGCACCCAATTCAATTTATCAGACATCTTGGAGCAACTGCTGTGGCCAAGGCACTGCGATGGGGGTGTGGCAGGGTGGTGGGAATTCTGTTCCAGATACCCCCCCCAAAAAATTTAATTATACTCTGTGCCCTCAAGGACATTACCTTCCCCTGCCAGGAGGAAACACAGAGAGATAACATAGTATAGCCGAAAGGGCCGATTCTGCAGATGGGCATCCTATCCAAAGCAGCACCCATGTAAGCCAAGAAAGGGCATTGGAATTTTTTTTTTCTAACCATGAAGATGATAATGCCAGGGATGTTCGTATTTGCAGCTACCATCTGCTCAACTGTGAAGGACAGAAAACAGATTATCCTTGGATTTTGAGACTGAAATCTGGGCCTTGACTCTTAGACTTACTGTGACCTTGGAGAATACATTTGCTCTCTTGGGAGCAGCTAGATGGATCAGTGGATAGAGTATCGGCCCTGGATTCAGGAGGACTTGAGTTCAAATCTGGCCTCAGACACATAACACTTACTAACTGTGTGACCCTGGGCAAGTCACTTAACCCCATTGCCTAGCCAAAAGAAAAAAAAAAACAAACGAGAATACATTTGCTCTCTCTGGGTCTCAGTTTCCTCATAATAGGGTGGATTAGATGAAGTGTAAGACCACTCCAAGTTCTATGAACCTTTGAACATGCAGTAAACCCATGGAAAAGACAGCTAATGTGCATGAGGAGCAGGGCCATGACACCAATTCCAAGAGACTCATCATGGAAAACTCTATCCACATCCACAGAAAGACCTATGGAGTCTGAATGCAGGTGGAAGCATGCTATTTTCTCTCTCTCTTTTTTTTTGTTTTTTTTTCTTTCTCGTGGTTTCCACCTTTTGTTGGGATTCTCCTTTTCATAACATGACTAATGTGGAAATATGTGTAATATAATTGTATGTGTATAGCCTATAGCAGATTGCAGGCCATCTTGGGGAGGGAGGGAGGAAAATTTAGAACTCAAAATCTTATAAAAGTGAATGTTGAAAACTAAAAATTAATTAATTAATTAAAAGGAAAAAAACCCTCCAGATCTCATAATGGCCCATGGGATCTTGGATAGGGTAAAGCGTAAGATGAAGCTGACTAGCTCTGTTTTGTTCTTTTTTGTAGGGATAAAGAATGAGACCTTGCTCTTGGGAGAGAAAATTTGCCTTCTCCCCCAACCCTAGTGGGGGTGTACTCTTCTGCCCCATTTTCACTGCCTGGCACTCCATTCCCCCATGCAGATGGGCTGGGTCTCCTGATACCATCTCTTGCAGCTGAGTGGGAGGGTCTTGTCTCCTTTCTACTCAGAAGGCCCATGATCCCCAGCACCCAGCACTGTGTCTGGTACATTGTAGATACTTAATAAATGCTTTTAAAAATTGATTTGAATGTATTTGGGAGGTTTTCAGGCAGCCTGTGAAGTAAAAATAAAAGATTTAAAATATTTAAAATTATGCTTTCTTACAGACCCTGTCAGCTTGGCAAGAGAATGTTGTGTCTCAGGGAGAAGACTACTCTCAGTAGTTTTCTCAGGCATCAGGGGGAAGATCTAGCCAGTCTTCCAACTTCTCGCTGCCATCTCCCCACTGTATGAGAGGAGAGGGATCCAGATGCTCACGAGGGCTCTCTCATCCCCAGTGATAAACGACTTGGGGAACTAGCTTTCAGGGATGATTTGAGAAATGTGGCTCATGGCTACACAGTTTTAAGGTCATTTTCATTTTCTAATTTTACTGAACTTGGTGGGTGAGGAACAAAAAAAAAGAAAAAGTAAGAACAAACTTTATGAACCTTACTCTAACAGGAGGCAAAGAACAAACCCAAACCAGTCCTCAGCTACTTTTCCAAAGAAACTGGGAGCAGTTAAGGGGGCAGACACTGTCAGCCAAAACTCTAAGTTCTAGCCCTTCTGGCTGGGCTAACAGGCCCCTCTTTTTCAAATTGAAATTCCACCTTGCAGAAATAGCTGGAAAAGTACAAGCTCAGTTCTTCAGGGACCTGCAAGGCCTTTCTGGGTGAAGCATCCAGTTCCCATTCGGCTGAGCTTCTCTTTCGTGCCAACATGCCTTGAAACCTTTTCTCCACAGTGCTCTGTGAAGACTGGGCAGGTTTCAGCTCTCAGCAAACCAGGAGCCAGGGATGCTCCATCTCTGACAGCAGCTAAAGCATCTGTGGTGAAGAACCCCGCCAACTTGCTGAAGTGAAGGAGAAATAAAACTGCTGAAGGAGAGGAAAAAGCTTCAGGAATCCTGCTTGCAGAAAGTCCATTTACTCTAAGTATCTCACGTTATAGTCTTCTCCCTGCAAAGGAAGCAGGGTCTCTGAAGTACAAAGTATACTTTTAAAAATTTGAAATCTTTTGTTTTTACTTCACAGGCAGCTTAAAACCACCCAAAATACATTCAATTCAATTTTTTTAAAAAGGTATTTATTGAGCACCTACACTATATCAGACACAGTGCTGGAGATACAAAGACAAAACTCCAGATTGGTTACACTTTTCTACACAGATTGTTAAGGAATGACTTCACTTTAGGGATACTTTTTAAGCTGCACCATTAAAAAAAGAGAGAGAGATTGATTGTGTTGTTCAGTTGTGTCTGACTTCTTTGTGACTCTATTTGGGGTTTTCCTGGCAAAGATGCTGGAGCAGTTTGCCATTTCGTTCTCCAGCTGATTTTACTGATGAGGAAACTGAAGAAAACAGGGTTGAGTGACTTGCCCAGGGTCACACAGCTAGTAAGCGTCTGAGGCCAGATTTGAACTGAGGAAGATGAGCCTTTCTGACTCTAGGCCCAATGCTTTATCCACTGTGCACCTAGCCCCTTAAAAAAAAAAGATTCAATGTGCTTATATTTTTACAGAGTATTTATTAATCTAGAAACTATGAAGCTATCTTTATATTATTAAAACTAAGTTATATATCTAAAAATTTCTTTATAAATGTGTAAACTTTCCAAATTTATAGAGACTTAACATGGATGCTGATAGAATTTATTCTACAATATTGAGGAAAATTATCAGACCTTACATACGGTGACTAGCGTCATGGAGTTATAGCTGAAAGAAACCTCAGAAAGCATCTGGTCCAACCCCCTCACTAGACAGATGAGGAAACTGAAACTAAGACCCACGGTAGTGAAGTGACTTGTCCAAGGTCCTATCAATGGTATGTGGCCACCTTGGAATATGAACCCAGGTGTTCTGACTTTAACAATCTAGCATACTTCCCACTGCATTATTTTCCAAGTGCGGATTAACATTAAGAGAGCCTCTTCATGCAAAAGTTGTCATTGGCCAAGTGATAATATCTGGGGTGATGCCAAAGTAGTTCCAGATAGGATCTCTTTTCCCCATCCACTCACTCTCTCATGTGTTGCTCAGACAAAATTAGATAGTTCAATACTCGTGTATTTTGAAAGCAGGTCATATAAATGAGAAAGTACTTTCTGGGGAACATGCTGGTGAAAGAAAAGCTTCTCGGAGCACAGTGAGTATGCCAAGTCCATGTTATTGAAAGGAAAAGCATATTATTTTAAGAAGGCTGTGTGTGCCAGTCAGTGGTCAGACCCCAGGAAGAGACAGAGCCAGCTAGCAGGGTCCTCATTCCTGCCCAAGCGTTCCCCTTGTCCTGCACCCTGCGGCGAAGCAGAAAGATGGCTCTGTGGGAAATTCCAAGCAATAATTCATTTTTAACCAATATTTGCTGAGCTTCTGCTAAGTATAAATCACTGTGAAAGATCCAAAGAAGTAAGAGATGTTGGGCCCTGCTCAGGAAGGATACTGACACGCACACATGAACGAAATTGCTAAAGAGAAGCAACGTGGTACACTGAGAAGAAAAATGTTTGTTTTTGGAGGATATGGGTTCAAAACCTCTGACGCTTGCTACCTGCATGGCTCTGGGCAAGTCATTTAACCTTGTTGGCCCTCGGTTTTCTCATCTGTAAAATGAAGTGATTGGATGGATGGTCTCCAAGACCCCTTCTGGCTCTCAAGCTATCATCCTGTGACTAGCGTGTGTCTTCTGTCTCTGCAAGGGATGGTTACATAGGCATGTAGACAGTGCAGCAGATAGAGCATGGGATCTGCAGCCAGTAATATCTGAGTTCAAATTCAACCTCAGATGTTTGTTAGATGTATGACCTTGCACAAATCTTTTAACCTTGTCATTTCTCTTCAGTAAATGAGGATGATAATAGTTCTTACTTCCCAGGGCTATTATGAGGATCATGTGATTTGCAAACCTTAATTGCTATACAAATGCTGGAACTGCCTTAGGCATTAATAAAGTCTGAGAGTCTCCCCTACACACACACACACACACACACACTCTTTGGTATCTTCCTCTCCTTGCATATCAGTCTCTCAATGCCCTCACAACAGTATCAATGCCAACTTGGATCTCCTCTACATATATTTGGTCTAGACCACTGCTTTTCCTATCTCTCTTCTCTTTTATGTCATTTCTACCTCCTTGATAAGCACCTCAGGGTCTGTAGTGTTAGGATATGAGCATGGTGATTACAATATGTTTGATAGATAAAGCAGTTTGTTGAAATGGTATTTATTCTTTTGCAACTCCTGTTTTTTTTTAAAAGTATTAAGTTATATTGCACACGGTAACAGCCATGTTGTGTGATGACTAATATTGATAGACTTACAAGGATCTAAGACAATTCCAAAAGACTTGTGATGGAAAATGCTATCCACATCCAAAGAAAGAACTGTGGGGTTTGAATGCAGATCAAAGCATACTGTGCGCTATTTTTTTTCTTCTGTTGTGCTTTGTTTCCTCTTTCTGGTGGTTCCTCCTATTGGTTCTAATTCTTCCTTACAACATCACTAATTTGAAAATATATTTAATAGGAATGGATATGTATAGCCTGTATCAGATTGCACTACCGTCTTGGGGAGGGAGCTGAGGAGGGAAGGGGAGAAAAATTTAAAAATCAAAAGCTTATGGAAGTGATGGTTGATAAATCAAAATAAATTAATTAAAAAAAAAAGAAAAAGGTCAGAGGGTGTTTCCATGACAATTGCTATACAATGGTCATCTGTGGCGGTCCAGAGTTCACCAGTGTGTTGTGATATGAACTCAGTATAGATCCTTTCTACTAGCTAGAGATACTATCAGGTATTGGGCATTTAATTTCTCAAATCTGAACTGAATTATCTACAAATATTATTGTGATTCAATATTTTCAAGAATGTCTCAAAAAAAAAGTACAAAGTTCTCTTTCCATTTCATAGTTGGGAAAGCCCATGGGATGACTTTGTTCAGTTGGGTGGCTTGCCAAGCTTTCTTTACACTGGTTTTACCTTCCAGCGTTTCTTACTACTTTATGAAATGATACTGTTCATGATTATCCACAATTCTTCTTTGTAAGATTTTACAGATGAGTTTATATTCTACCTCGATGTTGTCTTTGGCAGCAGTCTCTCTCCATTTGACAAGTTAGTCAAATATTTGCTGACTAAGATTTTTGTGATCTCCTTTTGTGTTACTGTAATGATTAATTGGCATTGGTTTAGCTTCTGGATGAACTTTTAGAATTGGTGTTGATGTCTTTTCTGTTGTCTATTTCCCTTTTTTTTTTGGTAATTTATATAAATAATCCAGAATTAAATCTTTTAAGTTTTATGCCATATCTTTTTCTTCTTCTTCTTCTTCTTCTTCTTCTTCTTGTTAATCTTAAATTCTGATCTTAACTTGGAGACTAAGAGGTAGACTTTAGGAGTTAGACTAGAGTTATTTATAGATTTTACAGTAATCTGTGGAGAGGTATTAATTAAATTTATAATACTATGAAGGAAGAAAGTTTAGAGAAAAGAAAAAGAAGATACAGGACAAAATTTTGGGAGACACCCACATTCAAGGCTTAGGAGATAAATCAGGGAAGCAAACTGAGGGGGGGGTTATTAGATAGGTAGGAAGAGAACCAGAAGGAAGATGTATCATAGAAATTAAGAGAGGAAAATAACCCAGAAGGAGGAGGAAGTGGTGAACAGTGTGACCAATGCTTCATAAAGGTAGAGAAGGATAGGGACTGAGAAAAAGCCACTATATTTAACTATCAAAGAGGTTACATTCATTACCTTGGAGAAAGGAGGTTCACTTCAGTCAAATGATGGGATCAAAAGCTATCATTCATCTCGATAACCCACTTATCATGCAGCACAGGTCCTTGCAGAGAGTAGATGGTTATTCAATATGCATGTGCTCAGTGAGTGAATAAGTGAATGAATGGAATGAATAAATGAAGGAGTGTAAAACTCACAGAACCACAGAATAAGTACCTCAACATCCATATTGTCCAACATATAAATGAAAGGAATCCCCACTATCATATAATAAGTTACCATTTGATTACTGCTTGAAGAACTCCAGGAAGAGTAACTCACTTTCCTCCTGAGGCAGCCATCTCATTCCACTTCTGAGCATCTCTGCCTTTTAGGAAGTTTTTCCTGGCATTAACCCTAAATTTTCCTGTATCTATCCTAACTTTGTAATCTTGGAAACCTGAACTGCATAATCCTAAAGGGACTATACATAATTACGTAATGTTATTTCTTTTGGTATTTATGGCAATATTAAAAGTCTTTCAGTAAGAAGCATGTACAACATAATCGCACTATTGGAGGAAATGTGAATTAAGTCCACCATTCAGGAAATCAGTTTGGAATTATTCCCCAAAAAGTGACTGAAGTTGTTAAAATCTGACCCAGAGATTCTACCGTTAGGCATGTTCCCCAAGGAGGTCAGTGAGAAAATGAGAAGCTCTAAGCATGCCAAAGTAATTGTAACAGCACTTTTTTTTTTGTAGGAACAAAGAACTAGAAAAAATTAGAGGTCTCTTGATTGGGGAAGTTGTGGTATACGAAAATAATGTAATATTTCTATGCTATAAGAAATTATAAAAATGATGAGGGCAGAGAAGCATGGAAAGACTCATAGGAACTGGTGCAATGACATAAGCAGAACCAGGAAAACAACATACATAATAATAACGACAACATAAATGGAAAGAATGACAGCAAAACAAATGAGACTGAAATTTGTGAAATTGTAATGACCAAACTTGGCCACAAAGAAGAGATAATTAGAAAGTACTTCTCTCCCTTCTTTGAAGAGTTAGAAGGACTATAATTGTGGAATACTATAGATAATGTGAGGCTTCTTAGTTATTTTTGGCGGCAAAATGGGTAGGACACTAAGCCTGGAGTCAGGAAAACCTGAGTTCAAATCCAGCCTCAGATACTGACTGTCTGTCTGACCCAGGGCAAATCACTTAACTCTCTTTGCTCGTTTCTTCGTCTGTAAAATGGGGATACTAAAAATATTTACTTCCCAGGGCTGTTATAAAGATCAAATAACATAATAAATGTAAAGTGCTTAGCATAGTGCACAGCATGCAGTAACCACTGTATAAATGTTAACTATTATTATTATTACTACTAAATTTTCCCCCCTCTTTTATTTATTGTTATAAGGGGTAGCTTTCTGGAGGGGAGGGAATAAATTAGAAAATGTAGGTAATGTAAAAACAAAAGATATCAATTTATATATATATATATATATATATATACATATATATATATATATATATATATACATATATTTTTTTAAGAGATCTGTGTGAGATCCTAACTTGTTGGATAGAATACTGCTTAATTATCACCTTGACATTGTGTGTATGTTTTGTCTTGCTTTGTTTTCAGATGTTTCTCATTTAATTCTAATGATCCAATACAACTTTCTAGATTGGCTACCAGGGGTGAGAAACCTGCAACCTTGAGGCCACATGTGGCCTTCTAGGTCCCTGGTTTTTTGGGTCCCTTTCATAAAGAGATTAGCTCTGTGAAGTTTGGATTCAGTCAAAGGGCCACACTTGAGGACCTAGAGGGCCACATGTGGCCTAGAGGCCCCACATTCCCCAACCCTGGCCTGCTAGACTATATGATGAAGATTATTATTAGAATAATTTGTGTTTCAGCCTACACATTTTGAATGATTGTAAAAATGTAGAAGAATGTTTCATACACAACTGGGAAAATAAAGATACAGCTTTGTTTCTGTAAAGCGTTATTTGTACAAAGTGAACCAATTCTGCTTACCTACTCCAGGAAAGGATTAGAATTCTTATCCCCTTTCCCTCTGGTCCCCACCTCTAAAACGTGGGTGCGAGCAGCCTTTTCTAGCCAGTCTCCTCCTCCCTTTGGGAGTGACTTTCTGTCTAAGCACCACTCTCTCTAACTAGGAAGTCTGGTAAGTAGGCAGAGAACAATTAGGAAGTCTATGGAGCTATTACAGCAGCTCACTCAACCCTCCACCAAAAATAAACTATTTCTGAGTTCATTGTTTGCCTAGGGGAAAATTGGGTTCACACTTTTATTCTTTGGGAATAATTCTTTTATTGCTTTGGGAATTTATGGAATGTGTATGTAGGGATTGAGTGGAGGGCCCCACCTGTGGTTTGGATGCTATCCTTGTGTGTGGCAAAAAGGGAGGCAGAATAGACACCTTCAGCCTCTTTTCCTCCCATCCTTCTCCAAGGGAAGACTTTGTTTCTTGCTAGGAGGAGAAGTAGGAGGTTGGGGCCAGAGGCCACTCTGCTATCCTCTGAGAGAAGGGGTACTGCTAGAAATATATCCATCTGCTCCCTTTAATGTTATTAGTCTAGGGGATATAATTGGATTTCATCTATTTTTTGATCATTTTGTCATTTGAGGAGGAAAAAGGACCCCAGTTTCTATATCGAAGGCTTGATATACCTACCCACCTAATTCTATTTCCACAACACACATAGAGAATAGCAAAGAAACCAATTTATCCACATCAGTAGCAAAATGGAAATCAGAGATGGTACATGTAGAGGAATATATATGCATAAAAACAATACAGCATGAAGGAACTCTCCCATTGGGATTGAGGTAACACAGTTTAACTAAGAGAATGGGGAGAACTCCCTGAAGCCTCTAGAGCAGCCAACTGGGAACAGGGACATGATGGAGACTGCCTGCTCCTCTCCTATCTTCCAAGAGTCTTTTCCTTCAGCAACCTGAAGTGGAGTTGGCCTCTTCCATCTTCTCTCTTGCAGCTTGAAGAAGACTCTTGCCTGGAGAATCCTGAAGGGGGATTCCCTTTTGAAAAATCCCCAAAGTGGGGGGACTAGCTAAGAACTGAAGCTCTTGCCTCTTGCCCCCTCTGCCTCGCGCACTCGCGTAGGACGTGACCTTTATCTGCACCAATAAGGAGAGGATCCCATACCAATGGGCTTTAGGAAAGGGGTTACATCTATAAATCAGTAATGATTATTTTCCATCTAGCTCCAGAACCCCCAGGCAGTAACATCTCTGGCAATCTCAGACTGAGAATCTATTTCTTTGATTTAATTTTTTTTCTCTCTATAACATGCTAGTCACTTCCCCCTCCATTTGAAATCCCCTTTCAAATAATGAGACACATACATACCAGAAACTGCCATGATTTACCACATTTTATTATTATGCTATTTTTCAATAATAATTGAGCAGAAACATAAACAAGCTTAAGTACATGTGAGTTTTAGACTTGCCATGTGCTCTCCTGGTGGGGAATGGAAGAAAGGAGAGAAAGGACAGGTAAATCATGTATCTGGTAACATTTCTCCCAATGGAAAGTTCAGCAACAATAAATCCATCCAGGCAGGCATCCTATCTCAGGCTTAGGTCCTATCTCTGTTGTGGTGAGTCAATATAGGTATGGTTATCCCTTCTACATTGTGAATGTTGGGGTGCAGTGCCCCTGCAATCTGGAAAATCCATTAAATTTTTTTGGCTCTCCATACTAGAGAAGAAGTCTGGATTTTTTCTTTTTCCTTTATGGGGTGTTTACAGTGCCTTATTGTAAAATTTGAGTTAAGTATTTGGTCATGGGCTCTAAGTCATCTGTTGGCCTTCATCTATGGGTCTGCGGCTTCCACAAAACTCTCAAAAAATTCCCATTTGATTTCTTATGCCAACCCACGATATTTCGAAACCCTGATGGGTAAAGTCACAATGTGGAAGGGATAACTGTACAGCAATAGTCCACACTCAGGTTAACTCCTGTTCCAGTTTCTCTTTAAACTGGCCATCAGGACTTCTGAGCTCCTCTTTGCTCCCCACGTTCTACCTCTCATAAGACTTCTCCATGGAAGCATAGTCACTCTTTAGGCAGTGGATCAAAACAAACGGAAGATTTCTGTCCTAACCCACAGATTCATCTGAGCTCTGCTAAATCCTTTTGTGGAAAGGGTGCTGTTGAGTTGCTAGTTGTCAACAGAAAAGTCATTCTATCGGGGGAGTAGCCAGCCAATATTAAGAAGGGAGAGGAGCTAAGAAGCTTGCTCTATAACCCTCAGCAATGTCTATGGCTACAGAGCCATGTATGAGAGCTAAGAGCAGACCTCATGGAGAAAGTCAAGATGGCAAATGCCATTTGCTAGGGCTGGGAAGTCCAAGAAATTGAGTCTGTGTGTAGATGATAGACATGCAAATGCCAGGAGGAAGCCAGTTATTCTTTAGTTAAGAGCTAATGGCCATCTGGAACAATCTGACCAGCTTAGCTACAAAGCTACATGTGCTACCTCATAACAGGAAATGGAGCTAAATAGAAATATTTTGTAATTTGTATTCTTCTCTCTCCCCAATTGTCTTACTGTAGTAAATACATTTGAAGGCAATTTCTAAGTGTGTCTTTAGGCAAGTGGTATCAAACTCAATTAGAAACATGGACCCATAGATAAGGATCCCTGGAAATTTACTTAGAAAATCACTTACAAACATCAATCTTCTATTGTACTTTTATTTATTTTGTTAAATATTTCCCAATTATGTTTTAATCTGGTTGGACCTCCCCACTCCCCACTTGGGAGTGTTTTGGCCAGCAGGCCCCATGTTTGACACCTCTACTTTAGACTATGAAAATTGTGGTCCAGAGAGATGGGAAAAAAGCCTGATAACTGTGTACCTAGAAATTCAGTATAGGCCTGGGATAAAACTTCACAGTTGGAGGTTCTTAGTCTGAGGAGCAAAGGCCTCAGGGGCAAGCCTGTATTTACTACTACCCACTCCTGTCTGCATTTCGTCACAGGCTCCTACAGAGATAAAATGAAATAGGAAAGTCACACTTAAAGAGCAAAATCTTATGATAGAAGAATGAAAAGTAACAGAAAAACAAAACTCACTCAAAAGGTCTTGACAAAATGCCTGAATCTATTAGAAAAGGTGACAATTTGGTCTCCGTGATGAGAAAGCAGCCTAAAAGTTTTAAGGTGGGAGAAGAGGGTGGAGAGCTCTTGTGTGATAACAAGACTAAATTAGGTTTGATGCTAAATAAAAGAAACATAATTAATTTAACCACACATCATCCTACTCATCCTTTAATTTTCTATTCATTCCCACAACAAAATACCTTTCTATTGACAAAAGAGATGCTGTAACACTCACTCTAATATTATAATTTTAAAAGATGATACTATAGTTTAATATTTCCCAGAATCTCAGAATTTTCTTCTTCTTCCTCTTCTTCTTCCCCTTCTTCTTCTTCTTCTTCTTCTTCTTCTTCTTCTTCTTCTTCTTCTTCTTTTTCTTCTTCTTCTTCTTCTTCTTCTTCTTCTTCTTCTTCTTCTTCTTCTTCTTCTTCTTCTCCTCCTCCTCCTCCTCCTCCTATTCCTTCTTCTTCTTCCTCTTATTCCCCTTCTTTGCTGTTGTGCTGGTCAGTAAAGACTCAGTGGTTTTAAATTTGCTATTAAAGCCCTGGCCTGAGTGTCTTGAAAGAAGCAAACAGCTGTCCTCCAGTCCAGAAAGCTGTGTGTTGTGGGTTTGGTTGAGGGGAAATCATATGACTCATTCATATAAACTTACTCAAATATTTTCTTTCTTTCATAATTCAGCCACAAGCATTAATTAAAGCATCAAAGAATATGTATTTGGACACATAAACTCATTATGACCAGCCAAGCCAAAGGGGACAAGCTATTGGACATTTGGAGACTTTAAAACAAAATGAACCTTATTGGGATGGGAGCATTTTCTTCAACAGCATTGGATTTTTAAAAAGAAAGGTAAAGGCAAAAAGAGCTTAATAAATACATGTTGACTGAATGAAAGACAAAACTATTTCTCTTAGGAATTATCCTGTGGTCAGGTGGTTTTTAAAATAAACTTTAAAGAAGTCAATATAGTTGGCCTTTATCTATATGTGATATACAGATATAAACAAATAACAAATGCAATATCCAGATATAAATATATGTTTACAAGTATATATAATTTACATATTAAAAGATACAGGCAGTTCCTAATTTATCAATAGATTGAACACCTAGAGGTCATTTGTAGTCCGGTTGCTTAGAAATTGGAACATGCTTTCCTATGGCTTTAATAGATAATATTATAATAATAGCTAACATTTATACAGCATCTACTATGTACCAAGTACTTTTTATAAATATTATCTCATTTGATCCTTGGAACAGTCCTGCAAGGTAGGTGCTATTAATATCCCCATGTTATAGATGAGGAAACTGAGGCAAACATATTGTCTCGCCCAGGGTTATGCAATTAGTGTTTGAGACTGGGTATGAACTCAGATCATCCTGACCACATCCACTCTATCCACTGTACCACCTAGCTACCCCTCCTCTATATGATGGCTAGTTTCCAAGCCAGCCTATTTAAACATTCGCTGTCTGTGGCTGAATTCTCAGTGTCAGCACAAGCCTGACTTCTGGGTCCAGGGAGAAAGTGGCCACACAGTGCAATAAGGAGCAGGAAGAAGAGAGCCCCCTTTCCTCTATGTATAGGTCTCACCCTAGCCTGCATCATGAAATAGGAAAGGCTTGTCTTTGGTGCTTTCTCATCTCTCCTCTGGATCCCTGGCTACTTCTGTGTGCCCTCCCCCTCACCACCAAGCGCTTTATGCCTCACACAGTCCCAAGTCCCCCATTGGGGTACCTCTAGGGAATATCCCAGATAGAACAAGGATGACATTTCTAGCAGAACTCTGTGTCACCCAGGCTGATTTTTCTACAAAGTAGCCAAAATGCATTTCAACCTGATTCCCAGTCCAGTGCCCTAGCTACTACTCCATGACACCTGTCCTCTAGGATCCTGAGCATTCTAGAGCCTAGCCCAGGGGTGGGGAACCTATGACCCTGAGGCCACATGTGTCCCTCTAAGTCCTCAAGTTTGGCCCTTTGAATCCAAACTTTTGTTCTATGAAGTTTGGATTCAGTTAAAGGGTGGCACCTGAGGACCTAGAGGACCACATGTGGCCTGGAGGCTGCAGGGCCCCCCCCCAACTTTGGTCCTAGCCTGTCATCTCGAGGTATTTGTGTTACCCAACACACCTGACTCCCTTGGGAAGCCTTCCTATTCAGCTTCAGTTTATGTCTTGTTTGTCCATAGTTGTTTGTATATTGTCTTCCCCATTAAATTGTGAACCCCTTGAGGGCAAGGATTGTTTTCTCTTTCTTTTCATTCCTAGCTCAGTAACTGGTACATAGTAGGTACTTTAAATGCTTGTTGATTTAATTTGACTTATCTCACTGAGATGTAGCTGCTGCTGTGGGAGGCTGAGAACAGAGGGTTTGGTGCCTCCCCCACCCCCACCCTACCACCACCAAAGCCCTATTTTTGCCCCTGTATTTCAAATAATTTGTCTGGAGTATGCTCACTGACTCATTATTAGGGCTGATTTTGCCATTATATCAGGGTTCCATAACTGCTAACTGCAAGCGTATAAAATGTCTGTACAGAAACATCTAAGAAAACAGGGAAGGGTTCAAGGACGCCTTCATTGCTGACATTGTGATAGAGCATCAATTACTGTCCAGCCCTTTGGCATATATGTATGTGTATGCATGTCTATAAGCATACATATAGGTATTCATGTACATACATGCGCATACATATTGTGTACATGCGTATTGTGTGTATACCTATATACATACCTATATACACATGCAGAATGCACCTATACATATACACACATACGCATACACATGAATGCACTTATAAATGAATACATATTGCATATGTGTATACTTATGCATATACACATGCATGTATATATGCATACATATATACATATACACACGTGTGTGTGTGTATATATATATTTAAATAAAGACCTCAGACAGTTTGCAGTACAGTTCATGACATAAGACAGTCCTCAGGGAAACACACAAGGCAAGAGAACACAGACTATTCAGGTAACCTGACCCCTAGAGTTGTATCACTTAGCCCCAATAGAGGCAGATTCTCTTTCCCTATGACAGTCAATTCCACAACATAAAAAACTCTATAGGGTCAGTTTAGAAATCCTGGCCCAGAAGCCTGGGTTTTGCTGGCAAGGACAGTCTGAGAGGGGGAGGGAGGCCAGTGCCCTCATCATAGTTATTATCAACACCTTTTACCTTCCTTCCATGGACCGATCATCTCGCCTTCCTGACTGTGGTGACACCTCAGGTTAGGTGAAACAAGTAGCATCTAGGTGTAGTGGTACCTATCTCATAGGGTTGTTGTGAGGATCAAATGAAAATAATCCATGCACTGTGCTATAATATGAACTCTTATAATTATATTGGCAATCATCCATTCAGTATTCTAGCCTCTAGGGCCTGGACCTTAAATGGTTAATTTTCAAGGAAGGAGAGAGAAGGGGGGAAAGAGAGATTGAGAGAGACAGAGACAGAGAGAATGATGTGGATAGGGCATGGGCTCTGTAGTCAGGAAAACCTGAGCTCAAATCCTGTCTCAGAAACTTACTAGCTGTGTGACCCTGGGTAAGTTCTTTAAGCTCTTTGTGCCTCAGTTTCTTCATATGTAAAATGAAAAGGTTGGACCCTAAGGTCCCTTTCAGCTCTAAATTTATGATACCACAGACACTCATCCAGACCTTCACTATGCCTCCCTCCCTAAAGCTTCCATTCTTCAAAATGACTTTTCTTCCCTCCCCTCAGTCAAAACTCTCTCATCCTCAGCAAAAACTCTGTCTGCCTCAAGGAGAAGCATTAGGAACCAGCACCCCTGCCTGGCTGGGTGCTCGATCCACTGTGCCACCTAGCTGTCCTATACCACTGTTGGTAAATGGTAATTATTTAATGGCAGGATTGATCCCCAGAGGTTCTGCCCTCTGCCACCACACTGTGATTCCCCTCCTTGCCCCTTCATATCATGTCAATCGATGTCAAAGGGAAACCAATCTGTGAAATTTTGATAGTTACTTAACTCTCCCAAAGATATTTTCATTTTTTATGATTTAATATATTTTGGTTTTCCCAATTACATGTCAAAACAATTTTTTAACATTTGTGGGGTTTTTTTTAAGTTTTGAGGTCCTAATTCTATCCCTACCTCTCTCCCTCCTTGAGATGGTAAGCTCTCAAATACGGGTTATACATATTTCATTTTGTTTTTAAACAATATTCCTGTTAACCTAAATAAAGAGTTGATCACATTTCAAGCAGTATTTCAAAGCCCAGTATTCTAGAATTTTGAAATCAGAAGGGGCCTCAAAGGCCGTTTAGTATAACCTTTAGTCCAGCGAGATGAAGTAAAACTTTCCAGGCAGTGTATGGTGAGACTGGAGGCGAAGGGAGAAGGCAGGATGGGGTAGCACTCATTGCCAAGCAGACTGCTTTTGCCTGAGAGGTTCAATCCCCTAAACTCTTCCCATTCTTCACAATTTTTAGCTTTCTCTTTCTCTACTTCTGACTCCCAGGACTCCAGAAAAGCTACAAATTTTAGGGTGTGGCTTTTTCCACAGTCTGTCCCAGAACAGAAACAGTAGGAGCTTTGGTGGTGGGAAGAAAACAGCTAGACAGCTCCTGCTTGGCCAGCTACTTGTGTGTGGCATTCATTTGTAAATGGGGTAGGTAGAGGGCCTGGCTGCCTGGAGATCAGCTGTGTAATAGTGGATGGAGGGCCAGCCTTGGAGACCAGAAGATGAGGATGCAAGAGCCTCCTCTGATACACTCTGGCTGTGTCACTGAGGATGGTCCCTAGCCCCTCAGCATCCCAGACAAATTTCTAAGATGACAAAGCCCTTTCCTCACGCTAATGCTGGGAGGCAGGAGGCAGTACAAGGATGCTCGCCTTTTTATAGTCAGGCAAACCAAAGTTCAGAGGAGTTCATTGACTTGCCCACTGTCAGACTGCTAGAGAATGTTAAAGGTAGAACGTGAACCTGGGTATTGAGATTCCAAAGTAAGGACTCTTTCTAATTGCTCACTCCAACTTCTTTATTTTATTATGACTTCTAATTACACAAATTCATATATGCATGGGGAAGGACTAGCCTTAACTGAAGGGAGAAAACTATTCATTCTGTGTGACAGCTGCTGAAGAAAGAAGTATCTGCCACACTTGGGAGAGTGACTTGGTGATATCATCAACCATTATATCTCCAGGACCCCAGAGCACTCAGAGGCCTCAAAGCCCATAGAAGGAACTAGATTATATATGTGCAGGTATGAACCTTTAGTAGAGTCTAGGTACATGCATCTTATGTGTGTACACATGTATGTTAATATATACACACATCTGTGTGGCTATATACATATGCATGTGTATATACACATTTACACACATGTGTACTCCTATATATGTATATATATATATGTATATATTATATATTATATATATATATGTAATATATATATATATTATAATATAGTATATATATATTTATAATATATATATTATGTATATATATATATATATATATATATATATATATATATATATATAGTCACTATGCAGAGGGGAGAGTTTTCTCCCTTCAGTTAGACCCCCCTCCACACACACATATGACTTAGTGTAATATATAGTAATGTAAAGTATATAATATTCACACATAGGATGTCCTAGAAGTAAAACTCCACTAGTACTTTTGGACAAATATTTGTGTGTACACACATGTGTGCATATGCACATGCCTTTGTGTGTATGTGTGTACAAATATGTGTGTATAATGCACATATATCTATACATTTACATACATATGTACATATATATATAGTCACTATGCAGAGGGGAGAAATTTCTCTCTTCAGTTAGATTACACACACACACACACACACATATGGCATACCTAAATTAGTAGTAATTTAATTACTTTATATAGTAATATGAAGTATAGAATATACACACAGGGTATCCTAGAAGTAAAACTGCACTAACACTTTCAGACAAGTATACACATGTGTGCACATGCACATATGTATTAGCCTGGACCTGCAATTTCCTCTGTTGTGGGGAGCTCCCAGTGTGGAAAGTCCCTCTGTTGGTGCAGATAAGCAGCTTTCCATAATTTACAGCCTTAGCAATTTGCCTGGGACACCAAGAAATTAAGTAATTTGCCCACTTTCATGCAGCTAGTACATGTCAGAAGAAAGACTTGAGCACACATCTCCCTGACTTGAACCCACATAGACTTATGTGTGTGCTTATGCGTTCTTGTGAGCGGAATAGCCATCAGGGTATCATTGGGCCTGAGGGTAAACTAATAAGAACAGCACAATAACTTTTAAAACCACTTAGCATATGTACACACGCACACATATATAAAAATATATATGACATATATATGTCCTTGGTTTTAAGCTGTTTACATTTTAAATCAGGAAATATTAATTGCAATAACAGAAGCATTTTATTTCCAAATTTTCTTTTCTGTCTGTCTCCATCTTTCCTTCTGCTTTGCCAGTATTTCTTTACTTTGGAGGGCATCCACTTCTATCAGAGTTCAATGAGAAAATGTAAAACAGTTTACGCTTTTTGAATTTTATTTCCTTTCTACACTTGTTAAAACCCACCAGCGAAAGAAAAGTTTTCCAGAGCATGATAGACCGCTTCCAGCTCTGTAACTGGTTCAATTTAGGGTCTTCACATAATGATCTGCCACCAGATGTTGGTTATAACTTGAGGTTTCCATAAAAATGTGCCTTAGATTAACTGAATGTGCGGCGGTTCAGTGTAACCAGCTATGGGCTGTGTGCTTTTCCCGAGTTGCTCCGCCCTGCTTGGGTTTGATGCAATTAATGGAGCTTTCCTATCAGGGCAAATAAAGCAACCAATTAAGGCTGTGCCTTCAGGTGTGGTCTCTGCTGAATGAAGGTTCTTGTGTTCCTTTCCCAGCTCAGGAAGATTTTCTACAAGGGGGGGGTGGAGGTGGGGGGTGGCCCTGTAAGGCCTTAGAAAGCTATTATCTTATTTAAGCCTACACTTGTCTGTGGAGCTGAGGTCAGCCACAAAACCTTTGGAAAGAATGAGTTGTCTGGGATGGAAGGCAATTTCTTGGGAGGGGTGGGGGTGGCGGGAAGGGGGTGTTCAGGGAGACCAACTTTGCTTGTGAATTGGGTGACCTCCTGAGACCAGGAGCTAGCAAAAGATTAAATACAGTGTAAACCTCAGGACTCACACACCCACTCTCCCTTCAAACCTCACTAATTTCAAAACAAAAACCAAAAACAAACTCTTTCTTTCACTGGATTGTCTGAAATTGCTGAAACCAAATGCTTGCGCCGGATTCTGTTTGGATCTTTTCTGCTCTGGGTTGTATTTGTGCTCCCAAAGGCCCCAGAGCCCTGGCCTTCTTTGTGTTTGTAAAGTGAGGTGTACACTCACAAGTCCCTGGAAATCACAGACAGTCCTAGGATCCCCAGTGAAAATGGCGGTTCCAAATCTGTAGCTCTTCTGGACTAGGGCTAGGGCAGCCGTCTGTATGGAATATTTTTATGGGGCAATGTCCCATAAGCTAAATCAAGTCTCCATTAGTGGTGCAGACAACAGCCGCCAGCCATGCTGGCCCGGTGCATCTGCCACTTGCCTTAACGAGTTGCTTCTTTGTGGTTGGTATAAAAGAGAGCACTTCCTTTCCAGCCAGTGGGCTTCCCAACAGTTTCATGACAGTGATGGTTGAATTTAGACTTCATGCCGCCTTCACTATTTTTTCCTGCCAACCTCCTGGAGATGTGGTGGTTCTTTGGGCATGACGGTTTTTGTCTTGTGACATCTCTCTGGCTGTGCCCAAAGCACAGAAAAGGGAAGCCACCCTTTGAAAGACACAGGAATGTGAGTGACTGCTTCTCTGACAGGCACAGTGAGACCAGGTCTCCAATATTAATATAAAATCAAGGCAATTTCAGACCAAATCAGAATGGGTGCCCGTGCCTGGACAAATTTTCTGATGAATTATTCCGACCTCCTGCCTCACTTTGGGTTGGAGAGATAATTTTTCTGAGGAAATAGAAATAGCTTTCATTTTTTATTTTTTAAGAAAAATGTTTTGTTGGCACCTTCTTTTCCCAATGATATTATATTCACATAACTGATGGGGTGCTTGGGTGCTTGTGCTTGTACTTGGACCCCAATTTCTCCCTAGTCTCAGAAACACTGTCTCTGACAACCACTCCCCAGCCTAAGGACCCTGTGCCTAGCAGTCATTCATGTGTGGGCCCCAGCACGACCCTTATCTCTCCCCCTGGCGAAGCTACACAAAGCAGGGTGAGAGGGTGCTGGGCTGCTCAGGCCCCAGCCATCAGATCATGTCTCTGGAAGCCTCCCAATTCCTTAGTAAGTTCCTATCCTGTGAGAAAGCTTTCCCTTGTTGCAGAGCAGTCTCTCATCAAGACAGAGGGAGAGGGGTGCCTTGCCCAGCCCAAGGACTCTTCCTCCTGCCAGACTCCAAAGTTCCATACCTCTGTCATCTCCCTCGCTGTCTGGTATACTCCCTGTACTTTCTCATCCACAGCCCTCAAAGACACCTGCACCTTTGCTTTACCTCATCAGTGTCCCTGGCATTCCTTTCCCATGCCTTTTTCCATATAAACCCTAGCTCCATCCTCAGTCTCTTGCAGGCTCCTTAAGAATCCTTGCTGGCTGAAAAGCATAATAACAAATCTTTGCCACCTTGACTTAAAGAATGATTGAGTCTGTGAATTCATTCCAGATGACCTGTCCTGTGCTCCAGTCTTTGAGGGGGCTCAAACTCTCAGACCACAACATAACCATTTTCTCTGCCAACTAAACCCTCCCTTGTAACGAAGAAGTGGAGTTAATTAAGTAAAACAAGCCAATAAATTGGTCATATTGGATAATATATGCCTTATTCTGCACCTGTAATCCACCACCTCTCAGCTAAGAGGAAGGCAGTTTATTTTATCATCAGCACCTTGGAGTTGAGGTTGGCAATTGGTCTGAGTTGGGATATCTTTTAGCATTGTTTTCCTTTACATTATTGTGATTCTTATGGATGCCATTCTTCCAAGTTGATTAGTTGATTGATTGATTGATTGGTTCTGATAGCTCATATTGCATCAATTCATACAAATTTTCCAAGTTTCTCAGAATTCTAGTTCTTTGCTACCACCACAAATGAAGGAGCTTTTTCTGAACATAGTTTGTTCAGATATTCCCCACTCAGTGGGTACCCATTTTGATTTCTTTTTTTTTGTTTCCATAAAAAATAATAGTATAAATATGTTTATACGTATGGGACCTCTGGGAACAACTTTTAAAAGCACACTTGAAACCATAACACCGTGAATTCAGACTAACTCAGGTGGCCTGGGCTATTTGAACTCAATAGAAGCTGGAGCTGTCTAATTCTCCTTAAAGTAATAGAAGGTGATTGTATTAAAGCCCAGAACAATCTTCAGCAATTCAATTGTAAATTCCTGGTTAAATGTGTTTTAAGGGGCTACATTACAATTTCAGGCTCATCATATGAAAAATCCTCTTTATTCCTACTGTTCTCTGAAGAGTAGGTATCAACATCAATGGAGAACTCTGCAAACAGAGCTGGCAGCAACAAAATCACTTGGGTTATTAATGGGGCTAGAGCAGGCCCACTGGAGAGATGGTGTAACCAGGCAACTTAGTTGGATCCTTAACTTAATTAAGGACCCAGGAAGTTGAGGTTGTTGATATTATTATTGTTGTTTGTCTTTCATTCTCAAAGAGGACTGTGACATCAGGGAGATGATGCCACACCATGCAAGTGAATTGGATTTAAGTGAGGGAAAGCTATGTAAAGTCACCAGCCTCACTTTCTCCTCCAGAGCCTTATAGATGACTGGAGATGACCTCAGATGCAGTGAGAGACCTTGGCCTTTTCAAGCTAAGATCCTTCCCAGGCCTCAGTTTGTCTGAAGTGACTTCCATTCAGTGATTAAGGCTAGGTAAGAAATGAGGCAGAAAATGGCGTCTCTTAATCACTCAAAAAAAAAATCAGTCTGGGAGAAGAAGACTCTGGGTTTCTGGCCAAATGGAAATAATTGCTATTTACATTCATTCTGAGCCAATCAGAGCCCAAACAATGACCCTGTGGGCTTGGCCTGGGACTTATTGTTGTCCAAACAATGAGAGCCAGAGTGATTTGAGTTTAAGTTATGGTCCTTAAGAAAGAACTCTAGCCCATAAACACAAAGATATCTTGGTGTTTCAGAGGTTTCAGCAACCAAAATTTACATTCCTTTGGGCAGAGCACCCACAAGTAAGGGTATTACACCCTTTGTGGATGTGAAAGGGAAGTGAAGGAAAGAAGGAAGGAATTGGGAAGAAAGGGAGGAAGGAAGGAAAAATGGAAGAAGGAAGGGAGGAAGAAGGAAGGAAGGAAGGAAGGAAGGAAGGAAGGAAGGAAGGAAGGAAGGAAGGAAGGAAGGAAGGAAGGAAGGAAGGAAGGAAGGAAAGAAGGGAGGAAGGGAGGAAGGGAGGAAGGAAGGAAGGGAGGAAGGAAGGAGGAAGGAGGGAGGAAGGGAGGGAGGAAGGAAGGAAGGAAAGAGCTTTGTTGCCCAACTGGCCAGTTGCAGTTGGGTCCCCAGTGAGGCAGCTCCTCCTACTACTACTCACAGAGATTGTTGCAGGAAGATGAGAAGATCAACAGAACACTGGGCTGAATCAGGCCACACTAAACTTGTTATATTTCTCTGGATACTCAGCTGAAAAAGAAAATTTCTTATTTCGTGCTTTCATTTTGGGCCTCTGGCTGAAGCAGGAAGCAAATGCCACAAAATTCCCACTTGGCAATCCATTTTCAGATCTCATCACAGATTTGCTTCCAAGTCTACATCTGCATGATGGTAAAGAATTGCAATATAATTTTTTAAAACAATGGTTACTATTATAAGACAGGCTTGTCTCTCAAGAACATTGTTCATTGTATAGTCTATATTTTGTGACTACTAATAAGGAAATAAAAAACTGACTGCAGATGTTAATTTATAAGAGAACACAGAAAACAATATAGACTGAAAATAGCATGGGATGTGTATGAGAACACATTAAAAAGCTTTCTATATACCTCCTTCGAAATGGTTTTTTAATTGCTGCCACATCTTGGCTTGGCAACCCTTGGAGATGATTGGAGTCAGTGTTCTGTAGCTCAATGCTCTAAGCGGTCCTGGTCTGTACCTATCTATTGCAACTACCATGAATTTCAAGTTAACATATTGTATTGTGCCCTGTAACAGACCTGGAATCCACGACTTGCCTCATCTGGAAAATGAGCTGGAGAAGGAAATGGCAAATCACTCCAGAATCTTTGCCAAGAAAAGCCCAAAGGTGGTCACAAAGAGTAGGACATGACCAAAACAACTTAACAGCAGCACTATTCCACCTCCCTTTGCCTCAGAAGAAATAAGGGCATTTTCCTTCATGCCAACTGCACTCAGGGATATGCGACTACATGTTTAACAATCAGCTCACCTGGGGGGGAAAATGCAACCACGATACACTTTTAAATTGAATACGCATTATTAACATTTTCTCCATTAATAATAACCTGCATTGTTAGTATCAGTCTACATTATTAACACTTTCTTAAATCTAGGATGATCAACGACACAATAAGTCAAGCCCTGATCTGTAGCATATGGTGATTTCTGAGGTGTAAATATTTGCACTGAAAATTTAACGATGGCCTCTCAGCTAGCCATTTGAGCTATCTCTAGCCCACCCCTGGCTGTACTAATAGTATGTATGACATGGTCATCTCATCCTGAGACTTCTGTCAACATAAAGGACACCAAAAAGATAAAGTAATGTGGGTATTAGTTCTCTCTTTTACCCTCCACCAAATTTTCATGACCTTCAACTGAATTGATACTCAATTCAACAAGCTTTTATTAAGTACCTACTATTAGTCAGACATTCTGGAGAAGCAAGTAAAAAAAAAAGAATCAGTCTCTGCCCTAAAGGAATTTTTGTTGGACTCAAGAAAAAGCACAACTAGGGGCAGCCAGGTGGCACAGTGGATAGAGCACCAGCCCTGGAGTCAGGAGGACCTGAGTTCAAATCTGGCCTCAGACACTTGCTAGCTGTGCAACCCTGGGCAAGTCACTTAACCCCATTGCCTAGCCAAAGGAAAAAAAGAAGAAGAAAAAGCAGATACCCAGATAATCCTGTCTCTGATGCTTATCTTCATCATTTTGAGCAAGTCACTTCATTCCTGAGTCTCAGTTGTCTCATCTGTAAAATAAGAGGAAGGAAGGAACAAGCATTTATTAAGATCCTACCATGTGTGCCAAGCACTTTACAAACATTATCTGATTTGATCCTCACAACAATCCTGTGAGTTAGATGCTATCATGATACCCATTTTACAGTTGGGGAAACAAGCAAACAGAGGTTAAATGACTTGCCTAAGGTGACACAGACAATAAGTGTCTGAAGCTGGACTTGAACTCAGGTCCTCTTGACTCCAGGCTCAGTGTTCTATTCTTTGCATCATCTTCCTCAGGACGCTGAACTATATGAGCTATAGACCTAAAATCCTAAAGTAAACACAAAATACAAGGTTCCCCAAAGTTTTAGTGCAAGCTTAATCAGCTTAAAGCTTATCAGAGAGCAATTGATCTGAGCCATGAAGAGAGTAAGGAATTCCCAGAGGTGAAGGTGAGGAAGGGCTGGGATGCTGCCTGTGTGGGAAGATGGACACTGGAGACGGAAAGTCATGGATGGAGGTCTGCAAGGAGGCCAGTTTGGTGAGAATCAGATACTTTTCTGTTTACATGTTTTTTTTTCTCTACCCCCATTAAATGCAAACTTATTGAGGGCAGATTCTATGTCTTTGCTATGCTGCACAGTATCTTTTTTTTTTCAGACAATTGGGGTTAAGTGACTTGCCCAGGATCACACAGCTAGTAAGTATCAAGTGTTTGGTCTGAGGCCAGATTTGAACTCAAATCCTCCTGTCTTCAGGGCCGGTGCTCTATCCACTGCGTCCCAATTTTCTTTTTCTCTTTTTTTTAATCCTGTACAGTGTCTTGCACATAGTACTTAATAAATGACTGTTGGATTGGATATAGTTAAAGGTGGATCTTTGTATCCCCAGCATCTAGGGCATTGCCTGGCACAACCTAGGACCTTAATAAATGCTTGTTGATTGACTAAAGAATAGAGATACCTGAAAATCTCAAAAGATCGACATCTTTGTAGAGGTCCAAATGGTGAAAAATGTATGATTCAATGACAAACAGTCAGCCTATTGCATTTCCATTGGCCCATTCCCAAGACTGATATCTTAGTAAGAGCAGTCAGGAGTGACCCTTTTTCTAGGGAGAAACCGGGGGAAAATTGGATCCATGAAAAGCAACGAAGCTTATTAGGTGGTCTGATAGATGTTATGAGGGTCCTGGGGGCCCAAATCCTACCTCTAAAATAGACTGACTTCATGACCTCAAAGAAATTATTCAGTTTTTCAGTGCCCCTAGGCAAGTCTCTGAAGTGGTGAGTTGTAGACCAGTTGCAAAAAAATAATTATAATAGTGTTATAGCTAACAGTTACATAGTGCTTTAAGATTTGCAACACACTTTACAAATATTATCTCATTTGATCCTCATAATAACCCTGGAAGATTGGTGCTATTGTTATCTCCATTTTACAGATGAGAAAACTGAGGGCAGAAAGCAGTTAGGTCACTTGCCTAGAGTCATAGAGCTGGTAAGCGTCTGAGGCTGGATTTGAATTTAGGTCTTCCTGACTTCAGGTCTAGTGCTTTATCCACTCCGCCACTTTGCTGCCAACTGGTAGAGGAATCTGCACTGGTGGAAGGAGCTTCCTCACTGGGAGTTCTCCAAATCAAGGAAATCACAGGTCCAGCTTAAAAAACAATTCTCCCTGCCTGCTATGTATGTATGTATGTATACACACACACACACACACACACACACACACACACACACACACACACACACACACACCACACATATATATAAGATACTTTTCATCCCAAGCTCTTGAATCTTAACAGAAACTACTTTTCGATTGCCCTCAACTGATTAGTATTCTCCTAACACTGCCAAGGGTGAGGGAGACAAGATCAAAGGATCATCAAAAGAGTCATGTAGATTTACAGCAGAAAGCCATAAAATTCAACCTCCCTCATTTTACAGATAAGGAAACTGAGGCACATGACATTGCACTAAGAAAAGGGTGGGATCATATTCTGTCTTTTTGTTGCTCAATCATTTCTGTCATGTCTGACTCTTCATGACCCCATTTGGGGCTTTCTCAGCAAAGATGCTGGAGTGGTTTGCCATTTCCTTCTCCAGATCATTTTACAGATGAGGAAACTGAGGGAAACAAAGTGAAGTGACTTGCCCAAGGTCACACAGCTAGTAAGTGTCCGAGGCCAGATTTGAACTCAGGAAAATGAGTCTTCCTGACTCCAGGACCAGTGTTCTGCCTACTGTACTTTCATACATGCCATTGATTAGCTTTGGAACCTTGAACAAGTTGTCTTACTTCTTTGGGTCTCGGTTTCTTTATCTATAAAATAGAAAGATTGGATTAGTTCTCTTGTGCCCCATCTGGCACTTCAGTTCTAAAATTCTGTGATTCCACACTAGATAAGTGACTAGTTCTGCAGGCCGTGGGGCAAAGACCCAGCCGAAGCAAAGAAGGAAGTGTGTCATGGGTAAGCCAGTGGAGCCTGGGGATCGTGTCCAGGAACGCTTTATGCTCTTCTCGTGCTGACCTAACCAGTGACTCCCAAAGCATGGTACAACTGCTGATAGTCTTGGAGAATATTTTATTGCATCCGTGACGTGTTTCTGGTATAAGTTAATCAAATTTGATTTCGAGCCCCACTGACACCACATCAAAACCAGTACTATTTTTTTCTTTGATTTTATTAAAGTTTTGGAAGGCAGGGGAAATGGATAGGAAAGTGTTCTACAGGGTTCATCTGGCCCATAGACCCAAAAAACTCAAAAATCAGGCTTGTAAGCCAAATTCTGCCTCCAGTAGGGTTTAGTTTTCTGTTTTTGTTTCTGTTTTTTAAGTTACAGCAGGAAGCAGCTATTTTGTCAATGAAGCTATCCATTTCATCATGTCACCTTTGACTTTTGGGCAGCTGGGTTTTATTCTGTACTCGAGATGATAGCCAGACAGAGACCCAGAATCTTTCTCACCACCCAATTTTGACTCTATTTGGGAGGTAGCACAGCCTTGAGGCAGCAACTAGGTGACATGGTGGTTATAGTTCTGGGCCTAGCGTCAAGATGACTCCTGAGTTCCTAAGTTCAAATCCAGCCTCAGATACTTACTAGCTGTGTGAACCTGGGCTAATCACTTAACCTCATTTGCCTCAATTTCCTCCTCTGTAAAATTAATTGGAGAAGGAAATGGCAAAGCATTTTAGTATCTTTGCCAAGAAAATCAGCATGGAATTACAAAGAGTCAGATACGACTGAAAAACAACAGCCTAGAGAAATAAGCCTAGACTAGGGATCTCATATGAAACTGCCACAGAATGGGATTGGATTGCTTAAAGACTCAGACTGACTCGTTTCACAAGGTTGCTTGACAAATTCACCAAAGGAATGATTGCCCTATGTTAGGAGTAAAGTAAGAAATAGATTGTGAGTGTTGTCATTTTAGAATCTAGATGGATGGGAAGAAAGAACTGCTGGTCTTCTCTTCCTGTGGGCACACCTACCACTGAAGCATCCCCCGTAGGCATTCTTGGGCTCTCAAAAAAGTAGGTCCCTGGGGCATGTAATTAGAAGGTTTCTAGGTTAGGAACCCCTTTATAAGAAGTATATGACTTAATGCATATAGCACTAAGCTTGGAGCTGGTGAGACCTGGGTTTGAATCCTGCCTCAATATTCACTTCCTGTGAGACAGTGAGCTAATCACTTAACCTTTCTAAGCCTCAGTTTCCTTATCTATAAAATGGGGATAATGATAGTATCTAGCTCACCAGATCATTATGAGGATCAAAAGAGACAACTTACATAAAGTGCTAAATAAATGTGAATTGTGATTATTGTGAGAAATCAGTCAATAAACATTTGGTAAGCACCTACTATGTGGCAGGTACTGCTAAGTGCTAAGGCTACAAAAATAAATAAAAGGTAGTCCCTACCCTCAAGGAACTCATAATGTAAGGATCATTCAGTACTGGTGCCTCTTGAAGCTTAAGAGGTTAATTCTCTATGAGAGTCAATATGGTACAGTCAACAAGTTTTAGGATTTGGAATCAGGAAGACCTGAGTTCAAATCCACCTCCGATGCCTACCTGTCTTTATTTTTCAGCTGTGTCCAACTCTTCATGACCCCATTTAGGGTTTTCTTGGCAAAGATGCTGGAGTGCTTTGCCATTTCCTTCTTCAGCCCATTTTACAGATAAAGAAACTGAGGCAAACATGGTGAAGTGACTTGCCCAAGGTTATGCAGCTAGTAAGTGTCTACGGCAGGATTTGAACTCAGGAAGATTAGTCTTCCTGCCTCTAGGTCTATCAGGTCTATCCACTGTGCCTCCTAGCTGTCTACCTAATTCTGGGCAAATCGTTTAACTTCTCTGAGCCTCAGTTTCCTCATTTACAACAGAAGGTAGTTGAACTCAATGGCCTCTAAGGTCTGCTCTAGCTGTAGGGTCTGTTCTAGCTCTAAATCTATGCCTCTCTAAGACAGAATGTGATTGCACAGAACTCTTAGTATAGTCCTGTGTGGCTAGGTGGGCCAACTGAACACTAATTCACAATGACACTATTTCTCAAGAAGACTTGATGTGACAGTGCATAAATAATGCCCAATGTCCACTCATGTGACAGGAAATTATGCTTCCATACCCAAAAGAGACTGCAGGAAAAATCATCTTTCCCAGGATTTGGTGCTTTAGGAGAGCTGTATGTGGGTTGATAGCATCCTGGTAGAGTAGAAATTTCCTCATTCAGGGCTGGTCTTATTTATGTTTTGGTTATTAACATTACATAGGAAAAGGACCTATACCTTCAATTTTTTTCGAATGCACTATTTGTTTTCTCTAAGCAATGGGCAAAGAAAACATACATTAATTAGGTTCTTATTTAGGTCTTGTCTTAGCTTTAATCCTTCTCTTTTGGTTTGGATTATTCTGTCGTGATCTTCCCTAAGCGTCCCTCAGCCTCATTGAGAAACAGCAGATTTTCAATTCAATTCAACAAATATTTATTAAGTTGCTGCTAAGCACTGGGCACTGTGCTAAAGCTGGGGAACATACAAAGATAAATAAGACAAGAGCCAGTCCTGCCTTCATAGAGCATATAATCTGGTAGATATGCTAACATGATTTCTTAATGCTATCCATATTTATAAATTGCAATGAGAGAGAGAGACCAAGACTCAGCCCAGAGAAAGAGTAAGAGAGAGGGAGAGACAGAGAGACAGAGGAGGGAGAGACAGAGACAGAGACAGAGGAGAAAGAGAGGCAAGGAGGGAAGAAAGAAGGGAGAGAAAGAGAGGAGAGACAGAGGGAGACAGAGACAGAGGAGAGAGAGACAGAGAGAGAGAGAAAGGGAGAGAGACAGAGACAGAGGAGAAAGAGAGAGAGAGAGAGAGAGAGAGAGAGAGAGAGAGAGAGAGAGAGAGAGAGAGAGAGAGAGAGAGAGAGAGAGAGACTAGATTTGGAGTCAGCAACACCTGTTTTTGAATCCAGAGGCCAACTTGTACTAGCTATGTGACCCTGATTGGCCAAGACACTAAATGTCTCCAACCTCAGTTTTCTCATCTGTGAAATAACAGTGATGTAGAGTTGTTGTGAGGATCTAATGAGATAACAAATGACAGGTGCTTCAGGGTGCCGATTAGTGTGAATAATGAATCTTGTAAAGTCATTGCATGCATTTGAATTTGCCCTATTCAAAATTATAATTGTGTAAAATATGGTGATTGGTTCCTGCCCAATGGAAATACACAACATAAATTCAAATAATGCTACTACTTCATGAGATTCACAATTAACACTAATTGGAACCTAGCCGTATTGAGTTATTATTATTAGCATCCCATCCTAATAGTCCATTAGCTGACACAGTAATAGAAATAGTTTTGCTGTAAATACACACACATCTATATCTGGTAATTTGTGGCCAACTGTCATATTCAATAAATTGCCAAATGATTTAAACAAGAACAACTCTAGTTAAAGGAACTGAACTTACTAAGTAAGTGATGATTGACAATACCCAGGGAAAAGGAGAAAAAGGTATGGAAATAGAATATGTAGAACGTATGGTGCTGCAAATATGCAAATGTAAAGGCATTAATTAGTAACTTCCTGAAGTAGCCTGTCGTCATGTGGGACATTTGACCAGACACACTTCTATATGATACTAACATGAAGGTTTACTCAGCATAGCTTCGATGGTCCATAGCAAGTATCTAATATATGTTTGTTGAGTGGGGACATGCCAGCTGAGCCTAGGAGGAGCCGTCTAGCAGCTGTGCTTATAGTTTGTCCTTGGCCTCTTCCCTCGTCATGTGGTTGCTGTCCACAGCCAGGCTGGCACTGCTGCAGAGCCAGAACCCAGTGGACATCAGAGGGAGGGAATCTGCTTGATGATAATGTGCGTCCTGAAAATTTTTCCTAAAAGCCTCCTATCTGGTCCCCAGTGGGCAGGCACCTTCCACGTCACATTATACACGGATGATATTTTGCCATCTTGTGCTATCTGCAGTTCTCAATTGACATTTTATCATCCAAGAATGAATTATTAGCTTTCTGTATGACCTTCAGGAAATTACAAAGCATAGACTACATTCTTCCTCTCACCTGCCTATCTGTGATATTTACCCATGCTTCATTTGGTGATTGCCCAAAGGATGCAAATGAATTTCAATTTGTTGGTTTTGTTGTTGGAGTTGTTTCAGTCATGTCCCCATCTGGTTTTTTTTGGGGGGTGGCTGTTTTGTTTTGGCAAAGATATCAGGGTGGTTTGCCATTTCCTTATCCAGCTCATTTTACAGTTGAGGAAATTGAGGCAAATAGGGTCACACAGCTAGTGTCTGAGGCAAGATTTGAACTCAGAAGGATGTGTCTTCCTGACTCCAGGCCAGATACTCTCTCCACTGTGCCGCATGCCATGCTATAAAACAAGGATTCTGAACCTTTCTGTGTTGAAGACTCATTTGGCAGTCTTGAGAAGCTTATGGATCCTTTCTTAGACTAATGTGTATAAATTCATAAAATAAAATACATAGGATTACAAAGGAAACCAACTACATTGAAATAGTTTACAAAAAATTTTTTTTGAAAAAAGTTTACTGACTCCCCTAAAATCTTACCACAGACCCCTTGGGAGTCTGCGGACCCCAGGTTAAGAGCCTCTGCTCTAAAAGATGTTTAAGGCATAAAGTTTTCCTGGAGTTGGAAGAAATATGCTCTGAAGCAAAGATAAATCTTCTTAAATGAATCCCTTTAATTCAACATAGATCACAGCTCTCAAGCTCAAAGGGATTTCAGAGACTTGTCTAGTCATATCCCTTCATTTTACAAGTAGAGAAATTGAGGCACAGAGAGATTAAATGACTTGCCATAACATACATAGGTAGACATGGTGGGGTCATGATCTGAACCTATGTCATCAGGCTCCTTGTGGTGCCATTCCATTACACCATCCTTCCTCCTTTTGTGCACTAATCTGTGCTCACTTCTGTTTTTGAGCATTGGCTATATTGAATACTCTTTTTTAGGCAAAGCCTAAAAGCCTCTCTTTCACTTCACGGTTTGAGTAGAGACAAAGGGTTCTTAGGTTCTAGGTCAAGGGTTCTTAGCCTTTCTTTGTGCAATGAAACATTTTGGCACTCTGGTGAAGCCTACGAAGTCCTTCTTGGAAGAGTGTGCATAAAAGGAAGCACATAGGATTACAAAGGAAACTGCTTATAAGGAAATACAATTATCAAAAATATTTTTAAAATCAAGTTTACAGACCCCATCTTAAGTATCCCAGTTCTAGAGACATAGGACCAGAGTTGGCATTAATGCCACTGTTGTTTCATCATGAAAGTAAAGTGAGTTTTTGGAAAACTTGTGCCTTAAATTAAGGATAAGGTCTCCACACCAAGTCACAAAGGCCATTGTGTGACCTTGGATGAGGGACAAGCTCTCTCGTCTGCTTCCTCATGTGTAAAATGAAGGCATAGTTGGCTTCTAGGCCCTCTCAGCCCTGATATTCTATGGCTAATGACCACTCGTGGAACTGTTTTGAGTTTTGTATTAGCACCCTTTAGGAAGGATTGCTAATATGTCTACTTATGATAGACTTACTGACCAAGAGTCATATGTCTGAGAGCTGGTTCTGCTTGGAAGTTACTCTATTCACAGAGATACACACACCCTATACCCATTGGGCTCACATAAAAGGGAGAAAATACGCAATAGGGGTTTACCTCAGTGGGGTGAGGCTTGATATTTTCCAGATGGTGACACCACAAGTTAGTTCAATGGAAATATCTTTAGAAGGAGATGTTCAAATATTAAGTAAGCAATGAATATACAATCCAAGTAAGATCTGCAACATCTCTTTACATCTGGGCTGGGAGTATTTCTAGCCCCTAGCTACAGATGGGGTGGGTGGTCTCCTCTGTCAGTGGGAGGCCCCAGGAGATTTCCCACTAGGAAGAAGATTTTGGCAAGGCTAGGTTCTAGAACTGGAACATACTGGCCACAAATAAGCCCAGGGCTTCTCGCGGTGAGAAGAGGAAGGAGGGTGGGGAGAGAGAAAGGAGGAGGGGGGGCGGAAAACGCATCCCTCGTGGGGAGAGCAACAAAGGAGAAATTTTTCTTGGATGCAGAAGTTATTTCTTCTGCATTTCAAATACAAGATGTATCAGGCATTTCTTTTCCTTACTTATTTTTTTTAATGTGTCCTGGAAAAGGCCATCAGGTACCAGCAACAAAAAGCAAGCACCCTGGAGGTGGCTAGGTGGCACAGTAGATAGAGCACTGGTGCCTGGAGTCAGGAGGACCTGAGTTCAAATCTGACCTCAGATACTTGACACTTAACTAGCTGTGTGACCCTAGGCAAGTTACTAATTAAATTTAAAAATCCTATTTTTAAAAAAAGCATATGGAAGTGAATGTTGAAAACTAAAAATAAATAAATTAATTTTTAAAAAAAGCAAGCATCCCAAGTTATACTGGAACTGAGGGAAGATTGATCAGGCAATGGTATAGTTCAAAATGGAGTCAGCTAAGGCCCCAGAGACAAATCTGCAAGACTTTTTAAAACACAGGAGAAAATCACAAGGGAAACTCAACTCAAGGGCAGAGGAAATCAGGGTGGTATAAATAGTCTTGTTGGATTAGGTTTACCTTGTATGTCAGGCTTTTTTTTTTTTTGACCACTCTATTTAGACCCTAAAGAGACTTCAGAAGTCCTATATTTTTTAGATGAGGAAGATCAGACTTGGAGAGATTAAATGACCTGACCAAGGTTGAATAGTTTAGCACCAGAGATAATTAAGTGGTGCAAAGGATAGAGCCCTGGATTGGGAGTCAGGAAGGCTTGAGTTCAAATTCAGCCTGAGATATTTCCTAGTTATGTGACTCTGGGCAAAGATAAATAATGAATTTCCATAGTGGTAACCCAGATGAACTAGATCGCTATCAAATTGGTTACTTGTTAATCTACTCACAAAGGCATCCAATGCTTCTTCTACATCCACTTACTTCATTAAAACAACATTTTTGGGGCAGCTAGGTGGTGGCACAGTGGATAGAGCACTGATCCTGGAATCAGGAGGACCTGAGTTCGAATGTGGCCTCAGACACATAACACTCGCTAGCTGTGTGACTCTGGGCAAGTCACTTAACCTTAACTGCCTCACCCAAAACAAAAAAACCCCAACATTTTTGAGAGTTAAGCAAATGAAATTTTGTTTAAGAGAGTTCAATTTATAGGAGTGTTGGTGAAATGACTGTGATAGAAAAAAAAAGATAGCTATTAAATGCTTTTTGTTTTGTTTTTGCTTTTTTTGGTGAGGTAATTGGGGTTAAGTGACTTGCCTAGGGTCACACAGCTAGTAAGTGTCTTGTGTCTGAGACCAGATTTGAACTCACATCGTCCTCCTGACTCCAAGGCCAGAGCTCTATCCACTGCACCACCTAGCTGCCCCTAATTAAATGCTTTTTGCAAAAGAAGAAAAAAAGCAGAACATTTTCCCTAAATATTCATGTGGATTTTTAAATTATAAAAATGAACTTAAAATTATGAGAATTTTTTCTCAGAGAAAATAGTCTCTGAATTATCACTTGATGGATAGAACATTCAAATTGTTGTTTGAAAAGGTAAACCTCAAACTCGCCCTATACCAGGATTCATCTTTCTTTAAAGAACTTTAAAAGTTTCCGCCTTTAAATTAGTTTTTCTGCACCCTAAATCATATCTATAAAATAATTTATTGTAATTTCTTATAAACAAGACATTTTATTAAAAAAAATTTTTTTCACAAGGAATTCCTAAGATGATTGTGGTTTGTTGAGTGATATAAAGTTTGCTTCTGTGTTCAGAATTATTTGTACCTGGAAAAGAGTTAGATCTTCTGAATTAGTGAGGTACCATGCAGCTGTGATGAATATTCTCTCCAAATATTGTATAATTCATGCACAATCTCCCTTCTCTCTCTCAAGAAGAAGACAGACTAATGAACATTCTTTAGGCAACTGAAAAACAGCAGAATCTCTTTGACACAATTACATGAAGGAATGTTTCCCTTGAATTTTGTTGTAAGTCTTTAGACTCTGAGATGTTCACCCTTCCAAACAGATATCCTCCCTTTAACTCACAACTATAAGGGTGGAAGAAGGAAAATTGTATTTGTCTTTCAGAGCAGGGGGTGAGTTTACTTGGATAGCACAGGCAGAGCCCCCAAGATTATGAAACTGAATCTTAGGGTCTGTATGTTATTTTTGGGTTAGACACTAGGGATTTTTACCTGGAGAAAGCTGCCTCCTTCTATTCACACATCTATCAAGAGAGAAGTATAATGTTTGCCATATGCATAATTATTTGCTACAGTATTGTGGACATTTACTCATTTACTGTTAATGATAACAAGTCAGCATTTATATAGCTGGTTGCAGAGCGCTTTAACAAATATTATCTCCTCTTAGGAGGTTCTTAATTTTTTTAATATTTTATTTTTTTCCAATTACATGCAAAAAAGGTGAATTCCAAATCCTCTCCCTTACTCCCTCCCATCCACCCTGATTGAGAAGGCAAGCAATTTGATATAGCTTATACATGTGCAACCAAGCAAAACATATTTCCTTATTAGCCATGTGGTAAAAGAAAACACAGACCAAAAAAAAAAACAAAACCCCAAAATGAAGAAAGTAAAAAAAAAAACCAACCACAAATGCATTGATCTGCATTCACACTCCATCAACTCTTTCTCTAGAGAAGGATAACATTTTTCATCATCAGTGCTTCAGAATTGTCTTGGATCATTGTATTGCTGAGAATAGCTAAGTCATTCACAGTTCATCATACAATATTTCTGTTACTGTGTACAACATTCTCCTGGTTCTTCTCACTTCACTATGCATCAGTTCATGTAAGTCATTCCAGATTTTTCCTGAAAGCATCTGGCTTACCATTTCTTATAACACAATAGTATTCCATCACAATCATATACCACAGCTTCAGCCATTCCCCAGTTGATGGGCATCCTCTGAATTTCCAATTCTTTGGCACCACAAAAAAAAAAGAGCTACTATAATTTTTTTTACATGTAGATCCTTTTCCTTTTTAAAAAATCTCTTTGGAATACAGACCTAGTAGTGCTCTTGTTGAGTCAAAGTGTATGCACAATTTTGTTGCCCTTTGGGCAAAGTTCCAAATTGTTCTCCAGAATAGCTGGAGCAGTTCACAACTCCACCAACAACACTTTAGCATCCCACTTCCCCTACTTCTCCAACATTTGTCATTTTCCTTTTTGTCATATTAGCCAATATTAGGCCTGGTGTGGTACCTCAGAGTTGTTTTGATTTGCATTTCTTTAATCAATATGATTTAGAGCACTTTTTCATATAACTATAGATAGCTTTGATTTCTTCATCTGAAAACTGCCTGTTATATCCTTTGACCATTTATCAATTGGGGAATGACTTCTATTCTTATAAATTTGACTCAGTTCTCTATATATTTTAGAAATGAGGCCTTTATCAGAGAAACTTGCTGTATATTTTTTTTCATAGTTATGATTACTAACTGGATATTTTCCTCCATCCTATTTTCCCCCTTGTCTATCCTTTGCTATCTTCTTTCACCTTGTCCCTCCCCAAAAGTGTCTTGCTTCTGACCACTACCTCTCCCAGTCTGCCCTCTTTTCTTTCAACCCCATCTTCTCTGATCCCCCTTCCCTCTTACTTACATGTTGGGTAAGAGATATCTATATCCAACTGAATATATAAATATGTATATATATATATATATATATATATATATATATATATATATATATGTGTGTGTGTGTGTGTGTGTGTGTGTATTATTCATTCTTTGTGCCAGTTCTGATGAGAATAAAGTTCAAGTGTGGTCCACTACCATCCCCATCTTCCCCTCTGCTATAAAAGCTCTTTTGCATCTCTTTTGTGTCAGATAATTTACCCCATTCTACCTCTCCCTTCCCCCTTCTCCCAATGCATCTCTTTTACTCACCCCTTAATTTTACTTTTTCAGATATCATTCCATCATAGTCAACTCACATCTATGCCCTTTGTCTATGTACACTCCTTCTAACTGCCTTCATAATGACCAAGTTCTTAGAAGTTACAAGTATCATCTTCCCATGTAGAAATGTAAACAGTTTAATATTATTGAATCCCTTATGATTTCTCCTTCCTGTTTACCTTTTTCTACTTCTCTTGAGTCTTGCATTTGAAAGTCAAAATTTCTATTCAGCTCTGGTCTTTTCATCAGGAATGCTTGGAAGTCCTCAATTTCATTAACTACCCATTTTCCCCCCTGGAGGTTTATACTCAGTTTTGCTGGGTAGGTGATTCTTGGTTGTAATCCTAGCTCCTTTGCCCTTCAGAATATCATATTCCAAACCCTTTGATCCTTTAATGTAGAAGCTGATAAATCTTGTGTTATCTTGACTGTGACTCCATGATATTTGAATTGTTTCTTTCTGGCTACTTGTAACATTTTCTCTCCTTGACCTGGGAGTTCTGGAATTTGCTTATAATATTCCTGGCAGTTTTCATTTTGGGATCTCTTTCAGGAAGTGATTGGTGGGTTCTTTCAATTTCTTTTTTTTACTCTCTGGTTCTAAGATATTAGGACTGTTTTCCTTAATAATTTCATGAAACATCACCTCTAAGCTCTTCTTCTGATTGTGGCTTTCAGGTAGTCCAGTAATCCTTCAATTATCTCTCCTCAATCTATTTTCTAGGCCAGTTGTTTTTTTTCCAATAAGACATTTCACATTTTCTTCTATTTTTCATTCTTTTGACTTTGTTTTGTTGTTCCTTGATATCCCATGGAGTAATTAGATTCTATTTGCCCAAACCTAATTTTTAAGGAATTATTTCCTTAATTGAGCTTTTGTACCTCTTTTTCCATTTAGTCAATCTTGCTTTTTAAGTTCTTCTCTTCAGTGAATAGCCCTCTTGGCTGTTTGGAAGCCAGTTGGCAGGAAGTTCCTAACCAATCAAAACAATAGAACAAAGGTCAGTGACGAGCTTTACACTGGGCCGAGTAAGTGACTTTTCTAATGCTTCTTGATTCATAACTACCTGTCCCTGAAAATAAGATAGCACTCCCAATGACCACCAAATCTGGCATATAGCTTAGAATAGAGAAGATATGATTTTACATGCTGCTCTTAGAGGGTACTAAGAAGACTCAAAAACATGCTTAGAAACTGAGTGTGTTGGCACATGGAAGCAAGACATAAAAACTTAGCAAGAAGGAACAAAATTGCTTAAGATCTGATTAAATAGGAAGTAGTAGGAAGGATAAAGGGCAGATGCATATAAAGATTCTGCTCTTTCATTTGCCTCTTTCCCCTTTCTTCCTTCCTTCTTTCCTTTTCTTCCTTCCTTCCTTCCTTCCCTTTTGTCCCCTCCCCTTCTGTCTTTTCCCTTCCTTTATTCCCCTCTATGAGGAAGATCTCATTCTGTGTGTGTGTGTGTGTGTTTAGAGTGACTGCTAAGAATGATGTTCTTATGAAGAACTGAAAAACATCCACAACAACAGTTCTTATATCTTCCCCCTCCTTTGCTGGAAAATCATGTCTGTCTGAATGGGCAACCTATAATAGAGTTGTTAACTGGAAAGAGGAATCAGTGGCACCTCAAAATGTGAAAACAGCACTGGCTCTAGAATTAGAAGACTTAGGTTCAAATCCTACCCCTGTGGTCCCTTCTATGTCTAGAGTTATGATCCCCATAATTGCTTCTTAGATGAAAGGAATTATCTCATAGTATCTGTAATTTTAACATAAATATTTATGCTCCATGATAAAATATTTGGCACACAGATATTCATTCAACAAATATATATATATGACACAGTTACTATGTACACATGCATTGTGCTAGATTCTGGGGAAGATACAAAGACAAATAAGACTTGGTCCCTTTCCTGAAGGAGTTCACAATTTATAATAGAAGGATAAGTTATAAAACTCAGATTATCAGTTAGAGATCTAAAATTATAATATGGGCTCCCTTTAAATCTCCACATAGCTCTGAGACCCCTCCTTATTTCCCTGGTTTGACGTTATTTTGGATCCACATTTATTCAGATCTACAGTCCTAAGTCCCCACCTCTGTACCTGACCGTTTCATATGATTGTGAAATCAGAACAAAAGAGCTTTAATTAAAGTTAACATGAAACCCTAATTTAAATGATCAAGATTGGATCCAGAGAAAAGCTGAAATTTTTTTTTCCTGTTTCTCTTCTTTACAAAGGTCAGGGATTATAGGTATGAGATATACTCTCAGATTTGGCTAATACGTTGTTTGATATTGCTGAACTGATTTTTCCCCTCTTTTTCCATGTAAAGGATGGCTCTCTGTTTAGGAAGGAAAGAGGGGTAGATTCAGAAATGAAGGTGATACGTAAAATATATCAGTACACTTTTTCAAACAAAATGTCAAGAAAATAACAAGGAATTTAACCAAGTAATCACCATTCTCCACTTAATTTCTCTGTCTCCTCAGTATTCTCTGTTTCAGGCATTTTGTGAACATGGATTCTATCCATAAATACAAGCTTCTACAAAAGTAACTTTTCCCCTCATTTTCTTAATCTTGTTCAAATGTCTTCTGTGCATGGGAGGCAGTACTAGGATGATTGTTGTAAAACTAGAAGGGACCATAGGGGTCATCTTGTCCATCTCCTTCATTCAATAATCATTTGTTAAGTTCCTACTGTGTGCCAGATACCGTGCTAAACATCGAGGATACAAAAAGAGGCAAAAGATAGTCCCTGCCCTCAAGTAGCTTACACTGAAATGAGGGAGACTGCATACAAGCAAATATATACAAAGCAAGCTATATACATGATAAATAGGAGATAATTAACAGAGGGAAGGTCACTGGAATTAAGAGGGGTTGGGGACGCCTTCTTGTGGAAGGTGAGGTTTTAATTCTGACTTAAAGGAAGACAGGGAGATCAATAGTTGGAGTGGAGGATGGAGAACATTCCAGGCATAGAAAAGAGCCAGACAAAATGCCAGGAGCCAAGAGACTGAGTGTCTTGTTCGTGAAACAACCAGGAGGCTAGTGCCACTAGATCAAAGATTAATGTGGGGAGTAAATTTAGTATAAGATTAGAAAGGTAGGAGGGAGTTAGGTTATAAAGAGCTCTGAATGCCAAACAGAGCATTTTGTATTTGCTCGTAGAGACAATAGGGAGTCACTAGAGTTTATTGAGTAGAGAAGTAATATGATTGGACCTGAGCATTAGGAAAATCATCTTAGCGGCTGAATGGAAGATGGATTGGAGTGGGTAAAGAGTAAGGCAGGCAGACCCACCAGCAGGCTAGCGCAATATTCCAGGTGTGAGGTGATGAGGACCTGCACTAAGTGATTTGCCTCAGGTCACCCAAGAAGAAAGCCACAAAGCTAGGAATCAAACCCAGTCCCTGTGATCCCAAAATCCAACACTATCATGCTCCCTCTTTGTTTTAAGGTTTTAAAATTATTTCTCCAATGTAAGTGTTTTTGTGAATTGTTCTGGGAAAATCTAAACTTCCATACACAAAGCACTGAGCTGCGTTTAGTATTCGCCCAAGACCCTTCATCAATCAATAGGTATGTTCTAAGAACCTCTTATGAACATGACCTTTATGTTACCGGGAATGTAGAGGAAGTTGGTTCTCCAGGAGCTTACAGTCTAGTTAGGGGCATCAGGTTAGCACATAATATCGTAGAAAAACAATAAGGTTTGCAATTAATAGTTACATTGGGTGGCACAGATTTTAGACCTTATGGACTTTCAAAGGAGGGGAACAACAGTGAAGGCTAAAATAATCAAGGGTGTCTTCACTAGTTAAATGGGATTTGGATTTTGAAGGGCTAGGATTTGGCTAGCAGATGAAGGACTAGCAGTGGCTAGAATGCCAGGCCTGGAGTCAGGAAGACTCATCTCCACGAGTTCAAACCTAGCATCAAACACTTCCCAGCTGTGTGACCCAGGACATGTCACTTAACCCTGTTTGCCTCAGTTTCCTCATCTCTACAATGAACTGGAGAAAGAAATGGCAAACCACTCCAGGATCTTTGCCAAGAAAACCCCAAATGGGATCACAAAGAGTCAGACACAACTGAAAAATGACTGAATAACAACAACAGCAAAAGACTCTGAAATTAAATGTAAAGGTATGAGGTGGGGGTGGGAGTGAGGACCTGGCTAGTGCGGGCACTGTTCTCAGGAATGCGCTCCACATGGTATAATCATCAATGTGGCTCCACATGACAGCACAAAGTCCTCATCGGTCAATGCTATCATGCCACCCCCTCCTCTACCTCTAACATAGGGGAGATGGGTGAAGGCCTGAAGGAGGGAAAGTGCACGGAGAATTCACTGGACACTGCAGAAGACTAGAGGGACAGGCACTGAATCGGGAACCTGAAGAGGTCCACTCCCTGCAGGAGGTGAAATGTTTGTCTTTCTGTGTTACTTGTTTTTCTCCCATTTGCTCTTTTTCCCACTTCTTAAATTCACTTTCTCTCTGCATGCATCTCTGCAAGTCCTTTACTTCCCCATTCCTGAATTTTTGGGTCCTCCATCACTTCTTCAGTTTGTGACAAGTCATCCGAAAGCATCCTTATTACTTTGTTCCCCACAAATATGAAACAATACTTTCCTCTTCCTTCTTTCCAAAGGCCTCCATGCCCTGTGGTTTCTGCTCTTTTCTGTACCTGACCTGGAACCCCTTCAACATATCCCAAGCACCTGCTGCTGTGGGTTCTTATTCTACACTGTATCAACTCACCAGCCATTCATTCCTTCTGCCATCAATCTATTGCAGGATGGAACTGCTTGGTCCTTGGTCCTATCCAACTCATGGCTGAACCTAAAGATTTCTAGATTCTCCCTTGCCTTAGTTTGGAATTTTTACTTTGGCTGGAACTGTCAGATAAACAAGTTTTTCTTTTACTCATACTCTTAACAGATTTGAACCATTAGAGGGAGTCTACATTTTGCTTTGGAGTTTTTTTGGAGAATAATAAAGATGAAGAAATTCAGAGGAGAAAGAAATACTAATGGAACCAATTCTTAGAACTACAACAAACCAGAAATTCAATACAGTTTCAGGCCTTTGCGAAAAACAAAAATAAAACAAATACAAAAATAAAAATGTCTCCCACTGCTTCAACATCTCAATTCTATTGACACCCCCCACCATTCACTTGAAAAACAAATGGAAAAAGCAGCATGTTGATGACAGTCACTGGGGAGTCAGAGTAGGTCCCTATATAGAGAAGAGACATATTCTTTCACAAAAGGCCAAACTCCCTCTTGACTGACAAGCTCTTTAAAAACAAAAACCACAAGTAAACACTGGGTTCTGGGTATAGGGGAGTGTGAGGGTAAATAGGAATTAAGTCTTGCACAGGGGTCTGGAGTTGATTTGGGGGATTATGAATTGTTTTAAGTGTTTTGAGAAAGGCTTGGGGATTTGGTGGATATTTGAGAATTACAAGTTTTATTTGAGGGACATTTAGGGATTAAGGACTGTGTATTTGGGAAACATTTATGGCCAGGGCTCTGCCCTCAGCTACCTTCACAAGTCTCCCAGGGTTTTCCGGAAATCAAGGAAGTTCGACATTTTTTAAAGTAAAATTTTGCCCCTGAGATTCCAAAGTGATGTGTGTGTGTGTGTGTGTGTGTGTGTGTGTGTGTGTAATGGAGAAATAAAAGGAGAAATGATTGCAGTCACTGAGAGAGAGAGAGAGAGAGAGAGAGAGAGAGAGAGAGAGAGAGAGGAGAGAGAGTGTTTAAATACTGAGCCTGGTGTAAATTCAGTTCTTGTGGATCACATAGGATAATGGGCATTAAGCACACATCAGTTACCACCATTGGCTAGTTTGTGCCAGTTCTGTTCCATGCAAAGTACTTTCATTCAATTCTCATGATAACCCTGGGAGACTGTGAGCATAAGTCTTTTGATTCTCAATGTCCCTAAGTGACGCACCCTTTAGCACATGGGAGTACCTACTTCAATGCTTTTTAGATTAAAATAAATCCCTTAATTAAAACAATATGGATGTAATAATAGCTCACATTTTTACAAAGCGCTTTACATATGTTGCTTCATTCAATCTTCACAACAGCTCTGTGAGGTAGGTAGTTTAATGTTATTCTCATTTTACATGATAGGGAAGTGATGAAGTGACTTGTCCAAAGTTAAACAGCTCACTTGAATCCAGGTCTTCTAACCCCACATCCAGGACTTTTTTCCACTATCCCACAATGGTCCCTGGCCTCTCTTAGTGGGAACCTATCATGCCATTTAACATGGTACCTCTTTGTGAGATGTAGAGTGGCACTGTGGAAAGGGCCTTGGTCCTGTATCCTAATAGGCCTAAGTTCAAGACCTGGCTCTAACATTTAATAGTTATATGATGCTAAAACAAATCATTCCATAACTCCTTCTCTCATTTTCATCACTTATAAAATAGATGTAATACTACTTGTACAACCTACCTTATGGAGTTGTTGTGAGGAAAGAGCTCTGTAAATATTAAAGTGCTTCATAAATGTTAGTTATTATTATGTATGGCTCATACAAAACATTGATGAAATTGTTCTAGAAGGCAGATATGATTTGGGGGGGAACTTCAGGGCTTTATTTGCAGACCTTAAAGTACCATTCCTTCTGGGATCTCTACCAACTAACCACATTGGTTTGCCCTTTCTCCCTTCCCACAAACCCCTAACCCTCATCCCAGTGAAGCTTAAGGCTACTCCAATATGATCTGGTTGGTCTTGCTGGAGGTGACCTAGGCCCCATTAGATAAAGATGTGATAAAGATGTCGTTTGAGAAACCACGGAGTGCAATCTAATGACCTCAGATTTTAGAAGGATATGTACAAAGGTCAGCCAGAGCTCATAAAAGCAGAAAACATGAAGGAGGGCCATGGACTTATAAGAATTATGTAAGGCAATACAAGTTGAGGCTTATGATAAATGCCAAGGATGACAAAAAGGGATTTTTTTTTCAATTATGTTCAGGGTAAGTGACAAGGAAGCAGTGTGCTGAAACATAAAGACTACTGCATTAAGAATTTAGAACCTGCTTCAAATATTAGCTCTTCCATTTTGGACAAGTCATTTTAGTCTTTGAGTCTTTTTTTTTCATCTGTAAACCTAGGGGATTGTCCTGGGTGACCTCCAAGGTCATTTCCAGCTCTAAATCTGTGATGCCGTGTGAAATGTGTTCTAAGTGTGGAGAACAAGGACACAGCTGTACCTCCAGGAAAGAGAATGATGGATAACCTTGTATAGCAACTCCCCAACTGGGCTAATTGCACATTCGGAGACTCAGCCCCAGAGGATAACGTCAGGTCTCAGGGCTTAGTAGAGGTCCTGTCACATAGTAAGCACTTAATATATGCTTGTTGACTGACTGATTGACTCCCACTGCTTCCACTGCTCTCGAGAGAGAGTATCTCACTCAAACCCAACTTAACCTGAATGTAAACCCTTACTTAAGCCTACCTTCTGGGGGGCTCAGGCTTTCCAGAAACTACTGGCCCAGATGTGTGGTCAAATGCCTTCCACTCCTAATTCAGCAAAGACACAGAGTTGTTGTTGTTGTTAAAAGCTTTTCTAGAGAATTTAGAGAAAATTAAAATACAATAAAGAAATAATAAAGATAAAAGGAGAATAACATATAATAATAAATAATAAAGAAAAAGAAATAAATTATATGCTATATATTAAATATATGAATAATACATACAGTATACATTTCTTATTTATTATATATTAATATAATTAATCATTAATGATCAGCTATATTAATTGTGTTATTAAATATTAATTGAGATATACATGATATAGTATGAATTATAATATAATATTAGTATTATTTTATATTATGATAAATAAAGAGAAAATATTATAACAAATAATAAAGAGAATAAATGAAGAGAAAAAATTATAAACTTGTTATATCCACACGTAGTTAGCTTTGGCTGATTGTGCCCGGGAAATTCTATTCTGGGTTCTTAAGTTTATATTTAAGTCAGTAGCCTATTAGCTATAACAAGGATGGTTCTTTCTTTGGGTGAAATATATCTTTGTCATCTTCTCAGTCTAGCTGACAGTCAAGGCCAAACTGGAGCCCAGCCCATGTTTTTAATGGCTGCACCAAATTTTAGCCTTTCTATCTGAGCTCTTAAGATCAACTCTTTTTTCTTGCTTTTAAATCTGGTGCCTCCACTTGGACCTCCCACCAAAGGAAATGAGATTAATGGTCCATCATATATAGGACTCAAATTCCAGAATAAAAAGAGAGGAGTAGCACAGATCAAAGGATAAGGGGAAGAAGCAGATTAAGAGGAAGAGGAAGAGAGGAAGGGAAGAAATGGAAATGGTCTTTGAGGAAGTCAAAATAAATGTTACAAATCTATGAAATATTACTCATAGAAAAGCCTACTAGACACTGACTCAGTACTATTTATCTTTATTTACACACAATTCTAAAAGCCTGAACATATTGTCTCCAAGCTTATAGCAAACTTTTCTTGTTGTTGAGTCATTTTTCAGTTATGTCCAACCCTCCATAACTCCATTTAGGGTTTTCTTGGGAAAGATGCTAGAGTGGTTTGCCATTTCCTTCTCCAGTTCATTTTGCAGAAGAGGAAACTGAAGCAAATAGGGTTAAGTGACTTGCCCAGGGTCACAGAGCTGTAAGTTGTCTGAGGTCACATTTGAACTCAGGTTTTCCTGACTCTAGGTTTGGAGCCCTGTCTACTGGGTCACCTATCTGGGACTTGTATGAAAGCCATAGAAGTAATGATACCTACCAGTGAGTGTCCTTCCTCCCATAGACCAGGAAAGCCAGAGTGAGTTCTAGTATTGCCACAGGTAGAGCTCTACCAGCAAGAATTCAGGGTTTATTCTTCTCTTCTGGTCCATCTGTCTGCCTCCCCTTGCTCCCAGAAGGTATTTGCAGTCATTGCTCCTCGTCACTGTCCTCCCTGACTCTCCTATCTGATGCTCTCCTTAGCTCCTAGTGGCTCCTCAGCTTCCAACAGATGAATGCTTATTCCCTTCCCTGGAGGACCAAGTCTCTAATAAATGGCCCCTAATAATAGTTAACATTTTAGCTGATGAAGTTTCATAAAGCACTTCACATATTTGATCTCACTTAAACCTTACAACAATCCAATGAGGCAGGTGTTATTATTATCCCCATCTTACAGATGGGGAAATTGAGACTAAAAGGGGGTAGGTGACTGGCCTAGGGTCACACACTTAGTAAAGTGTCTGAGGGAGAATTCAAATTTGTCTTCCTGACTCCAAGTTCAGGACTCCTAGTTCACCTAGCAGCCACAAATGGAGAAAACCTCTAGGTACATTAACGGCTCAAACACCTCTCTTATGCTTAAGCTTTCATTTGCAAAGTCCTCAGCACAAGAGTTCTCTCAGGCCTCTAGAGACACTACCTCCCTGCACTGCCAAAGTAGGCGTCAGTTTCTACTGCCCTGTAGGCTCGTGGTAGCTCACTATTATTTACCTTCCCCCCAAATCCCTCCATGGGGTCATGTCTCCCACTTCCTATTGTGTCTAAAGGCTCAAAGGGAGCATCTTTCTCCCTTCCTTACTGTCTTCTCCCAAGGCAGGTGGGCTAAGCTACTCAAATTACAGTTGAGTCCCTTCTCAAAAAAAAAAACCCATCTAAGAAGGGAAGGATGGACTCAGCTCCTTCCAGGTCTGAAGAAAGAGGTAAGATATTAGTCTTTACTCTTTTCTCTTAAGGGAAGTAAGTAAATAAGATTGCTATAATTTATGTTTAAGACAGACAAGAGACCGTGAACTGAAAAATGATAAAGAATGCCTTGCCTAGCCATGCTATGCTAATAACTGAAATTAATTTCTCAAAAGCTGGGAAACTTGGCAGAGATTCATGAAGGATGAGCAAATTCCTGTTAGAACAGGAAGAAATTAAAAATGTAAGAGGAATGGCGGTCGAGGGAGTGCAGCAGAGAGTGGTAGAACATACATTTTTAAAAAATAACATGAGAAAAGTTGTCAAGGGAAAGAATGAAGCCAAAGGTTTGAAAGGACAAAGTAGATAGTCCCAGCTGAAGAAACAATTGCTGCAGAACACAGAGAAGACAAAAGTAAAGAAACTGGAGGACAAATGAGGAATATCAAAGAATACAAATTGGATGTACAATAATACAAAATATACAAAGAATACAAAAAGTCTCCATGAACAAGGTCAAAGAGATGAGTAAGGAAAGAGAAGGTCAAGCAAAAATAAAGGTACCACCTTTATTCTCAGAGAGTGAAAGAAGAAAAGAGAGGGTGATGGTGGGCTTTAAGGATAAAGTAAATAAAGCCACCAGGAGGAGAAACCAAGATAATGGAGGAGTTCTTTATGCAACTGTTTCTAGAATGAAAAGAGGTTCAGAGAGACAGCATTAAAAGGATGTAGGCTGAAACAGAAGAATGGGAAAGCAAATGATATGATAACTTCATTATATATTTAAAAGGAATAGCAAGTTGTACATAATAGACTTGCAGTTTCATGTGTAATCATTTTTATACTATGTTATGGAATTGCTTGTTTTATTCCATAAATTAAAAATAATTTTATAAAAGCATGTATCCCAGCTCCAGAGATAAGCATCATGACCAAGTTGCTGAAGAGGACCTACATTACTAGGCCCAGTGGCTCCACAGCAGAATTCCACAAGACTTTGGAGTAAGGACCATCCAGGGAAATGCTTGGCTGCTTTTTTCACTAGCACATCAAAGAACAATAAAATGACCAGTGGACTAAAACAAGGAATATTAACAATGATACTTCAATAAAAAAAGAAGGAAGGTATTAGAGATCGAACTATACCAAGATCACTAAACCCTAGTTACAGAATTTTTTAGGAATTTTGCCATAAAGGCTGCTTGACAAGGCTGTAAAGCCTGATTCACCCACCCTGCTCCTGAAAAATGTATGGAAATGCCTCAAAGAAGTAGAAAACAGCTGTCTGGCTAATTTTTTAAAACACCCCAAAACAAAACCATGGAACATGCCCAAAGGAGAGAGGTGGTTAGCATGTTTGTTAATGCCTAGATTAAGGGGAAAAAAGGTTTTGATCCTTGATTTTTGTTAGACCATGCAAATTTAGAGAGAAGCTGTTGAAATGTAAGGGCATGATAGAACAACACAATTGGCACCCGTGGGGTCCATGAGTGAGCACAGGAAGAAATTAAAATGCCAGTCCTTCACTAAATGTGTGATTTGTAATCCCTCTCTAAGAAATAATATGCAAGGGTATTCTGGTCAATGTTGAACAACCAGTTCTCTAAAGAAAAGGAAAAAACATATATGCTTGACATATGTTGAAGTTTAACTCGCATTCTTAACATTTTCCCATCACTTTCATAAGTTTAGACAATCAATAAAATAATAAATCAAGTCCTGACTTACGATGTGTGTTCATTTCCAGGCTGTAAATGTTCACACTGAAAATTAAACAATCAGCTCTCCTGAGCCTATTTAATCTGGCTCCAGCCCATCTCTGATATCTCATGAAGATGCCACCCTTCTGGCAATAACTGAAGAAACCAACAACTTCAGTGGAAGGGGCTTGGTATCTAGAATCAGAGGATATGGCTCTGATTCTCCTTACCTGTGTGACCTTGGGTGAGTCTCTGGACCTCAATTTCCTCATCCATAAATTGAGAGGACTGAACTTTAGAATCTCTGAGGTCCCTTCCAGCTCAAAAGCTTTGATTCTATTATCTTAAGTATTTAAAAAACACAAAGAATCTACTAGAGAAGCCAAGCCAAGAGTCAACAAAACAAAGTGCAAAGCTGCAAATATAGGAGGAGAGGAAGTATGACAGGCTTGAAGGTCTGAGAGGAGAAGATGGGCCAGTGGGAATTCTTTTTTTGTTTTTGTTTTTTGCTAGGCAATGGGGTTGACTTGCCCAGGTTCACACAGCTAGGAAGAATAAAGTATCTGAGGCCAGATATGAACTTAGGTCCTCCTGACCCCAGGGCCAGTGCCCTATCCACTGCACCACTTAGCTGCCCACCAGCCAGTGAGAATTCTTGGTGCTCTATGAGGCACGTGCACCTGGTGGGCACCAGATTTGTGTTTCCTAAAAGGAATCATTGAACAGCTTTGTTGAACTTAACTGAATTAATTAGAAGATGAAAAAATAAATTAGGAAGCAAAAATAAAGTAGAAACTCATAAGGAAGTAAGGTTAGAAAACAGGATAAGGCAGATTAAATATTTTCTGATAAAAAAAAATTAAGAAGTAATTTTAGAAATTTCCAGAGGCAATAGTCTTTGTATATTGGTTATGTCTGATTCCTGCACAGGAGGCTGAATAGTTCCACCACCTTGCACATTCCTTATGGACCAAGGGAATGTCAGGGCCCAGGAGGCAGGAAAGCCGAGCATCATCGATGAAAAATCATTTAATGGTTTGATGCTTTTGTGATTCAACTTGCAGAAGGCTGAAACCATTCGGGGATAAGTTTCAGATGCAATCTGCCCATGTTGAAAGGCTAATGGAGATGATGTGTTCTGAAGATTAGACTTTTTGAAAACAGAAAGGACCATGGCAAATAAACAAACAAGGGAACAAATGAATGAATGAATGGAAAGCCAAAATTCAGGAGAGTGGTAGATTTGGAGTCTGATGACCTGGGTTCAAATTCCAACCCTGAAACCTACCTTTGGGTAAAATTCTCTGAACCTCAGATTCCTCACCTGCAGAATGTAGATTCGTGACAAAGAGATCTCTAAATCCAAACACTTGGGGTAGTGCCTGGCACATAGTAGGCACTATATAAATGCTTGTAACCTTACCCTTTCTTTCCCCTTTTCATCTTTAAACCCACAATCTAGTTGTAGCACCCTCCTCTGGGCTCACTCTACCAAGTCAAATAAACATTCACAGGTTGGGTCCCCAGAGGGCAACTGACTGCTCTTCTCCTCTGGGTGATAGATATAACCCTCAGGGGCTCTGGTTCCTAGTACTTTGGCACCTGAACCTCCATTGACAATCAGCCAGTAGCTTCAATTAACTTCTAAAAAAGGAGGGGGATATTTACTAAAGTGGCAGCCTGAAAAGCTACCAGAAAGGTCCCCCAAATAGGGGCAAGAAGACACTCTCTCCCCTTGTACATACAAGGTGACTGGGGAGAGTGAGCTCAAATTTAAAGTAGGAGGAAGGGAGGGCAGGGAACACGCATTTATTAAGCACCTACTATGTGCCAGGTAGTGTGCTAAGCACTTTACAAATATTATCTCATTTGATCCTCACAACCACAACCACTGTATGAAGTGTCATTATCAAAATTTTCCAGTTGTGGAACCTGAGTCAGATAGAGATTAAGTGACTTGCCCAGGGTCACGCAGTTAGGAAATACGTGAGGCTGGGTTTGAACCTTCCTGACTGCAGACCCAGTGTTCCATCCACTGCACCACCTCAATGTCTTAAAGTACACTAATAGTGAGGCACACACGTACAGAATATGGATTTGCGCATTCCTGGCCCAGAAGTCCTCTTCTCAATTTATGGAAGGAGTCTTCCCAAGGTTCTTCTTACTTACAGATTTTTTTTTCAGTGAGGCAATCAGGGTTAAGTGACTTGCCCAAGGTCACATAACTAGTACGTGTCAAGTGTTTAGTCTGAGGCTGGACTTGAACTCAGGTCCTCCTGACTTCAGGGCTGGTGCTCTATCTACTGTGCCACCTAGCTGCTCCTTTACTTACAGATTTCTGCTGAGCTCAAAGGATACATGTCTTTCCAGAGTTCACAAACAGCTCTTCTCTTTGCTACAAGAGTCACAATCCCTGAAGCTGCCAACATCCGCAGGTGACTCTCTTTCCACATCTCTGTGGGTCTTTGTCAGCCACTACTGCTACAGTGGCCACTGCTACTGCTTCTGATAAATTCTGCTGGGGGGGGCGGTGGATTGTGAGCTGCTGCTGGGGCATCTGATGGATCTCCAAAACTTCCAGGGTCTCCTAAGTACTGCCCTTGAAGGAACACTCATTCACTGAAGATCAGGAAAAAGCAAACTCAAAAGAAGCACAGGTGTCCATGTTCTCATGGACACACAGAGGCACGATGGGAGAAAGGGATCTCTCCTTCTCCCCAACTCTCAGCAGCTCAGGGCAGTGATTTCCTCAAGTAAAAGAGAGAAGTCTGGTAGACATGCAAATTCTGTGCTGGCAAAGCATCTCCTCGATCATTGGCTCTTCCTGCTTCATAGCCAACTAAAAGACTTTTCATCATCATACAACATCGGTCATACATAGCTGGAAAAAGCCTTCCTAAGTTCCACATATTGCATTGGAGAAAAGCAGGAGAAAGCTGGGCATATTCTGTACAAGTCCCTAGAAGGACATATCTAAGCATGCTCTAAGGCCGAGGGCTTCATTGGACAGTCATCCCACCATATTTTCTCCCATACTGAAAAATTTGCTATGCTTCTCAGATCTCCGGGGGTGTACTTGAGATCACTGTCCGTAGTCCCAGTCCAGAATAGGTCTCTGGGGTCCTAAGAAAACTCAGACTTTGTCGGGTTTGTTTATTTTTTTGGCTAGGCAATGGGGTTAAGTGACTTGCCCAGGGTCACACACCTAGCAAGTGTTATGTGTCTGAGGCTGGATTTGAACTCAAGTCCTCTTGAATCCAGGGCCAGTGCTCTATCCACTGTGCAACCTCGCTGCCCCCTAGACATTGTTTTTTGAATGCCTTCCTCAGTGCCTGTACAGAAGAGTTGCTGAAAAGGCCACATGGCACAGTCAGTCAGTAAATTAAAAAAATCAATCAAGCATTTATCAAAAACTTATTATAAGGCAGGCACTACACTAAGCTCTGAGGATATACAGAAAGGCAACAGTGTTCATTGATTTTCAGGATTTCTATGCTGTTGCGTCACTGGGGATTTTATGATTTTTTATAATTCTTTTTTTTTAGTTGCATGACCAATTCATTGATGTGCTCTTTCTCTTTTCATTGATGTTAGCATTTAGAGACATTATTTCTTTCTAAGAGCTGATTTGACTGCATCCCACAAATTCGAGTATGTTGTCTCATTGTTGTCATTATCTTTAATTAAAATTGATTGTTTCTATGATTCATTCTTTGACCCACTCATTCTTTTTTGTTTTTTGTTTTTTTTTTTTTACTTAATAACATTTTCCAATTACATGCAAATATAGTTTTCAACATTCATTTTTATAAGATTTTGAGTTCTGAATTTTTCTCCCTCTTTCCTTTCCCTCCTCCCACCCCAAGACAGCAAGCCATCTGATATAGGTTATACATGTACAATCATGTTAAACATTTCCACATTAGTCGTGTTGTGAAAAAAGAATCAGAACAAAAAGGAAAAGCCCATGAGAAAGGAAAAAAAGTGAAAATAGTATTCTTTGATCTGCATTCAGACTCCATAGTTATTTCTGTGGATGTGGATAGTATTTTCCATCACCAGTCTTTTGGAATTGTCTTGGATCATTGCATTGCTGAGAACAGCTAAGTCTATCAGAGTTGGTCATCATACAATGTTGCTGTTACTGTGTACGATGTTCACCTGGTTCTGCTCCCTTTACTCAGCATCAGTTCATGTAATTCTTTGCAGATTTTTCTGAAGTTGGCCCACTATATTTCTTACAGAACAATAGTGTTCCATCACATTCATACACCACAACTCGTTCAGCCATTCCTCAATTGATGTGACCCCTTCATTCCTCAGAATTAAGTTATTTAGTTTCCAATTAATTTTTAGTCTACACGTTAGAAGGCCATTATTGAAAGTAATTTTTATTTCATTGTGGTCAGAAAAAGATGTATTTAATATTTTTGCTTTTCTGTATTTGTGAGGTTTTATGTCCTAATACTTGGTCAATTTTTGCAAAGGTCCTATACGTGGTTGAGAAATAGGTATGCTCCTTTCTATTTCCATTCAACATTCTCCAGAGGACTGTCATATCTAACTTTTTAAAATTCTATTATCTCCCTAACTTCTTCTTTGTTTATGTTAATGATAGACTTATCTAGTTCTAAGATAGAGTAAATTTATGGCCCTTATAATTATACTTTTACTTTCTATTTCCTCCTATAACTCCAACAGAGAGGTGATGGACTAAATATGTAGAATGAGACTGACTTTTTTTTTTAAATGGCCAATATGGGAATTCTTTTTGCTTGATATGTATTTGTTACAAAAGTTTTATTTTTCTTTTTTTTTTCGTTGAAGCAGGGTTAGGAGGAAGAAAAATAAATACTTGATTTTTTTTAAAAAAACTAATTTAAAATACAGAATTTAAATAACTAATAATTAGAAAAACATACATTAAGGCAACCTTGAGGTTCCACCTCACAGCTATTAGACTGGCAAAGATGACAAAAGAAGAAAATTACAAAGGTTAGAGGGACTGTGGAAAAACAGGTAAATGAGAGCACTGTTGGTGGAGCTGTAAATATGTCCAGACATTCCAAAAAGCAATTTGTACTATGCCCAGAAAGTCACAAAACTGGGTATCCCTTTTGACCTAGCCATGCCATTACTGGGACTATACCACCCAAGAAATAAAAGAAAATGAAAAGGATTTATGTATACAAAAATATCTATAGCAGCTTTTTTCATGACATCAAAAACTGGAAACCAAGGGTGTGTCCTCCTATTGAGGAATGGCTAAATAAATTATGATATCTGAAAATAATAGAATATTATTTCCCACAAGAAATGGAGAATTTCAGAGAAAACTGGGAAAACTCTATGAACTGATACAAAAGTAAGGTGAGGAGAATTATGAGAACAACTTATACAATGATAACAATATTAAGAAAAAAAAACTTTGAAAGACTTTAGAATTCTGACCAATGCAGTGATAAATAAGGAGAATAAAACAATAAAGATGAAACATACTCTTCACCTTCTGACAGAACAGCAACAAAATAAAAATTCAGGAAAAAAAATCCATTTTCAGACATGGTTTAATTGGGAATTTATTTTGTCAGACCATGTAGATAGGAAGTGAAGGATTTATTTTTCCTTTAAAAAATGCTAAATGGGGAAGAGGATACTGGGAAAGACGACTTAATAAAATGAAAGCTTTATTACTTAAAAAGCATTTTAAGCTTTTCCTGACAGCAGACAAGATGGCAGAAATGGAGCAGAAGAAGAAGGGAACCTTCCGAAAGTTCACCTACCGCGGTGTGGACCTGAATCAGCCGCTGGACATGTCCTATGAACAGCTCAGGCAGATGTGCGGTGCTAGACAGCAGCGGCGACTCAACAGCATCCCCTCCTAAAGCACCTGAGGAAAGCTAAGAACAAGGCACCCCCCATGGAAAAGCCCGAGGTAATAAAGACACACCTTCGGGACATGATCATCCTGCCTGAGATGGTGGGAAATATGGTGGGCGTCTATAACGGCAAGATCTTAATCAAGTAGAAATTAAGCCCGAGATGATTGGACACTTACCTGGACGAATTCTCTGTCACCTACAAGTCTGTAAAACACGGCAGGCCGGGTATTGGAGCCACCCACTTCTCTCGTTCCATCCCTCTCAAGTAACCCAGATCCTAACAATAAAAATAAGAAGCTTCTTAAAAAAAAAAAAACATTTAAAAAATGGTGAGCTGGGGAAAAATACATAGAGTTGGATGGGAGAAAGGTTCAGAGGGAGGCATGGATAAGCAAGGCAATGTTAATACCTACCACCCTCAACTTAATGTATATTTTAAGAAATAAGCTGTATACAGTGGATTCATAGTATCATTTACAATCCCTATTCTCTAGTCTTCTTTGTGTATGGAAGTGTTTATGGTTGTTGATGATCTTCTAGTTCATAATTTTAAAAAATAAATATATTTATAATGGCAACATGTTAGCAACTTTCATGTCAACTTGATCTATTGTTCATTTAATCAATTAACCATTCAACAAATATTTATTGAGCATCTGCTGTGTACACAGCACTGTGCTAAGAATGGTGGCTTCTTAAAGAAGTTAAAAGTAAATGTGGTCAGGGCCTTCAAGAAGATTATGATCTAATTGGAAAGATAAGGATCTTGGAAATTGGAACTTTAAAGTTTAATTGGAAAGATAAACTCAAGGCCAGTTATCAAAGTTCTTTTATTATTGTTAGTTCCACCCCACAGCCCTACCCATCCATCTGATGCACAAAATAGTCCCTTAGGCAACTCTGAAGACCCACTCATTTCAAATGATGGCCCCCTGCCTTTACCCCTAGTTAAATTAATATAACTAAATTTCATTCACTTCTTTGCTACTCCTCTCTACAGCAGTGGCCTCTCCCTATAATCAGTACCTCTGGATAAAACTTTTTGAAACCAGAGAAAAAAATCACACCCCTTTCTTTACATCTTTCCTACCCCTGCACTACATTCTTCTCTTCACCAGCCAGTCCCTCCCTTCTATATAACTATTTCCTGGCAATAGAAATTATTGTGAGGCTCAGAGATAAGGATAGAGATAGGAAAGGACCTGCAGTTTTATTGGTGCAGGAAACTCTCACGTTAGTAAACTTCTTCTACCAATGCAGGTCAATACTTTTTCTGCAGTTGACAGTCTTAGAATTGCCTAGGCACTGAGAGGTCAGGAGTCACAGTCATAGAATCAATGTGTGTTGAAGATCTGACACAAGCCCAGGACTTCCTGGTTCTACTACACCCTCCCCCATTGCCTCTCAAAAGATATCTAAGTGAATGAATGAATGAATGATAAAAGCACTTATTAAGTGCTTACTATGTGCAATGCACTGTGCTAAGCACTGGAAATAGAAAAATTAGAAAATAAAAATATGGAAAAAAGAAATATTAGAAAATAGAAGTAAAGAAAAATAGGAATATTGGAAAATAGAAATAGAGAAAAATAGAGAGAAGTAAGACAGTCCCTGCTCTCAAGTATCTTGCATTCTGATGAGGAAGACGACACATACGGAAGGTTTCATCTACAAGGCATTCTGAAAGATTGAATGGTTCTTAGAGAGTTATAGCAAAGCAGTTATTAATGCATCTTATTTCATGTCATTTCTGTTGATAAAATCATGTCAGTTCCTGATGTTGAACCGTTTACCAGTGCCAATGACTTTGGTGACAAGAACCTTCTTTTCTGGGTCTTCAGTAACTATGACTGTCACCCATAGTTACTGGAGGTGCCAGGCTGGGTCTCCATAGTAATTGAGTCCCAGAATGATGGCTGCAGATACTGGGCTGGAAGCATCTCTATTCCCAGGGTTCTTGGGTTCCAAATCCTGGAATGTCCATCAGGATCTGAGGGGACATGGAAATTAAAGTAGTGATAGTGTTTTGACTCAACCAGCACACACTGACTACTATTTCTCCCCTAGGGTGCCTTGCTATATTAACTGGCTATCCTGCCCTGTGAGTGGCAATTGCTCAGCCAGTGATGGTAGTGTCTGGCCCCTTCTCCATAGGAATTGCTTCCCCTAGGGGCAGCTAGGTGACGCAGTGGATAGAGCACCAGCCCTGGATTCAGGAGGACCTGAGTTCAAATTTGGCCTCAGACACATAACACTAGCTGTGTGACCCTGGGCAAGTCACTTAACCCCATTGCCAAGCCAAAAAAAAAAAAAAAGAATTGCATCCCCTAACAATGGCTATGAGGACTGGACTGGAAGCAAGTTGAATAGTCTTGAGGGTTTTGCCATTCCTCAGGTTCTTGTGCATATCTGCCTACTGGTAGCAATTCTCCAGCAATTGTTGCTGTTGGTGATGTAGAGGGTAGGACCCTTCTTCACAATGATTTCTTCCCTCAATGATGGCTGGGCTGAAAACAAGTCCACTAGCCTGAGGGACACTCCTATTCCCAAGGCTGTTGGGTTCAGGGTAATCAGAGTTTGAGGGGAAATCTTGGTCAAAGTGGTGATGGTGATGATTCCACTTGCCCATCACGTAATGCTTCCAGTATCCCCATTCAAGGTGTTCTGCTGCTTTAACTAGGCTGGCTTGCCTGCCTTGTGAATAGTGGTTAGTTGGCATTTGGTGGGGATTACTCATCCCTTCTGCATGGGCCAGGAATTGAAACCAGAATTCCTAAGTGACAGGCAAGAATTCTACTACTATTGTGCCTTCCAGAACCCTTTAAAAAGTACTAGAAACACTAGAGGGAATAGGTACCTATCGGCATCTACTGACAGGTTGTCATTATGGTAAAGGCTCATGTCCCTACCAAACACATAAAAGTGGTACCTACTGCCAGGTTGTTACTGTGGCAAAGGCTTGTGTTCCAATGGAATACACATAAAACAATAGCAAACAACACATTATGTAATTAATTTTGTTTATGTTTAAGTTAATTTTATAACTGTATATATGTGCAGATATGTAGATATACACATGTACATACATGTATGTATGTGAATATACTGTGTTAATGCAGGTGTGTATATGTATATGTGTATGTGTGAGTACACACACGCACACAAACATCAAGGACAAATAATAAATATTTCTCCCAAATTACCTTAATAATTTGATGAACCTGTAATTTCTTTGATATGAATATTCTCTTAAGTGGTACAAATTAAGACCCATTCTATTCTACTCTATCCACATTCTACAAAACCTCCATCCTAATATGCCAAGTGACTACCTCTAGATTTCTTGAAGTTACATGGAAACCAATAGAGGACAAAAGTGTAAGAAGACTGAAAAGGTAGGAAGGAATCAGGTTGTGAAAATCTTTTTTTTTTTGCTTTTTAAAAAATTTTTCCCCCACTGAATAGTATTTTATTTTTTCCAATTACATGTAAAGATAGTTTTCAATATTCATTTTTATAAGATTTTCAGTTTCAAATTTTTCTCCCTCCCTCCTTTCCCTACTCCCACCCCCTCCCCAAGATAGCAAGTAATCTGATATAGGTTATATGGGTACAATCTTGTTAAACACATTTCCACATTAGTCGTGTTGTAAAAGAAGAAACAGAACAAAAGGGGAAAATCATAAGAAAGAAAAAAAAGAGAGAGAAGACTGTGTGCTTCGATCTGCATTCAGACACTGCAGTTCTTTCTCTGGATGTGGATAGCATTTTATGAAAGTCTTTATAGGCCAAACAGAGGGTCTTATATTTGATTCACAAGGTAACAGAGAGTGAATGGAGTTTAACGAGGGGAAGAGGTGTCATGGTTAAGCCTGTATTTTAGGAAGATCACTTTGGCATCTGAGTGAAGGACAGACTAGAATAGACAGCAACCTGATAAGGCAGACTAATTGGAAAGCTATGACAGTAGCCCAGGTATGAAGTGATAAGGGCCTCCACCAGAGAGTGGAAACAAGGGGATGTACGTAAGACATGTTGAAAATGTAGAAATGACAAGACTTAACAACAGATATTATATGAGAGAGGAGAGCAAGGGGTTGAGGATATCATCGTTTGTGAGCCTAGATGACCAAGAAAGAGATAGCGCCCTTTACAGTTGTTGTTGTTCTTGTTGTTCATCCTTTATTCTCAAAAAGAACCAGTAACAGTAATAGTGAAGTCTGGAAGGGGGTGGTGGTGGTAGTGAGAGTTCAGTTTTGGATACATTGAGTTTAAGATGTTAATAGGACATCCAGTTCGAAGAATCCAAGAGGCAGTTGGTAATGTGAGAATGGAGGTCAAAAGAGAGGTAAAGGCATTAAATTAATTGATTTGAGAATTATCTGGATAAAGATGATAATTGGACCAGAGGAAGCTAATGACATAAACAAAAGAGATAATATAAAGGGAGAAAAGAAGAGAGCTCAGGACAGATCCTTGGGGTACTCCCATTATCAGTGGGTGATCTGAAGAAGGATCCAGCAAAGAAGACTAAGAAGGACCAATCAGACATGTAAGAAGAGGACTAAGAGGGAGCAGTGTCACAAAAAACTAGGAAGGAGAGAGTATGTAGAGAGAGATAATGATTGACAATGTCAAAGGCTGCAGAGAGATCAAGAAGGATGAAGATCAAGAAAAGGACATTAGATTTGGTAATTAAAAGATTATATTTAACTTTTGATAGAATAATTTCAGTTAAATGATAAAGTTGGGAGCCAGACTGCAGAAAATTTAGAAGAGGGTTAGAGTGGAAGTGCAAATACTTAGTATAGATGGCTTTCACAAAATTAGCTATGAAGGGGAGGAGAGATAGGCAAGGATTTTTTTTAAAAGAATGGTGTAGATATGGACCTATTTGGAGGCAGTAGAGAAGCAGCCAGTATATAGGGAAAGAATGAAAATCAGTTTAACAGTGTGGATGATACAGGGAGCAATCTGCTAGAGAAAAATGGAATGGATTGGGAAAACAAGTGCTTCTGGAAGGATTTGCCTTGGTCAGGAGAAGGGTCACCTCTTCATGTGAGACAGGGGAGAAAGAAGATATCTGTTCCTGAAAGATACCTTGTGGAACACATCTGATTAATGAGATATGAGAAGGAAAGGGCAAAGAGAGAGGTCTCAATTTGGTGTGTGTGAGAGAGATGGGGCAAAGTCCTTAGCTGATTGAGATATGACATATGTGTATGAGATATGAGGCAAAGTCCTTAGCTATAAGAGGATTGAGGAGGGATGCAATTGTTTAGAATAGTAAGACTTGTGCTAAGTACAAATGGGAATCAGTTTGGGAGGTGTCAGACCCCACTGAGATTATGGAACATAAATCATGGTTTCATGATTTTCTCCAGGTTCATTCAGTAGCACATGAATGGGAGTGAAGTCAGCAGATGGTGGGAATAATCCAACACTGGAGTTTGGCAAGGCATGATCGGTGGGCAATAGGATAAAGGTAGTGTATAGGATAGCATAAAACTGAACTAGTTCAGTGAAGGGTTGAGATAAAGAAGACAGGAAGATTTATCCAGTGCAGGAATGATAGCTTGGAAAAGAACTAAAGGGAAAGGAATTGGAGGTAACAATGAAGACATCAAAGAATCGGATTAGGAGTCTAATGCAAAGGGAAAGATAGAATAATAAAAGTTTATGATAAGATCATTGAGGGAGAATGGCTATAGTCTTATGTTTATTAATAGTGTGTGTGTGTGTGTGTGTGTGTGTGTGTCTTAGATACAAAACTCTTATCAGAGAAATTTTATACCAAAAGTTTTTTTCTCCCATTCAACCACTTCCTTTCTTATCCTGGATGCATTAATGTTTACTGCACAGAAGCTTTTCAGTTTCAAGTAATCAAAGTTTTTTATTTTTGTAATTGCTGCTATCTCTTGCTTGGCTAAGAATACATTTCCTACCTATAGCTGTGAGAGGTATATGATCTGTTTCTCTCCTGTGGTGTCATTGGTCCTCTTGAAAAAAGAAGGAGAAATAACATACTAAAGTCCCCTAATACGAGGAAAGGAATTAGAGCAGAGAGAAAGATTATGAGTCAGGCACTGAATTCACAAAGGAAGTAAAGGGAGCACCGTGGGAGTTAGTACATAATAGTTACCAGAATCTTGATTAGGTGGTTATTGTTTGCCCTTCCTTCTGGAAGTGGACCATGACATCATGACATTGGGAAGGTGAAGTCATGACTTGCAAGGGAATTGGTTTAAGTGAGGCAGAGCTGTGCAAAGGCACGAGTCTCACTCTCTTACGGGGAGCCATATGGATCCAGTGGCAAGATATAGATCAGGAGGACTGGAGATTAGGTGATAAATTTGGATTGAGTGAACTTCAAAGGAGGAGAGATTACTGAGTAATGGTGATAAAGGGAGAATTTGTAAGTGGCAATAGAAAGCAAGGAGTCTTCCTACTCTCCCACCATGATCAATGAGCAGGAAGGTATGAATGAAAATTTCACCAAGTACTAGAAACAGTGGCTGGGCGTGCCCTATCACCAGGAGGAAGCCAGGTTTCAGTGAGATACACATTTGTGAGAGGTCCCAGATGTTCCAAGATGATCTACTTTAATAGCTAAACATCCTTTAGAAACAGTGAAGATTTGTGTGAACATATGTTCTTGTATCTATTCCCATTTTTAGTGTAACTTCTTCAAATAGGCCAGGTTGCAACTATTTTAACTGTACTCCAAACTGTCTCATATTTTTTTTCCTCCTAATTTGATGTTTATTTTTATCTTGGCAGAAGCAGTCACCAATTTATACCTCCACAAAGTGTTGCTCCCCTCTATGATAGCTATGGGGGCCAGGCTGGAAACAGGACCAATGATGTGAGAACTACTATACCCAGGGCTTAGGCTTACCATTGGTTGCAGTCCGTAGTTGACGTTACTGGTTGTAGGGATGACTGGATAAATGCTGCTAACAATGACAGGGAAATTGGAAGGGAAAGCCAAACCAACCGTTTTAAAGTCTAGGAATTTTTGTCTAGCACCCCTCTAGGGCTGCTCCCCACAACACACACTCACACTCACATATTGGGCTGCCCAGAGGGAGGATATTACCAGGATCATTGCTACTCTGTGGGTCTGCATTCCTAAAACTATAGCTCACGAGCCCCAAATGGCGTGCTTCTCCTTAACAGTCATCCAGTAAATACAACTAGCTCAAAGCAAAACCTAAGGTACACTCTCCTATAAATATACAAAGTGTCAATGGGGAGAATAGACACAAACTGATAGTAAACTGATAGTAAGACATGCATGTAAATAATACATATAGCCAAGGCAAATCACACACCTTAAGTAATGCCGGGCCATAATGTCTTTTCTCTTTTCTTGGTGATCTTATGTTGATCCCATAGAGTATTACATCTCTTCCTCCCCACCCCATGGTGGGGCCATCATGGTACAGGCATAGGGATCATATTCTGTAAAACTGCTCCATGCCTCCAGCACTAACAAGTTTAGATTTTTAAAGTTCGTCCAGGGGTATGGCCAATGTTCAGCCAGCTAGTGTCCAGCTGCCCTTCCAATGCCACCAGAGAAATTTTTTCACGCTTCCTAAAGGGATAAGAAGGTATAAATTATCTTTGCCCTTAGTTTATATATTAACAACTCCTTATCTCTGTTACCTACTCCTTATTTTCTATGATTCATCAGCTTGGCCTGTGTGAAGGTAACCAACTCTTCCCCTTACCTCCCTCTCCCCCCACCACTCCCACTATGCCACTAAACTAGAAATACATTTTCTAAAATTTTCAGTCTTCTCTTTTACTGTATGCTATTGATGTCTATTTTTCCTTTTTTTTCATGTAAAAATTAGAACCTTTTCTCCCAGAAATGTTCTAGAAATTTTTTATTTACCCAGAAAATTTCAGGGATAGATTAAAACTGTGGTAGAATTTCTGGGACTACTAGATTCATTCTTTGAAACTCAGATCCTGTATCATCAGCTTTCTGCTGAACTTTTTTTGGGAGGCTAGAGTGATTAGGATTGAATGGCTTGCCCAGGGTTGCACACATCCTTGACCAACTGGTACAATGGACTATATTTAAGAGAGAGAAAAACGTAAAATTGAAACTTGACAAGCACAAGCGAGTGGAGTCAGTGATCAACAGCAGGCCTATGAAAAAGATCTGTGGCTTTAAAGGACTGAAAGCCCAACGTGAATCATCTGCAACATTGGCAACCACAAAAACAAACAAACAAACAAAAATATGATCTTAGGTTGCAATGGGGGAAAAAAAGCCTAGTATTCAGAGCACAGGAAGTGTTCTTGCTGAACTCTGCCAGCTCCAATCTTGAATATTAAGCTCAGTTCTGGGTGCCACATTTTGGGAGGGATATTGCTAAACTACACATCTACGAGATGATAACCAGTATATATGGTCATGCCATGTGAGTATTGATTGAAGGACCTGCGAAATTTACCTGGAAAAGAGATGACTTTGGGGAACTTAAAGAATCACTGGATAATAGATTAAGAAGTGGAAGGGACCTTAGAAGTCACTAGTCCTATTCTCCCCTCATTTTATACCTGAGGAAACTGAGGCCAAACAAGTTAAGTGACTTTGCCAACATCACACAGGTACTACAGTGTCAGAGGCAGGAGCTGAACCTACTCCAAATCCAACACTCTTTCCTCTAGGACAATGGAGCTGCCTTAAGTAACTGAAGGACTGTCATATGGAGAAACACCTGAAACCAAAGAACATAGGCCTGAATCCTAGCCCTGCAACTGGCTACCTGTGTAATCTTGGACAAGTCTCTTTACCTCAGTTTCTTTATAAAAAGAGAATGTAGGATGAGATGACTTCCGGGGTCCTTTCCATCTCTAAACCCGGTCTCAGGGCATCCCAGGCCAAGGAATCCCCCTGAACTCCCACAGCAGTGATTGTCTGGTTCAGTCCACTCATTCAGGCACTTACAATCGGCTGCCTTGTTTATTTTTTTGCTAATAGATGGATCTCATCTCTCAGATTAGCTTGTCAACTCCTTAAGAGTAGGAAGTTTTTTTCTGTGTCCCAAGTGCTTTGCATCATAAATGTACATTCATGGATTGACCATCTCAGAACACTCAAAATAAAGGGAATCTCCCCAACACACATGGCTGAATTTGAATCCATACATTTCTTTAAAACATCTGCGCCACCAGAACTCTTTTCTGAAAAACTTTCTAACGTTGGTATTGCTAGTTTCTTCATAGTTTAGAATGGAAGTCTAAAGTTGGCTTATTTAAATAAGGATAACAATAACAACAAAACCCTTACCAAAACTTTATCTTTACATACTTCATCACACACGAATACACACACACATACAGACATACCCCACACATATGTTTGCAAAATCCCTTTTATCTGGTGCATGTTTTCCTTTCTAAATAAAGCAAGGGGGTGAGAGGCAGAGAAGGGCACATGGTATGTGCTGGGGAGGGGCGGGAGTGCCTATCAATAGCTGCACCTATGAAAACAAACCTTTCCTGGCTGAGGAACGAGGGAAACTATTTGATAAAGGACATTGGTTTGGAATTCCCTGAAACTTCTGCTGAGGGGGAAAGAGGAGGAGGACAAGGAGAAAGAAGGAGAAGGAGGAGAAAAACTTTTGTCTGCTAGGTGGGGAAAGGATCTCCAAGGTTGATGGTCAGCGCTTGCCATTGTTCCCAGAAACAGGGGGCTTGCCTCTGTGTGCACAAACTGCTTCGTTCTCAGCTGGGGGACTAAGGGACTAAGGAGGCCGAGATGGAAAAGGGAGGTAAAGTGGGGGAAGGGCAGGAGGAGCAAGGAGGGGGAGGGGGTGGTCCTGGGCAATTCAATGGCGCTTTGATTTAACAACTCTGAGCCCTTTGAAAACATTTTGCCAAGAAAAGCTTGCCATCAACACGTATAATCTCTTATCAGAGGCCACTGAAAGCCTGGGCCCCGGGGTTAATTCCCCCATCGCAATGAGTTTCAATCAGCTCTAAACCCGCAGTGACATGAAAGCCACGGAGCCTCCGGCCGCCCAGAACCCACTGAGATCAACCAACTGGGGAGGATTACAGGGCCTGTTCCTCGGCGGGCTCTCCAGCGGGACGGGCAGACTCAAAAGAAAAAGAATAATTAGGGATAATTGCTTGTGTCCAAACACAAGCGTTAAAGCCCCTGTTCCCCTTTGGGACTCTGTGAGTCAGAATGAAAGAGACACCCCCTGTTTTGACAGCTGGGCAGGCGGGCGGGATCCGAGAAGGATGAAGGAAGGCAGGCTCCGGGGCTTCTGGGAAAGGGAGCCGAGGCGCTCCGGCCGCAGAGCCGTACGGAGCCGGACCAAGGGCAGTTGGGAGGCACCGGACCGACCCAGGAGCCTCTTCCCTTGATCCCGAAGGCATGATCAGATGATCGGGATCTGGGAGAATCTACTTGTCCCTCCCCGCATGAAACACCCACTTCTGACCCTGCCCAAATGCCAGCACACCGACTGGCCCAACTCAGCCACTAGCTACTTTATACCCACCGGACACACACACACACACACACACACACACACACACACACACACACACAACTTCCTTGAAGTAGACTGGCCTGGAAGAGGAAGCCCTTCCTCAATCCACTTAATGGAGTTCCCAAACCACCCAGACCAGTGGGTGTCACAGACTTCAAGTAGCTGATGAATGTACATTATAATGCTATTGTATACATACAGTAACATATTGATCCACAAGCATGTACTAAGGGTCCACTATTTGCCATTATGCAACACACCCCAAACATATGAGCACTGGAGCACATTTCCTAAGCACTGGGCTGTGCACGTGTAGACAGATACCCTCCTAACTAGGTGGTTGGGGGCTGGGAGAAGAACATTGAGGCCCAGGGTGGGTCTGAGCCACAGACAGCTGAAATCTAGAGGGAAAGCCTGGGCAATAGCTTTTATGGAACAGAAACTCTGGTCCAATCTGAGTCAAAGGCAACCCAACTAAGGTCAGGGCCAAAACATAGAGGTCCCAAATACCAACTGTTGCCTGAGGTTGATGTGTCTTTGGAGGAAGCCATTTCCAGGCAGTTGCTTTGGAGGATGAGACTCCAGGCCCACCCTCTCTCTAGGAAGTCAGGAAAGGAGGTGGAGGAGGAGGAGCAAGAGATGGTGGCGGAGGAGGAGGCCAAGAGAAGCAAGGCATGGGGTATTGAACCAGCTCTCTAGCAAGCAGGGAGTTTCCCCTGGGCCTAATAAATGGGCAGAACCCCCAGAACAACTCAGAATGCAGGAGGGTGGTGGCTAATTCTAAGGGAGTGCCCTGCTGCCCCCACCCTTCCTGCCCTCTGGACCAGACGATGGTAGAGAGGGCCAAACTGGTGTGAGGGAGCACCTCCCTGGACCACCCAGACAGCATTGTAGATGGGTTCAGAGTCGAGGAGCTGAAAGAAATATGTCGTGAGGGAGCACCTTCCTGGACCACCCAGACACAGCACTCTGGATGAATTCAGAGCCGAGGCGCTGCCGCTACTCCCTGGGGCCCATTCGTGCCAGCCTCTCAACCCCATATCTGATGATCCCCCTCACTCCCTCAGCAACCTTTCCAGTCTCCAAGTGCTAGTGAATCTGCCGGCCTGAAGCCTGCTGTGGGCTAGGCAGGTAGAGAATCTCCTAGTCCTTCCTACCCAGCCCAGGCTAAGATAGTATTAGGCCAGAGGCAGAGTCCGTGCTTATAAGTCCCCAGGTCGTCTCCCCCTCCTGTGAGCCTCCCTTTCCCCCATCCCCCACAATGAGCCTCGCCTTTTGCAAAGGGAACTCTGCTGGTGGCCCGCAGGCTAGTCCTCGCCTACCAACGGGCTCTTTTTCTTGTCTGCTCTCTCCAAATGGGGATCGTATGGTGAGCGGGGGAAGGGGGAAAGAGAGATGGGGAAGCTACGCAGCTCAGCCAAACAACAGTGGACTAAAATTACACCGCTGAACAGCGCAGTGAACACTCCGGCATAAGTGATTCATTAAGGAGAAACCACATCCGACAAGAAAAGAGTTTTCTGAAAGGAGGGAGCTCCCCAAGTAGGCAGCTGGAACCCAGACTCCTCAGGCCAGCACCTTCTCAAAGCGAGCACCCCTGCTTTTCCCAGGCATGATTTAACGCCTACTTGGAGAGGTAGCGAAGGTCTTTCGGCCCAAAAGGAAGGAAAGACACTTGCGACATGATCTTTAAACAATGTCAGGGTATCTTCCACTCTGCGCCCCGGAATCTGGGTGAGGCATCTGTGGGAGGGAGAGCAGAGGAGGCAGACTAGGTAAGGCAGCTCCCAAGGTCGAACACGCAGGAACCACGAGGAGGGACACTTTCCCCGGGATTTTTTCTTTAAATAAATGTGTATGTTTGTTATGCCTGAAAATTCGACTCCCCAGCCCCTAGATTATCATCGTGTGACCACGGTTGGTCAAAGCCCTCTGTAGACAGTGACATAGGGGGCGCAATTTTCCAATCCATTCAGGTTTCACAAACTCCTCTGTGTAAGAGAAATGTAAGCATGATCTTTGGTGGGCAAAAGCTGCTACTGGGGTCTCCCTCTCTTTTTGCAGAAAGAAGTCTCCCTTCCCCTTGTAGAATCCTAACGCTTCACCCAGAGGTGCCCAGAGAAATGGAGTCTCCCTAATTTATGCAAAGTTTGAAAAAATATCACAATTCAGTTCAAATAAACTAGGTTAGACATCTTTGGACTGATACACCCAACGGGAAATCAAAATTCTCAGGTCAGCACCTTTTCTGCAACTCATTGTCTTAGAGACTTGCCTAGAGCTATGAGAGGTTACAGTTGGCCAGCTAGTTTTGCTCAGGGTCACGGTGCCAGTATGGGTCAGAGGTTAGCCTTGAAATCACATCTTCCTGAGTTTGAAACTAAGGTCTCCCAAGATATCCGTGTCATGCTGCCTGATGGTCCTTAATATTTGTCGACTTGAATTGAATTGCTATGTAGGGAGTAATAGAGGAATGGCGACTCCTAAAGAACCTGGGGATGGAATGATGCTTAAATATATATTTTTTTAAAGGACATAGTCCCTGCCCTCAAGGAGCTTACTATCTAGAGAGGTAGGGGAAATAATACATGTATTCAAATAAATATGACTCAAGTTGGAATTTGATGAGGAAGATTCAAAGTGCTCCAAGAACATTTTGACTTAAGGCATGAAATGTTTAATAAAAATCAGATAGAATGTGAAATAAAAAAGTATTCACTAAGTTCTCAATATGGCTTAGGATGACATTGCTTTCAACAAGGGGAATGGAGAACTGCTTCATGGGAGACAACATCTGAATCTTTAGGGAGGAGAAGGGTTTTGAGACAAGGAAGATTGCCTGCCCAGGCAAGATGATGTCTAAGTGGAGTTGGTAGTCCAGTTGTACTAAAACTGCTGTGTATGACAGGAATAAATAGTGACTGAGCTGGAAAGGGCAGCTAGGTAGCACAGCAGAGAGAGTGCCAGGCCTGGAGTCAGGAAGACTCATTTTCTTGAGTTCAAATCTGGCCTCAGACACTTATTAGCTGTGTGACCCTGGGCAAGTCACTTAATCCTGTTTGCCTCAGTTTTCTCATCTGTAAAATGAGGAAATGGCAAACCACTCCAGTATCTTTGCCAAGAAAACTCTAAATGGAGTCACAAAGAGTTGGACACAACTGAATGACAACAAAAATAGAAAAGCAATAGGTACAGAATTTAGAGCTGGAAGAGACACTAGTCTAACCTCCTCCTTTTTCGGTGAAGAGTATCAGGCCCAAAGAGGTTAAGAGTCTTATCTGAGGTCAGACAGGTAATAAGTAACTGGAGACAGAATTTTAATCCAGTTCCTCCAACTCCAAATCCAGAGTTCTTTCCAACATACCTAGATGCTTTTCTTGGCAGGTTGGAGCCAAATTGTAAAGTTTCTCAAATACCAGGCTGAGGAGTTTGCATTCCCCCCCCCCCCGGCCCAGAAGCAATAGGGAGCCAGTGAAGGAGTTTGAGGCAGGGTAGGGGGTATTAACATGGTGTTAGGTGCTACTTCAGGCATTTGCCTAAAATAAACAGAGTGGTAGACATTCAATAAACACTTGTTGCATTTAACTTAGTTTCAAATCCAACATTCATTCAGCATTTGTTAAAATGTACACAGCCTGAATAGAGTTCTTCAGAGGAGGACATTTTATAATTAAAAGCAAAGTTATTATTTCCTGCTTTCTCTTGCATTTCTGGCCAAGAGACTGAATTACTGCTTATTTGAATGGGTGGAACTCCATGAATGAGGGGAAAAAAGATCATTTCTCCCACAATGTAAGGATGAGTCACCCATTATTCCTATGCTTAAGAAACTCAAGAAACTGATTCAAGAAAGAAGAGAGAGTTTGAGGAATATTCTACCTTGACATTGGTACATTCAGAGAAATAAACTGTGGCATCTGAGATAGAGGAACAACAGAGGCTCTTACAGTTTGGAAGGGAGGAATCCCAAGTTTGGAAGCCATTGCTGGTTTATTTGTTTGGAAAAATGCTGAGAGCAGATGGGAAAAGAAGTGGGGGACATGTAAACAGGTAGTATAGCATAGTAGAAAGAGCCCAGATTTGTAGTCAAACATCTGAATTTGAATCTTGGATCTACAGCTTACTTCTAACTTTGGACAAATCTCTTAACCCCTTTGGACCTCAGTTTCTTTAGCTATAAAATGGGGGAAGAGAAAGATATGATGATATGGATCCTAAGCTTCCTTCCAACATTTAAGATGCTATGATCCAATGACCTAGGTTCAAATCCCAACTCTGACACTCATAACTAGGTAATCTTTCTGAGTTTCAGTTTCTCCATTTGTAAAACAGAAATATCTGTACCATCTACCTCATAGGTTTGTTATAAGGAAAGTGCTTTGTAAACTTTTAAGCAATATGAAAAGGTGGACTTTTACTATTATTTTGTGGTAAGCTTCAACTTAGTAGCATGAAGTTATGAATTCTCCCATCATCCCCAATTTCTCTCCAGTTGCTTAATCGTGGAAAAGCAGGCTGCCACAATCTAGAAGACAGAAGACTGAGGGAGAGATTTAACATTTAACACGTGAATACTACATAGAATAAAGATATTTATTATGCTACATCGATTTCAGCAACATGTAAAGTCCATGCAATTTAGGCATGTTCCACAGACCTAGAACCTAAAATCCAAAACATGCCTATAAGAAATCAGATTTGGGCAAGTAAGGAGTTTAATTTAATTTGTACTCCATCAGAAATGTTTGTTTTAAAAGCATTCATGAAGCATCTACTTGAGCCAGTTCTCTTGCTAAGCTCAAAACCTAGCTGGTTTTTGCCGTTTGGGCAATTACAATGCCAAAGACAAAAGGTGTGTATCTGCAAAGTACAGCAATCAGATTGAGCCCCCAAGAAACAAGGGGATTTTACATGTATTTTATAGTTCGATTATTTTTTAGAAGCCAGCATGATTCTTTGCACAAAGTGGGCCTCAATAACCATCTGTTAAAGGGAGGAGGGAGCAAGGAGAGAAAGAAGACAAGAGGAAGGAGGAGGAGAAAAAAAGAGGGAAGGAAGGAAGGAAAGAAAAGAGAAAGGAAAAGAAGGAAAGAGGGAGGGAAGAAAGGAGAGAGAAAAGGAGGATGAGAGAGATGGATGGAGGAGCATAGAAAACAGACTTGGAATTGTAAGCAAGCATGAAAACTCACCCCCCCAAAAAAAATTGTAATATGCAAATAAAAGGTCAAATTCTTCAGGACACTGAAGTTCACTGGAGCTACAATGCTCTGTGGCTATAGATATCATTCTAACAGGAGTAACAAAAGCTAAGCAGAACTGATGATAGTGATCAAAACAACTGTGGAAGGCTGACTTCATACACTATTATGTGCTGGAGTCATCTCAGATAAGCTCATGAGAGCAAATTGTTAAATTTTCAGTGTGAACATTTACATGTGGGAAATCTTGATTTGTTTTGATCTTAATTTTGGGCTTGATTTTTTTTTTGTGCGTGGATTGTCTAGACTTAAAAAAGTGATAGAGAAAATATTAATAATGTGAAAGAGACTTAAAAGTATGTTCTGCGTGTATTTTCCCTCTGGAAAATGGCTGCTGAACATTTGCCAGTACAAGGCTTTCAGGGAGCCAATACTACAGTAATAATCACTGATACTCTCGATAAAGGAATATGCATACATAGATTCCAATTTTGTTTAGATGGGCTTCAGCTGAGGCAGAGAGTCCATTTCTGATCATCTTTGCAGAACTGACTTACAAAGAGCCAGAATTAGGAAGATGGAAATCCCAGTGGGTCAGGGTCAAAGGCCAGATGGCTAGGTAACTTTCCCGCAGGCAGTTTCCTGCTTAATACTCAGTGAAATCTGGAGCCCAATATTCAGTCTTCTCCTTTCTCCTCCTCTTTGTGCATCTGACTTTGGAAGAGTTGTTCCCCACCCCACCCCCATCCCCTCAATGGCATTTCTGTCAGATGAGGTGACCTCTAGCCTAAACAAGTAGAATGGCTGGAAAGGGACGCTGTTAAAAAGCCCTGTGGAGAAATAGGAGCTGTAGTGGTCAGCTGCCTGATTATACTTTATTAACTTATTTCTGCCACTTAATTCAATAGTGTGAAATTTTGATTTTTAAAAATTACTTGTTATAAAACTATAAACAAGCAAATAATTCCCTGAGTGGCCTCACACAATACTTCTTAACTCTCTAATGCATTTTTCTTGTAAATTATGGACCTGTTTGGGACTCATTTATCCTCTCCTATGGACTATAAGCTTCTTGTGGGCAAAGACAAGTCTTATATAGACTTTATATCTCCCTTCCCCCATACAGAGCTCTGCTTATAGAAGGAGCTTAATAAAAGGTTATTGAGGCAAAATGAAGGTCAGAGTGATCCTCTTGGCTGATATAGATTGGGTTTGACTGCAGTACAGCAGGAGAAACTCAAGATGCTGGAGCTGTGGGTAAATTCACTCCTGAAGGTGAGCATAGACACTGCCCCTAGTGGCCAAGAACCTCTCTGTAGACCTAACCTAGGACCCATCTGATTTACCCCAATACCTATTTGAGATTGGACTCTTGGTGATGAATTCCAGAGCCTCCACATGCATGATTTGCATGGAGGGGAGTGAACACTGTTACCAGCGTATTGACTGTTTCTGAGTTGAAACAAAGCTAAACCCAGCCTGAGACATTGCCAACACCTTTCTGCACGTGGCCAAATAATGAGCAATGAACTTTGCAGTATTAGGTGAATCTCAGGCCAGTGTCTTGTGGGTGTAACAAGAAGCCACATTTCAGATAGGACATGAGCAAGCGCGTGTTGCCTATTATCTACGACTGCACATACATACCTCTCCCACCCCTAAGTCGTCCCCAGACAGATACACTTGAAAGAAAGTTTCTTCTACAAAGATTTTCCTAAATGAAACACTTGGGGGAGGGGCAGAGAATAGAAGTAGGCTTTTTATTTCATTGGTATAGTGCCCAGTGAGGAAGTTCCCTCTATACCAATACAAACTGACACCTATTCTATACTTTATGATCTTAAGGAGAGTTGCCTGAAACATCAAGACTTGCCCAGAATGACATGTTCTTGACTCTAAGGCTCATGTTCTGCCCACTATACAACACTTCCTCCTGGAAAATTTTTCCTTCTAATGAGTAGCATATGAATGAAATAAGTCTGCTGCTAATAAATCTGACTTCCTCACTGGGGGGCAGGCATTTATTATGATCTACAACTTTCAAATTAATGAATGATATTTACATTGGTCCTCTACCAAAGCCCATCTCCAATACATCTTGTCATGGCTTTGGGTTCTTGAAAGTGAACCCAATTGAGTCCAGAATGACAGTTCTGAGTATGCTGGAACAGCTCTGAGGACAGACCCAGCACTAGACTTTGAGTCTGCCTCTAAGGAGCAGCCTCACTTCTCACTTGGAGAAGCCTATCACCCAAAAAGTTTGCCCTCAAGGGATAATCCTTTGGACTCACAGAAACACATGAAACCAAATACTAAGACATAATAGAGCTGTGACCTTCACTGCTGGAAAGAAATCCTACTTCAATGAAACCACAGATCTTTAGAAGCAGTAAAGAATTTCGAGGCAAGCTAGGTTTTTCTTTTACTCAGTCAATTAACATGTACTAAATACCCCACGTGATTCAGGAGCTACACTTTTGTTGTTGTTCAGCCTTGTCTGACTCTTTGTGACCTGGTGGACCATACTGTGTACGGGGTTTTCTTGGCAAAGATACTGGAATGGTTTGCCATTTCCTTCTCCAGTGGATTAAGGCAAACAGAGGAAAAGTGACTTGCCCTGGGTTACATAATTAGTAAGTGTCTGAGGCCACATTTGAACTCAGGTCTTCCTAACTCAAGGTCTAGCGCTCTATCCACTAAGCCATATAGTTGCTCAAGTACCGTGCTACAGGTTCAACACACAATTATTAAATACTTACTAGTACATTGAGGGTCTTTTGATTTTGGGCTTAGGGGTTTTTTTTCTGGTTTGTTTGCCTGTTTATTTGAAAGGTCCAGATGTATAATTTCATCAGTCTGGGGAACTTCTGTAAAAACTTTCTCTGACAGTAGGTCAGCACCCGATAGTTATATAAAGAGTTTCCTGAAGCTCTGGTCAGGTAAACAGACTTGCCCATCATACCACTAGTAGTCACACGGCTACAGCGTGTCAGGGAATGACCTGAACCCAGTTCTTCCTGACTCCAGCCAGCCCTGTATCTACTACAGCTTGGTATATCTTGGTTATGGATATTGACAAGACCAGTGACAGCATTGCTGACAGTCAGAACCAGCTCTGCCAGTAGTAGTAGGAACAGCAACAGCAGCAGTAGTAGCCTTTAATCAGTTCTAGTTTCTATGTGGCTCTGGGCTAGATGCTGTATAAAACAAGTTAAACCCACAGTGCATGTCCTATTGGCACATCCCATTTTGAACAGACAATGGTAATGTGGAGGAAGAGAATTTAGACCATACATTAAACAATCCTACTCATTAAGTAAATAGTTCCATGGTATATAAGCAAAGGCTGGGAATGTGATCATATAGTTGCTACTATCTGGTGCATCACTTTACATCTGATAATTTTATTACTATTACTCTTTAAGTCACTGCCAACAGGGTACCACTGCTACCATGCACTAAATGTCCCGCAAATGTCAATTAACAAGAATTTATTAATAAACTAATTTTAAGAGTTAATAAATAATAAACATCATAAAAATAACAAATTTTAATAAAGTCAATAAAATTTAACATTTAATTAAATAGATTCATAAATTAATTAATTACTATGTGCCTGGCACTCTTGCAGGCATTAGGGATACAAAGACAAAAATGAAACAGGGCTGCCCTCAAGGAACTTCTATGGGGCTGGAGGGTGGACATTAGCAGCTGGAGGCATCAGAAAAGGCCTCATGTAGGAGTAGAGCATGTATTAAGTAAGTGCAAGGCACCTATCCTAGGCAATGGGGGGGGAGGGTAGAGCAACAGATGTAACACAGACTGTCCTCTCAAGAAACCTCTAATTTAATGACAGGAAATGGCAGCCATATAAATAACCATGATGCGAAAAAGATTGCTAAAAGTAAAATGAGAGATACAAAGTATGATGAAAAATTTGAAGAGGAAGAGATTACTTTCAATTAGGGGAAATCAAGAGAGGTTGCATTGACAAGGGGATGACTGATCTGGGTCTTAAAGAAGGAAAAGATTTGGAGTCAGGAAGACCTCAGTGTAAATCCCATCTCAAACACTTACTAGCTGTGTGACCCTGGGCAAATCACTTAGTGTCCCTGAGCCTCAATCAACCCCCATCTGTAAATGGGGATGATAATAGCATTTACCTCACAGTGAGATGCATACATGCATACATGTGCATATGTGTAGGCCTATATGTGTGTAGATATGTACGCACACATTTTTATGCATAGTGTTCTGCAAACCATAAGCTAAAGCATGTAGATGGAAATAGAAAGTATGAGAATAATAGAAGACAGCAATTTTGGAAGAAGAAAGAATAATGGAGGCAGAAAGTCCATTTTGGCTGGAATGCAGAGTACAAAAAAAAGTGAGATAAAGCCAAAAAGGGAGGCTGGAGTTATTGTATAAGGACTTGAATGACAGGATAGGGTTTGTTTTTTATTTGTTAGGCAATAGGGAGCCATTGGCAGCCAGGTGGAAGACCTGAGTTCAAAATCTGGCCTCAGACACTTACTAGCAGTGTGGCCCTGGGCAAGTCACTTGACCCTGTTTGCCTCAGTTTCCTCATCTGTAAAACGAGCTGGAGAAGGAAATAGCAAACCACTCCAGTATCTTTGCCAAGAAAATCCCGTGGACAGTATGCTCCACAAGGTCATAAAGAGTCAGACATGACTGAACAACAACAGCAAGTCACTAAAAGTTTTTGTGTGGAGAAGCGATGTGTTTAGAGCCATGCATGAGGAAGATTATGTGGACAACCGTGTGAAGGGTGGACTGGAGAAGTCATGGACTGGAGGCAGAAAGATCAGTAAGGAGATTTTTTTACAATAGCCTAGATAAGAAAAGATGAGGACCTGCATTAGAGAGGTTGAGGTGGAAATGGAAAGGATGCACTCTATATTTTGCAGATAAAATTTGCAAGAGTTAGCGACTGATTAGACAGGAAGGAGGAGTCAAAGAACACTGAGCTTTCAAGCCTGGGAAACTGAGAGAATGGTGAACCTGTTAATAGAAGAGCTAAGTTTTGGGGTAAAGATTTTAAGAACATTATGCCTGACATATCAATGAGAGAATCAAGGTGGAAATAACTTATTAGGCAGTTGGAAATCTGGAAATGGAGTTCTATGAAGATAGATGTCTGGGGGGAGGGATCATCTGCATAGAGATAAGTATTGAAGTAGTGAAGTAGGGGAGTAGATCAGATGACCAAGAAAGAGAGAGGGGAGGAAAATAGAAAGGGGAGGGAGAGAGATCTATGACTGAAAAAATTGTGGTAAATGAATAAGATGGAGTGTTGTTCTTCAGTCACGTCCCCATTTGGGGTTTTCTTGGCAAAGATACTGGAGCAGTTTGCCATTTCCTTCTCCAGCTCATTTTACAGATGAGAAACTAAGGCAAACAGTGTTAAAGGGACTTGCCCAGGGTCACACAGCTAGTAAGTGTCTGAGGCTAGATTTGAACTTGGGTCCTCCTAACTCTAGCACTCTATCCACAGTGCCACCTAGCTGTTCTATAAGAAATGAAGAAATAGACAATTTCAAAAAGACACCGATTTTATGAACCATTACAGAGTAAAGTGAGTAGATCCAGAACAACTTATACAATAACAATGACAGAGTAAAACCAACTTTGAAAGCTGCAAGAATTATGACCATTCATAATTCCAGAGGCCCCATGATGAAACAAGCCATCCATTGCAGAATTATGGCTCAGAATGAGACACACAGACTTTTGCATACCCCAACTGAAAGAATTTGTTTTGCTTGACTCTGTGTATCTATTTCAAGAAATTTAGTTTTCTTTCTTTTTTTTTTTTAATGAAGTGGCAGATGGGAGAGAAAACATTTCTGCAACTTTAAAAAAAAGAGATGGGGAGTATTACAAATGCGAAATGTTACATGCATTTTCAGACGAAGTCACTGTATTCATTTTACTTAACTGTTCTCCACTGCTACAATAGATCTTTCATGAAGCGGAAATTATCTGTAAATGTTTGTAACGTAAAAACAAAACATACCAATGAAACTTTGAAGAGAGAAGCTTAAGACAGAACTAAGGGAGACACTCAGATTTAAGGCAGTGAAAGGGTGAGGAACCAGCAAGGGAGATGTGGGAGAAATGGTCAGAGGAGAAATAGGAGAACCACAAAAATACAATGTCTGAAGAGCTTAGGGAAAAAAAAGATTAAGAAAGGGTTCTGTAAGTGGCATCAAATGCTCCAGAGAGGTCAAGGAAGATTTTTTTTTTAAAAGGAGATTTTAATTTGGCAATAGGGAGGTCTCTGGACAGATCATTGTTAGCAGAATGGTGAGAATACACATCTTTCCAGAAGGCACAGCTTAGCTGAGAATATTCCAGAGAGTCAAGCATAGGGAGTTAAAGAAAATATTCATCTTGCCTCTCAAGTCAAAGGCAAACCAGATTCCTTCACATACATGTGTGTGCAGTTTCTGGCTAGCCCTAGGGGAGAAGTGGGGGAAGTTTCTCTGTTATTGTTAGTAGGCCCAGCAGGTTCAGGCTAACCCTAAGTCAACTACATTTTTCTTTTTTTTTTTTTAATAGTATTTTAATTTTCTCCAATTACATGTAAAGACAACTTTCAACATCCATTTTTTGAAAGATTTTGAGCTCCAAATTTTTCTCCCTTCCTCCTCTCCCCCTTCCCCAAGACAGCAAGCAGTCTGATATAGGTTATACATGTGCAATCATATAAAACGTATTTCCATATTAGTCATGTTGTAAAAGAAGAAATAGAATAAAAGGAAAAATCATTTAAAAAAATGAAAATGGTATACTTCTACCTGAATTCAGCTTCCATGTCTTTCTCTTGACGTGGATAACATCATGAGTCTTTTGGAATTATCCTGTATCATTGTATTGCTGAGAAGAGCTAAGTCATTTACAGTTGATCATCACATAATGTTACTGTTACTGTGTACAATGTTCTCTTGGTTCCGTTCACTTCATCCAGCATCAGTTCATGTACGTCTTTTTTCTGAAATCTGCCTGCTCATCATTTCTTGTAGCACAATAGAGTTGACTACATTCTTAAGTGAAGAGATTGGACTAGTTCTAGAATTCCCCTTGGGCTCCTTGAGACAGACTTACGGTGGTATGGTATTGAATTAGATGTCTTACCTATCTATAAAGTCAGTTTTGCCCATAAGCCAGAAGGAATCCCCTTAAGGAAACTCACATCTTTCTTTCTGTTTATATTTGTGTTCCCAGCCTAGAACACTGTATGACATGTATTAAGCATTGTTAACTTGACTTGGGGGTCTCTACTCCTGGGGAAGATCCTAAATTCCCTGTGCCTATCACAGGCAGGAGAAAGTTGTTCCAGGTTTAATTTGGGGCATAATGAGTCCTGGTCCAGGAGTCCAGGCCTTAGCCATAAGCAGCTTTAGGCATAAAACAAACTGCTCTTCTCAGCATGAACAGGCTACTGGGAAGTGATTTGAACACCAGGAAAATTTGGGTTCATTGTTTCCATGGCATTGTACTTGGCAGGCCTATTTCCCCAAGATAGATGCGTCAGGGTGAGGAGTGGACAATCCAGTGACCATGAAATGGCCCCAAACATCCCTCTAATTGCTCCTTAAACTCTTGGTGATACTGCACGGATCTCCCTGGATGTCCTCCTAGCTCTGTTCTTCACCAGCCTTGACATCTCAGAACACTAGAACTCTGCTTTTGCTTATGTTTTTTGCCACCCAGTTTGGAGTTTGGAGCCATGGTGAAGGGAAAGGGAGGACTTAGTTTTCTATTTATTTGCATTTGCAGAACCACGGAGTGCCAAGGTGCTAATTGGAACAATGTTTGAGCAAACCATGCTTTCTTTTGGGCTTTATTTTTCTGGTATATGACAAGTTCACATAAGCTTTCAACAGTTTGATCCATCAGAGTTTCCATCATTTGGCCACTGACTTAAGTTGCCTTTGCCATGGTTATTTACAGAAAATCATAGCATAAGAATATATAGCAAAAAATGAGCCATGTCTCCTTCCCTTTTTTCTGCATTTCATTAAAAAATTCCCTCTAAATCCAACTTCTTCTTATATGTCAAAAATGCATTTTGTTTTGACAACATGATTGCTGATATAACACATACAGCTTTCTGGAAGGGGGAAGGGGAGAGGTGGTAGTCATGATAATATTGTGACCCAAAGTCAATAGTTTAGCAAAAGGCCATCATTTTATTGTGTTCTATTACTTTAAAATAACCCTTGGCAAATCGTTTTATAACATGGGATTTACTGGGCACTTTAGGGGAGGAGGTGCATTCTAACTTTGCACAAATGTGAAAGATGCTTGTTTAATGGACTGAGAATATTTTAAAATACTTTACAGTGGAGCCTAGCAAGGTGCAAATACAAATTAGCATTCCTTTGGCAGATAACATTTATTGCTTCATTTGTTTCTTTTACGTCTACATTTGTTTCTTTTATGCCTGTGGTTTGCAAACCACAGCTCTAACATTTTATGGCTTTAAAATGGTATAGCAGAGAAGAACCCTTGGGGGCAAACAGTCTTGGTAAAGTCTAAAGTCATTGGTAGAGAAGCCTATAGGAATGCCTATAAGCATGATAGTGGTTACTGTCTTTACTGTTCAGTAATAACAATCAAACATATGGCAAGCCAATGAATAATTATTTTAACTCATTTTTCCTGGTAAAAATATAATAATGATGATACTGATGATTCATTTCTACAGCACTTCGAGGCTTACAGAGGGTCTTCCTTAGAGTAATCCAACGGTTTGGAATTAAATGGAATCCTGTGAGAGAGGTAAGGAGAGTATTATTACTGTAAATTGCGTCTTAGATGATTTAAGTGACTTGTACATGGTCACTGAGCTCATCTAGCTTCTGAAGTAAGATGTGAATCTCTAATCTTCCAACTATTCCACACTGATTCAGCTTACACTAAGACAACAGAGATCATTTGTTCTAAATAAAAATGCCCTCAATTTTCTTCTAAATTCATTCTTCTAAACACACAATAACTAGGCAGTCAATTAAATTCATATCAATTAAAAAAGGATTTGTTAAGGGCCTGCTTTGTGCCAGGCACTGTGTATAACCTGAAGATACAAAGACAAAAATTAAACAGTCTCTGCCCTCAAGGAGCTTACATTCTGTCAGGGGAGCTGCCATGCACACATATAAGCACACATATAAGGAAAGTGAGTTGTTGGGGTTTTTCAGGTTAGATTTGTGAGTTCATTGGTATGGGGAACACCCTGATGAAGACACTCCTCCTATCAAAGCAGATGAGCACCTGCTGTGAATCTTTTAGTCTTAGAGTTGCCTGGAGTCCTCAGAGACTAAGTGACTTGCCAAGGATCACAGCTAGAACATACGAATCAGGATTTGAACCCAGCTCTCTGTCCACTGAAGGGTGATTGTTTCTTATGAAATATTAATTACGTGTAAATCAAACATTAAAAATAAACACAAAATCATTTGGAGGAGCAATGTGGACAGCACTTGGGGAGGGGATCAGAAAAGGCTTCATGCAGGATGTGGCATTTCAGCTCAGATTTGAGATAAACTAGGGATTCTAGACAATGATGAAGAGTTTTCCATTAAGTGATACACCCCATATTTCCAAAGCAATAGTATTAAAGCAACAGAAAGTTTATTTGTTATTTTTCATTTTCAGGGGTGGGAAACCTTTCGGCCTTGAGGCCACATGTGACCCTCTAGGTCCTTAAGTGCAGCCCTTTGACTGAATCCAAACTTCACAGAACATGCGTTGTTTCAGCATAAGCAACCTGAATGTCCAAACCTTGATTTAAAGTCTTGGAATAACTTTGTGAAACAAATGATGCTATGTTACAACATAAAAAATGGTATCACCTGAAGCTTGATTCTGATTTTTGACCTTGGTTTTTTTTTTTAAGTTTTCCCTTTTGGAACTGTATTTGATTAGTATACCTAAATCTGAGAAGTAGTAGAATTTTCTGACATTTGTAAAATACAACATATACCTGATGGAACATCAGTATATCACATTCACAAGCATAATGAATTGTATATTTGATGAAGATGCCCACACCCTCTTGGACCATCTTGCTCACAGGCACCTCAGGGTGCTTCCTTTCCTAATTCACTCCTAATTGCTTCCTTTCCTGATTCATTCAGCTCTTAGGCACCCCTCCAAAATGAGGATAATAATAACACTTCCCCCCAAGGTTGCTGTGAGCATCAAATGAGCTAAGATTTGTAAAGTGCTTAACACATGGTAAGTACTATATAATTGCTAGTTCTTATTCTCAGTGTTATTTTTGATACATTATATATTTACTTCTCTGTGTATATATTGTATCCTCCCAACCCCAGAAGAATGTATGTTTTTTGAGGGAAGGAAACATGTATTTATTAAGCACCTACTATGGTATTAAGCATTTCATCTCATTTTATCCTCACAACAACCTTAGGAGGTAGGTACTATTATTATCATCTTCATTTTACAGTGGAGGAGACTGAGGTGACTTGTCACTCAGCTAGTAAGTATCTGAAGTCACATTTGAAGTCAGGAGGCAGGAGGACTCATCTTCCTGAGTTCAAATCTGGCCTCAGACCCTTACTAGCTGTGTGACCCTGGGCAAGTTACTTAACCCTGTTTGCCTCAATTTCCTCATTTGTAAAATGGGCTGGCGAAGGAAAGAGCTAACCACTCCAGTATCTTTACCAAGAAAACCCCAAAATGGGGTCAATGAGAGCCAGACACCCACTGAAATAACTCAACAGCTTCCTTATTCTACGCCCAACACTATCCACTACACCACCTAACTGCCCCAAGGGAAACTTTTTTTAAAAAATTGTTTTGGTAGGTGCACCATGAATTCGTGTTGACTTAAATTGAATTCCTTTCCCCATCGACCCTGAAAAGGGCTCACATATTTGCCATATCTGAACGTCATTGACTCCAAAAACTGCCAATCAGTACGAGGTCTGCAAAAGAAAGTGACCCTCGTAGGGTGAGGAAAGGAAAAGAACGCTCAGAGTAGAGCTTAATCTTAAGAACGGATGAGCCGTGGTGACTCGGCTCCAAGTTTTTCTTCCGTTTTCTCTAGCCTCCTGGGCACCAGACCTCCATAAAGCACTCCCACATGATTTGGTGTTAAAAGTCATTAAAACATGTAAACATTTTCCCAATACCCAACTAGAACCCCACCTCCCTAACAGGTGCCCTTTGGTGCAATCAGGACCAAGTTTATGTGTTGCTGTTACGCTATTGCTTTGATGATGTGCTCCAGTTGATGAAGTGTAGATGAGTGTCCTGCCTGGGCAATTCCCGGGCTATTTGCAAAGGAGCCTCTGTGGATTCAAGCTTTTCCTTTGTTTGAGGTCAATCATGTGATGCTTGCAGATGACTGACAACAGCAGCCTTGTCACAACATTATTTCACCAGAATAGTTACTAGCCATCGTAAATTCCTCGTTTAATAGTTTATTACAGGTTGTATTCTATTGACAGTGTCTTTGTTTTACAACATGGGGCAAAATCGCTTCTAGTCAATAAATGCATGTGAGGCCCAGGACCCAGTTTAGTACCCTCAGGGAAAGCCCAGCCTTTCATGAAATGAATCGTAAATAGTTGAGTTAAGGAAACCACAGTAAAAGGAAGACAGGGGCAGAAGAAGGAAAGAAATAGGTATTTGGGAAATAGGAGACAATATTCTTCCTTCCACTCAAGTGAAATTTAGCATCAAGTGCTAAAATAGTTCCTATTTTTCCTTTCTCAGATTATGACTAAAATTGAACACAGAAATGATAAAGGCCACATTGACACCTTAAATTCTTGGGGCATGAAAAAGAGGCAGACACTACCACCAACGGAGAAAGGGTTCATATTTTGTTAGTATGTCTACATCTTGAGTTCAGATACAATACTCTAGGGATCTCTGACACTATCAGTTCTTGTAAGTATCAGACCACCCACTAGCACTCGCTGCTTGCTGTACATAGCAAGAAATTAATTTGAAAGAAGAGTAAAGACAGAAGCGAGATTAGAATACTTCCCTTTTTTCTTTCTCTTTAAAAATGCCTTCTTTTTGATTAAAAAAAAGGATTTTTTTAGAAGAAAATCCTACAAAATACTTATATGTCAAATCCATATGTGGCTAATCATATTTTTGATATATCACTCTGCCTAATCATTAACTTTAAATGCCATATAAGAATTTGTAATACACAGTAAATCATTTCAGAGGGATAATTTAAAGTGGGATGGCTAATGTAAAACATTCTAGTTTTCACCAGCAGTTGGATGCCAAATTGTTGGGGAGGAGGTTGTTTGATATATAAGTTGACATAAATTATAGTGAATATAAATCTCTAATGATCTAGTAGAAGTTGTAGATTATTGAGTTTAGGAGATGGGAAAAGATATTAGCGATAAGGAAGGCTGCCAGGTTCCATTTCACATCTAAACTGAGGAACAATTTTGTAGTCATTTCAGTCATGTCCTATTCTTCGTGACCCCAATTTCCTAAAATTTCCTTTTTAAAAAAAGCCTTTTAACATCTATGATGCCTTGCTTCGGAAAGTCCTAAAATTTTAATGGTCTGGTGGTACTCAGAGAGTATTGAATTTGGGAAATGAGAAAAACAAAACAAAACATTAACTGCAATGAAGACTGCCCAAGCTCTACTTTGTATAAGAATTCAGAAGTTAGTCCTTAACCACCAAATCTTCAATAGACCTTTTAACTTTTTAAAAATTACCTTCTTCAGGGTGTCCTTTGATAGCAAAATCCAGAATCTTATCTTGAAGTGACAATTAACCAATTACAAATCAGGTGGCTATTTTTCTTCCTTCATCTACAAAGATGAAGACATTTGAGTGGAAATAATGTTCAGATTATAAAAAGTAGCAGCACATGAGTAAAATCAAGCATGGTTGGTGCTGCAGGGAATCAGTAACAAAATTCAGTAACATGAAGCATCTCAAGTGACAGTAATTTTGAGCTGAAAAAGTACAAATGGTTGAATTTCTTGATACTAAAGGGGCGCCATAGGATGAAGAAAAACACTGGTGTCTGGGGGAGTCATGTAACTTCCCTTTAAAAACTTTTTTTTAAATGTCACCTAAAAGAAAAAATAATATGTCAAAGGAGATTGGGAGCTTTATTCTGAATTTTTCACATTAAGTTTTCATATTCTAGTGACCTAAAAGTGGATAAGCTAAAGACAACTGCTGTTTTTCTGCCACCCCAATACTCAGAATTCACATCTGTCTACCAGCTTCTTGGGAGGGGGAAATAACACATATGCATTTTAACATGTTCCAAGTCTATGGCCCCAGGGGAAAATCTACCTTTCACCATATATGGCAAAGTATACACTCTAGTCTAACCAAGGCCTCTGTGCAGATATTTATGTAGTATCTCTCTTCCCCCACCCCACTCCCAGGTTGGCATGACTTTAAGGAAATAGCTTAGGGTGGTCCCTGCAAAGTCAGTCTTCTAAAGTGTGAATGTTATAAATGGAAGAAACCATAAGGCTTTCCCAAACCATGGTTACTCCTATCAGCATATGGCTATGCATATTTTCATAGACAAAGAATCAAAGACATTGTCTAAAAAGATCTGTGTTTAATATGTTGTTATTTTCAAAAATACATTTTTGTGGTTTATTGGTTATGTGAAATTGGTGATCATGATCCATTCCTTACTTCTCAGAAGTCAGTAGTAGAAAAAACAATGCTAATGACAAAGGGCTTGTCAGTGGTTATCTTTTAAGTGAAGTGGGAGTGGGTTTGCGTAGATGTCCAAAGCAATAATTTTCACATCCTGGGGACTAGGGCAACATAATTGTTAGTGGATCATTTAGACCGAAACAATGAAACTCCAAAGGAGACATGTTGCTAATGTGAGGTCTGGAGGAGATGGGGGCTAGAGAGGCAAGGAGGATATTTGAGACATAGATATATCCCTCACTGAACTACCTTGAATCCATTCCTCTCTGTTATAAACACTTTTTATAAAGAACATAAAGCACACAGTATGCAGTCACAGCTGTTCCATCAAATACTTTTCTCCTCCAATGAAGTCCTGCTCTGATGCCTCATTGGTACCCTGGGTTCTTGAAAGTTATTCTTCTTTCTCTTTAAAAAACAACTTCTGTTTTGGCAAAAATAAAATCTAAGTATATCTCTCAACTTCTGAGCTAGAAAGGTTTTAAGCATGGGCCCAGTGACAAACTGACTCAGGCTTTCAAAGACCAGCCTCATGGAGTGTAGAGATGCTCATTGCCAGATGGACCGGAACATCTGTCAATGCCTAGCAGCCCACACAAACCATCTACTAAAGCATAGAGGAGTTGAGATCTGCATCAGTGGAGGAGCACTCATACCCATTAAATCTTGGACCCCTGATGGAATGAAGTGTATTTTATTTTTAGTTAATTAATTAATTTTTATTTTATTTATTTATTTTAAGTTTTCAGCATTCACTTTTATATGATTTTGAGTTCCAAATTTTCCTTCCTCCTTCCCCTTCCCTCCCCCCAAGATGGCAAGCAATCTGATGTAGGCTATACATGTACAATCATATTAAATATATTTCCATATTAGTCATGTTGTGAAAGAAGAATCAGAACAAAAGAGGAAAAATACAAGAAAAAAAAAGAGAGAAAATAGCATGCTCCGATCTGCATTCAGATAGTTCTTTCTCTGGATGTGTATAGCATTTTCCATCATGAGTCTTTTGGAATTGTCTTAGATCATTGTATTGCTGAGAAGAGCTAAGCCTATCAAAGTTGATCATTGCCCAATGTTGCTGTTACTATGTATAATGTTCTTCTGGTTCTGCTCATTTCACTCAGCATCAGTTCGTGTAAGTCTTTCCAGGCTTTTCTGAAATCAGCTTGCTCATCATTTCTTATAGAACAATAGCATTCCATTATATTCACATACCACAGCTTGTTCAACCATTCCCCAATTGATAAGTATCCCCTTAATTTTCAATTCTTTGCCACCACAAAAACAGCTGCTATAAGTATTTTTGTACATGTGGGTCCTTTCCCCTTTTTTATGATCTCTTTGGGATACAGACCTAGTAGCAGTATAGCTGGCTCAAAGGGTATGTACAGTTCTATAGCCTTTTCGGCATAGTTCCAAATTGCTCCCCAATATGGTTAGATCAGTTTACAACTCCACCAACAATGCATTAGTGTCCCAATTTTCCCACATCTTTCCAACATTTATCATTTTCCTTTTTTGTCATATTAGCCAATCTGATAGGTGTGAGGTGGTACCTCAGAGTTGTTTTTAATTTGCATTTCTCTAATCAATACTGATTGAGAGCATTTTTTCATATGACTATAGATAAATCTAATTTCTTCATCTGAAAACTGCCTGTTCATATCCTTTAACCATTTATCAATTGGGGGGAATGACTTGTGTTCTTATAAATTTGACCTAAGTTCTCTATATATTTTAGAAATGAAGTCTTTATCAGAGACACTGGCTGTAAAAATTGTTTCCCAGATTTCTGCTTCCCTTCTAATCTTGGTTGTATTGGTTTTTTGTGAAAAACTTTTTTAATTTACTGTAATCAAAATTATCCATTTTGTTTTTCATAATGGTCTGTATCTTTTGTTTGGTCACAAATTATGAAGTGGTATTTTACCAAGTGATAAATAATCCTTTTAGTTGTCCTAGTAGAGAATTAAAACAGTTTAATCTCTTTATTAAGAACAAAAACTTCTACTTTAAATCATCCTGAAATGAATTAATGAAGAAATGGAAAATCATCTCTTAAGTACATACTTATGTGACAAACACCTTGCTAAGCCCTGGAGATAGAAATGCCAAAGTAAGACAGTCCCTACCCTTAAGGACTTATGTTCTATTAGGGAGGCAACCTGAAATATTAGGATGTCATTGTCTGCTACCACACTACTATGGGAAAAATAAATCAACATACTTTTTCATTTTTACTTCTTATATTCACTTTAGAAGGGCTTGCTTCAAAGCAGAAGATATGAAAGAATCAGAACCTTCTATAGATAAGTAACTGCTGGACAGACAGCAGGACAGGTTTTTTTTTGTTGTTGGGTTTGGGTTTTTTTGGCTAGGCAATTGGGGTTAAGTGACTTGCCCAGGGTCACACAGCTAGTGCCAAGTGTTTGGTCTGAGGCTGTATTAGAACTCAGGTCCTCCTGACTTCAGGGCTGGTGTTCTATCCACTGTATCACCTAGCTGCCCCCAGCAGGACAGTCTTAACCAACCCTTATTTGACAGACAGAGACAAAGACAGACAGACACATAGAAAGGGAGTCAGACCGTCAGACTCTCCTCCCTTCTGCATCTTGACACTTTAGCAAACCCGTTCAACTCTGCTCTATCCCTTGCTTCTTGTCCTCTTCCTACTCACACCTTGCCAGAGACAGAGACAGAGAAACAGAGACAAAGAGCAGAGATCAATAGACCAAGACAGAGAGACAAAGAGACAGGGAGAGAGAGAGAGAAGGAACATAGAGAAAGAGAGACAGACAGACAGACACAGAAACAGATAGACAAAAAGAGTGCTTCTCTACAGTGCCTCTGAAACATAGCTATTTGAGTTATTATCTGGCTATGGTTTTTCATTCCAAGAAGAGGGTTAGGTTAAGCAAAGAGGCTATGTGAAACTCAAGACAAACTCAAAACTCAAAGATAAGCTTTGGGGGTCAAGGAGTTTTCACACCCCTACTATTAAGTAGCATGGCACATTTTTAGTTCCACACTAAGGCATTGAATGATAACTGAATAGCCTCCAATTTTTTTTAATGTATTTTTGCTTTCCATATCTCTTCTTATTCTTCCATGCCTTACTCCTCTCAAACCTATTATTTATCCTCATTGTGATCTGCAATCTCTCATCCCCACTGTATTTTGCCAGGCCATTATCCCTGCACTAGTTACTCTCTCCTCCCTTTGACATCTTGACACTTTAGCAAACCAATTCAGTTCTTCTCTATCCCTTGCTTCCTCATCCTATGGCTGCTCACACCTTGCCAAATCAAAGTCCAGGATTACTCCACCATCCTTCTTCCTTTGCTCTACTTATATGTTACTAAATAGAGCTACAGAAAATCTGGCAACTATTCCTCTGAAAATTGACATTGTCTAATCTTAACTGGGGAAGCTACATTGTGTAGTGGATAGAGCAGTGGGCCTGAACTCAGGAAGATTCATTTTTCTGAATGCAAATCTGGCCTCGGACACTTATTATCTATGTGAGCCTAGGCAAGTCACTTAACACTGTTTGCCTGAATTTCCTCCTCTGTAAAATGAGCTGGAGAAAGAAATGGCAAACCACTCCAGTATCTTTGTCAAGAAAACCCCAAATGAGGTCATGGAGAGTTGGACACAAATGAAAAACAATCACAGCTGGGCCCTCACTGCATCAAGGCAGTCCTTCTACTATTTCTAATTAATTTTCTACCTCACTTCCCACAACAGCTGTTCCAAATCTTCTTTTCTTTCCTCAAGTCTCTAATAATACACCTTCTCTTCATACTCTCAGCTGAGGACCTTACCTCATACTTTATAGGAAAAAAAAAATTTAGGCTATTCGCTGAGAACTCCTTCTTCTCCCTTTCTCCTCATCTCTTTGACTTTACCCTCCATTATTTCCTTCTTTCCTTCAGTCTTTCATGAAGAGGTGGCCCTTCTCACTAAGGCCAACTCCTCTACTTGTCACTCAGGTAGAGGGGTTCTACCCTTGATCCCATCCCTTCCTACCTTCTCTAACAGATTACTCACACTGTCATCCTAACGCTCTAATCTTCAATCTCTGCCTATGTATTTCCTCCTTCCCTGATGCCTACAAACAAAACCAACTGTCCTCCATCCTTAAGACTCTGGATCTCACAAGCCCTACTATCATCCTATATCTCTCTATTTCTTAAACTCCTTGAAAAAGCTATTTTCCTCTCTTCTACCATTTCCTCTCCCGAAACTTTCTTCTTAATCTCTCCCCATCTGGCTTCCAACCTTACCAGTCTACAGAAACTGCTCTCTCCAAAATCACTAATGATCTTTTAATTGCCAAATCTAATGGTTTCCTCTCTATCCCTCTTTGACCTCTCAAGCCTTCAACATTATTGACCATTCTCTCCTTCTATATATTCTCTCTTCTCTGGAGTTTTAGTGACACTCCTTTTTTCCTAATTTTCCTCTTAGCTATTTGATCACTCCTCAGTTTCTTTTGCTGATTCATCCATGTCACACCTCCTATCTGTGGGTATACTCCAAGGCTTTGTCCAGGACCCTCTTTTCTTTTCTCTCTATACTGTTTTCCCTTAGTGATCTCTTTGACTACCATAGGTTCACTTACTCTTTCTATGCAGGTGACTCTCAGATCTATCTGCCTAGTCTCGAATAAACTCTAGTCCTGCATCACCAATCGTTTAGCAGACTTTTAAAAATAGATATCAGACATCTCAAACTTAACATGTCCAAAATTATAATCATTATCTTTACCACCAAACCCATCCTTCTTTTGAACTCTCATTACTGTAGAGGGAAGTTCATTCCCCCTCCTCCTAGTCATCCAAGTTCAAAACCTTGTTGTCATCTTCAATTCCTCCCTCTCACCCACCTCATATATCCAGTCAGTTGCCAAATATTGTCTCTTCTGTTTCCATAATCTCTCACATACATCCCCTCTTCTTCATTCAAATAGTTACCACCCTTGTTCAAACTCATCAACCCTTGTCTGAAATATATGTGTGTGTATGTATATATATATACATATATACATATATATATACATATATACATATATATACATATGTAATATATACACACATACACATATATACTCTCTATATATTACATATATGTACATATATGTACATATATAAATGCCTTCCTTCTGGCCTACGTGACTCAAGTCTCTTCCCATTTCAATCCTTCCTCCACATAGATGCAAAAGTTCAAGTCTAATCACGTCATTCCCCCTCTTTAACACAGTGGTGGCTCCCTATTACCTCAAGGTTCAGATATTAACTCCTTTGACATTTAATGTTCTTCACAACCTGGCCCCTTCCTACCTTTGCAATATTCTCATATTACAACCGTATTAGTTTACACATTATTCTGTACAGAGGACATCCCATCATCTGCCTCTGTCCCTTTGAATTGTCTTTCTCCCACGTCTGGAATGCATTCCCTCCTCACTGCTGCTTCTTAACATCTCTGATTTCCTTCAAGATTCAGCTCCAGTGCTCTATGAAGCTTTCCTGATCCCCTGGCTCCTAGAGCTCTCTCTTTAACAACCAGCTTATGGATTTTGTATTTATAGGTATAGTGAAAATGATGGGCTTTGAGAACATATAAAATGAATCCACAGATCATCTAAAAACCTTATTTTAGCCACAAGCCCTACATTTTTCATATGTGGTATATATGTGTGTGTATACATGGAAATACACCTACATCTAGAACTACTAAGAAATAGTAGCTGATTTATGTTCTATTTCCTTCCCCTTCCCTTGTCTACCCTCTGGTGGAGGTTAATGATTGAGTGAAGGAGGTGTTAATGAATGAGTGAAATGGACCAAAGGTGATCAGCAGAAAAGAAAGGAGATAGCCAGGAGCCTTGGCAATAAAACAAATTAGAAAACAAGCTCCTGAGCCACTGAGTCAACCACAACAGCATCTAATCTGAAAGTCCTAATAGTTCCTTCTCCTTGGACTAGCTCGTAAAAGGATCTTCCTGACTACATCATAAAGTGTAATATACCAGAGTCAGGAAAGTTTGAACTGTTTGAGTTATGGGATACTGGTGAATTTTCATCAGTATTCTGAGCAACATTTTTACCAACCTTTGGATTAAATATATTAAAGAGGGCAGCTAGACGGCACTGCGGATAGAGTAATAGATCCGATGGGCCTGGAGTCAGGAAGACCTGAGCTCAAATCTGGCCTCAGACACTTACTAGCTGTATGACCTTGGACAAGGCATTTAACCCTATTTGCCTCAGTGTCCTCATCTGTAAAATGAGCTGGAGAAGGAAATGGTAAACCACTCCAGTTTCTTTGCCAAGAAAACCACAAATGAGGTCATGAAGAGTCAGACAGGACTGAACAACAGCAACAGTATTAATGATCCAGAAGCAGTTTTGTGTGTGTGTATGTGTAGACAGACTTTACTTGCTAAGTTGACAGGCACCTTCGAAGTGCAGAGACTGAAACAGATTCTGAAGACTGTTTCTCCTATAGCTCTCTCAACTAACCTAGATTCAGTTGATATGGTTTCTTAATGGGATGAGGAGGGAGGAAAAAGAGACCAAATATTTTCTTTTCTAATTTTCTCTGGCCTTTGGCTTTCAGGTTGATGTTTTTCTCCCTCGTAGTTCTCTTTATTGACTTGGTGGCTTATGAATATTTCTACAATATTTCAATATTTGATGTAGTTGACATCTCAGGAAGAAGGAATTTTCTTTGAATATTTCTGTTTTCCTTCTCCTGTTCTCCATCTTTGGGAGTCTCTGTCTTTTCTAATTAAAATTGGGGGCCCTTGGGGCTAGAATCTCTAATCAGGGATAAGGGAGGTGGATATGAAATTAAAATGTCTCAATTCCCTTATCTGTCAAATGGGGGGTTAAACAAAATGACCCCTCAAGACCCTTCTAGGTGTAAAATTCTATGATTATAATTGGTAAAGCAGCAGGGATAGCAAAGGAAGAATCCAGAATGACTTGGAAGAGGTGTGCAAAGAAGAGAAAGGATGAGGTCTAGGAATAATGAAATGCAAGGACCTAGAGAAGCCAGATGGAGGGCAAACAATTATAAAAATAATAATAATTAGGGGCCGTGGAAATTTAGTCACTTGCTATAGGAACTGTTTGTACAGGTTGTCTCCATGGAAGGTATTCCCTCTTCAATCTTCCACTCTTAGAATCCTTAGCTAGCTTCAAAACTCTACTCAAATGCCACTTCCTATGTAAGGCTTTTCTTAATTCCCCCATTTCTCTCTTCCTCTTAAAAAATAAAACAAAACACGGGGACAGCTGTGGCTCAGTGGATAGAGCACTGGCTCTGAAGTCAGGAGGACCTAAGTTCAAATGCAACCTCAGACCAAACACTTGATACTAGCTGTGTGACCCTGGGCAAGTCACTTAGCCCCAAACTGCCTAAAAATAAAAAGAAAATTAAAAACACGACAGCTAAATGTCCTTTACTTTCCGTCTTTTGTCATTTGGTGGGCATCTAGCTAGCTCAGAGGATAGAATGCTGCATTTGAAGTCAGGAAGGACTCATCTTCCTGAGTTCAAATCTGGCCTCAGACACGTACTAGCTATGTGACCCTGGGAAAATCACTTAATACTGTTTGCCTCAATTCATCATCTGTAAAATGAAAAGAAGAAATTGGCTCCAGCAGTTTTGCCAAGAAAACTGCAAATGGTATAACAAAGAGCTGAAAACAACGGAACAGCAATTCTGAATTTACATATACGTGTACCTGTCTATGCACCCTTCACCACCATGAAATGCAAACTCCTCGAGGGCAGGAACTATTTTGTTTTTGTCTTTGTAACCCCAGCATCTAGGATCGTACCTGGCACATAGTAGGTGCTTCATAAATATTTGTTGATCGATATCTCGAATTAAACAAAATGTGAAAAAAAATTCCAACACACTCAAACTCTAAAAACCTTTTGAAGCCAGGACGCAGGATTACAACAGGGCCTTAGTTTCCTCATCTGTAAAATTCGAGGGTTGGACTCCATGCCACCGGAAGTCCCCTCCAGCTCTGAGTCTGGGCTGTTCTGTTCCTACATGCTGGTAGCGGAACGACCAGCGGATGCTCTGGAGAAAGGAGAGCTGAATTGGCCCTTAAGGAATGGAGTCAGATCGGTCCAGGAGAACAGCTCAAAAGGGAGCAAGAAGACTCAGAGTTGCTCAGGACGCGAGCCGCACCGTGTGGGCCGCCCCTGGGCTTGGGCAGCTTTTCTCCTCTCGTATCCTCTGCCCTGGGCTAGCCGGAGCCTGCTCGCCTTCTTTCCTCCTCGTCCCCTCTGGTTCCTTGCTCCACCCGCCCGCGAAGATCCTCTCCTTCTCCCTCACGCCGCCCCCTCCCCACGCACACTTAGCAGCTCTGACGCTGGGACAGGCTGCACGCAATGCCCCGCAGCCACCTCACAACTCCCCCAGTCTGGAGAGGCCAGGAGGCTTCGACAGACAGGCAGGCAGGTAGGCAGGCAGGCAGGCAGGCAGACAGACATATAAACTGACAGACACACACAAACTGGTTAAATCACAGACACTGACACAGACACGGGCAGGAAGCCAGAAAGATAGACACATAGAGACACACACGTACAGAAACAGACACAGGCAGGCAGAAAGATAGACACATAGACTTACAGATAACACAGAAACTTACAGAAACACAGACATTGACAGACACATAGACACAGACAGGCATGCAGATAGAAAAAAACACAAAAACCGACAGACAGGCAGACAGACACAGACGCACAAACTCACAGACACACAGACAAGCAGGCAGGCAAACAGACATGCCCTCCCTTGCAGCCGCCTCGGTCAGCGCCCCGCGCCCCCCGGCTCTCTTTTCTGCCCTCCTGTGGCCACAGTGGGGACCACTTGCCGGCAATCTTCGACCAGGCACCAACCAGCCCCCCAGCTGCTCATCGCTCCTCTGCCTCACCCCACCTAGCCCCAGCCTAAGGAAGGGACCTCCTGCCACTTCCACCAAAGGGTCTCATAGTCAGGGACGCGGAGACCCGGCGGAGTGCGGTGGATTTCTACCTTCTTCTCCCTTTCAGGCTCTGGGTAACTGCAGGCATCCGTGAGAAAAGCAAAAAGCTGGAGCAGGGAGGGTTCTGAGTAGCTAAAATCAAATTAGGGCTACCTCCAGCCCGCAGCAACCAGCGGGGCCGCCCAAGCACCAGAAAGAAGTGCGGGAATTCATCTTAGAGTCTGGGTTCTAGGAGATGCACCTGCCTCCCCCCCCACCCCCATTCCTCGTAAAATCATAATAATTTTAGAGTTGGACCAAACCTTATGCCGTCCAACTCCTTCATTTTACTGATGAAAAAAATAAACCCAGCAGCGAGATGTTATTAAATACTAGACACTCCATTTATTAATAATTTTAAGTTATTAAGCCCCCCCTCCTCCCTTCAAACTCCTAATTCCATCCATCTCTTCCAGTTTCATCTGGTTATCTCTCCTTCTTATTGATATTAAACTGGTCTGGCACAAGCTCTTTGAACTCCCTCTTCACTGGAAAAGTTCTCTGTATATTTATTTGTTCTTCTCCCTGCTGCAGAAATGGGGCCACTCCTTTGGGATGTTAATTCTTCTAGTTGTGCCCTTATTTCCATTAATTTCTGTCTCTGGGATCTTGCTCAATCTCTTCCTCTCAACAGTCTCCTTTCCCTCCATTACTGGGGAGGCAAGGGGCTGGATCTGCCCTACTACCCTGATGCTGTGCCCATTGTGAAATACTGCCTCTTCTCAGTCTATCTTTCTCTCCTCCTTCCCTCCCTTCTTCTCTGTCTCATCTCACAACTAAACATCCAAAATCTTAGGCACAAAAATTCTTGTTCCTCACCCAAAAGTCTAATCTGTATGTCAACATTAGGGAAATCTAAGTTGTACCAGAACCTTAGGAGTCAAAGAACTTTGGAGATGAAAGTCACCCTAGAAACTATATAGTGTTCATTCTACAGATGAAGAAACTGAGTCTGCAAGAGATTGAGTGATTTACCCAATATTTTACAGTTAGATAGTGGCAGAGTTGGGACCAAAACCCTGATGTCCTAGTCTACTGCCCCTTTTTTACTAGCCTAAATGGCCTCTCCTGATTTCCAAAGAACGTTTCCTGACCATGACTTCTCTGTACTCTGGAGGGAAATGGGGATTAAAGGGACAGGAGCTAAAGGTTTTGGGGAATGTTGAAACAAAATATTGTCAAAGTTAGGCTGAAACTAGAAATGGGGCAAAGTGGTCCCTTAGAAATGGTTTGGATCTGCGAAGAACTGACCCCCTCCCCTTTTCTATGTTCTCAGAGGGGAATTATTCAATTATTGTATGGCCCTGCATTTTTATAAGTCTTAGTTTAAGGAGTTCCTTGGTGAGCTCTGCACAGGTGAAATGGTGCTAGCAATAGGAAGTTATTCTCTTGGGAAAAAAAGAGGAGCTGATGCAAGACCAAGAAGGAGGAGAATTAGTAGGACTTAAATGAAGAAAGTTCTGCAGATACTGTAACATTGAGGACAAAGTTAAACATAAAGATGGAGGGATTTGGAAAGACTAGTGGATTCCTATCCCAAGTTTGAAGATATCTCCTATTTCTTTTACAGACTAAATTAGTTAATTCAGGATAACATTGTGTGTGTGTGTGTGTGTGGTGTGTGTGTACGCACAGATGCAAAGTTTTACTTTTCCCTTGGTTACCTCATTTCTTTTGGAAAATGGGACTTTTGTCTCCATTGGACTCAGGGAATAAGTGGGTTCCCATTTAGGCCAGCAGAGTCTGAAGGGATCCAAATATGTTGGAGGCCCAACATTGGCTGGTGGCAGCAAAAGGAATGGGGGGAGTTACCCAAGGCAGATTTGACATACTTGCTTCTAAGTTAGAGAAAAAGAAAATAATGCTACACATTTTTTTTAGTGCTTTAAGATTTACAGACCATTTTCTCCACAACAGCTCTGTGAGGTCAGCAATGCAGGTATGACTTATTCTCCATTTTACAGATTAAAAAAGATGGGCTCGGAAAGATAACATAATTAGCCTGAGATCACACATCTAGAGCCAGGATTCAAACCCAGATCTCCTAAATTTAGATCCTGAGTATTTTCCATGACACCATGTTACATACGTAAGGGAGACCTCAGGCACAATGATCCTGGGTTCAAATGCCAGATCTCTTTTCCTGATAGGAAATTCTCATGTGCTGCATTGTAAGGAATAATCTATAAAATAAATTCTTCTCTCACAATCCCCTTTGAATAAATAACCAAGATAAAGTTTTGGTCTTCTATGATTATCCATATGCATTATTTGCCATTTGCCATTTTCAAGACTTTATGCTACTGTGGAAAGAATACTGGATTTGGAGTTAAAGGAAGTGGGTTTAAATCCAGTTTTTGCCTATATTACTATGTATGTAGTATATCCTATATACTATGTATACTATATAATTCTGCCTATATTACTACCTATATGATCTTGGGGAAGTCACTTTAACTCTCTGAGCCTCAGTTTCTTTTATATATAAAATGAGGGGGTTGGAGGGAAAACAATATACACAGTGAAAATGGGAAGAATAAATTGAACACTCCGATTATAATAACAAGTTTGAGAAGAGATGCAAAAATGCACCTCCCTCCCCTTTTTGCAGAGTTGGGAGATTATGAGAGTGCAATATTGAATTTGCTGTCAGGCTCATTTAATGTGACAGTTGATTGTTGCTGAACTGGTTTTTTCCCCTCTTTTTTTTTTGGATCCTTTGTTACAAGGGATAGCTTGACAAGCAGGAGAGGGGAGAAGAATATATTCAGAAATAAAAGAAGACACAGAAAGATGTCAATAAAATTATTTAAAATGAGGTTGTTGGATTGGGTGACCTTTACAATCCTTTATGTCTCTAAATCTATGATCCTATGTTCTTCAACTCATTATTAGCTACCAATGTTAGCCATGTCTTGTTAGTGAGTAGGTGCAAAATGAGATAATATATATAAAGCTCTTTGTAAACCTTAAAGAACTACATAAACATGCACTCTTTTTCCTTCAGACTACTACTTAGGAAGCTCTACAGATCTCAGCTGTCTGGAAATGTTTCCCCTTAAGGATACTCTATATTCAAGTAGAATGCTTAACTGAAGATTACAAACTTCTCCTTGATGCCCTCTCATTCCTCATTCCACAAATTTGGGTATAAGATTGAAGAAACCGAAGACTGGTAGGAATGTCTTTTCCTTTGGATAGCCCAGATTTCTGTAGGTTCAGTGTTCCGTGTCATGGAGAAATCATTCATGAGGCTCTGAACAAAGTTGATAAGTCATATTCTTACCCCATAGAAATTCCAACTGGATTTAAATCACTCTCTGGTAGGCACAGAAAGTAGATATTTTATGTGAGTAGTCCAGTGGGCTTTGAAATATTCGCTTAGCAAATCTGTTTCTCAGCTTCCAGTCAGTGAATAAATTACAGATCCCAGCTCTCGTCTTTCCCTCCCCACCCCCCTTTCCAAAAGTGTGAACTTTTCTGGACAGTGCTGAGGGACCTATCAATCAGCTACCAGTCCCACAACACCCATTTACTACATGTTCAACCATAAGATTTTGATGTGTCTAATAAGTGTGGAATTGGGGGTCTCAGCCTTCTTCTATTCGAAGACTTATCCTTTGCTACTTAACTGATCTCATTAACCTACCTTGTGCCCCAGTTTCAGTGTCAACAAAGTAGTAGTTTTAATCTTGATTTTAGAGCCCATGTAGATCTTTAATTTAAAAACACTGTAATCTATAGAAGCTTCACAGATTATCATTTATTTTCCAGGGTCCCATAACAATTTTTGCTGAGCTAGCAGCAGAGTATTGACTTCCATTTAATTTTCTGCTTGTATACAATTAAGAGGAGGAGGGATGGTGAGGGGATGAGGTATTTCAGTGAGCTGATAAACATTTTTATACTTAGGTAATCCTTGTGTTCAAGGTATGCTCCTATCAACAAGGGTATCAACTTTGGGGGACTTCTCATTCTTCTGACTCAGTGTCCCCACTTACAATCTGAGAACATGTCTTGGATACTACCTTGATTGTGGTCACTATTCCCCTTGGAAGCACTCAATTCCCTAGGTTCATAGAATGACCACATTTGTTTATAGCTCAATAAAAATGAATAGAACCCATTTTAGAACCCATAGAGATTTTAGAACCCATAGAGATTCTGACACCTACCAGAGAACAAACATCTATCATTAGAGGCTAGACTAATCTCAGCCCTGCACAGTGAACAATGAATAGAGCTCCTATGCTGACTCACGTTTATCACTCAGCACACATCTATCAAGATCTTAATTAGGGCTTAGTCCAAGGGCACTGAAATTCTACTCCTTTAATCATGTAAGCACAATTTAACTGAGTATCTTTTTTTAATGAGAATAATTGATAAAAAGTGAAGCTGCCAGCCCCATCTTACTCCCCAGGGTGTCTGCCCCACAATCACTCAACTGAACTTATTAAATGTTTATTTCAGGGACAGCTAGGTGGCACAGCGGATAAAGCACTGGCCCTGAAGTCAGGAGGACCTGAGTTCAAATCCAGTCTCAGACCAAACACTTGGCACTTACTACCTGTATGACCCTGGGCAAGTCACTTAACCCCAATCGCCTAAAAAAAGTGTTTATTTCAAGGCCTGTTTTGTGCTATCTGCCCTAGATACCTCATCCACTCAAATGTCAAAGTAAAGAGGGTCTGTACTCATGTCTTCCAGCTGAGTTAGGTACTCAGTGGCACTCAGACCACAGTTCCCCTCCTCATCCAGCAGATGTCGGTTGATTCTCTCTTCTACTGGTCAGCCTGGTGTTGGAAACTTGTCTTATCTTTTGGTTTTATTATTGTGCTGTCAACCACCAGCTTCTCAGCCTGGTTACTATTGGCAACACTTTCCTTCAGACTTGGTGATACTCAAGGGATATTGTGGAATACTTCCTTCTCTGAGTCAGACTTGGGGACTTCCCATCTCCACCCCGTCAACTAGCTCTCACTTGGACCCCATAAGCCCTCCTCTGGGCTTTAAAAAACCATATCCAATGGGAGTGAACTAACCTTCAGAAGCCTCTGGTTTTCTTCCACTTGGGTCTCAGGTCCGTCATCCCTTTCTGCATTTTTCTGACTCTTTCCTTTTCCTACGCTCTCCTCCGATCAATCCCCTCCCCCCTCCCCCAGCATGGGTTATATGAAGCCATACATACTGTGTGAGGAGATGGACAGAGAAAACCAAGCATGGTCCCAGTTACAAGTTTCTATACTTAGCTATATGTCTACTTAATATTGCTTATAATATGCAAGGAGGCTTTTAGACAGACATAGGCAGGGTAGCCAGTAGCCCAAGTGTTTTGAGTTACATTCTCCTTCTCCCCTCCCAACTACCCCTTCCCGTATATGAGGAGAATGGGCTATGAGCCAGAGTGAAGAAAAGGCTGACTGAGGAATTTAGAGGATGATCTGATCCCTTTATAGATCCAGAGAGAGTGCTAAGCTAGTATGGGACAGTGCTATATAAATTGTGAAATATTCTTCTGATGTCCCTAGCCTCACCTTTTTTTTTCTGAATCCTTTTAAATTTGTATTGGTGTCACCTTGTATTCCCACTTCTACTAAATACCTACTATCTTCATAGCTTCTCCATTTTTCTCCAATAAAAACTTCACTCAGGAAAGAATCTGATAAATTCATTCACAGAAGTCTGTAAACATCTGGTAATATTGAATGTGTTACCCCTCTCAGGGAGATTTGCATTTTAACAGAGAATAAGAAGCCTTTAAATTAGAGGCAAATGTCTAATTGTGGGATCAGACCTCACTGAACCTAGAGCTGGGAGGGAGTAGGGATCACAAGAGTAAGAGGGTCTTCTTCAGGTCCTTGAAATCATAACACTGTAGGTGGCTGCATATTTCACCTATGGGTAAGGCCAGCCAAGGCAAGCACTCTGCTCTGTAAAACAGGAATATAAGGAAGAAACTGGGTGAAAGTTCACTTTGAGTGGTTTGGTGAGCTCATAGGTAAAAACTGCCAATTTATTTTGCTCAGTGACAGTACAATTAGTTTTTTTCTCTTGTGAAGAATGAAGGGGTAGTGTGCTTTTGACAGCAGTGGGAGCAGCCTGGTGCCTGGATAAATCCAGTCTTTACTGATACAGTTACACCTGTTTAAACAAGAAATAGAGCAGGTATTTATTTGAAGTTCAAGGGGCCATATGAGATATTGCCTGGATGGAATTATAAAGATACTTCATTATTTTGTCCCAAATAATTTTTCAACTCATTGAACCTCAGTATCAGGTAGGTTCATATGTATGTGTGCTGGTATGCCCAGCTTGAGTCTGGTTAGAATGATGCCCTACAACATATATGTGTTTTGGTTCAGCCAAGGGACCTGAATCAGGTTAAGGAACAGGTCCCTCTAGGTACTGCTAATGTAAGCAGTCCTCCATATTGCTGTTGCTTTCCTGAAAATGGCCTGGGAATAACAGTGACCTCAGCTAATGTTTTTATAATGTGTGTTCCTTAGACCTTTGTCCTAGCAATTGCTATGAATGTGACAGTCACTGTTCTCTGGTAATTTGGAAAGGAAGGAGGTTAGAGGGCCACATCAGGGCTTTTATGTTGCTATTGTACCATTCAGGGTAATTCTACAGTAGTATACTCAAGGAAACCATATTACGTAGGGATCATAAGATCAGAGCTCCAGAGAGGGCAGGGATTTCAAAGGTCAGCAAGTCCAACCTTCTAATTTTACAGATGAAGAACCCAGGATCCAAAGAGTTCAATGACTTGCTTGAGCTCACACAGATGGTAGGGAGACTCATCAGATTAAACAAACAGGACCATATAGGGATAAATTAGTTCAAAATAAGAAATGTTTCCTAGAGCACCTACTATTGGTAAGGTTCTGGGATAGGGAGAATTCAAAGAGATACATGACGCAGTCTGACATCAAGGAGTTTACAAATTAGTCAGGGAGCCAGGGCAGTATGGGAAAATATGACCCATAGTACAAGGTAGCACACACTTGGTGCCTAATGAGGGATCATCGGATTACCATAGTTTTATAGCTGGCAGGGAATGTAGAAGACCAATTAGTCCAACCACCTGATTTCTTTTTACAAATGAGGAAATTGAGACCCAAAAAGATAAAGTGATCTGCCCAAAGTCACACAGGTAGTAGGGAACAGAGCCAGGATTTGAACCCAGGTCCTCTGACCCATGATCCAAGGATCTTCCCATGGTGTTTCAGAAGTTCAGAGGAGGGAGGTCCCTACAAGCTGGGACAGAAGGGTAAGAGGTCCGACTTAATTTGGTTCTTGATAGGAAATAATGATGAAGATAAGCAGAGAGGATGAAGGAAAAGGAGCTGAAAAGATATCTCATTCAAGGCGGGAATTTATATGTTGAGTTATGGAGTGATCAATAAATAGACCACTTTAACTGGAATGGTTCTTGTATAGTGAAAGATAAAGACAAGTCTCTGCTGCCTGAATACATCCAATGTTTCTCCTTTCTTGCTCAAGCAAATTCCTGCGCATGATGAACTCTGCCTTCCCCACCCCCAAATTTCTGCATGCCAAAATCCTGTGTATTCTTTAAGGTCCAATTGAATTGACACCTTGGACACAAACTCAACCCAAATGGCCCCAGGGAAAAGTTATTTCTCCCTCATTTGAACCTTTTTTTCCCCCTCATATCTCTTTTTATCCACTTCCCATGTAAGATTTAACATGTCCAAAATGTATCACATCCATCTGATATAGTAGAAAAAGCTCTGGATTTGGAGTTAGAGAACCTGGGTTTGAACCAGCAGAGCTACTTTCTATCTGTGTGACTTTGGGCAAGTCACTTCACTCTCTAGATTTCAGATTCCTTGTTTGTTACATGAGAAAGTTGTACTAGTTGACCTCTAAGGTCCATCCAAATTCCTAAACCTATGGTCTTCCCCGATAAAGTCCCACCTTCTCCAAACTCCTATTTCTGTAGAGGGTATCCTCTCCTCCTCTTCTATTTTAACTACCAAGTCATCTTTGAGTCTTTCCTCTCCCTAAACTCTCCTGTCCAATCACTTGACAAGTCTTGTCACCTTTACCTCTACTATATCACTCCCATCTATCCTTTTCTCCATTCCCAAGGCTATCACCACAGATCCATTAAGGGACTGTAATTTCATTGGTATTGGGAGCTCAGAAATAAGGAAAAATTTTTATACATTGGTCCTGGTTGACACTGTGTCTGCAACTTAAAGTCTCAGAGTGTTGCCTAGAGCCCTAAGTGGCTAAGTGCTTTTCAAAGGCACACAACCAGAATGTGTTAAATCAAACTTGAACTGAAATTTTCCTGGCTCTGAAGCCAGCTCCCCATTCACCATGCCATGCTGCATCTAAGGTATCTTGATTATTGGAATAATTTAATTAACTTAATTGGTTTTCTAGCCTCCATTCTCCTTTCCCTTTTCCAATATATCCATCACACAATTGCCAACATAATCTTCCTAAGGAATGAGTTGAATATGAGTCACTCTTCTTTTCAAAACCCCTCAATGGCCCTCTCTTGCTTCTAAGATAAAATGTAAACAAAATTTCATTCAAGACTCTTCATAATCTGTCTCCTTCCTACTTCTCCAGGCTATTTTCCTATCACTCCATACACTCTACATTCTAACCAAATTGGACTATGAAATGTTACCTAAAGCTCAACATTCCAAATTCTGCTTTTACACGTCACACAGGCCATCATCCCATCATCATGCCTGGAATACACTCTGCTCCTCACATTGGTGTCTCAGAAACCTTGTCTTTCTTCAAGGCTCAGCTCTAGTAGCTCTTCCTCAGTTAAGCCTTCCATGATGTTTCTAGCTGCTAGAGATCTCTCCCTAGTCAAGTGACCTTGTATTTCACTTATCTGTATATATTTTATTGGATTCTCCTATTAGAACAGAATCTCCTTAAAGGACAAAGACTATTTTCTCTATGTCTCTGTATCTCCCTTGCATATAATGTGTTTAATAAGTGTGTGTTGAATTAAATGGAATTGAATTCATTCTGTTTATTTGTATATGTGTCATAATTTGTCCAGACTAAGCTCCTTGGAGGCAGAGTCTATCTCATTCATCTTTATATCACCTCATGTGTCTAGGACAATGTTTTGAACTAAGTAGACGCTCAGTAAATGTTGAATGAATAAAGTAAGGTTGGACAGTTAGATTGGAACCAGATCATGGAGGGCCTTGAATGCCTGGCTAAAAAGTTTTTTTACTTTTCCTTAGGGTCTATTAAAAAAATTTAGTAATGGAATGACATGATGAAACTAGTATTCAAGCAGTTTTCAGGATGGATAGGGCTAAAAAAATCAACTTCATACTTATAAAATGTGGGAGTGTGACTAGATAGCAGTTCATATGAAGGACATGAGAGTTCTATCAGGCTTAAAATGAGAAAATTCCATTTCAGTCAGCAGGATGTTTAGCTATAAAGAAAAATGACCGTGTTTGACTACATTACAAGAGGCATATGCCTAGGAGTGGGGAGATGATTGTGGGGAAACCAAGGACTGAGACCACCAGAGATGTGTACTTTAGAGGCCACCCAAATGCATCCCAAGTCCTGAGACTCTCAACTATTCTGACTCCACCGGCCTATTTCTCTTGTCCCTCTTCCACAGATTTCTAAAGTCTATGACATAGTCTGTGATATATGATACATGTCTGTGATCCAGAGCTGGAGATGGGGTCTCAAACATATATCTTCTTCCCCCTTCCCCATTCCTCTTCCATGATCTGTGGGCACAAGTGATAGAATCACCCCCATTCATATGTTTTTATTGTCTGAGTCTTGTGAATGTTGGGGGGGGGAGGGATGATGGCAATTACGGTCAAAAAGAGGAAATCCTAGATGTATGGAGGAATATATATTCCTGGAGCTATATATTTCATACATTTAATATTTTGAGTAATATTCCATTTCGTTTCTCAAATAACTCTGAACCCAACCAGTACAGGTATAAACTTTTTAGGGCTAGGAAACAGCTTAAGTTTTTGCAGACTGTTTTTTCTGCAGCTAAGTGAGGATAATGTACCCTTTTGGAATATCTCTACCCACCTATGCACCAGTTCCTGACACTAGGGTAGGGCTCCCCCCGGAAGGCAATTCAGCATTGTACTCTCTTGCTGGATAATTAATATAATAACATGCTGACTCTCTGAAGGCTTAAAGAAGGCAGTATATGAGCTAATTTGGATTGTTGCAATGCTCCAAGAGTCGCATGCAGGGTACATGTGACTTACTAAGTATAGAAAGATTGATCTCTTGTGGAAGAGGGGTTAAACTTTTTCTGCTCATCTCCAGAGGCCCGAAATGGGAAGGATGGGTTAAAGCTGTAAGGAAGCAGATTTTAGCTTCATATCCTAACAATGAGAGCTATCTAACTGCGAGCTGCCTCCAGAGATGATAAGTTAGTTCCCTTTAAACTAAGATTAGATAACCACTTATCAGGAATAGTATGGGAGATAAAAAGTCCCTTCAAACCCTGAAATTCTATGATTTTAGAGAATCCAGGTAGGGAGACCAGTAAGAGTCTGTGTGTGTCAAATATTCTAAGAGAAAAGTAATAAGGGCCTGAACTAGGCTGATCACAATGGATTAAGAAGAGAATATTTTTAAAATTGTAAAAAAAAGTGGGGGTGTATGGAGAGGAGTAATGGATGACCCTAAGATTTGAAGCTTAGGTCACTAGGAAAATGGCACTACCATTGGCAGAAATAGATGCCAAAGAGGGAACTGTTGGGAGGTAGGAGGAGGTTGGTGACGATATAAGATGAGGAATACAATTCCAGTCATGGCCAGTTGAAGTTATTCCTTTTCACCCTTAGGACACTCTGGAGAAAAAGTACATTGTCCAGAGGATAGCAGGAGTCGTTTGACTAGAATCTCCAGTCATGCAATTCTAACGGTTCAGTTTCCTGGCAGCTGCATTTCCTGGAATTTCCATAAAAGAAAAGAAAAGGCTGCATTTACCTCAAGATGGAAACAACTTCCCCTTTCCTCTGGTACTTGTACAATCTAAACCAAAGCTACCTGCAGATGCTAGGGGTATCCTCCCCCTTCATTCAGCCAGAGAGGTTCTGTTCCAATCCAGAGCCCAAAGAGAAGGATGAAGCTCTTGAAACAGAAATGGTTCACAATCTGCTTCTGACTCCTCAGAGGAAAGATGTTTGTATAGAAATAGTCTACAATGTTATTACGAAACCTCAGGCAGTTTAAAATTAGCCCCTGATGAGGATGCCAATGACCAAGTAGCAGGTCTAGAAATGCTTTCTGGAAGTGTTGCTTCTGAGCTCCTTACATTTGCTCTTCTGGACATTGGTATGCTTGGGTATACTTTGAGTATGCCCAGCTGTTAGTCAGAAGCCTTTATTCCCTTATGCTACTGATATGGAAACAGTAGAACAGAACTAAGTGTATTTTTATCTTGTCATTGTTCTTTAAGGGGACTATACGTAGTTTTGTCTTAATGTGGGACATGGGATTACTTAGTATGTTCCCAATTGCTTTTTTAAATAGGTTGTTGTGGTGGTGGTGGTGGCAGTGTCCAACTCTTCATGACCACATGGATCATACCATGCCAGGCTACTGTTGGATACCTTCCAACCTGAGGCCTCATCTATCAATAGCATATCTTTTAGCATTTTAATTCTGTCAGTAGAGTTTTCTTGGAAAAGATACTGGAGTGGTTTGCCATTTCCTTCTTCAGTAGATAACCTTTTGTCAGACCTTTCCACTATAATCTGTCCATTCTGGGTAACACTTCATGGCATAGCTCATAGTTTCATTGGGCTATGAAAGCCCCTCCATTCCCATTAAACCCCATCCCACTCCTGGCCATGACAAGGCAGTGATCCGGGAAGGGAAAACACAGTTAAATATGGGCATTGCTAGATTGTAAGCTCCCTATGGGTAGAGACCCTATAATATATTTTTAAGTCCTTCTATTTTAGCACAGAATGTGCCTAGTCCATAATAGGCACCTAATAAATATTTGTTAAATTAATGAACCAATGAGCAATACTGGCAAGATTAGCCAACAGTATGTATATGGGCAAGGTCACTTTTAAGGTTACAGTTGATCCTTTTGCTGGCCTAGCAAAAACTAGCATTTAATGCTCAATGGAGATTAACATAAAAGGAATCTTACTTGAGAAAAAGGAGTGCTGAACTAGATATGTATCAGCAGAACTGTTTTTAGTGAGTTAAAAACCAGCTAAGTGGTAGCAGTTGGTGCTGGAATTCAGAAATCTACATAACCAACATTAGAGATCTGACACAGTTTCCTTAGACCAATAGGGTAGTTTCCTGTTTCTGAATATCATTTCTTTGTATAACAAGGAACTTGCTCAACAGACCTAGAAATTATTAAATGTCCCTACAACCCATTAAAAAAAAACAATTGGGAATACACTAAGTAATCCCACCTCCCAGTTAAGGCAAAATTACATATGACCCACTTACAAAACAAAGACAACATAAAGATACACTTAGTTCTATTCTGCTTTAAAAGGGCTCTGTTATTTTAATTAACGAAACTGCTCAGTGCTGGATCTCATTATCTTTCTCAGAGGACACTCCCTTAATTCTCAGAAGGATGGTGTTTTAATTACATGCTTTTGTATTCACTGGCTTAAAAAAAAATTTTTAAAAGCAACACACGATGTCCGGGTCCCCGTCCTGTCTCCTTCAGACCAACTAAAAGAAATGATGTCATCATTCTCAATTCTCATCTACAGGACCTTTCACTTCAAAGGGAAGTCTCTACTGGCCTTCGCTAGAGGATTGCACAGAGGCTGAAATAACATCATCTTGTCTGCCCAGAAATACTTTTGCGGGGCTCTGAGCTAAGAGAATCCATACTCATAAAATTTAAACTCAGTCACAGGTTTGCCGGAATTATTTCCCTAGGCACTAGGCAATGAAGCAGTTACTGTAGGGACCTGAGGATGCCTATAAGGAATAACACAGAGCCTTTTTCTTGAATATTTCAGTTTTTTTCAGAAAAGTGCTGAGCTGGCATCCATTCATTCAGTTGCCTTGCAGCATCAGTTAGTAGTTTTTGGAGGGAAAGAAACCAGACTACCATAAGAGACAGTCAGGGTAAGACAACTGTAGAGCCAAATGGAAAGGAATCCCAATTATTTGTCAACCTGGACTGCCTCGAGTGATTTGTTCAGGTCCCAGGTATCCTTGGCTTTTCTCCCCTTCCTCTATTTCAAGGTTTTCTTGTTTTTTCTTTCCCCAAAGAAAATGGCTTTTACATTTTTATAAGGAGATAATTCAGCCCTTGTAGAGACATTTTCCAACCCACACTTTGTTTTTTAGCCAATGCTGCCTCCCCTTTGGAGGCTAAACCTGTGGGGAGAAGGAAAGAACTGAGCATTCCTTACCACTCACCTGAAGTGAACTGTTCCATACCCTCAGGTCCAAAGGTAAGTGGCTGTTTTTAAAGTCTGCATGCTGCACCATTTCTTACTCAGTTCCTTTGCATATTAGAACCCAACAAAGAAACAACTTTTCAACCTACTTTTAGAAAACCGCCTATCTCTTAGGAGCATAAATTCAGAGCTGGAAGGAGGTCATTTAGTCCAAATCACTAGGGAAAATGAAGCATAGCATGTTTAAATGAATAGGGAAGTGTTACCAGGATCAAGGCAACACTGGTTGTATTTAACTGGATTTGAACTGAGGTCTTTTGACCGCAAATCTAGCATTCTTTCTATTGCCACACACTGCCTTAATTTATTTGGGTAAGAGTTTCCTTAACTTAGCATAGCCCTTCTGAGTTTCTCTCATTTGGAATTGCTCCAGGATAAAAGACAACAGGAGCAATAATGATTATGTAGCTTTGGGATTAAGAAGCTGGGGTAGAGTCAATTTCAGTTATTGTCTGGCCTGTTCTGTTCTTAGATTGTAAGCTTCTTGAGGGCAGGGATTCACTTTTGCCTCTTTGTTTCCTCAGTACTTACCATAGGGCCTGGCACATAGTAGGAGCATTGACTGACTGTCTCACCATTCACCAGCTGTGTGACCCTGGGCAAGTCACTTAATCCTGTTTGCATTTGAACAACATGGGCCAGCCCAGCAGAGTTCCATAGTTGTATGCCTGTGAAACCTGGATAACATACAAGCTCCATGCCAGGAAACTGAATTGCTTCCATTTGAATTGTCCTAGGAAGATTCTGAAGATCACCTGGCAGGATAAGGTACTGGACGCTGGGGTCCTTTCTCAAGCTAACCTGCCAAGCATTCAAACTCTACTGCAGAAAGCACAGCTCTGCTGTTGTTCAAATGCCAAATGTACTCTTGTCTGAAAAACTATTTTACAGAGAACTCACACAAGGCAAGCACTCACACGGTGGTCAGAAAAAAGTGATGCAACGACACTCTCAAGGTCTTTCGCTTAAGAATTTTGGAATTGATTGCATGACGTGGGAGACACTGGCACAGAACCGCTCAGCATGGTGCCCTCATCAGAGAAGTTGCTCAGCTTTATGAGCAAAGCAGAATTGAAGTCGCTCAAAAGAAACATGAGATGAGCAAATTTAGAGAATCCACCCCAAATGTTCACATGGATTATTTGTGTCCGACCTGTGATAGAGCATTCAGAGCTCATATTAGTGTGATCAGCCACAGTCAGACACACAATAACTTGACTCTAACATAACTCGTCCTCTTTGAGAACAAGACAACAATCAATACTTTTCCTCCACAGAGGTCAAGGATTAGACAATCGTTTTTCATGAATACTTCTTCAAGAATCTATGGGTATCCACTAAGGGCTAGTACCTCCATTGATCTGTACCCTAGCAGACAGTTTCATGAGTTGCTAAATCTGGTGGCTAGCCCTCTGGTAATGAGGTAGAACGATAGGTACATAGCCCATTACCAAGCCTTATCCTTGAGTACAGTCCAGATTAATATGGCCTACTGGAGCTTACATACCACTGACATAGTTTTTGTGGATGGAGAGTCACCTCCACAACATGATGAGGCAGTCTGGGAGCATTACCTCCAGCTAATTCCCTCTTATTCCTTGTCATTTCTTGTGCATTGATCTTCGGAAGTTATAAATCAATCTGGCCTCTTTGTGTGTATTTATAATTTATTAAAATTATCTGATTTATCATATCAAACTCTTTGTCTTGTCAAGGAGGCAGGGAGGAATGAAAAGGAGGAAGAGGATTTGGAAACCAAAATTTTTGAAAGAGTGAATGTTAAAAAATTTTTACATGCAATTGGGAAATATTTAACAAAATAAACATAATTTTTAAAAAACTAAACAAAGCTACTGATAGAAAATGGTTGTTGCCCACTTATTTCAGTCATGTCCATTTCTTTCATGACCCCATTTGGGGTTTTCTTAGGAAAGATACTGGAGTAGTTTGCCATTTCCTTCTCCAGCTCATTTAACAGATGAGGAAACTGAGGCAACAGGGTTAAGTGACTTGCCCAGGGTCATACAGCTAGTAAGTATTTGAGGCCAAATTTGAACTCAGGTCTTCCTAACTCCAGGCCTGTCACTTTATCCACTGTGCCACCTAGATGTCCATGGAAAATGGAGCCCCTTATAATTATGACCCTTTTAAATCTTAAACATAACAATTGACTTGGAGGATGATAAAAATTAGATTGGTAGTAAGGAGGGGACAAAAAATAGGGGTTCAGTGGGGAGAAGCGAGCCTAGAGGAGGGATCCAGATGATTTTTAGTAGATTTAGTAGATTTTTTAGAAGGATGTTTAGTCTGGCTGTTCATGGAAAGGCAGCCATCAGAAAAATCCATGGAAGAGCTTTCAATTCTTCAGAAAGGGGACATTTAAGTCCCAGACATCAGTGAGTAAAACTCTGCCATGCTAAAGTTTCTACACAATTGTAAATAAGGCACTTTTAAAAGTTAGGAAGTGACTGAGGGAGGATGCAAGCTCAGATATTCTCACTTCAAGACCAGAGCTCTATCTGCAGCATTTAGTAAAGAAGCAAGTATTCCGGTTCACAATATCCTTACATGCACCAGAGCCTGACCCAATCACAACCCTCAGAGTCTGTGATATACCGCACACGACAGAAAAGACAGCCAAGCCAAGTCTTTCTAATTCTTCCACCAATCAGATGTCTTTGAACATACCCCAAGACGGACCCATCCCCACTGAAGTTCTATCTTACTGAATTCCTCTTTAGAAGGGGGCCAGTCAGCCTTATGAGTCGACATGAGCAGCATGGTGCAGAGCAAGGAGTGTTGGCTTTGGGGTCAGGGGACCCAGATTCAAATCTAAGCCCTATTATTCACTACCTGTATGGCTTTGGGGAGGTCACTTAACTTTTCTAAACTTCATTTCCCCAACTGTAAAGTGATGGGGTTGGGTCAGATGGCCACTAACTATAAATCTAAGGCCATTTGATACAGGATCTTCGAGCTTGGTCAGAAGTAGAAGATGCCAAGGGTCATCCACTGTATCCTGGGCCATCGCCAGTTATCTTGATTTTGTCCTGCCACTAGACTTCAATGACTCTGGAAGACAGAGTGAGCCTGATGACTTTGTACAACTCTGCTTCACTTACTCAAAATTCATGAGCAAGTCAAGACATCACCCCATGATGTCACTGGCCCATTTCAAAAAATGAAGGACAAGGGGAAGCTAGGTGGTGCAGTGAATAGAGCACTGGCCCTCGATTTAGGAGGACCTGAGTTCAAATCTGGCCTCAGACACTTACTAGCTGTGTGACCCTGGGCAAGTCACTTAACCGCATTGCCTAGCCAAAAAAAAGAAGGACAAACAACAACAATGATTTTATGAGCAAGATCTCTGCCCTAGAGACATTTACACAGGATGTTCCAAAAGTCTTAGTGTGGTTTTAAACAACAAACTAGCTTAAAACCACACTAAGACTTTGGGGACACCTTGTGTAAACTCTTAATAGCTTAACACTGCACTAAGACTTTTGGACACCCTGTAATCTAGCCAGGGGAACACATGAAAAGAAAAATAACCATATGAAGCTGCATATGGGTTCCCTCCATGAATATGCTAAGTGTCCATTGAGGGGAGGGTCGCCCACAGTAAATGCTTCAGGGAGCAATAAGCACCAGCCAGGCTCCGGCATGTATTTTAAAATCTATAGAGAACTAAAGGCCACATACTCACTTTGAAATGCTGAGGATTAACACATGCTCCAGATGCAGGGTGGTAGTTAGTGGGTCTTAACTTTTAATTTGAGAGTCATGTATGTGTATAAATACACACCCCATAGGATATGGGATGTTGCGGTGTGTTGTAAAGTTTTTATTGTCACAAGTTTGACTCATTACTCATTAGTGGAGGAACCGTGGGTTGAGATATGGAAGTCATCTGGAACATAATGTCCTTAGACTTTGTGCCACCCCACACCATTGTGTCCTTTGTTTGTGGGACATGTTTGTCTCATTTGGCTTAGTTTTGTGAGGCTTGGGGTTCCTGCTGCTTCTTTCCATTCGAAAATTATTAATTGCTATGGAAACTGTGATGTCAGATTAGCCCAGGAGGAGCTCAGAGCCACTGACAAATACAAATTCCAGAGGTTGTCATTCGCTGCTTGATTGATGAGATGTCAATTTTGTGGGCTGTCCATCATAAATACGCATTAGATAAGGGAAGATGGGGCCTATTTACAGAGAAATGCCCACTTTTTAAGTGTGCACCTGTTTTTGAATCAGCAGAGTAATTTGGCCTAAACTTACAGAAAAAAAATATTTGCTCAGTTTGGAGACAGGGAGGCAGGTTAATAGTGGTGCAATGCAAAGATAGCTGGGTTTGGATTCAGAGAACTTGGGTTCTAATCCTGCCACTTGCTAGCTATGTGATACAGGCAAATCGCTTTACCTAGCTCTGGGCCTTGGTTTCTTCATCTGTAAATTGAGGGGGGAGCGGACTAGATTAGGGGCTCTTCACTTTTTGCGTGTCTGGTGAAGCCTATGGACCCCTTCTCAGAACAGTGTTTTTAGGGCAGCTAGGTGGTGCAGTGAATACAGCTCTGGCCTTAGAGTCAGGAGGACCTGAGTTCAAATCCAACCTCAGATACTTAATTAGCTGTGTGACAGTGGGCAAGTCACTTAACCCTGATTGCCTCACCAAAAAACAAACAAAAAAGAATAGTGTTTTTAACACATAAAATTAAATACGCAGGATTACAAAGGAAGCCAATTATGTTAAAAGTTATTGATTTTTAAAAAATCAAATTCATAGACCTCAGATTTAGAACCCCTGAACTAGATTATTTCTAAGGTCCCTTTCATCTCTAAGTCTAAGATCTTGTGGACATGTTGGGATGGGCAGAGCTAGGGAAAAAGGGGTCTTCTGCCAACAGGCTTCCAAATGAAAGGTATCAGAAAGAGCCTCTAAACCTGACTTAGAGGCTTCAGGATAAGGGAATGTAAACGCTTATATAAATGCCTGAAATTGAACAGTGCTGTTTGTCTGTTTGCTAAAGATGTTTTCTATGACCCCATTCCTCACAAAAACCTCAGAGCACTGGTTTTGTGTACTGTTCTGTTATCTATAATAGGGAAATCCCCGGGCCCTCACAGGTAATGGATAGCTTAGATACCAGAAGGAGTGAAAGGGCTCCATCTGGTGGCTTCTACAGGAGATGATGTGGAAAGCTGGGATTCAGGCCCAGACTTAGAACAGAATTCTAAGATTTGAATTCTAGCATGCTAGGAAGAATAATTTTGTCAGGTCCCTGCGATAACCACCACCACAGCAACAACAGTAGTAATAGTAATAATGTTTCTTCTCATATCTCTAGAGCTTAGCAAAATACCTGGCACATAGTAGGGGCTTAAAAACTACTTCTTGACTGTTTGACTAATAATAGCAATGTGAATAAGAAGAATTTTATAGCCCGTTATTGCTAAGGTGCAGTGGGTAGATGTGGCCCAGGCTGGCTGTAGATAGATATGTTTGGTAAAGGTGGCAAGACTTAGGGGCAGCTAGGTGGCACAGTGGATAGAGTACTGGCCCTCAGTCAAGAGGACCTGAGTTCAAATGTGACCTCAGACACATGGTACTCACTAGCTGTGTAACTCTGGGCAAGTCACTTCACCCCATTGCCTAGCAAATCAATAAAATTATTTGTTTCCTGAGATACTCTGGGCCTTTATAATGCCTCCTCACAGCCCAGTGCTTGCCAGTCTTTGTGGCACCCTGCAGGACCAGGGGCTAATTCAAGAAGAGTCTTCCTGATTCTAAGTCCGCTATTCTATCCACTTTGCCACTTATCTCTACCCTGCTACTTACAGAGACTTAATTCAGCTATTTAATTACAATTGCTAGTATTTATATAAAGTTTTTATATATCTATGTAATATATATTTTGAGATATATACACAAGGTTTATATATAAAAAAATATTTTGAGATTATATATACATGAGGTTTATATGTAATAAACTATGTATGTATATATGTATATGTCTCTGTATGTATATATAAAACAGAATTTTAAGTTTTATAAAACACCTTACAGATATTTTCTCATTCAATCCTCACAACAACCCTGGGGTGATGGTGGTTATTTTTGTTCATCCTTGTTCTCAGGGAGGACCAGTGACATCAGGAGGTGATGCCTTGACTTGCAAGTGAATTGGATTGAAGTGAGGCAGGGCTGTGCCAAGTCATCAGCCTCACTTTCTCCTCCAGAGTCACTGGAGTCCAGTGGCAATACTTGGGTAAGGACAACTGGAGATGGCCCAGGATGCAATGGGGAGACCACGGCCTTTTTCAGCTAAGATTTTTCCCAGGCCTCAGTTTGTCTGAGGCAACACCCATTCAGTAGTTAAAGGCTAGATAAGAATTGAAGTAAAAGACGGTCTACTTTGCTTTCACAAAAGAATCAATCAGGGAAGGGAAGATCCTCAGAGTTTCTGGCCAGAACAGAAACAACTGCTATTTAATACTCACTCTGAGCCATCAAAACCCAAACCATCCAGGCAGGAATAGGTGTTATTATTGTCTCCATTTTACAAATGAGGAAACTGAAGTAAACAGAACATAAATAACTTGCCCAGGGTCACACATCTAGTAAGTGTCTGAGGCTGCATTTGAACTCAGGTCTTCCTCACTTTGGGTCCATCATTCTACCCCTCTAACTGCCTCAGTCAAGTCTCAGAAAAGTATATAAGATGAAAGTCTAGTGGAGTTATTTTAGGGACGTTATATGAAAGGATGAAGTAGCCTGAGATATCAGTGCCCCTCAGATCACACCATATAGATAGCTCTCTATTACCTAAAGAGGTGGGGAACTTGCAGGCTCAAGGCCAAATGTGGCCTTCTAGGTCCTTGGGTTAGGCCTTTTAATTGAGTCCAGGTTTTATGGAACAAATCCTTTTATTAAGGGGATTTGTTCTGTGAAATTTGGATTCAGTCAAAGGGCCTCACTTAAGGACCTAGAGGACCACAGGTGGCCTCGAGGCTGAAGGTTCCCTGCCCCCTGCTTGTGGCTTTTATACAGCTTCATTCTGTCAGCTTATGGCTTTGGAAAAGAGGTTTTCTTTTTTCCTTCTTTCTCTTCTAGGCTGGCTAGGGCTCACCAGTTCCCTACTGATGCTTTTCCCACAAGAGTCTATGTCTTTAAGGCAATGGGGGTGAAGACTGGAAGAAAGATTCTGTGTTTGCCTTCGGTGTTCAGTATGGGCTCTTTCTTTTACTTGGGACAGGGAAGGAGAGAAAGTATACCCATGAAGGATAATACCCACTGCAGTCAGTAATGCATACTTTTCTAAGTAAAGAGAAGACAGATGGTGGCTGACACCATCAAAAAATTCTGCCCAGTGTCTTGACACCAAGGGGAATTTGAAGGAGATGGTTCCCCTAATCGCTCATGTATTGTGCGTACATCAAACTTGTTGAACACCATTTTGAGAACTGACCAGCTGAGGAGCTGATTTAGACACCTGGAGGGTTTTGACTCATTTCTCCAGGGTTCCTTGGTATGGCTGTAAATTAATCTACTCTAGTATCAGCCTTTAACTCCAGCCATAAGACTGAACTTTACCAAATTAGCATCTTAATTGTGTTACATATAACACTAGCATCCCCAAGAGTTATTTCATTCCCCAAAGGTGCCCAACTTGCAATTAATTAGGTGACAATTTAAGTGCTAGAAAATTCTGTTATGTTGATTTAGTCATATATGATTCTTGGTAGAGATACTAAAGTGATTTAGCCATTTCCTTCTCCAGCACATTTTACAGATGAGAAAACTGAGGCAAACAGGCTCAAGTGACTTGCCCAGGGTCACACAGTTAGTAACTGTCTGAGGCCATATTTGAACTCAGGTCTTCCTGACTCCAGGGCCAGTGACGTTTCCACTGCACCACCTAGCTGTTCTGCTAGAAAATGATGGTTTCATTCAATTACAGATTCTGGGATAAACTGCCTTTATTTTGTACTTGTCAATATCATCAAGTTCCACCATATGAATTTAATGCTGTTGTTTCCATAACAACTAATGGCCTTCGAATGGAAAGATTCAAGAACTAAAAATCCCACAGAAACCTAGCAAAATAAGACAAATATGTGGTGAGCACAAAGATGCAGGGGTGTGGCCAGGTCTAAAACTGGAAACCTTTGCCTGAGCCAATCTCCAGAACTCATCGAGGGTTCCACCAGTGATGGAGAGTAGATGTCATTAACTCAAAAAGCATACGTTTGTTCTCTTTGGCTGCAACCTTGCCTCTGGCATGATTATTTGTACTTGGCATTTCAAAGTTCGTATTTTTGTACAGCAGTATCCCAGAGGGATTCAAAACAAATATTTTCTAATACATTCCAAATTTTGAGGGTGAGGGTAGGACACTAGGCCAGGGTTAAAACCAGATAGAAAAAACATTTTCAAAAGTAACCTAACACATTGGTGCAAGTCTCCAAGAAACCATGTTGGTCTGTATGATTCAAAAGTCAAAGTCAAGCCATATTTAAAAGATGAATATCTTATCAATTGCTAACCAACCCAATACACACATGCCCGGTACAAATAGTGTTAAATATGTGTGTAGGGGAGGAGCGGGGTGCAATTTCACAAAAACAGTTGTCTTTTGTTGGGTTTTTAAAAAACATATGGTTTCCATTGTAGATTCCCTTCAGCTTTTACAACTATACATTTGAATCCCTTTGGGTAGTATGTTAAGGATTGTAGGGTGCCAGTACTGAATGTTTTTTTAGTTCAACCAATTTATGATGATGAAAAGTGACAGTCTCTGACTTGTCAGTCAGTAAGAAAACATTTATTAAGCATTTACAGTCAGTTAAGTGCTGGGAATCAAACAGAAATAGAAAGACAGTCCTGCTGGGAAGGAGTTTACATTCTAAAGGGGGAAGATAATATATGAAAGGAAGCAAAAACAAGGGGAGGTGGGGAGGCCTGGAAAGAAGGATAGTAGAGAAAGTCCAGAATGTAGCTTAGAGAGGAATAAAGACATGACTGGCCTGGGCATCTCCTTAAATGGAGGTTCTGGAAGGGGGAGGCCACAGGGATAGAAGTTACTTAGAAAGTCTGAATTCTAGGAGTGGGGTGTTTCCAGGATGAAGATCTGGGGCATGGTAGAGGAAGTCCAGAGTGCTTCCTGGAGAGGAATGAGGAATAGAGCTCACCACCTGAGAAGGGTTAGCAATATGCACACAAATAAATATGAGCACAAGCATAAGACAGCATGGCATGGTAGATAGAAGGTCTTGAGCCAAGCAGAAGGGTTTCGATATTACCTCAGGCACTTACTAGCTGTGTTACCTTGGCCCAATTACTTATCCTCTTTCAGCCTCAATTTTCTCATCTATGGGTAGTATTGTCTGAGTGTTGCCAAGACATACTTTTTTGGCCGATGAGCTGCTGAGAACAAGAACTGGAGATGAACGGCTATTGGCTGGAAAGAAATCCACCGTTTTCTCCCCCATCCTAGACAATCCACCCCCCAACCCCAATCCCAACTCCAGGTTTGCCCAGATGTGGAACCAGTGAGATTGGAGCCTCACTGAGGGACTAGTCCTATCCATCCTAAGGAATTATGGGAGGGGAAGCAGACAAGGCTGGGCCAATGCGCAAGAGAAGCAGGCAGAGTTGGACAGCGGACCCTGCTTGATGGGGAAAGGGAGGGGGGAAGAGCAATTGCTAGTTCATCAGCACAGGACTCCTGAAACTGAAACGCTGTGACTGAATCAAGCAATCGTGATTGCTGGAATCAGTTAAGACTCCTGAGAATAGAGTCAGTGATCATTTATTCTCCCTTTCCCCTTTTTCCTTCTCTCTTCTGATGCTTTGTTCTGATTTGGAAGGTTTATCTCTGTTTCTTAAAAGTCTGTTTACCTTCTGTCTGTACCTAGTCTCTTAAGTGGTTAACCATTGTACTGCTAATCTACATGTGTAGTTCCTTTAATGTAGCTGACTGGGGAATTGGGCCGGTGGGGTGCAAGGGGAGAAGGAATGTGCTCCCTAGAGGGGAAAAACGAGATTTAAAAACTACAATGTATTTTCCAGAGTGCTATTTCTGGCAAGGCTTGGAGTTGTGGGGTGGGGGTCAGGGGCAACTATTGATTTCATTTTTACAACTTCCCAGGACAGGGATATGACTTATAATTGGATCCCTTGAGGTAATTGAAAGAGTCAACAGGGCTGGGGTAGCCTTACCCAGCCAGGCAAAAGACACTCCCTGCCTTCAAATAGCTTAAAATCTGATAGGGGAGACATTCAAAGAAATATATACAAAGTGAGCTGTATTGAGACAAATAAGAAATGGCTAACAGAGCGAAGGCACTAGAATTAAGAGGCTTCGAATAAAAGAAGGGATTTTATTTGGGACTTAAAGGAAGTCAGTGAGGTCAGTAGGCAGACTGGAACAGACAAAGCTATTCCAGGCATGGGGAGCCAGACTTGAGCAAAGTCTGAGTTACAAACCCATGGGAGTGTTCAGAGAACAGGAAAGAGATCAGCCTGGCTGGAGTCAAGGATGGTGATGGAAAGAAACTAGAGATAAGGAGATGACTTATGGAGCTATTTACCTCTACAACAGCTCTCACATGTACCTTTTTTGCTCACATGGCCACCATCCAATTCCGTCCCTCATAGCCTCTTGCCTGGATTATTACAGTCTCTGCTTCAAACCTTGTCCTTCTCTTATCCATGATACTAATAGTACTAATAGCTGGCACTTATATAGCAGTTGCTTTGTGCCAAGTTCTTTACAAGTATTATCTCATTTGATCTTCCGAACAACACTGGGATATAGGTGCTATTATTATCCCCACTTTGAAGTTAAGGAAACAAAGATTAAGCAACTTACCCAAGGTCACATAGCTAGTAAGTGTCTGAGGCTGGATTTGAACTGCTGGTGGTGAAGCAGAAAGAACACTGAGCCTGCCTCACACATCTTTCGAGCAGGATATTGACTTAGAAAACCACAAACTACCATTATCTATGTTGCAGTGTAAGATGCCTATGAATTGGATACCTCTGCTTTACACGGATGCCATAGAGATATTCCTAAAACGTAGGTCTGACCATGACAAGCCCTCTCTCAACTACAGTGATTCTTCATTACGTATCAGATCAAATACAATCTCTCGTGTTAGGTACTCTTCACAGCCTGGTTCAAACCAATCTTTCCAGTTTTATTTTTAAGCTTCAGTAGCTTAAAATTGCACTGAGAATTTTTTTTTGGACTCTATGCATTATTCCTTGGTCCAACATTTCATCTTCCTATACAACGTTTCATCTTCCATCTTTGTGCCTTTTCAGGGTCTGTCCCTCACACCTAGAATGCTCTCCATCTTCACCTCTGCCTCTTAGAATATCTAGTCTTCTTTAAAGCCAAAGGTCTTTCCTGATTCCTATCAGCTGCTTGTGCCTCTTACCCACTCACCCAATTACAGCATTGAACATGTAATCGGCCCTCAATAATCACTTGTTGATTGACTGATTGATTACAGTTGTCCAGAGGTGAATGAATAAGAGCTGAGGCAAAGGTGATCTTGGGAATGAGAATGAATGGAAAGAAAGGTATAGATATTGCCAAGGAAGACGGACATAATTTGGCGCCTGGCAGGTTGTAGGAAGTGAAAGAATCGAAGAGTTTTGAGCCAACGTGAATAGGAAAATGATAGCACATCACGGAATTTGTATGTCTATGGAGAAATTGGGATGGAGAACAGAACTGGAATAAATGAAGCTTTGGAAATGTTGGAAGTGAAAGGATCACCCAGAATCTGAGAACTTGAGAGGGGAAGGGACTTTAGTATCCATCTAGTCCAATTTATACACGAAGGACTCCTCAACATAACATATCTGCTGAGGGAAGTTGAGGAAACCCACCACCACTCAAGACAGCACATTCTACTTTTAGACAGTTGTGATTTTTAGGAAATTTCCCCTCGCTATCAAGCCTGAATTTGCCTTTTTGTCATTTGCACCCATTGTTCTGGATTCTCCCTGCTGGTGCCAAACAGAACAAATCTAATCTCTCCTCTCTGCTACATCCTTTCAGACATTTCACATGGTTGTCATCCCTCTCCTCCCCCTGCTCTTCCCCTAGTCTTCTCTTCTCCAGACTAAACATGCCCAGGTTTTTCAACTGATCTTCATCCATCCTGAACTCAACGCTCTTCGCCATACTGGTTGCCTCTCCTTTGGACACTGCAGCTTATCAATGTCCTTCTTCAACCATAGTGCCCAGCACTTCATACCGTACTCCAAATGAAGTCTGATAAGGATAGAGTACATTGGAATGATCACCTCCCTATTCCTAGCAGCCATCCCCCTCCTAGTGTAACCCAAGATTACATTAGCTTTTTTTTTTTGCGTCTTCATTGCACTCCTATGAAGCTTTCTGTTCACCAGAACTCCCAGCTTCTTTTTAGAATAAATGCTCTCTATTCATTCTAATATTGTACAGTTAATTTTTTGAACCCAAGTATTAGACTTTACATTTATGGGCATTGGATTTCCTCTTATTTGTTTTGGGCCAATGCCCTTTAGAAAGTCAAGATCCTTTTGGAGTCTGTTTTCTAGTGCAGTAGCTTTCCTCCCAGAGTTGTTTCATTTGCACATTTGCTGAGCACACCTTCACACTTGGACTTTATCCAAGTCATTGGTAAGAGTAGTTAACAGCACATGGCCAAGTACAGATTCCTGGGGTCAGTCCTCCACTAGACCTCTCATCGTGCTAACACTGAATCATTAACAGTTAGGTTTGAATCTGTCTACCAGACCATTCTGAAAATCCATCTGAGTGCATTAATCTGTAATCTACATCTCTCCATCTTCTCCATGACAATAGTATAAGATACTCCACCAAAAGCCTTGTTAATATGTTACAAAACTGTATTCTCTGCATTCCTTTCATCTTCAAGTTTAGTTATCCTGTCAATAAGGGGTTGGAAGCACTTCCAAGTGGAAATGACCTAGAGGTAGAAGTTACATGACTGAAAGTCAGATAAGACAAAGACAAAATGAAACAACAAAAAAAGAAAGTCAGATAAGAAGTTAGTGCTACTAAGAAAAAAGTTTGAGATCACAATAATTACTCATCTTGGGTGTGTGTGTGTGTGTGTGTGTGTGTGTGTGTGTGTGTGAACAAGCATTTATTAAGTACCTCCTATGTGCCAGACACTGTGCCATGCATTTTACAAAGGTTATCTCAGCAACCCTGGGAGAAAGGCATTCTTATTATCCCCATTTTATAGTTGAAGAAGTAGAGGTAAATAGAGGATCAGTGACTTGTCCAGGCTAACACAGCTAGTAAGTGTCTAAGGTCAGATTGAATTTAGTCTTTCTGATTCCAGGCCCAGTACTCTATTCCCTGTGCCATCTATCTAAAGGCTAGAGCTCTGTAAGGTTTACATAGGACTTTCCTCCCAACAACAGTAAGAGGAGGGCTGTGCAAGTGTTCTTTATCCCCACTTTAGAGATGAGGAAGCAAACACAGAGAAGTATAAGTGACGTGCCTAAACCTTCTCAGCTAGGAAAAGTCAGAGGCAGAATTCTCACTCAGAGCTTCTGAACTTCAAGATCAGGGCTTCTTCTACCATCCTGTGGTGTGACATAGAAGTGAAAGCTGAATCTGGGAGAAAAGATTGGTTCCCTAAGAGAAACAGTCAAGGGTATCCTGAGGCTACAGTGAGATAATGGAAGTAAAGCATTTTGTAAATCTTACAATGCTATATATACAATGCCATTTATTTTTATTATTACTATTATTGGCCTAGGCCTACAGTCTAGGGATGACTTCATTCATTGAGCCTTCTATTGCATTCCTGCTAAGCTCAAGCAGGGTTTATAGAGCAAAATAGGAGTGTGTTTAATAAACAGAGCTCTCAAAATACGCACACACACACACACACACACACACACACACACTCTTTTACCATTAATGTTTTTTTTTTTGTTTTCTGGTGAGGCAGTTGGGGTTAAGTGACTTGCTCAGAGTCACACAGCTAGGGAGTATTATGTGTCTGAGGCTGGATTTGAACTCAAGTCCTCCTGACTCCAGGGCTGGTGCTCTATCCACTGTACCTCCTGGATGCCCCCATTAATGCTTTTTTAATTCTAGTTTGTTGTTATCCAGTTGTTTCATTCATGTCCAGCTCTCCATGACCCCATTTGGGGTTTTCTTGGCAAAGATACTGGAGAGTTTTGCCATTTCCTTCCAGCTCATTTTACAGATGAGTAAATGGAGGCAAACAGGGTAAAGTGACTTGCCCAGGGTCACACAGTTAATAAGTATCTGAGGCCAGATTTGAACTCAGAAAGATGAATCTTCCTGATCCCAGAGATCCATCCACTATACCCTGCAGCTGCTCCTCTCAAGTCCAGACAATCAACAAAACAATAATCCAGCCCTGATTTGTAGAGACCTGGGGTTTCTAAGGTGTAAACACTCTAAATGAAAATTTAACAACCACCTCTCAAAAACAGGTAAGGGCAGACTCCAGCACACCCCTGGAAAGATTGTGAAGAATAATAAAGGCATAGACATCCTTAGGTAATAACTACCGTTGGTGGTAGGAATAAGGAAAAGTAAGTGTAGGAGACAAATCAGGGCAATCAGAGATAAGCTGAAAGAGTCAGGTCACCAAAGCCTAGGAAGGAGGATCATTTCAAGGAGATATAGTCAACGTTGTGAAATGCTGCAGATAAGTCAAGGAAAATGACTGAAGGAGAGGTGGGGAAAGCCTATCAAATTAGACAAGAATGAGTGCAACCTTTGAGCAATAGTCAATAAGTTTTTCAAATTACATTTATCCCTTCTGCATCTCGGGGGTTAAGGACATGGCACCTTCTTGATCTGGAAAATCCTCATGAAAGGTTTTAGCCCTCCCTTTGGACCAGAGAAGAGTCTGAATTTTTTCTTTTTTCTTTTTCTTTTATAGGGTGTTTACAGTAACTTCTTATAAAATTTAGGTTAAGTATTTGGTTATAGGCTCAGTGTCATTTGCTGGTCTTCCCTCGTCATCTGCCGCTTCTTCAAAACTCCCTCAAAATTCCCATTTAATTTCTTACACCCCACGATATATTGAAACTGTGACAGGAAAAGTTGTGATGTGGGAGGGATTAATTAAGTATAACCAATACCTTTTTCAACCAATATATACTAGTACATAAGACAGAGAACTTATCTACCAGCAAACTTACCAAAAGTATCACATCTGTCATTGCATTTTCTGTTTTGACCTTGAGGTTAAAACTAAACTGAATTGAGAAGTAGATACCTTCATAAGTCAGACATTTATTCATATTCCCTTGCCCTAGTTACAAATGCCTTCTCCCATTCTCTCCTGGAACCAAGACCTGTCAGCAGTGGGCAAATGCAAATCAGTGTCACTTTGAGTTCAGTAATGGACAATGTCTTGTGTGTATTATATTTGAGACTTGCTGTAGTTTTATGTTTCACCCAGTATTGTGTAATTAACTAATGTTAAGTCACAAAACAGTCATGGATTTTCTTCCCCTCTTCCTTGGCTTCTAATTTAAAATAAGTTGTTTCAAATTTTTGAAGTTATCTACTTATTTTTTTTTCATTTCCTTTATTTCATTCTTTAAAAATAAACTACAAAAAATACCTTTTTTAGGAAAAGGAAAATAAATACTAGGTATAATAATGCATTGATATAATAATAAAAATAATGCTCTAATCTGTAACAAATGTTTTTTTGCTTTTTCGCATCTCACCCTACCCTGAAAATAAAGGATTATCACATTATTCAAAGCAAAGATGCAAAAAATTAATTTTTAAATAAGTAAGTTCCAGATCCCAATTTATATTAGGATTGTCTGTCTAACAAGTGAATATAATAATAATAGTAACAAGTGAATATTTACCCACAGGCCTGCATCCCAGCAACACTGTCTAGATTAGTCAGTCAGTGGATGCCTGTTTAAAAGACCCAATGGCTCTGTGAAAATCCAGATGGTTGTGAGGTCCCAATTATCTCCCTGTAGCAATCATGTGTTGGAATCCTGGATTCCCTCTGTGCCTGACACAAGATCATCCTGGATAGGGTGGGTGTTTAGCCAACCATGATGGCCTCTACCCCCTGTGGGGAAATGACCCTTTGCCCTTCACAAGAAAAGAAGACTAGCCTGTTGAGTAGACCCTGGGTATCTAAGATTTGTGTTGCTACACTAAGATATACCTGTCAAAAGAAATGCTTTGTGTCTCTAAAGATGGCCTGTTAACCAATGATCACTCTATTATCCCACCTGGCACCAGGGACGTGGCTGGAGTTTTTATATCAGCCCTTTCCCTTCAGGAGAAGGGAGAGGAAACCACAGAAGCAATGGAAGGAGAAAGAGCTGAAGGCCCAAAAGAGGAGGATTTGGGGGGTATGATCCCCCAGACAGGGTTGGGGGTGGGGGAAGGAACTGACAGCGTATTCCATAAATGGTACTGGCCAGCCCAATCTTTGGTCAGACATTAATTAAAGTTGAGTTCAGAAATCTGAACTCTGTCAAATAATTTCTATACTTTTTTTTTGTAAGAGTGGAGCAGGCAGGGGCTAGGGGTATTGTTTCTCTTAGTTCCTTCTTTTAAAAGTTTAAAAGTTTGGGGTTTTCTTTTAAGTTCCCTAAAGAAAAAATTCCAGCCTTGTCTTCACTAACGTAGGTCATGGAGTGTTCCCCCATTCAGATCAGGCTAGAGACACAATCAATCTACCCCCAATGGTCTGGGTGTGATGATAACATTGGGAGAGTCCCAAGGACTAGGTTAGGGAGATAAGAAATAGGCAGAAGCCTTGAACATTGACCTCTCACAGCCCATTGCCAGGTGGGAAGAAAAGAATTGCTGGGAAAAGTAACATCAAATGACTAGGTCACTTCCCTTTTTTTTTTAATATAAATTTATTTATTTTTAGTTCTCAACATTCACTCCCACAAGTTTTTGAATTCCAAATTTTCACCCCATCTCCCCCCTCCCCCCACCCCAAGATGGTATGCATTCTGAATATCCCTTCCCCTAGTCTGTCCTCTCTTCTATCTCTCTCCCTTTCTCTTATCCCCTTCCCCTTCTATTTTCCTGTAGGGCAGGATAGACTTCTGTACCCCATTTCCTGTATTTCTTATTTCCCAGTAGCATGTGAAAACATTTTTTTAAACATATGTTTTTAAAACTTTAGGTTTCAAATTTTCTCTCTTCCTCCCTCCCCACCAACCCTCATTGAAAAGGCAAGCAACTCAATATAGGTTGTACATGTGCAGTTATGCAAAACACCCAGTAGACATGTTGTGAAAAACTAACTCTATTTCCCTTAATCCTATCCTGCCCTCCCATTTATTCTATTCTTTCTTTTGACCCTGTCCCTCCTCAGAAGTATTTGCTTCTGATTACCCCTTTCCCAATCTGCCCTCCTCTCTATCATCCCCCTGCTCTCTTGTCCCCTTCTCCCCCTATTTTCCTGTAGGGTAAGACAGATTTCCATACCCAATTGAATGTGTATGTTATTCCCTCCTTAAGCCAAATCCTATGAGAATAAGATTCACTCATTCCCTCTCACCTTCCCCGTTTCCCCTCCACTGTAAGAGACTTTTCTTTTCTGTTTTTTTTTTGTGAGATAATTTACCCCATTCTACCTCTCCCTTTCTTCTTCTCCGAGTATATCCTCTCTCATCCCTTAATTTTATTCTCCAGATATGACCCCTTAATCTTCAACTCACCCTGTGCCCTCTATCTATCTATCTACATATACTACATATAATTTTTTTCCTCCAACTACCCTAATACTGACAAAGGTCTCATGAGTTATAAATATCATCTTTCCATGCAGGAATGTAAACAGTTCAATTTTAATAAGTCTCTTATGATTTCTCTTTCCTGTTTACCTCTTCATGTTCCACTTGAGTCCTGTATTTGAAAGTCAAATTTTCTATTCAGCTCTGGTCTTTTCATCAGAATGCTTGAAAGTCCTCTATTTCACTGAATGACCATTTTTTCCCCTGAAGGATTATACTCAGTTTTGCTGGGTAGGTGATTCTTGGTTGTAATCCTATCTCCTTTGCCCTCGGAATATTATTTAATGTAGAAGCTGCTAAATCTTGTGTTATCCTGATTGTGTTTCCACAGTACTTGAATTTTCCTTCTGGCAGCTTGTAATATTTTCTCCTTGACCTGGGAACTCTGGAATTTGGCTACAATATTCCTAGGAGTTTTCCTTTGGGGATCTCTTTCAGGAGGAGATCTGTGGATTCTTTCAATTTCTATTTTGCCCTCTGGTTCTAAATATCAGGGCAGTTTTCCTTGATAATTTCTTGAAAGATGATGTCTAGGCTCTTTTTTTGATCATGGCTTTCAGATAGTCCAATAATTTTTAAATTCTCTCTCCTGGATCTATTTTCCAGGTCAGTTGTTTTTCCAATGAGATATTTCACATTGTTTTCTAATTTTTCATTCTTTTGGATTTGTTTACTGTGTCTTGATTTCTCATAAAGTCACTGTCTTCCAATTGCTCTATTCTAATTTTTAAGGAAGTATTTTCTTCAGTAATCTTTTGGACTTCCTTTTCCATTTGGCCAATTTTTTTTTTAGGGCATTTTTCTCCTCATTGGCTTTTTGGACCTCTTTTGCCATTTGGGTTAGGCTATTTTTTAAGGTGTTATTTTCTTCAGTATTTTTTGGGTCTCCTTTAGCAAGCTGTTGACTTGTTTTTCATGATTTTCTTGCATCACTCTCATTTCTCTTCCCAGTTTTTCCTCTACTTCCCTTACTTGCTTCTCAAAATCCCTTTTGAGCTCTTCCAAGGCCTGGGACTGATTCATATTTTTCTTGGAGGCTTTGGATGTAGGAGCTTTGACTTTGTTGTCTTCTTCTGGTTGTATATTTTGATCTTCTTTTCACCAAAGTAAGATAATATAGTCTGACTCTTTTGTGCTGCTTGCTCATGATCCCAGCCAATTACTTGAGTTTTAAACTCTTTGTTAAGGTAAGAGTCTGCTTCCAATGTGGAGAGTGTACTGTCCCAAGCTTCAGGGGTTTGTGTAGCTGTTTTCAGAGATACTTGTAGGGACCTGTAAATTTTCAGTTCTTCCAAGGTGGTATAATAAGGGGCGAGGTGTTTACTCCTTTCCTGGCCAGTGACTACAAGTATTCCTTTCTGTCCTGTAACTGTGAGGAGGGGTTCCTCTCCACAGCCACTACAAGCTCCACCATGCCAGCGCTCCTCCTCACCCCAGCACTGCTGCCCAGAACTGTGACCCAGATCCAAACACGGGCAAAGCAGCAGATTCCTGCCTCAGGACTGGCAAAAAGATCCCTGCAATCTCCCTCTGATCAGCCACTGGATTCCCCCTCAGTCTGTGGGCTGGAAGTTCAGGAAGCAGCTGCCCACCCCCCCAGGGCCACGCTAGGGGAATGAAGCTAAAACCCTGCCTTCCTCTCTGACCGCCGACAGAAACAGACTTTTCCCACTGACCTTCTAAGTTGTCTTTGGCATTAGTGGGTTGAGGAGTCTGGAAACCTCCACAGCTGCCCACGACTCAGTCCTCTGAGGCCTGCTCCAGGTTTGCTGCGGCCTGCGCGCCCACACTGCACTGAGCTGTGCTCCCAGCCTGGCGCGACACACCTTTCTGATCAATCATCCAGGTTGTCTTGGGCTGGAAATTTGTTTCACTCTGTCTTTTTGTGGGTTCTGCTGCTTCAGAATTTGTTTAGAGCCATTTTTCATGAGTATTTGGAGGGTTTGGAGGAGAGCTCAAGCAAGTCACTGCTTTCACTCTGGCATCTTGGCCCCGCCTCCACCCCCCCCCACTAGATCACTTCCTGAAGGAACTGCCATTTTTGTGTTTCAAGATGTAGGATCAGTGTTTCTTTAGAAAAGAAACTTCAATGTGTGAAGACAGAGGTGTTTATTAGGACAATTACAGTGATAGGTTCAATCATATTGTAATTCATTATTCTTTCCTTGTTCATCAAGTAGGTGAATCCTGGGCTAATGTCAGACATTAGACAATATGTAGACTTTGGCTGTGATATATACATAAAAAAATAACTTTTCCATACTCACGTAAATGTTTCTTTTTAAAATATCTGTGAGTACCTGTAAGAGAGCTGTGTTATTATTGCAAGGCTGGTGTCTCTGTGTAGTCTTATACAAGCATGAGTTTGTGTCTCTGTAACTTTATTCTGTATGGATAGCACAGGTGGAACTGGAAATCACCCCAAGAACTCCAAAGATAATGGTAAGGACAGAATTATAGGCAGGGATGTACTGGTAAATGTTCAACAGGGCTCTCCTCCTCCCAAAGAAGATATACATGATAATAACTAATAATCATAATAACAACTGCTAGAATTTATATAGCACCTCCTATGTGCCAGGCACTCTGTAAAATGCTTTATAATTATTATCTCATTTGATTTTCTTTCTTTCTTTTTGTTTTTAGGCAATTGGGGTTAAGTGACTTGCCCAGGGTCACACAGCTAGTAAGTGTCAAGTGTTTGGTCTGAGGCCGGATTTGAACTCAGGTCCTCCTGACTTCAGGGCCAGTGCTCTATCCACTGTGCCACCTAGCTGCCCCTATCTCGTTTGATTTTCACAACAACCCTAGGAAGCAGATACCGTTATTATCCCCATTTTACAGATGTGGAAACTAAGGCCCTGAGAGATAAAATGTCCTGCTCATGATCACACAATCAGGAAATGTCTGAGGGCAGGATTCAAACTCAGGTCTCCTGACTAGCGGTCCTTCCCTACATATCATACCTCACAGTCATCACTGAACAGAGATGATTTCTGATTTTCTTACCTTAATTTGTAAAATGATGAAGAGGTTCCAGATCTGTTTTCCCACATTCTTTCCCAAGCCCCAGTTGCATCTGTGTGTGTGTGTGTTTGTGCGCGCGTGAGTGTGTGCATGTTGTCCTCACACAGACAATTAATTATACCTTACCTAGCTTTCAGTGAATAAAACTAAATTGTTTGTTATAAGCAAACTTACCAGAAACTGGAAAACAAATTTCTTCTGTTCATCAGGCCTTCACAGCATTTTTTTTTTGGTAAGGCAATTAGGGTTGAGTGACTTGCCCAAGGTCACACAGCTAGTTAAGTATTAAGTGTCTGAGGCTGGATTTGAACTCAGGTCCTCCTGACTCAAGGCCAGAGCCCTATCCACTGGCCACCTAACTACCCCTAGGTCTGCAGCCTTCTTAAAAGCTCCCAGCACACTCCCCCATGTTGGGACCATAGATCTTCAGGATGTTGTAGGCAGCCCAGGTGAGAGAGCTATTCCCATGGAGGACTTTCCACCTTCTCCTCAGTGATAAATTTTGTAAGGGCAAACCCCCAGCAGCCTGGGAAAGGTTTATTTAGTGCGCCTGTCTGTGTTGGTTTTATAGCTGAACGCTGACTGCTTGGGACCTAAAGCCCTTTATGATTTATAAACAACCGGCTGACAAGGAATCTATAAATCCCATTTTACAGTAAGGCAGAAATTTTTTAAAATCCCTTTCAAATGTGGAGCTGTAAATACTGTCATTGTCTGCAGAAAAGCTTAAAATGAAAAAGCCCTGGGGGATTGAGAGGTCAGTGGGAAGCCACTCATAGTAACTAACAGGCAAGAGTTAAACTGTACCAGGTAATATTTTAATGTGTAAAAGAAAAAATCCTCCGTCCAGGAAAGTCCTCCAAGAATACCTTCTGGCCCACATGTTTCAAAAGGTCACCCTTTTGAAGATGACAGTGAAGCTTTTATGGCTCTGCCGGAAGGAACACGTATGTCTCAGGAAGCTTTGCTGCGTGGGCCAAAGTTCTTGACGAGGTTGGGGGGGAGAGGCCATTTCTGGCCCTGTGGAGCCCATGCTGCAAATGATACTCCCCACTAACCGCCCACTGGAGATTCTCTGATATACTGCATTTTTTTTCTTCAAGTGCTTAGGGGGAGACCTAAACATTTTATGCTAAAAGTGAAAAATAGTTTTTTCTATTCAAGGGAGTCCTAGAATTTCAGGGCCCAGAGAGAAGAGGTCTTGGCACGGCAAATAGTGAAAACACCTTCTGCTTGGGAAGTGAGCTTGAATAAACATAAACCTACTGCTACCTAGAAGCTTCCTTCTTGTCTGCCCAACTCAATGCAGTCTGAAATATCTGGAAATTGGGAATGCTTTTTAGCCTGGAGTTGTTCAAATGGAGGCTTTTGAAGAACAAAAATGATCCCGGCTTTTTATTATTATGTGACAGAAGGGTAACGTAGATATAGAGCTGAGGGAACTGGAGAGACCTCCCACTTCCTCCCTTCCTCCTTTTTTTCTAACACTCTCACTTTACAGGGAGGAAACTCAGGCTAAGAAAAATGAAGTTATTTTGCCCAAAGGTAAGGAAGAGGCTGAAGGAATAATGCAGATTAAAAGGAGAAGAGCAAAAATTCAAACCTGGGTCCTCTGATTCCAAATCCAGCATTCTTTTCCACTGCCTCCTTTGTATTTGAAGATTATATTATTGAAGATATGTGAGGCTTTTTTTCCCCCTTTCTTTTTATTCCCAGTGCTTGGCACACTGTAAGAGCTTAATAAATGCTCATTGACTGACTGTGGATGGAAAAATGGTGGCCAAGTAGCCATGATACCTCTTCATGACTGACACTAATAATGTGTCTTCAAATGCAGGGCAAAAATGAACTATTACCTTCAGAATAAAATGTTGTGAGCATAGATTTGACATCTTGTATTCCCATTTTGTTGAAGCTAAAGAAGAGTTGAGTTGATTTGCACAAAGCTGTCTTCAGACATCTGGGTTTTAGGGTCCTGAGTCATTTTCTAAATTCATGCCTTGAGAAGAAATGGCCAGACTAACTGGACATTGGCCACTCACCATCCTAATGTAAAGCTCAATGTGGTTTTTCACTTATGCAATGTTTACCAAAGACTAGTTATATGAAAGGCATTATGTAACTGCTGGAACCACCAAGACAAAATAGGAAACTGAGGCAAGCAAGGTTAAGTGACTTGCTCGAGTTCACACAGCTAGTGAATATCCGAGTCAAGAAGAATTGGCCATGACTGAAACGACTGAACACAACCGCCTGAATCCTGGGCCAGCTCTCTAACCAGCGCAAGGGCCTGCTAAAAGAAACCCACTCTTCTCACAAAGGAGGAAATTGGAGGTAACTTTCTGAAGATTACATAGGAAAGCAGTGCGGGAGGCAGGATTAGAACCCAGCTCCTCTGGTGCCAAAGACAGTATTCTTTTTACTTTACCCACACTACTTATACTGTTTGTTATATGATTAAATACAATAATCGAGCCTCAGCTAAACCTTGAGATTTTGTCCTAAGCCTGGAAGGAAGACAGAGATGTATAGAAGAAGAGTGGAAGAAGGAAGGAGCCAGGGGGACAGCTTATACAAGATGTCAGGCTGGGGACAGCTAGGATTCCCATGTGACTGGGATGGAGAGTGTGTGGGGTGAATCATGTACAACAGGCAGGGAACTGGTAGATTAGAGTCACACTGTGAAAGACCTTACATTCCAGGCTGAAAATTTTGCGTTTTATCCTAGAGGCAATCAGGAATCAATGAAAGCTTTGCAAAGCAAAGTGATACAGTCAGATGGGGTCTGGGGAAGATAATTCGGTCAACTCTGCAGAACTGATCAGAGAAATGAAAGAGTGGAAGCCAGGAGACCAATGCAGAGATTATTGCAAAAGTCCAATGACTTCAGTCATATCCCCTTAGCCAAGTAGTTCAAAAGGCTGCTGATGCTTAATGGGTCGCCTCTGGAGAACAATCATGACACACAGCAAGTATAAATCAGCGTATCAGCACCAATCTCAGACTCCCTGGGTCTACTCAACCAGCTTTGCCTTCCATTTTGGGAAGGGCAAAATGGGATGGAGGCCTGAACTTGGGTGGCAGCCACAGCAGTGGAGAGGAGGGGCCAGATGTGAGAGAAATGGAGAGAACTGTGATACCGTCCCTGTCCAAAAGGAAGGCACAATAAGGCTGGGAGATGACATGTAGACATGCATGTCTAATGGCAGGCAGTATGTGATCAAGAATGCCACCAGGCCCAATTATCTCTGTTGATTCACATAAAGAAAAGGGCTCTTTGATATGCAGCAAAGCCACCAGGAGTGGCTCAGATTCCCTTCTCCCAGACAAGGTTACTGTAAAGAGCTTCTGTTTGGCAGGAGAGGTGGGGGAGAATCATCAGAACACCATGGCTCTTTAGCGTTAGAGAAACTCAACCCAGCAGAGCTCACAATAAACAAGGCAGTTGAGGAGGAGTGAGCAGAGGAAGCACAAAAGGTCAGAGAGCTGAAAACAGACACACACAGAGACCCAGATCTTCATAAACAAGAGGCTTATTTTTTCAGGCTGTTTGGAAAAAAAAAAAGCAGGGTGGGGAGAAGGAGGTATTGGAAGGAATAGTTTTGCAATAAAGAGATACTTGGTGGATCCAAAACTTAGTCATGTGGCCAGGGTTCTAAGTAGAGTAAAGGAAAAAAAAAAGAGAGTGATTGAAATCTCTGGAAAGCCCTACACCCTAAAGCAGTACCTCCAGGAACTGCATACAATCTAATGACATTTGCCTCTTAACCTGGGAAGGGCTCAACCACGCTGACCATCCATCACAGGAAAACAGAAAAAAAAAGTCATCCACCTCATAAAAACATCTTCCTATTAATGGGGTGTATCTCTCATGATTATTCCCTTCCCTGGCTTCCCTTCTTCAGTATAATCTCCTGGTGCAGGCATTAAGGCCAAAAGGCCCTGACTGATTGAACTCACAGAAGTTTACTTTAGAAAATGGCAAATGTTAATTTCTAAAAAAACCTGGCTCCCTCCTGAACAAAGACTGAATCCCTTCAGTGGTGTTTTCTCTTTTATGTGGTGGGCACTTTATAAATGTTTGTTGTATTGGATTTACTTAGAGAGCAATTTCTGTCTATTGAATCATATTTGGTGGGGGGGCTAGGCAATGGGGTTAAATGACTTGCCCAGGGTCACACAGCTAGTACATGTTATATGTCTGAGGCCAGATTTGAACTCAGGTCCTCTTGAATCCAGGGCCGGTGCTCTATCCATTGTGTCACCTACCTGCCCCTGAATCACATTTTTAAATTAAAATTCTGTTGGAAAATTTGAAGATGATAAAATATTTTGCCCCTCAGATGTAATATAAATTGTATTACAAGTGCAGCAAATATTTTAATTATTGAATTGAAGAGGAAGCTATAATTTCCTGGTGAAATAGTAATAAAAAATACCCAATATAAGTCACGAAGTATAAATGCTAAACTAAAACTTGGAAGTTTTGCCACAAATATTTTCCCTTGAGGAGGGGTTGTTGATGAGGGTTAGATGAACTTCTTTTTAAAATTCGAATAATTATTTCAATGTAATTGAATTCCTTTGCAATCCTTTGAATTTTATTTTGTTCATTTAAAAAAGAATGTTCTGAAAAGGTGTCCAAAGGCTTTGCCAGACTGTTTAAAATTTCCATGATCCCAAAAAGGTTAGGAACCCCTATACTGAGTATAAATCCATCAAATGGATGTGTATCCTGGTGCTGTTCAACCCTTTAAATTCTGTCTCACCTGACCTGTCCCTCCTATTGTGTGCAGAGCATTGTGCTGTGAAGGAGGGAAACTTCAGAATTTAGGTAACACATAGTTTGTGCCCTCATGAAACTTATAGTCTAGTAGGGAAAGGTCGTAAGTCAACAAGCACCTGTCTAGTTCCTAATATACACAAGGCACTCAGTTATATCTCTGTCTCTGTCTCTGTCTGTCTCTGTCTCTGTCTCTCTCTCTCTCTCTCTCTCTCTCTCTCTCTCTCTCTCTCTCTTTCTCTCTCTCTCACACCACACACACACACACACACACACACACACAATGCTAAAACAACATTTAACCACCAGTGGGTAATGTTGACCAGTTGCCTGATTCTGTTCAGTAATAAGGGCCACTTCATTCAATCACTCATTGTCAGCGTTTATGTTGCCTACCAAACACCAGAGAGAGTTCTAGTATAACATGGAATTTGACTGGCCCTCAGAAGCACCATATCTCTGTCCCTTGGTTCCATCCCCTTGTGGGTGGCATATGACCTTATTAGTCCAAGAGTTTAATGTGGATTTACCCATTTAGATACTTGGTTCAGCCCTCTATTTCTATTCCAGGAAGATGACTCCTCTAAACTCATCCTTGCTGTATTTCAATTGAAGCTATTCACACACACACAAAAAAACCCCACCGCATACTGTATAGTTTTTTAATCACAATATGAGTGCATAAATCCAAATACACCAAACATCAGAGTAACCACTGCGGTTATTTCCTTTCAGCCCTCAAATCCTTCAAAGACTAGGCATCCCCAAAGCCCTTCAAGCCAAATCCCAAGAGTTAAACACACACACACACACACACACACACCACACACACACACACACGCGCGCGCGCACACACACACATACTTCAGGTGCTCAGATGAAAACTTCCTGCTGCAGAGGGGCAAAGACATTAGACCCCCATGCCTGGGCTAGGACCCTATTAAGGACAAGAGAAGAGGCACTAATGCTGGCTGCTCTTGCTTTGCTTTCATATCCTCAGCTCCCACATTCAAGGAAATCCTTAAGGTATAAAAGCAAAAATTTCCTTATGACCACAAGGGTGAGTTGTGAGGCTCCTATTAAGAATTAAGTGGTAAAATCCCTGCTCTAGAAACTTGTAAGGAGAACAGAGGATATCCTTCGTGAAGGAATGAAGACAGGAGTGGGAATTCCCCACTGACTTACAGGGAGAGATTTTTCTCTTCAACCTCACCCATGAGAAACTGAGGGTTCATCTATACCATGAGGGGGTGCTTTGGGAACCTGCGGTCTTATCTTCCTGTTAGAAGCTATGAATTAAAAACCTTCAGTTAGAAAATAGTGGTTTTAGTCCTTGGTTCCCCTAGAAATTTAGTGTCTAGCGTGGGATGGAGTATATTTCCTCATATGAGGGAGGAGAAAAGCAGTCACGACAGTTGTCTTCTAGCTGTACCTCCTCTAGTTGTTCAGCATCAGTAGTTGACCTAAAAGTGTGAGCAGAAAACAATCAAATTCAGAGCTCATGATACATGGTTACCCTACCGTGTCACCTTCCTCAGATGCACATGAGCCCATAGACTCTGTCCATCCTAGCTGGAGGGGCAGCATTCCCAAGTTCTCATGTTTCTCTGGGCACCAGGCACCATACCTGTTATCATTTCTGTGATCCAAGTCCATATAGGAAGGGTAGAGCTCGTCATCAATAAACGCAGCATTATCATGAGGATAGATGGTACAATACTGAGGGGGACTTGGAGCAGGCACTGTTGGCCCTCCTGGGTTTGCAACACCAAAAGGGTTCACCACTGGGGGCAGATAAGTGGCATTTACCCCGACGGTGTCCTGAGATGCGTAAGAAGGAATATACTGCACCACAGTTGCCCCGTGGAATGTTATAGGTTGGTTGATCCCAGTGAAAACAAAAGACTGTCCACTCAGAGTCTGGTCTGTGTCCAGTGTTCTTTCCTCACTTTCTTTGCAAGACTGACAAGAGAGCATTTTAAACTTGCACACGGCGATCAGGATAAACGTCACCCCAACTGAGAGTAAAATCGGGCCAAGAAGCTGTGTCCACTCAAAGTGAGAGACGCCCTGGTACTTGATCCAGCCCATCACTGTGAATGTGATCCCCACCAGTCCCAGAAAGATACCTGAGAACAGCAACGTGGCTCCTGCCTTATCATCATCAGACACTTGGATGTCAGCTGTGCTGGGTGTATAAGGAGTGACTGAGAATACATTGAGAGGGAAGTCTTCCACGCAGTTGCTGTTCTGCTGCATTATTCAGGAGAGAATCCTTTCCTGATCAGGAAAAAATGGAACTCGCAAGAGATCCTCAGTGGCATAAAAACAAGTCACAGATTCAGATTAGTTATGTAGAACTTTGTGCTCCCGTGGTTAACAGAGTAGAACACACAACCGGGTCGACTTTGTTTGGAAGAATAAAGGTCTGAGAAGTGAAGCCTGAAACTTTACCTTGCCTCATGATTTTTTCTTGCACCACCATTGGCTTATAAATTTTGTGTGATTATTTTGTGACAATTTCCCCATTATTTTGTTCCATTAGAGTACATATAAGAATGAGTCGATGCTATTGAGCCTCTACCGGTATCTTTGAGGCCCCTCGGTGTTAACTATATATCTAGCCAGCAGAACAGATACTTACTACAAGGTCAAAGATTAGAATACATAGAAACATTTTTTGTGTGAATTTTTTTTTTAATTCTTCAGCAATCCTCAGTAATAACAATACTTAGGTATTCAGGTTTTAATTACAGGAATCACATGACTCTGTGATTTTTATATTTTCTGAAAAGGACCATTAGTATTTGGGGAGTATAACAAGTGAGTGAAAAGAGTAGAAGTAATAGAAAACCTTTAAGGAATATTTTATATTTTGCTGGAGCTAAAGAAGTCCTAGGTAGAATATGATGTCAGAGGTGGCATCTAACAGCATCATGAAAAAATGTCACTTCTTCTTTGGCAAAAGTATTGGTCTCCAAGGATAAAAGTAAACAGATACACTACCATTCTCTGCTTTGCAGACAGACCAAATTTGCAAAAGAGGCTTGGTCTTCATGGTACTTTTATAAGTATTCTCCAAATTAGGGAAGCCAATCTCCTACTTTTTTGCTTTCCAAGACAAGCTTTTGAGCTCTAAGTATGTCATGGGCCTCCTTAGGTCGTCTCATAGTTCTGGGACCCCTTACAACTTTCCAGGTTCAGAGAACTGCTTTGGGTGAACTACAGCCCCAAGCCCTCACTAGTAACTGTGGAAGACCATGGTAGCAAGATGATTTGTGAAATCAAAGTGAGAAAAACAGAGACAGATAAAATATGGTCTAACTATATGAGTTTTGTGTGTGTGCATGTGTGCGTGCATGGGTGGGCGTGTGTGTGTGTGTATGTGAGAGAGAGAGAGATAATTAAACTACAATGCAAGGTAAAGAGTAGTGATTGTATCAGGTCACAAATATGCCTCAATTAATCCATCCGTCTCCTTAACACAGAGGAGGAGGAGGAATATACAGAGCACTTATGGTTAAATATTAAGAGATCACCACCTGGAGCAATCCCTACTTCACCTGTATTCTACTAGTTTTGACATAGCCACAGTGAGCATTGACCTCTTAGTGTTCAGGACTTCTGACTGCCTGGCGCAGATCTGCACCTTCCAGTATATCTCCTGAGTTTCTGTCACCTGTTATCATTTCTGTGATCCATGTCCATCCAGGAAGTGATGGAACCATCACCACCATCTGGAATGTCCATTGCACCTTGGGCTGTGCCCTCAGATGGTTATTTCTTCCCCTCTTTGTATATGGGATGATACCTCTCAGCTATTGCTCCCCATATCCCACTAAGCCCTGTAAAACATTCATAAGCCTTTTAAAAAATTCCCTGCACTGGGGTAGAGTAGAAGCAGTGGCTTGCTTAAGCTTTCCCCCAAACCCTTCCAAATACCTGTAAAAAATGGCTCTAAAGAAATTCTAGAGCAGCAGAACCCACAAAAAGACAGAGTGAAACAAATTTCCAGCCCAAGGCAACCTGGGTGGTTGATTAGAAAGGTCTATCATGCTGGGCTGGTGAGAAATGTAGTTCAGTCTGGGCACACAGGCAAAACAGGCTTCAACAAACCTGGAGCAGGCCTCAGGGGACTGAATCATGAGCAGCTGTGGCAGTTTCCAGACTTTTCAACCCACAAATGCCAAAGACAACTTAGAAGGTCAGTAGGAAAAGTCTGTGACCACAGTAAGAGAGAAGCTTGGTCCTAGCCCCAGTCCCAGAAGGGCAGCGGCTGCTTCCAGAGCTTCCAGCCCACAGACTGAGGGGGAATCAAGTGGCTGATCAGAGGGAGATTTCAGGATCTCTTTGCCAGTGCTGAGGCAGGAATCTCTTGCTTGGCCTGTGCTTGGATCTGGGTCACAGTTCTGGGTGGTGGTGCCGGGGTGAGGAGCGCTGCTGGCATGGTGGAGCTTGTAGTGGTGGTGAAGAGAGAATCCCTCTCACAGTTCTAAGGCAGAAAAGAGTGCTTGTGGTTACTCATAGACCAGAGCACAGGCCAGGAAAGGAGTAAACACCTCACCACTGATCATACCATCTTGGAAGAACTGAAAACTTACAGGTCCCTAGAAGTATCTCTGAAAACAGCTGCACAAACCCCCTGAAGCTTGGGACAGTACATTCTCCACACTAGAAGCAGACCCTTACCTTAACAAAGAGTTTAAAACTCAAGTAATTAGCTGGAATCATGAACAAACCTCGCAAAAAACAAAAGTCAGACCATAGAATCTTTCTTTGGTAACAAAGAAGATCAAAACATACAACCAGAAGAAGACAACAAAGTCAAAGCTCCTACATCCAAAGCCTCCAAAAAAAAATACGAATCAGTCCCAGGCCATGGAAGAGTTCAAAAAGGATTTTGATAAGAAAGTAAGAGAAGCAGAGGAAAAACTGGGAAGAGAAATGAGAGTTATGCAAGAAAATCATGAAAAACTAGTCAACAGCTTGCTAAAAGAGACCCAAAAAATACTGAAGAAAATAACACTTTAAAAAATAGTCTAACCCAAATGGCAAAAAAGGTCCAAAAAGCCAATGAAGAGAAGAATGCCTCCCCAAAGGAAAACTCCTAGGAATATTGTAGCCAAATTTCAGAGTTCCCAGGTCAAGGAGAAAATATTGCAAGTATTGTGAAAACCAATCAGGATAACACAGGAGTTAGCCGCTTCTACATTAAGAGACCACAGGGCTTGGAATATGATATTCCAGAGGGTAAAGGAGATAGGATTACCAGCAAAACTGGAATCTACCACCTTCCTACTCTCTTCTTAAAGGAAATATTCATTATACATACATATGTGTATAAGTGTGTATGTTTGTATATGCGTATATTTCTGTGGCTTCTGTGTAGTCTACAATCTCTTAACTTCTTTTGTTTCTTAATCGTGGACTATATTTTTCAACATAGTTTTTGCTTTCTCTATGCCCGTCTTTGCATTAAAATCACCAAGCGTATGTGTTGACTTAATTTGGAGCCTTGGCTAGAATTTCTCTACCTTCTTGTCTTCTTCAACAAATGTTTGTGAATAAGTCGCAATTATGCACTTTTCAGCCCCAACATCCCAGCTGAGCTAACGGTGGATAGAAATGGTTAAGCTTCTGATTTCTCACCTTTATGTTAGCTGTTTGTGTGCATAGCTAAACTTTGTGTTAGCTGGCTCTTTTCTAGACATTTGAAAATTTGCCTACAGATACAGATGCAAAAACACACTACAACGAGAATTGTGTAATTAGTCCTGTATTACTCTATATTCTCAAACCTAGAGAGCTTGCGTTCAAGGGCACAAATATAGTAATGAGTAATAAAGTAATGGGTAAAGAAAAGCTTCCCTAGTTACTGCATTTTCCTTCCAATTTCTGGTTATCAGATCTCCCACAAAAGAACCTCCTTCTCTCGCATTCCAGGCCTGTGTTTTAATCATTTTTCAGTTGTGCCTCACTCTTCCTGCCTCTATTTGGGATTTTCTTTGCAAAGATACTGGAGTATCTTGCATTTCCTTCTCTGGCTCCTTTTACAGATGAGGAAACTGAGGCAAACAGGGTTAAGTAACTTGCCCAGGGTCACACAGCTAGTAAGTGTCTGAGGCCAGATTTGAACTCAGGTCTTCCTGACTTTAGTCCTGGCACTCCAACCATCCCAGGCCTACCAGGCCTTTTTAAAATCAATGGTGAAAAGTATAATGCTGTAGCTTTCTCTTGTCTCTTTCATATTAAATTTTATAGTAACTTGATGAGATCATCACTTTTATCAAATGACGGGACCAGTCAGAGGCTTAGCGGCGTGGTTGAAGATGAACAAGAGACAAGTGAAATTGTATTTCTTGTTCCCTTTGGGTATATGAAGAAAAGGTAGAAAGGAATCAGATTACCAAGGACTTTGAAAGCCAGTCCTGGAAAATATATAGAGGAGGGGAACTACACCCTGAACTGAACCAATTCAACCTATACTGTATATTTGCTGAATAGCTTCTCTGTGTGATCACTGAGTAAACTTCCCTTTGTTAAATGGTACATATCATCTATACGTGTCCCATTTCATTCCAATTCAAAGCCTTATTTACTTGACCAGCCTTAGTCAGTCTTGGCTAGAACATTTATCATACCCACGGACTACATAATATCATAGACTTACTTTTAAAAAGAAGTAACATATTCTTAAGTTTTTGTTAGGCATTTATGACGTGACAGATGATGTACTATAGTGGATAGCTAGCTGGTCACAAACAAGTAAGACCCAGGTTCAAGGCCCACCTCTAACACATACCCAGCTGTGTGACCCTGAACAAGTACCTTTAACTTCTAGGCGATTCTCTAAGATAATGACTGGTATAAAAAGTGCAAGCCTACCCTGATAGAGGGAGCTGCCCATGCAAATGAAATCCCTGTCCTTTTGTATTGCCACCACTCCATATGACCACTCAATTAGAATCATCTTCTAATTTGAGGTTCTAGCTCTGGGCTTGCATAGACTTGGATCAATCTTGGGGTGGAAGACTGATCACAAAGATCCCAAAGGGGTCTCTGCTTCTACTCCAAAGTAAAATTCCAGGAAATTTTCTAAAACTAAACTAAACTAAAACTAAAAATGTTCTAAAATTTTAAGTATGGTTTTTATCTACAGTCTCCCCAAAATACAAGTAACGGGGTCCCTTCTAGAAAAGGTACTCAATGGACAAGGTAACTATCAAGCATACAGCAGTGGTTTATTTCTTCTACCAAAGATACTGGCTAAGAAACAAAAGACTCGCAGTCATACATTGAGAAACCTAAGGAAGACAAAGATGACTCTGTGTGACTGAAGCACTCCTCACACGTGTCCTCATACCTCCTCAGGCCCAGCTAGGCAGAGTCTGGTTTTCTTCAGCCCTTCAGGTATATGATGATGGCCATGGTGGCTGTTTCCTTTGAGGAGCTCCGGCATGATCCTGGCCATGGTTTTCTTCCCTAAGATGCAGAAATCTGCAGTCTGTCTGGGTGAACAAAACCCAGCTCAGGAACACACAGACTCTTGAGAGAGCTGCTAATGGGGGCAATGTCCATTTCTTAGGCTCGCCAGTCACGACTTCTTGGAAGTCACCCCAGTTTCCCCAGGGAAACCAGACTTATCACCATTATTATGTGCTGCACAAGCAGCCCTTGTGGCTGTGACGAGGGAGGGAAGATAAAGCCTCTCTCTTCACCTACCTAGAAATCCAAGGGAAAGAAAATACTGGAAGGGACCCAAAGAAGAAGGTCCCCAAAAAACAGGCAGAGCCACTTCAACAACTATTTTATTTTTATTTATTTTTTCAGTGAGGCAATTAGAGTTAAGTGACTTGCCCAGAGTCACATAGCTAGGGAGTATTGTGTGTTTGAGGCTGGATTTGAACTCAGGTCCTCCTGACTCCAGGGCTGGTACTCTATCCACTGTGCAACCTAGCTGCCCCTGTAGCTATTTTTAATGGATTTTTTTTTCCTAGGTCCTATGGGTTTTGTTAATAATATACAGAAAGGATAATGATTTCTTTAAGCTTCTATCCACTACTTTACTAAGTAATTAATTTTTAAATTAAATCTCTATGGCTATAAGTAACCTATCATACAATCTGTACCTGCTTCTCAAGATTGTTGTGAGGAGAAAATATGAAGATATTTATGAAGTTCTTTGTAAATCTTTTTTTGGGGGGGGGCTGTTAGGCAGTAGGGTTAAGTGACTTGCCTAGGTTCACACAGTGTTACGTATCTGAAACCAGATTTGAACTAGGTCCTCCTGTATCCAGGGCTGGTGCTCTATCCACTGAGCCACCTCAACAACTCTTTTATAAACCAACTAGAGTCTGTCTTCCTGACTCACAAGGCTTCACTCTCCTAACTCTCAGGGGCCAGTCATCCCCAGTCTTAGGGACCAGCTGGTAGTTTCTGCGTCATCCCTACAGGCCTCTATGTCTTGTTATCAGCCCTACCTCAGTACCTTGGGGACTGCTTGGTCTTTCCATCTGCCCTGCAGCTAAACTGTCTTTTATGTGTTATCTTTCCCAATTTGAGTGAGAGCTCCTTGAGAAAAGGGACTATCTAGGGGAAAAAGGAAGGGGACTAAGCATTTATTAAAACATCTACTGGGGCAGCTAGGTGATGCAGTGGATAGAGCACCAGCCCTGGAGTCAGGAGGACCTGGGTTCAAATACAGCCTCAAACACTTGACACTTACTAGCTGTGTGACCCTGGGCAAGTCACTTAACCCCATTGCTTAGCCACAAAAAAAAAACCACCCACTAAGAGCCAGGCACTATGCTAAGTGCTTTATTGATGTCATAGTTGATATTAACAAAATTCTGTGAGGCAGGTGCTGTTTTAATCCTACTTTACAGCTGAGGAAACTGAGGCATACAAAGGTTAAACAACTTGCCCAGGGTCTCACAGCCAGTAAGTGTCAGTGTTCTGATTTTAACTCAGATCTTCCTGATTCTAGGCTTGGTGCTCTACCCACTGTGCCACCTAACCTAGACTGCAAAAGCTGTCTAGCTATTTCTGCTCCAAATATTTAGCATAGTACTTTTGTACTCCAAATGCTTATCACAGTACTTGGCACATAGCAAATACTTAATCATTGTTATAAATTATTGTTAACAATTGCCAAATCATTAATTCATTCATTCATCTTAGCAAAGCCTCATTTCCCTCAGCACAGAGCCAGACTGAATGCCCATCTCTTGAGATTCACCCCTTTGTGACAGAAGTCCAGGCCTTATAATTTCACCAAGTGGACTGGGAGCATTCAATTGATCAGGATTCTCACAATCATGTCCCCACTACACATGCATTTGTAACATTATTATCTTTATCATGTTAGCAGAGACTGAATAAATTGGTCTCAATATTTCAAGATGTGACAATTCTATTTTATAGATGATTAAACTATTTTAAAATAATTTTATTTGACTAACAATTTCCCATATAAATAAAAAATATCTGAATTATTTAGCAAATGATGGGAAAGAATTGCACAAAATGAGAAGACAGAGATATGCTATGAAATGCATCAATGATGGAAATACCCATCAAAGATTATCTGAAATACCCACTTTATGATTATTAAAATCAGAGAGTTCATGGGTAGGCTAGCTAATATAAAAAAAATGACAATTTTACCCAAATTAATTTACTTATTCAGTGCCATGCCAATCAGACTACTAAAAATTTATTTTATAGAGCTAGAAAAAATAATAACAAAATTCATCTGGAAGAACAAAAGGTTAACAATATCAAGAGAATTAATGAAAAAAAATGCAAAAGAAGATGGCTTAGCAATACCAGATCTCAAACTATATTATAAAGCAGCAATCATCAAAACTATTTGATACTGGCTAAGAAATAGAGTGGTTGGTCCATGGAATAGATTAGGTATACAAAATACAGTACTAAATCATTGTAGTAATCTACTGTTTGATAAACCCAAAGACTCCAGCTTCTGGGATATTAACTCACTATTAAACAAAAACTGCTGGGAAAACTGGAAAATAGTATGGCAGAAACTAGGCATAGACCAACATCTCACATCATATATCAAGAGAAGATCAAAATGAGTACATGATTTAGACATAAAGGGTGGTAGTATAAGCAAATTAGGAGAGCAAGGAACAGTTTACCTGTCAGATCTATGGAGAAGGAAGAATTTAGGACCAAACAAGAGATAGAGAACATTATGAAATGCAAAATGGATAATTTTGATTACATTAAACTAAAAAGGTTTGCACAGACAAAGCCAATGCAACCAAGATTAGAAGGAAAGCAGACTTTTTGTGGTGGCAAAGAATTGGAAATTGAGAGGATGCTTATCAATTGGGGAAATGGATAAACAAGCTATGATATATCAGTGTAAGGGAATATTATTGTGCTATAAGAAATGATGAGCAGGCAGATTTCAGGAAAACCTGGAAAGATTTACATGAACTGATGCTAAGTGAAGTGAACAGAACCAGGAGAACATTGTGCACAGTAATAGCCACATTATGTGATGATCAACTATGATTAATTTAACTCTTCTCAGCAATATAATGATCCAAGACAATTCTAAAAGACTCATGATGGGAAATGCTATCCACATTCAGAGAAAAAATTATGGAATCTGAATGCAGATTGAAGCTTACTGTTTTCACTCTGGGGGTTTTTTGTGGCTTTTCCCTTTTGTTTTGTTTCTTCTTTCACAACATGACTAATGTGGAAATATGTTTCCATGATTGCACATATATAACCTATATCAGATTGCTTGTTGTCTTGAGGAGGGGAAGAGGAAGGAGGGAAGGAGAAAAATTTGGAACTCAAAATCTTATAAAAATTAATATTGAAAACTATCTTTACATGTAATTGGAAAAAATAAAATACTATTTACAAAAAAAGAATAAGAGCTATTCTTAGAACAAAAAATCATAGAAGCACTAAAATATATGAAAATATATCTTAATTATTTTTGTATACTTATGCTTTCCTGCAGTGCTTTATCATAGTCTAGAGATAACCCTGGGTTCTCAAAGCTTTGACTGCAGAGTACAAGCTCTGGCAGATTCTACCATTCCAGAAAGGCTTCAGGTAGAGTTGTTATGGTTCTTGTTGTTATTACTGAGTCACTTCAGGCATGTCTGACTCTCCATCACCCCATTTGGGTTGGTTGACTTATTTGCTTGTTTGTTTTGGGTTTTTTTTGCGGTTTGCCATTTCCTTCTTCAGTGAATTTTACACATGAGGAAACTGAGGCAGGTGGGGTTAGGTGACTTCCCTAGAATCACATAGCTAGTAAGTATTTGAGACTGAATCTGAACTCAGGGAGTTAGATGGCTCAGTGGATAGAGCACTGGGCTTAGAAACAAGAAGACACTCATCTTCATGAGTCAAATACAGCCTCAGACCCTTACTAGCTGTGTCACCTTGAGTAAGTCACTTAACTTTGCCTCAGTTTTCTCATCTGTAAAATGAGCTGAAGAAGGAAATGGCAAACAACTTCAGTATCTTTGCCAAGAAATCCCCAAAATGGGGTCACGAAGAATTGGACATAACTCAAACCACTGAACAACAACAACTTCCTGACTCCAGGTCCAGTATTCTTATCTACTACATCACCTAGCTATCCTCCATCTCCATATAAAGAAGTACAAAGACTCCTCAAAGCTTGGGAGGCCTGTTGGGAGATGTGGGGAGACATTGGAACAAAGGATTGAGACCATGTCTTGACAAGGGTCCATACAGGACTTCTGATTTCTTGTCTTTACTTTTTATCTGAATGAGACACAGTCAATCTTTACCTTGAAGAAAAACAGAGTTGTGAAATCCTGAGCAAATCACTTAGCCTCTCACTGCTCTAAGAAAGTCTCAGTAACTTGCAAAGATGGTGCCAACCTGCATTGGTAGAGGGAGTTTCCTCACCTGAAAGTTCTCTATATCAATGAAATCATAGTTCCATCTCCTATCCCTATGATATTTTATTTAATGTCTTTTAATTGATTGAATTAGTTCAATCCTTTGAACTCATTCCCCTGGCTGGCTAGTAAAGCAAATGCATAAGTGGGAGCTAGCAAATTCACTAAAACTACAATTTTTTTTGTACCAATAAATATGCACAGAGTAATTTGGACCTGGACTCACTTTCCTGGGGTCTCCACATGCAAGAGGGCAGCATCCAGGTCCTTTATATGAAGTAAGGGTGATATTACTTACACTATGTACCTGCAAGATTATTATGAAGAAAGAACTTTGTAGAATGTAAAAAAGAAAGTCTTAATTTAGGAAATGTGAGCTATTGTTGTTGTTGTTGTTGTTGTCCTTCAGCCTCAAAGAGGACCATGATATCAGGGAGGTGATGCCATGACATGCAAGTGAATTGGATTTAAGTGAGGCAGCGCTATGTAAGGTCATCAGCCTCACTTTCTCCTCTGGAACCATATGGGTCCAGTGGCCAGATATAGATCAGGACAACTGGAGATGGCCCAGGATGCAGCAGGAGATATTTAAAGCCTTTTTAAGCTAAGGTCTTTAACAGGTTTCAGTTTGACTGAGGCAACATACATTCAGTGATTAAGGCTAGGTAAGAAATGAGGCAGAGAATGGCCTCTACTACTTAGTCAAAAAAAAAATCATTCTGGGAGGGAAAGACCCTCAGGGTTCCTACCCAAAACAGAGACAATTGCTATTTACATTTGCTACCAGACCTTCTAAATGTAGAAGTATTACTGAGCACTCAAGACCATTGTCACAAAATAGATGGCATTGTTTGGGGATCTTTAATTTTATTCCGCAAATAGATTCCCTAGCTTAGCTTTGTAAGTTCTGGGAGTAGGAGGAGTCTTCCAAAGAAAACCTAGCCTCGAGTTTTTTCTTAAAGGTCAAGATTATCTGTTTTCTCTTTCAGATGAAAAGTGAGGTGAAGAAACCTAAAGCAATTTTTAACCAAAAGCAAGCTTTTCCTGGAAAGACTTTGCTTATGCGTGTGGTAACAGTGTTCAAGGAAAAGGCTAGCTAATAAGTTCAGAAAGACCTATCTTGGTGAAAATGCTCCTTTTTTTTGTGAACGTAACAATTGATGAAACCATCTACTAAAATGTAGATGGAAGATATCAGTAGACCTGCAGATCAGACATATGAATTGCCTCTCCACAACATATCCACTCTTCTCTTTGATGGTCAATGTATTTGTGGCAAAGCACCCACACCTGTCAAATCACAGGCCTTTAAATAGTTGAACAGAAATGCCCCTCTCTCTGGACGAATGTTTCTAATTTTCCAAATATAAAAATAGTGGACTGAATCCAGTAAATTTAAAGGTCACTTGGCATGCTTGAGAAAGTTCAAGTAAAAAAAAAGGACAATAAATGTTACTCATTCATAGCTTAGGATTTCCAGACCTTGGAGTTTCCAAGTCTAAAGTCAACTATGGCCTTGAGAAAGGTAGTGAGACTGGTAGTCAGTCCTGTACTCATTAGTGCTGTTACTAACAGCAAATGCAGCATTAAGAGTCAAAGGAACAGGCATATGGGTGGGGAGGAGAAATGAAAAGCCTTAGACCAAATCTGATCAAAGAGAATCCAGTGGGTGAAAAGTAAGACTGTAAGTAAGAAGACAGTAAGAATGATTTAGGAAAGGCAACAATTGCTAAGCAGTGGAAACTTCCAACCTTCCTTCCTCTGACATGGCCCTAAGTTATAAAGCTGAGTAGCGCAGGGCTTGGGCTCTTCCCTGCGACTGCTGGTATCCCTCTACTTCATCTCACAGTCCTCTGTTAATCTTCACCATACAGTGTAGTTGCCATCACTAGAGTGCTGTCACTGCAACACCTCTTTTCTGAGGCTACCTTTCCCCCTTGCCAAGACAAGGCATAGGTCGGCCATTCAGAGGGATGGGTCGCATATTCCCTTGATATGACCACACATGCAATTGAGCTGTCCTATGGTCTGAGACCACAACCTGTGGAAAGTTGTGTGCTTCCAGATCAAAGTTTTCCAATTGTAGGACACCTTTGCCACCTCTTGGGGAGGGACGTGAGCCCTTTCATTGGGGGTGGCATGCAACAATGGCCACGATTTGTGGATATTTTCTTGAATATATCCACATTTTCCCAATGAAAACAGAGTTCAAATGGAATTCAGAAAGAGTAAGACCAACATGGTGACTTCCCTCCAAATGAAAGTGAAAACATTGTCAGATTTTAATCAGCACACGTCAGATCTCAACACAGATTCTATCTGCCACTGTCAATTTAGGTTCATGACATAAGACTTGCTACAGTTTAAAATGACCAGCAGTGAGGTGGCGTAGTAGATAGAGCACTGGACCTGTAGTCAGGATGACCTGAGTTCAAAAGTAGCCTCGGAGACTTATTAGCTGTGTAATTCTGGGCAATTTATTTAAGTTCTGTCTGTCTCCGTTTCTTCATCTGTAAAATGGGGATATAGAATTTTCTTTCAGAAATGTTATAAGGATCAAATAATATAATACTTGTAAAGCATTTTGCAGACCTTAAAGCATTAAATAAGTGCTAACTACTATCTGTTCCATTTCTTCATGTTATTCATCTTGGTAGGTATCACGCCATCAACTGGTTTCCAGAAAACTGCAACTTTTAAAAATTGTTATTACTTTAGAACAATTATAGATTATCATTGAAATTTTTCAGTAATAAAATTTAGTTGTTTTGCTTCATGATGCTTATTTCTTATAAGGGTTTTATTTTCCTTTTTTCAGTGGAAGGGAGAAGAAGGAAGGGAGAAAATTTTAAAACAGTAACATTTAAATTTAGTTAACTTAAATTTATATTATCTATAATTTTAAAAAGCTGAACAATATCCCTTAGTGTTGGATAAATATATAACAAGTTTGACAAGAAAATCCACATAAGTAGCTAAAACATTACAAGGAAAAACTATAGCATCTTTAAGTGATAGTTTAAGTAGCAAAAATATAGAAACATAAAGTTCCCAAATGTAGAAAAACATGATTTACTATGTTTATCATTGTAATTTATAAATACTATTATTGATGGAGAAGAAAGACTTTTCTTTATATGAATGTTTTAGCTACAGATAGCAAGAACCCCGCCTCCCCCCAAAAAATGCTGCTAATTGGACACAAGTCCCAAAAAATTCCTAGAAGAGTTAGAGAAAGAGATAAGAGTAATAGAGTAAAAATTGGGAAAAGAAATGAATGATACAAAAAAAAATTAAGAAAAGAGAATTAACAACTTGGTAAAAGGGTCACTAAAAATATTGAAGAAAATAATGCCTTAAAAAACAGAATTGGCCTAACGGCAAAAGAGGCACAAAAATTCACAGAAGAAAAGAACTCCTTAAAAAGAAGAATAGGACAAATGGAAAAAGAGGTACAAAATCTCACTGAAGAAAATAATTCTTTAAGAATTAGAACTGGGGAGGGGAAGCTAATGATTCCATAAGACATCAAGAAACAGTAAAACAAAAAGCATGAAAAAAAGAAGAAAATGTGAAATATCTCATTGGAAAAACAACTTACCTGGAAAATAGATCAAGGCAAGATGAATTATTAGACTACCCAAAAAATTATCAAAAAAAGAGTCAAAACATCATATTTCAAGAAATTATGAAGGAAAGTTTCCCTGATATGTTAGATCCAGAGGGTAAAATAGAAATTGAAAGAATCCACCCCTCACTTTCTGAAATATCTCAAAATGAAAATTCCCAGAATATTATAGCCAAACTCCAGAGCTCCCAGGCGAAGGAGAAAATACTGTAGGCAGCCAGAAAGAAACAATTCAAACATCATGGAGCCACAGTCAGAATCACACAAAATTCAGTGGCTTCTATGTTATAGGAGTAGAGGGCCTAGAATATGATATTCTGGAAGGCAAAAGAATTATGTTTAAAACCAATAATAATTTATCCAACAAAAATGAGTATAATCCTTCAGAGGGAAAGTGAATATCTAATGAAACAGGGGATTCTTAAGCATTCCTGATGAAAAGACCAGAGCTGAATAGAAAATTTGGCATTCAAACACAAGACTCAAGGGAAGCATAAAAAGGTAAACATGAAAGAAAAATTACAAGGTTAATAAGATTAAAATGTTTACATTCCCATATAAGGAGATTGATTCATATTACTCCTAAGAACTTTATCATTATTAGGGCAGTTAAAAGGAGTTTACATGGACAGAGAGCAGGAGTGTGAGCTGATTATGTTGGAATGATCTAAAAAAAAATGAATGGGTGAGAAAGAGAGATGCACTGGGAGAAAGTGTAAGGGAGAGATAGAATAGGAAATTATTTTTTCTCACGTAAAAGAGGTGTACAAGGCAGAACTTCTACAGCAGAGGGGAAAAAATGGTGAGGTGGTGGGCAATGCTTGAACCTTACTCTCGTCAAAATTGGTTCAAAGAGGGAAGAATAAATACGTACACTCTCAAATCTATTTTACCCAATAGGGAAATAGGAGGGGGAAGGGATAAGAGAAAGAGAGGGGGAGATGATAAAAGGGAGGGCAAATTTAGGGAGGAAGTGGTTAGAAGCAAAACAGACTTTTGAGGAGGTACAGGATAAAAAGAGCAAGAAAAGGAAGAGAAGAAAATGGGATAGAGGAAAATACATAGTTAGTAATCAAAACTGTGAAATGTGAATGAGATGAGCCCACCCATAAAACAGAAGCAGATGGCAGAATGGATTAGAAACCAGAATCCAACAATATATTGTTTACACTTGAAACAGAAAGACACAAACAGTTAAAAAAAAGGACTGGAGCAGAATCTGATATGCTTCAGCTGAAGTAAAAAAGTCAGGGTTTGCAATAATGATCTCAGACAAAGCAAAAGGAAAAATGGACATAATTAAAAGAGCTAACCAGGAAACTACATTTTGCTAAAAGGCACCATTGAGAATAAAGTAGTATAAAAAATTATAGCAAGTTTTTCTTTATAATTATGTTGGATTTTGCCTCATTTCTGAAATATATAGAGAACTGGGTCAAATTTATGAGCCATTCCCCAATTGATTAGATGGTCAAAGGATATGAACAGGCAGTTTTCAGAAGAAATTAAGGCTATTTATGGTCATATGAAAAACTGCTCTAAATCATTATTGATTAGAGAAATACAAATTAAAACAAGTCTGAGGTACCTCACACCTATCAGAAATGACAAATACTGGGAGAGACAAGGGAAAATAGGTGCACTAATGAATTGTTGGTGGAGTAGTAGACTGCTCCAACCATTCTGGAGAACAATTTGGAATAGTCCAAAGGGCCATAAAACTGTGCATAACCTTTGATCCAGCAATACCACTACTAGGTCCGTGTCCCAAAGACATCAAATAAAAATGAAAACTACTTATATGTACAAAAATATTTCTATCAGCTCTTCTTGGGGTGGTAAAGAATTGGAAATTGAGGGGATCTTCATCAACTGGGGAATGGCTGAACAAGTTGTGGTATGTGATTGTGATGGAATACTATTGTGCTACAAGAAATGAAAAGGGGGAGGTTTCAGAAAAACATGGCAAGACATATGAAATCACTGTGTATAATAAAAGCAACGTTGTAATAATGAACTGTGAAAAGACTTGGCTACACTGATCAATAAAATGATCCAAGACAATTGCAAAGGATTTATGATGAAAACCATATTCAGAGAGAGAACTGATGAACTCTAAGTACAAATTGAAGCATAATTTTCTCACTGTATCTTTTTTTGCCTTTTCTTTACAATATGGCTAATATAGAAATATGTTTTGCATGATTTCACATGTATAATTAATATCATTATTGCTTGTCTTATCAGTGAGTGGAGGAGGAAGTGGGAGGGAAAGAGAGAATTTAGAACTCAAAATTTAAAAAGAAAAGAATATTTAAAATAATAAAAATTTTAAAAATAAAAATGTTTATTTGATTCTATGTATATACAACAAGATGTTAAAATGTGTTCAGGAAGATTTATTACTTTGCAAATCTATTACAGGTAATGCCACATTGAGAGAAATTTTCAATATAACTGGTGGGTTTTTAAAAATTAAATGGTATGTGGGAAAAACAAAATAGAAGTCTATTTTGCTTCTAACCACTTCTTCCCTTAATTTGCCCTCCCTTTTATCATCTCTCCCTCTCTTTCTCTTATCCCTTCCCCCTCCTATTTCCCTATTGGGTAAGATAGATTTGAGAGTGTGTGTACATATATATATATATATATATATATATATATATATCTTCCCTCTTTGAACCAATTTTGATGAAAGTAAGGTTCAAGCATTGCTCACCACCTCACCATTTTTTTCCCTCTGCTTTAGAAGTTCTGCCTTGTACACCTCTTTTATGTGAGTGCAGTATTTTGCACTGACAGATGTATCTTCTCGTACAATCTGGACATATTTCATGCTACTCAGGCAGTCCCTTGAATTGAGAAATCTGAGTAAGGAGGAGTGACACTTTTTTCAAGTTGTAACAAATGTAGACCTGGGTTGTTGAAACCCAGCATCACAGAGACTTTGAATATTTTAATGGGATCACATAGACTTTAGAGGACCTTGCCAGAGGATAGAGAATCCTTAGGCTAGATTTTTATTGGATATTCTGAGGAGAGCTGTTCATCCAGGAAAGCTGCTTCTTTTATGGTTCCAATGTTGTTTGAAGAAGAGACTTAAACTTTGAGGTGACATCTGCAGGAGTCAGAGAAGTCAGAATAAGGAACAAGCAGATCAGCATAGCCTAGAAAGTACAAAGAAAGAAGACACACCTGTACTAAGAGTATGGCCTACAGTTGAAACCAGGACCCATACCATAGTTGGTAGTTATAAAAGTTAGACAGAGGTATGCAAGCTATCCAGTCCTTTCTTCCCTTGCAGCAACAACAATACAATCATTTATTAAGCACTTACTATTTGCTAGGCATTGTGCAAAGTGCTGCTGGGAATACAAATACCCTCAAGGAGCTTACATTCTAGGGAGATGAAGAATGCAGTGTGGAGAAAATTTGGAGAAACAGGAATAGAACCCAGAAAGACATGGCTAGCCTGGGCACTTTCCTCAAGATAGAGGCTCTGGGGAAGAACTGGGCAATCAGAGGAAGGCGCTGGAGGGTAGCATGTGCTTACAGTATGAGAAGGCCAGGGGCATGCACAAACAAAGCCAATGCAACTAAGATTAGAAGGAAGGTAGAAAATTGGGAAAGAATTTTTACAACCAGTCTCTCTGATAAAGGACTAATTTCTAAAATAAATAGAGAACTAAGACAAATTTATAAGAACACAAGCCATTCCCCAGTTGATAAATAGTCAAAGGATATGAACAGACAGTTCTCAGATGAAGAAATTAAAGCCATCTATAGTCATATGAAAAAATGCTCTAAATCGTTATTGGTTAGAGAAATGCAAATCAAAACAACTCTGAGGTACCACATCACACCCATCAGATTGGCCAACATGACAAAACAGGAAAATGATAAATGTTGGAGAAGATGCGGGAAAATTGGAACACTAATACATTGTTGGTGGAGTTGTGAAATGATCCAACCATTTTGGAGAATAATTTGGATCTATGCCCGAAGGGCTACAAAAATGTGCATACCCTTTGATCCAGCAATAGCACTTCTAGGGCTATATCCCAAAGAGATCATACAAATGGGAAAAGGACCCACATGTACAAAAATATTCATAGCAGCTCTTTTTGTGGTGGCAAAGAATTGGGAATTGAGAGGATGCCCATCAATTGGGGAATGGCTGAGCAAGTTGTGGTATATGAATCTAATGAAATACTATTGTGCTATAAGAAATGATGAACAGGCTGACTTCAGAAAAACCTGGAAAGACATATGTGGTCTGATGCTGAGTGAAGTGAGTAGAAACAAGAGGACTTTGTACGCAATAACAGCCACGCTATGTGATGACTAATATTGTTAAACTGAACCCTTCTCAGCATTACAAGGATCTAAGATATCTCCAGAGGCCTCGGGATGGAAAATGCTGTCCACATTCAAAGAAAGAACTATGGAAGTCGAATCACTATCACTTATTTTTACCTTCTGTTGAGTTTTGTTTCATCTTTCTGATGGTTCCTCCTATTGGTTTTAATTTTTACTTACAACTTCACTAATAATCCATTATAATGAAGTATCTTTGCAAAACTGTGTTACAATCTTGTGAAAGATGCTAGCTTTCTTTTGACAACGTACTTAATAGGTTGTTCAAACTAAAAGAAGAAATCCAGTTTTCTCATTGAAAGCAATCTAATTTTAGAACAAATATTTCCTCTAATATTTCACTAATGTGAAAATATGTTTAATAGGAATGTAAATGTAAAACCTATATCAGATTGTGCACCGTCTTGGGGAGGATGGTGGGGAGAAAGGGGGAGAAAAATTTTCAACTCAAAAGCATATGGAAGTGATTGTTGATAAATCAATAAATTAATAAAATTGGAGAAAAAAAAAAAGAGAAGGCCAGAGGCAGAATAAACTTCCAAGGTGAGGAAGGTGACTGGGCAGAGTGAATTTTCAAGGGGAAAAAATTGCTATGGTTTGGGGGAGGAAGTCTGGAGGATTGGGAGTTGAGACAAGAAAGGAATGAAGTAACTGCATGAAGCGACTTCAGCTACAAGCTCTACTCCACCCCAATTTCTATATTTTATTAAATGTTTACATGTCTACGTTACAATAGTGCTAATTAAATTACGTGGCCATTAATATTGGTTTTGTCTAAGCCTAGAAGTTTGAGGCTTGTGATTGATAGAGGGGAGGTTAGCTTATCGGAGAAGAGATTTCCCTGACATTACTTCAGGGATGAGGTCAAACAAATTAGAGAGCTTTCTATAATTTGTGTAGATAATGAGAATATTCCAAGGTATATCCTTTAGACTTCCTTTGAATTCTCAGAGATAAAGAATTAATGAGATGATGAATCAATAATTCAGGGTGGGGGGGGAGCGTGTTGTGGTTGTCCATAAATGTACCAGATACATACTACTTCATACACCTATAGCCCATGAAGGTGTTAGATGGAAGTAATCAGCTCTTTAAAAATAACCCATCATAATGAAGTATCTTTGCAAAACTGTGTTACAATCTTGTGAAAGATGCTAGCTTTCTTTTGCCAACGCACTTAATAGGTTGTTCAAACTAAAAGAAGAAATCTCCAGTTTTCATTGAGAGCAATTTAATTTTATAACAAATATTTCCTCTTGGGGGTAGCTAGGTGGCACAACGCACAGAGCACCGACCCTGGAGTCAGGAGGACCAGAGTTCAAATCTGGCCTCAGACACATAACATTTACTAGCTGTGTGACCCTGGGCAAGTCAGTTAGCCCCAATTGCCTCACAAAAAAAAAAAGTTTTCCTCTTGAAACATATATGGGGTTTATGTTTGAAAAACATAATACTCTACATTAATCAGTGTGTAGAAATCAGTAGTAGTATTTAAGATTTTTTTCTTTGCCAAAGTAAGCCTACTCAGAGTGTTGTACATTTGAAAGTGACAAGCCATAGTAAACTGGGGAGATATGAACATCAGAACTATCATATGATTTGGGGACAAATATAATTTATTTGATTATAGACAAAAGGTAAGTTTTTAATGATTGATTATAAGCTAAGGTAGAGTTGTTTGCATAAAATATTCTGAGGCTGAACCTAGAATGATAAGAGGAGAAGTGAAAGGACAGATTTCAGAATTGCATCAGATAAATTTGGAGCTGTAAGTGATAGGTAATACAGTTGTTGATGAGTAAATTTAGCTGAGCAGGTGAACAGATTGGAAGCAGAGAATCAGAGAAATCACTCAGCAGATCAACTAATTTGGCTGAGGTATCATACCCAGTGCGACATTAGTCAAGCACAGCCTGGATCAATCAGCTTAGCAGTGGAAGCCTGTATTCAAAACAGAAACAATCTTCATCCTGAAATACAGATAGGACACTTAAATTTACTGCTTCAAAATTATGCATTCCACCAAGGACGTGGGTTTTCATTGGCAGGTTTTTGTTACGTGTGAGCCCATCTTCCTTCACTGATACCAAGTGCATTGATGGAAGAGTGTGACCCAGGTCATATATGGATTATGATGTATTTATTATTTATATAATTGGTTTAATGTATGAGTACTTGAGATACTGTTATTATTATCATTATTATTACCATTATTGTTGTTGTGTCTTTTGCCTTCTTAAGTAGCTAGTTATGTTTAAGATTTAAACGTGTCATCATTGTGACTGGTTGTATAAATAGAAATGCATCAATGGGAGCTCAAGAGTTGAGAGTGGTGAACAAGGGGCATATATTTCCTCACAAAAGGGTTACCCTCAGGGTCCTGAAAGAATGACTGTAATTGTGTGGTGGTAATCCTTCTCTTAGGCAACTAGGTAGTGCAGTAGATAGAGTGCCAGGCTTGAAATCAGGAAGACTCATCTTCCTGAGTTCAAATCTAGCCTCAGATACTTATTTACTGTATGACTCTGGGCAAGTCACTTAACCCTGTTTGCCTCAGTTTCCTCATCTGTAAAATGAGCTAGAGAAGGAAATAGCAAATGACTCCAATATCTTTGCCAAAAAAAAAAAGACTCAAATGGGATCACAAAGAGTCAGACATGACTTAAAATGACAGAAAAACAAAAAATCCTTTTGGAACCTTGACCTACCTGATTGAAAGCAGGTTGGAGCGAGCAAGCCAATCAAGAGAATAAATAGGTAACCACTCACACTCAGGTAAAAAAGTGGGGAACACCCATTTAAAAGTTCATAATCTGGGGTGGAGGGCAGCTAGGTGGCACAGCGGATACAGCACCGACCCTGGAGTCAGGAGGACCAGAGTTCAAATGTGGCCTCAGACACATAATGCTTACTAACTTTGTGGCCCTGGGCAAGTCAATTAACCCCAATTGCCTGGGGAGGGAGGGGAAGTTCATAGTCCTCAAATTCAAAATCTGATCCATATAGATAAAGTGACTGTATTTGTGAAAAAGTTAGAGCTTGGATAATAAATTTCCAAGGTAATATTTTTATATATTCTCCAATTTTAAAAATCACATTCCATGTGATGTAAGCTATCTCAGATGCCTGCAAATAAAACAGAAGTAAAGACCTACTTATATATTATCCCTTGACCAGTCTTTAAAAAAAATCTTAATTTTATATTAAAGATCCCAACATTTCTAAATATAGTTAGGTAAAAAAATTCATTTGCCATAAAAAGGATAGATTTAGTCTTTCTCCATCTGAGTAAGAACAATTAATGGATATCTTGTGATAGGCGGTTGAAACAAATGTTTGGGCCTGAAATTTTTCTTTTATCTTGGCTGTGGGCAAATAAAGAGTTATCTGGTTTATCGAAGAGATAAAAATTTTTCCACTATGTATTTGTAACATCTTCTTTGTATAAAATAGAGTTTTCTGCTATAACTTTTATTAAGATGTTACCAGTCTTGATTAGTGGTTGGAAAAGAATTTCCAGAAGCAATATCATCAATGCTATCATGTTTTTAAAATTTTGTGCATAGTAACAGCAACATTGTGCGATGATAAACTATGACTGACTTAGCTCTTCTTAGCAATTCTAAAAGACTCATGATGGAAAATGCTATCCACATCCAGAGAAAGAACTATGGAATCTGAATGCAGATTGAAGCTTACTATTTTCTTTTTTGTTGTTTTTTTGGTTTTTGTGGCTTTTCCCTTTTGTTCTGTTTCTCCTTTCGCAACATGACTAATGTGGAAATATGTTTACATAATTGCACATATATAACCTATATCACACTGTTTGCCATCTTGGGGAAGGGGGGATGGGAGGGAGGGAGAAAAAAATCAAAATTCAAAATCTTATAAAAAATGAATTTTGAAAACTATGTTTACATGTAATTGGAAAAAATAAAATACTTTTCACACACAAAAAAAGAGTAGTGCCATGGTAGTGAGACCTTAGGGAGACCTGAAGGCAGTTGTTTCATGTGGTAACACCAGTTGGTTGAGAGATGGAAGTCATGGATATTGTAGTCCCAAAAGGGAAGAAGAATACCCCTTTTGATGTTGGCATCCTGAGACAAAGCCCCATTGCCCCATACTAGTCATGGTTCTGCCTTCATGATATTCCAGTGCTTCTCATAAAATTCAATGGATTCCCTATTGTTTGAGACACAGCCTAAGTTTAGAGAGCTTCGACCCCAGAGGACTGGCCATCAAGTGATCAACTTGTACCATAGTAGTTCCTGAAACTATCTCCTAAGCATGGAAGAGTTAGAGTTGGGCTCTACATGGGCAGATGGAGTGCCCACATCAGACTGAAATCACACCTCACTGAAGTATGAAAACCTATTTGAATTATGATAACCCATGTCCCTGTGCAGAGACAGGGAGAGTAAGGAACACATACCACGTTATTACTAATGCATCAGCCAAGATGTAAAAGCACAAAAAAGGATCCATGGCAACCCACATAGTGACGCTCATGGCCAGTGCCACATCTTTGGCAGGCTGACATTAACACATCCAGCAGTTGTGCAGTGCCATCTCTAGACCTGACATGTCACAGTGAAGCGGCTGCTTCAAACTTTGATTCCCAGTTGCCATGGCTGAGCCCCAGAGCCATTAGAGGAGCCGTTATTCATCAAGAGATCACAAAGAGTCTAGTTAGATGTGACTTGGTCTCTTTGGCCTCTGAGTTAACTTTAAATGAGGAGCCTCTTCTCCAGAAGAGAGGAAGGAATGTCATACACACACACACACACACACACACACACACACACACACACACACACTCTAAGCAAAAGAGTTGCCAACCCCTTTTTGAAGCAGAAGCAGAACAGCTAGTAGAAGCCAAAATAGCTCTAAAATGAGAGAAAAGGTGGAAAAAGTCCACCTGGGTTTAAGCCAGCTTTAGTGCTTATTGCTGTGTGATCCTGGACAAAAAAACGTAACTGTCTCTGTGCTATTTTCCCAATCTCTGCCCAGGGACATAGGTTATCATAATTTAAATAGGTTTTCATACGTCAGTGAGGTGTGGTTTCACAATGATGTGGGCACTCCATCTACCCATGTAGACCTCCATTCTATTCCATATTTAGTAGATGGTTTCAGGAATGACTATGGTCAATGCCTACTTCATAGCATTGAGGAAAGCCTTTTGCAAAGTGCCATATAAATATGAGCAATTAGTATAAAATCAGATGAAAATATAAAAGTTCTTTGCAAACCATAAAATACTAAATAGACATAAGGTCAATTATGTGTAATTATACTGCTGTTGAAGGGGGTGGGGCTTTGACGTTGTTGCCTAAGCTCCAAGCTTAGTTTCTCACCTGAAGGCAAGCAGTTGGCTTCAGGTCCCTTACCCCTGAGAGGAAAGCCCTATGCGTTCCGGGAGTTCTGTAAGGACCATGCTCTCCCTTCTTTTTTCCTCTTCTTTTGCTCGTTGTCTTTGGGTCAGGGAAGGCCTTTGCAAGCTTTAAGAGTTTTATGATATTATGGTTGTTGCTTGATCACGTCGGTTGCGTCCGATTCTCCATGGCCCCATTTGGGGTTTTCTTGGCAAGGATACTACAATGGTTCGCTATTTCCTTCTTCAATTTATTTTACAGATTTACTTAATTTATTTAACAGTGACTTGCCCAGAGTCACACAGCTAGTAAGAGTCTGAGGCAGGATTTGAACTCAAGAAGATGTGTCTTCCTGAGTCCAGGGCCCTATGCTGCCCCACTCCCCCATCCCCTGAGCCACCTAACTGCCCCTATAAAATATCTTATTAAAATTCTGAAGTCATTAATGTGAAAGTGAATGTAATCCTCAGGCCCACAAGCTATGGAAAGCCTGTATCATTTTTGAAAAATATTAATTTCCAGATTATTTATGAACTGTATTCCATGGACTTAGTCTAAAAGCACCTCCTCTCACTCCTGTCCCTCCTCTCCCACAAAAAGGCTTCCTCCAAAGACAGGTCCCTGCTTGCACCCCCACAAAGTCCCCAAGATTGATCTATTTAAGGTTCCCATGGCCCTGACTGATCATCAATAGCCTTGTTCCTTTTGATTTAATTGGAGAAATGTTCATACTTTGTAAAGGGATCACCAATTTTGCAGTGAGATTACCTCCTTGTTGGCACATTAAAGCTCCATACACTATCACTGAATAATACTATGCCTATATCAACTAATAATAATAATAAACAAGCATTTGCATCATTTCAGTTTGCTCTAAGTATATAGGTTTGCTTTAAGATTTACTAAGAACAGGGGCGGCTAGGTGGCACAGTGGATAGAGCACTGGTCCTGGATTCAGGAGGACCTGCATTCAAGTCTGGCTTCAGATACATAACACTTACTAGCTGTGTGACCCTGGGCAACTCACTTAACCTTATCGCCTGACCAAAAAAAAAAAAGATTTACAAAGAACTTCAGAAATATCTTCACATTTTCTCCTCACAACAATCTTGAGAAGCAGGTGCAATTATTATCCTCATTTTACAGATGAGGAAACTGAGGCAGAGGCTAAGTGACTTGCCCAGGGTAATATAGCTGGAGACGGCAACGGCAAACCACTCCAGTATCTTTGCCAAGAAAACTTAGAGTCAGATATGACTGAATGACTCAAGGACAACAATAATACAGTTAGCTAATGATTGTCTGAGACCGGATTTGAATTCAGGTGCTCTGAACTCTAGCTCCAGGGAGAGGGAGTAAGGGAAATCCCTTTCACATGAATGAATCAATCAGAAACTAAGGGGATATGCATCAATTGGGGAATTGTGGCATATAAACAAGATGGAATACTATTGTGATGTCAGAAGTAAAGAAATAGAAGACTTCAAAGAGACTTGGAAAATCTCTTTGAATTGATGCAGGCTGAAGTGAGCAGAACCAGGAGAATAAATTCTACAGTAACAACACTGTAAAGACACACATTTGAAAACTTTAGGAACTTTGTTCAGTGTAATGACCATCCATGACTCCAGAGAACCAATGATGAAACATGTTATCCACCTCCAATTTAAAGTACAGAGATTTTTTTTTAATTTTTTAATTTTATTTTATTTTCATTTCCAAATTCTCTTTCTTCTTCCACCTCTTTCCCCACACATTGAGAAGGCAAGAAATACAATACCCATTATACATATGAAGAGACCTATTTTTTGAACACTGCCAATAAGGGGATTTGTTCTGTTTAACTGTGTATAGGTAGTTTGTTTTTTCTGTTTTTCTCCAATGAGTAGGAGGTGGGAGGGAAAGAAAATGGATTTCTTTCATTGAAAAAATAAAATTTTAATTAAAAAAAAGGCAAAAGGATGGCTCATAGACATTTGGTGGCTATTGATGGGTTCTATATGTATTGTATTTTGTTTTCATGTATTTTTTATTTTGTTAAACATTTCTATGCTCAGAGTAAGCACTATACATACAGTACACAAGCATGCATGTCTATCTTCATGAAGGGCCAATTCCATTAGGCCTTGGTTACCATGATTAGTGCAGCAAGTTCATAGAAAGAAGGAGGGGCTTCACCAGGAGGTGGGAGCTTAGAACTAAGTTCTAAATGAATAGAGCCGTACATCTACATACCCAAATGGTGTGGTAGTAAATATTTAATAATTGGTTGTATGAAAAGGCACAACACACTTTAAAATTTAATCTGAATTATTAACATTCTCTCCATCACTTTCTTAAGTCCAGACAAAGAACAATACAAGAAGTCAGACCCTGATTTGTAGCATTTGCTGATTTCAGAAGTTTAAATGCTTACACTGAGTGTTTAACATGGGATTCTAGAGCCGGTACTAGCTGTTTCCAGCACATCCCAGCGCACACCCCTTGTCTCTGAGTTGGCCTTGTTCCAGAAAGAGTGCTAGAGCTGAGGCTAAAAGGTGGCCAATAGGAAGAACTATTGAGGCCCTAGAAATGACTCAGCTCTTGAATCCATGGAGCATGTACAGACCACCAGGGCCAGATGGGGACAAGCCTAGCTCCAGATTCACAGAGTGGCTATCAGCACCATGTGATAATCAAATCTATGGAGCAGCTAAGACTGAGAGAGAGAAGTCTAAGAATGCTTTAACTCTTAATTGATCAAGAACACCAATATTTCATGCTTTATAGAATTTTTGAGCTGGAAGACATCATCTAGTCAATTATCTTTTCAGAAAAAAAGCTGGAGACTGCTACAAATTAAAAAAGCCTTGCTTTCAAGGTCCCAGCCAGACTAACAGGCAGTTTGCCATGACAGCTCAAAACAGGAATTGGTCCCAAGAATTACAAATAGGAACACAGAAGAGTGGAGATTGAGGATCTCATTTTCAGCATGTTGTGTCAGGGCCAGGCAGAAGGAGGGTTGGTGAAAGAAGACGTGTAGCAAACTGCATAGAGTATGCTTGCAATATCTGATTGTCTACCATGCTGGGTAATTACTATCTCTACTCAACATGTATACGCTGGTCACCCTCTCTCCCAGAAGGGGCACTCAATAGCTAAGGGTCCGTAGGCAAGTGACTCAACCTTCTTGAATGTAAGTTTTCACATTTGTAAAATGGGCATAATAACTGTAGTGCTTACTTCCTGGTGTTACTGGTAAGGATCAAATGTGATATGGTACTCTGGAAAATAGCCCTGAATTTAGAGTTAAAGGATCTGGATTTTCATTCTACCCCTACTACTGACCTCTGTGACCTTGGGCAAGTCATGTGTCCTCTTGGGTCCTCAAGCTTCCTCATCTATAAAAAGGAAGGGATGACCTCTGAAGAACCTTTCAGCTCTGCTCTGCAAACCCTGGAGCCCCATATAAATATCAGCTATTTTAATTATTCCTCCCATCCAAATTTATCTTGAACTTTCAGGGCAAAGGAAGAAATCTTTGATACACAGCCCAGACAGATGTGGCTCTTGGCTTAATTTTATTCATGGAGCCAATCATCATTTATGATGATGGTTGTGAAAAATCCAACATGGCTTTGAAAACCTTTAGCAGCAATGATCTATGAGGCCACAATGTGGATGTGTTAGTTCATGAGTCTGTGCATCTATGGCTTTCTTTCTGAGTCATTTATGTCTTCCCTTCTGTCCTTGTATTTGTCTTTCTGTCTCTGTCTCTGTTGTTCTGCCTGCCTTCCTCACTCTTTCTCTCCATGTCTCTCACTGGCTCCTTCTCTCTTTTGTAGTTCGCATCCACTTTCTCCCCTCTTATTCCCTCCTCTCACTCTCTCCCTTGCTTTGTTTCTTCAGTAAATCAATGATCTTGGATTTCATCAGTGTGGATTGTTCCTCCAGCTCCTCCACAGATAGAGACACGCTCTGTGTCTCAGTGGATGGTCTTCAAGAGTTGCTGTGGCCAAAGAACTCATCTTCCTAAGGTCCACTTGCTGATGAGGCTCTGTCCCTGAACTAGTCATAATTTAATCCTGAAGTATATGTTTTGTCATGTTTATTGAATAGGAGGTTTATGTTTCCTCTTTTTCAGGTTTAAAACTAGACTAGAATGACTAGAAAATCTTATATTACTCTGTTAGAAAACTCTTTAAGCTTAAATTAAGTTGCTTTTAATTTATGTAGTCCAAGATTTCTCTTTCCTGTGTCAACGGTATGGGGAAAATGGCTTTGTCCCAGTTGGAGAGCGTAGTGATCTTCATTAAAGGCTGTAATGCTTATATAAAGTGATATACAATGAAATGCTATAGAGTTGTCTGCTCTAGAGAAGTTTAAGAAAAAAGTAGACCTATTTCTCTTCTTGGTCGAGGTGAGAGACTTCACACTATCAATTATTTCTCCTACCCCTCTCTCTTACATCTTCAATTTCTTCCCCTCTATTGGCTTCCTAGTCCTGCCCAGCTGTACCAGAGGATGCAGCTTATTTCCTTTTTCATAGCAATAGACGGATGGTATAGTGGGTAATGTAGGGTGTATGAGGTGTCCAGGAAGGACTAGCACCTCTGGTGTTAGGGCTGCTAAGCCCTTTTCAGGGCTATCATCCACCATTGGTGTCCACCTGCTACCCAGCTCTCATCCATGGCCCCAAGGAGCTGTAGCACATGTGGTGGCCACATCCAGGTAAAATCATCTCAGTAGATGGGCTAAACCAGTTTGAGGGTAACCAACATGCCTCAGATCCATAGATGAGTTAAGGGGAGGTCTACCCCGAGCATGTGAAGACTTTGCCATGTGGAATGGGAGGATGAGAACCATCTATTCCAATGGCCATGAAAGTGACTGAAGCAGGCTCTGTGCAGCTCAGGGAGCTTGGTCAGATATTGAAGATGCCAAGGTCATCCACTGCCTCCCAGACCATCACCAGTCATCTTGATTTTGTCTTGCCACTCGATGCCACTTCGATGACTCTGGAAGAGAACATGAGGCTGACAACTTTGTGCCTCACTTAAATCCTATTCAAGCACAAGTGAAAACATCCCCCATGATATCATTAGTCCTCTTCAAAAACAAAGGATGAACAACCACATGGATAGAGACTTAAAGTCAAGAAGGCCTGAGTTCAAACCCTGCCACAGACACTTAACAGCTGTGACTGTCAGGCAAATCCCTTAACCTTTCTCAGCCTTAGTTTCTTCATTTCTAAACCTAGGATAATAACGTCACCCACTTTGCTAAGTTGTCATGAGGATAAAATGAGATAATGTTTGTGAAGGGTTATGCAAACTTTGAAGGGCTGTATAAACCCTGGTTATTGATGTTGTTCCTAAAGAATGTTGATTTCTGCAGTTTCCCATAAAGGTCTCTGAGTCATGCACCTCTGCTTATGCAAAGCCTGACTTCTGACTAGTTAGCAAAAGTGCACCTTATTATTCTCCTTCCTCTGACTCAGACTTTGAGTTTATATGGCAAAGTTTATCCCAGGAGCCTCATGTACATGTTACTTGGAAGTTAACCATTTATCTGTAATAAACAGTGCCTTGTTGGCTCAGGAATCATCTGCCCATATTCTCAGAGTGTGGCAGCCCTGACCCAGGGAATAGGTAGGGAACAAGCAGGATTACTCTGTTAATTTTCATTCATTTGTTCATTCATTCATTCATTCATTCATTCATAACAAAGATCAAATCTTACCAATTCAAAATCAGCCAGTTTTACCCAGTTTTAAATCAAGTGGGGTAGTGTTGTCTTGTAGGTGGGATCGTGGCCTGGGTGTTACAAAACCAATTCTATTTTTAGCTTATTCACTGGATAATTTTAAACCAACCAAATGGAAGGATTCCTCTGGGCCTGCAGACAGGTAAAAAGGGTCTCGATTTGCCAACAGGTACTTGTACCTGCCAGCCTTGCTGTAGACGCTACTCCCGGTTTTGAGCATCTTCCCTGAGGTACTTAGAGGACACTTAGCCTATTGGCTGAAAACTCAGTCTTGCTTCTTCATTCAATATTTCAATACTTCAATAACTCTTCTTAATGGGACTATTCTCTCCAGCCATGCTGACTGTGATAAATCTAGGTCATTTCATCTTGTGTGACTGGTCCGTGTCCTCTCATAGTACCATGTCCAGTCCTCCACAGGATGTCCACCCAACATGAAGGTCTTCCTCTTGATCTCTTCACATTACTTGGATACCAGTGTAGCCTATAGACTGTCCATCTGTTGTCTCCCACTCTACAAACTTGACTGGCCTACCTCCTTTTCTGGCCCTGCATTTATCTTTTTGAAGCTATGGTTAACACTGACTAATCTGTAATATGCTGAAGTCTATTTATTCTAACCATGAAGCTCTCTGTTGCCTTTTGGGTGATCCATAGTTTTCATTCCTCAGAAATTGGCACTCCGTTATTCACAACCATATGACATCACTGAAAAAACAGTGGTGTTTTTAAAAGGCTGAATTTTGTCTCAAGTAGCAGCTTAAAAAAATTTTAAAATACAAGCCAGTCGAATCTCCTCTACCTACTCAATTTTGGATCTAGTTCACTGTCCATCTATAAGGTCTGTTCACTGTATATGTGCTGGTGGACCATCCATTCCATCACATGCTTGGCAATAAGCATTGGTCCTATTTTCCACTCAGTTTTCCCTATGTGGATAGTAAGGCTGAATATTTTTGATTGACTTGGGATCTCATTTAGGAGCCTCAACAATAACCCAAGGTGTGATGTAATTAGCACAGTAGGGATTATACTTTCTCTGGCATAAGGAACTCTCTCAAGTCACTACTTCCTTTGCAATTTATAGCCTTAGTGAGTTGCCTAGAGCCCTGAGAAATCACGCGATTTGTCCAGGATCAGCTGGTATGTGTGATTCACTCTGGGACTAGCTCTCTGTTCACTATGCCCCAATGCCCCTGGAATCAGCACAATGCCACACATAGATGGAAGCATTTTGAAGACCTCAGAATGGATAGGGAAGTCAAGTCCTCTTTTATCTAGAGTGGACAAGCTCCAAGACAGTGGAAAACACCTTTGGCAAACATATTTCATATGACAGCTATTGAAGAGTAGAGTCATATTTGGAGGCAAAGGGTCCAACTGGTATCCCCTCACATGCCACCATATAGGTACCTGCCTGTATCCTGACATGAAGTGCTTGCTATCTATGGAAAGTTCACTGAATCTAGAGTCAAAGGACCTGGATTAGGATCCTGACTCTATAGTTATTGTATACATGGCCTTGGGCAAGTCACTTCATGTTGGGGGCTTCAGTTCATTCATTTGTAAAATAAGGGGAAAAGACTAGGTAGTCTTTAAGGTCACCCTGGTCCTGGCCTTTGTCCTTTTCTTCTTAAGGCAATTGGGGTTAAGTGACTTGCTCAGGGTCACACAGCTAGTGCCAAGTGTTTGGTCTGAGGCCAGATTTGAACTCAGGTCCTCCTAACTTCAGGGCCAATACTCTATCCACTGTGCCACCTAGCTGCCCCTGCCTTTGTCTTTTTCAAAAGGCTGTCTTTGAATCAGTAGTGCATATTTTAACATTTTTTTCACACCATCCATTCTTGATTAACCCTTTCTTCTAATAGACATTTTCAAAAATCGTTTTTGTCTCAATTCAATTTAACACACATTTATTAAGCTCCTACTGGGTGCTAGCCACAAAGAAAAATACAAAGAAAAATTCCAGAGACAGCTAGGTGGGGACACAGTATATGGAGCACTAGGCCTGGAGTCAAGAAGAATGAAGTTAAATCCAGCTTCAAACACATCCTAGCTGTGTGACCCTGGGCAAGTCACTTAACCTTTGTATGCCTCAGTTTCCTCAACCATAAAATGAGAATAATAATAGCACCCACCTTTCAAGGTTGTTGTGAGGATCAAGTGAGATATAATTTGGATTACTTTGGTGCCCTCAATGTCTGACCAGCCTTTAAGCATTCCACAATGCCTGTTTCAGCTGCGGTCATTGCCATTGAAACAAACTGCTCTTCTGCTGGAAGAAGTCTTCACATGCTTGGGGTAGACAGCCCCCTAAATCACCCATGAGTCTGAGGCCAGTTGGTTACCCTCAACCTGGATTAGCCCATCTGCTGAGACGGTTTTACCTGGATGTGGTCGCTGGGCGTGCTTCAGCTTCTTGGAGCTGCAGGTGAGAGTTGAGTGACAGATGGACACCAACGATGGATGAACAGCCCTGAAAAGGGCTCAGCAAGCCCTTACACCAGAGGGCTGGAGCTCCCTGAACACCCCACATAATCCAATAGTAGTAGCATTAAGGGGAAAAGCTTTCTATAGAAGGTGAAGTTTTAGCTGGGACTTGAAGGAATCCAGGAAGCAAAGGTGAGGAGAAAGAGCATCCCAGACATGGGAGACAGTGAGCCCAGAGTCAAGAGACAGAATGTCTTGTGCAAGGAACAGCAAGGGGGCTGGTGTCACTGGATGTCAGAGTATATTGGGGTGTGTGTGTGTGTGTGTGTGTGTGTGTGTGTGTGTGTGTGTGTGCGGTGGTAAGAAGACTGGAAAGGTTGGGACTGAAGGTTATGAAGGGCTTTGAATTCCAGATTTTATATTTGATCCTGAAGGTAATAGGGAGCCACTGGAGTTTATTGAGTAGGGGGGCAGGGAGGGGGTTGATGACAAGATCAGGCTTATGCTTTAGGAAGATCACTGACACCTGAGTGGGGGATGACCTGGAGTAGGGAGAGACTAGCAGGCAGTTACGCCAATCCAGCAGAGAGGTGATGAGGGCCTACACCAGGAAGTGTACAAGAGATGTCACAAAGGTCAAATCAACAGGCCTTAGCAATAGATTGGATAAGAGAGAGTCAAGAGACGAGGATGATGCTTGAGAGTCTGGATGGATAACTGGGAGGATGGTGGTGCCTTTGTTAGTGGTAATAGAAAAGTCTGGAACAGAAGAGGGTTTAGGTAAAAAGCTAAGGAGTTCAGTCTTGGACACGTGACTTTCAGGTATCTGCAGGACAGCCAGGTCAGGATGCCACCTCCAATTACTGCCCTTCCAATTCATTAGCCTCCTAAACTCCTGTGCCCGTACATCACCTATTGACCAATGCTGTCTTACCTCCAGGATCCCAATCTCCTTATCATCATAGAATGAAAATTCCTTGAAGAGCACAGACTACTTCATTTTGTCCTTGTATCCTCAGTACTTATCATAGTGCTGGGCAGAGTAGGTCTGCTTATTGATTGATTTATTGATTCCTCTCTTGGGTCATACTCTCCTATGCTTCTATCTTTCCATCCGCCCCATTTCTCCTAAACTTCTTCTTTGTCCTCACCATGCCCTATAGTGCATCCTACACCTGCCTGATCTGGTCTTGTCATATGCAAAATAAAAAGGTCAGACTAGGTGTGAGGTCCCTTCAAGCTTCATGTCTTTGAACTTCTGGATGGGCTAGAATCCAGGTCTGCTACCTGTGTGAACCTGGACAGATCACCCAACTGCTCTGAACCTCTATGAAAGGTTGGATGCTAGGGTCCTTTTCAGATACTGTGCCTAGGTGGCACAGTAGATAGAATGCTAGGTTTGGAGTCAGCAAGATTCCTCTTCCTGAGTTCAAATCCAGCCTCAGACGCTTACTATCTGTGTGACCCTGAGCAAGTCACTTAACCCTGTTTGCCTCAGTTCCTCATCTATAAAACGAGCTGGAGAATAAAATAGCAAACCACTCCAGTATCTCTGCCAAGAAAACCCCAAATGAGGTCACAAAGAGTCGGAAACAGCTGAAAAGACCCAACATCTATGTGCCAGGCATTGTGATAAATGCTTTACCAATATTGTCTCATCTGATCTTAACAATAACCCTGGGAAGCAGGTGTTATTACTATCCCCATTTTACAGCTGAAGAAACTGAGGCAAACCAAGGTTAAGTGACTTACCCAGTCTGAAGCTGAATTTGAACTCAGGTCTTTCTGATTCCAGGCCTAGCACTCTGTCCTTCAATGTAAATCTATGATCCTATGAACTGTAATTAGAAATCTTTTTTCTTTCTGAATACTTTGTGCTATATAGTGTATTCTGAGATTTATAAACAGAAAGTGAATAAATAATAACTCTTTTCCCTAATACCATGTAGTATTAGGTAAGCTAAATTAGCTAACTTACGTGTTATGAGAGTTATAAATAAACAAGTATGCTCTAAATGAAAGATTCCATATTATTGTGCTATAAGAAATGATGAGGTGGATTTCAGAAAAATCTGGAAAGACTTACATGAACTGATGCTGAGTGAAGTGAGCAGAACCAGGAGAACATTGTACACAGTAACAGCAACATTGTGCAATGATCGACTATGAATGACTAAGCTCTTCCCAGAAATACAATGATCTAGGATAATTCCAAAAGACTAGTGATGGAAAATTCTAACCACATTCAGAGAAAGAACTTTGGCATCTGAATGCAGATCGAAGTATAGTTTTCACTTTTTTTTTCTTGTGGTTTTTCCCTTTTGTTCTGATTCTTCTTTCACAACATGACTAATGTGGGAATATGTTTAACATGATTGTACATGTATAACCTATATCACATTGTTCACTGTCTTGGGCAGAGGAGAGGGAGGAAGAAAAATTTGGAACTCAAAATCTTACAAAAATGAATGTTGAAAACTATCTTCACGTATAAGTGGGGAAAAAATACTATTAATTTAAAGAAATTAAGTGAAGATTCCATTTTTGTAGAATAAAAAGGGGAAATTAGTTTATTTATAAAAAGCTTGACTGTACTAAGCAGTATTAGGTTTTCTTAAATAGTAAGCCTTGAAGAAAGTGGGCTTGTTCTGCCGGGACTACTTTAATTGGGAAACCACAAGTTGGTCGTGTTGTGGAAGGTCCTGGAAGGTGAAGGCGGCATAAATGTGTGAGTCTTAGTTACAAGTGTCAAAGAATAAATGGCTTCAGTAGGATTTGCTTTGACTTCTTCATGCTTTTTGTTCCTCATAAGTCACAACAGCATTCCACTCAAATATTCAACAAGTTCCTGTAAAAATCAAATGGCTATTTACTTTCCTAGATAAATGGAAAGTCAAGAGAATATCACATTCCCAAACTCCACAGTTTCTAGTTTAATTTTCTTCCTCTTAAAGCTAAGGGCTTGTATTTTATTTATTTATGGTAGTGAAGAAGAAAAGGTAGGAGGGAGTACTTTTTTCCCATGGGGAGGGGCGTGCAATTAATTAAGGTTGGGAAGGTCTAATTTCTCTCCTCTTCCACACCTAAAAAATAAACAACAGCTAAAGAGATACATTAAAACTTCAGCTCTCCAGAGTGACCTTAGAGACCTTCAAACTTAAGAACATCTCTGGATCTAGAGAGAACCACGGGAAAAAAAGGCAAGGCCTCCTCCTCTGGGAAGCCTTCTCAGATCCTCCCCCAGTACCTGTTGCCAGCTACAGAATTTTCTCCCTCTTCACATTTCCACAGGGCCGCTTATTTAGATCTTTTCTCTGTTCCGTCACACTCTACCTTGGATTATTGTTGGCCAGTCAATCAGAGCCAGAGCGATTTGGGTCTTGCATGTCATGGCATCACCTCCATAATGTCATGGTCCTTTTCAAGAATGAAGGACAAATAAAAACAACCACCACCACCTTGGATCATACTTAGTGTCATAGCACAGAGTTAGAGCCGTAAGGGACCTCAGATACTTCTACTCTACCCTCTCCTTTTACACATAAGGAAATTTAGGCCCAGGGAGATTAAAAAGGTTTAAGGATTTGCCCAAGATCAAATGCCAAATTGGAGATTCAAACCAAAACATACGAATTCTAGTACAGGCAGATCTCATCTTACTGCATTTCTCTCCATTGTGCTTTGTAGATACTTCGTTTTTTACAAATTGAAGGTTTGTGGCAAGCCTTCATCGAGCCAAGCTACTGGGGCCATTTTTGTAACAGCATGCGCTCACATCATATCTCTGTGTCACATTCTGTTAAATCTCACAATATTTCAAACTTTTTCGTTATTATTGTATCTGTTACGGTGACCCGTGATCAGCATTCTTTGATGTTACTCTTGTAATTGTTTTGGGGAGACACAAAATGTGCCCGTAGTAAGATGGTAAACTTAATCGATAAATGTTGTGTGTGTTCTGACTGCTCCACCCACTGGGTGTTCCTCCATTTTTCTCCCTCTCCTCAAGCCTTCCTATTCCCTGAGACAGAACAATGTTGAAATTAGGCCTGCTAGTAACACCACAATGGCCTCTAAGTGTTCAAGTGAAAGGAAGAATTAATCACTGTGGCAAACTTCACTGTTGGCTTATTTTAAGAAGTTCCCACAGCCACCCCAACCATTTAGCAACCATCACCCTCATCAGTCAGCAGCCACCAACATTGAGGCAAGACCCTCCATTAGCAAAAAGATTACAACTTGCTGAAGGCTCAGATGATGGTTAGCATTTTTTTAGCAATGAACTATTTTTTAATTAAGTTATGTACGCTGGTTTTTTTGATGTAATACTATCTCACACTTAATAGACTACATTACAGTGGAAGCATAACTTTCATATGCACTGGGAAACAAAAAAATTTGTGTAACTATTGCGATATTCACTTTATTGTGGTGGTCTGGAACTGAACCCACAAATCTCTCTGAGATACACCTGCAGAACGTAAATTCCTTAAGGGCCAACAGTGGGGGGGGGGGGGAAGAAGGCAAGGAAGGTTTTTCTTTTTGTTTGTTTGTTTGTATTTAGTGTAAGATCGTGATTGACACCACCTCATAACATCTTGGTTCAGATTCTTCAACTAGGTGAGAACATGTTTCAAGCAATTAATCAAAAGACCTTAGCCTTAAATATGAAAAGTTTGTGAAGGCCATTGAATTAAGTGAAATGACAATAGATAGAAAGTCTCTGTTCCAAAAAGCCAGGAAACTTGGTTATACCTCCATAATCTATAAATCATAGAGCTGTGAAGATGGAGGAATTACAAAAATTGGAGCATGTGGTTTTCTAGCACACCTTTAAAGAATAAATGAATATAGGACTGAGTTGTGACAGATCAGAGAGATGTCAAAGAGAGTCTCTGGCTTTTAAGCTTCTCAGCAAAAGGCCCAGGTTACAGGAAGCACCTCGTTCACTCCTTTTTCTTCTTGATGCCTATCTATCCAGAGACACTATGATATAATATGCTATTTCACTAGCCAAACATTTCCAATAAATTATATTATACCTACCTTACAAAGAGGCCAGGGTTAACTGGAAATGTATAGAAATGAAAAGTTTGACAGATGTGTCAGAGGTGAGACTTGAAAGGATGCCAAACGCTGCGTTAAGTGCTGGAAATATAAATAATAAAAAGGAAGACAGCCCCTTCCCTCAAGGAGCTTACACTCTAATGGGGGGGGGGAGACAACACACAAAAGGAGGCAGGAATGGGGAGGAGACACCAGAGGGTATCTGGTTCCATGAAGTTGAAACCAGGCAGAGCAGCAAATGCAGAATGGAGTGAGCTGAGTCCAACTTCTGCATTCTATAAATGGCAGCTAGATCGTGTTGCAGTGGATAGAGCACCAGGCCTGGAGCCGCAAAGACTCCTCTTTGTGAGTTCAAATACAACCTCAGACACTTACTAGCTGTGTGACTCTGAGCAGGTCACTTCGCCCTGTTTGCCTCAGTTTCTCCATCTGTAAAATGAGCTGGAAAAGGGAATGGCAAATCACTCCAATGTCTCTGCCAAGAAAACCCCAAATGAGGTCACAGAGTAAGACCATTCAACAACAAAACATTGGGAGGAGTTTGGTACTCTACCCTCCAAACAGAAGGAAGAAGAGGCTGAGAGAGGTGGGGTCAATCAAGTATTAAATGGGGGAGGGGGGGAGAGAGGGGGAGTTGAAACCAGGTAGGGCAGTAGTAGGTCCAGAGCAGCAAAAATCAAAGAAAAGCTTTTTTTTCGCTTTGGCATGTGAAACAGCTAAAGTACAGTTATCCCTTCCACATCCCAGGGGTTAGGGGCGCAGCACCCCCTCGATCTGGAAAATCCACATAAAATTTTTTGGCCCTACCTTTGTACCAGAGAAGTCTGAATTATGGTATTAAAAGATAAAATATGTTGATGTTACACAATACTATACATATATTGCATGCATTTCTGAGTCTCTAAACTTTTTCTATGTTGTCTGCTTAAAAAAAAAAGAAATGAAAAGTTTGACAGAGAACCCCACCTCCACCTTACTAATAAGTAATTCTTATTAATTCTCCTAACTTAGAGGCAACTGGTGACATGGTAAATAGAGCATCAGGCCTGGAGTCAAGAAAGACCTGAGCTGAAGTCTGGCCCCAGATACTTACCAGCTGTATGATTCTTGCCAAGTCATTTAACATTCGTTTGCCTTAGTTTCCTCAACTATCAAACGGTGATAATAATAGCACCTACCTTCACAGGGTTGTTCTGAGGATCAAATAAGACAGTATTTGTAAAAGCACTTAGTATGGTGCCTTGCACATAATAGGCACTATATAAATGTGTACTTTTTTCCTTCCCTCTTCCCTGATTGGGGGCTTCAAGCAACAGTGAATTAACTAATAACTTTTTGTCTAAAGCAAACATCCTAAATCCATAGTGGAGGGTACCTGGACCTTAGCAGCCATTGTACTGAGCCAGGCTTAAACAGACATAATTATTACAGGCTTACCAGTGCTAGTTGTCATAACAGAGTGCCATAATATACTGATACCTGTGGTTGATACTGTTATTGCTGTATCTAATTTGTATTATTGGAATTAATCAAATTGTTTGGCCAATTGTGGTATTGCTCTTTGGTGGTTGGGTAAATCTTGGCATTATGAAGTAACATTAGGAGGATATGAAAAGAGCATGGTGCCTCACATATGTTCAGCCTTTGATAAATGTTTATTGAATTTGGACTGGGGAAGGGAAGCTCAACATTCCAAAGTGTTGGAGAAGCTGCCTCACAAGGAGCACATTCATGGATGAAGACCAAGTGTATCAGGGCCACATTCTGAAGTCATTCTGTGCCTGTCCGGAAAGGATTTATGAGAAAGGGAAGAAAGGCAAGTTTCAATATACTTCCTACTCAGCTTTCCGAACTCTCTCATTTATTGGCAGAAAAAAGTGGCTATGAGCCATTTTCAAATACAAAAGATTGCATCTATTAATACATACCACGAAAAACCTCTTTCCTTATATCCCTTTCCCATTCTTCATAAGTGTTAATCCGCCCCTCTTCTCTTTCTCTCCTTCTCTCTATCCTTTTCTCTCTCCCTCCCTTTCATGCCCTTTCTGTTTGTTTATTTCACTGAGGGTTTTGGTCATGGAAGCTAGTTTTTACCATCAGCGTCATTCTCCACCTAGTCAGTTCTTAGCTTGAACTTTCTAATTGATAAGAGGTCAACCCTAGGGTGTAGGGGTGATAGTACTTTTCCTCTTTCGGTCTCTGGACTCATAGATATTGTCAGTATCTTTTCTACCCAGCTGATATAATGATAATAAGGGTGGTTCAAATCTGGCCTCAGACACTTAACTAGCTGTGTGACCCTGGACAAGTCACTTAACCCTGTTTGCCTCAGTTTCCTTATTTGTAAAATAAGTTAGAGAAGGAAACGGCCAAACATTCCAATATCTTTGTCAAGAAAACCTCAAATGGGGTCATTAAGAGTCAGACATGGGGGGCAGCTAAGTGCCGCAGTGGATAGAGCACCGGCCCTGAAGTCAGGAGGACCTGAGTTCAAATCTGGCCTCAGACCAAACACTTGACACTTACTAGCTGTGTGACCCTGGGCAAGTCACTTAACCCCAATTGCCTAAAAAAGCAAAAAAAAAAAAAGAGTCAGACATGAATGAAAAATGACTGAACAACAGCAAAAATGGTAATAATAATAGCTTGTAAACAGTGCTTTGTGGTTTGTTTGGCCCTTTACATATGTTATTTCATTTGATCCTCAAAACAAACCTGTGAAATAGGGCTATCATCTCCATTTTACAGGTAAGAAAACCAAGGCTGAAAGAGGTTAAGTAATTTGCCCAGAGTTACACAGTTAGTGTTTGAAACATGATTTGAACTCAGGTCTCCCTTATTCTAAGTCAATAAATAAATCAGTCAATAAATATTTATTAAGTGTCTATTATGTACCAGGCACTGTGCTAAGCATTGGGGCTACAAAAAGAGGCAAAAAACAGTCCCTGCCCTCAAGGAGCTCACAGTCTAATGGGGAGACAGCATGCAAATAAATATATATAAACGAGTTCTACACAGGATAAATAGGAAATAATCTACAGAGGAAAAGCACTAGAATTAAGAGGGGCTAGGCATGACTGAAAAGGCAATCTGTTGGAGGAGACAGGATGGAATGGAATCATTTGAACAAGTAGAGGAGCTAGCCTTGATAAGGAGTAAGGCCCCTTCATCGGGCTGTTGTTTGTCCTTCATTCTTTTTTTTTTTTTGGCTAGGCAATGGGGTTAAGTGACTAGCCCAGGGTCACATAGCTAGCAAGTGTTATGTGTCAGATTTGAACTCGGGTCCTCCTGAATCCAGGGCCAGTGCGCTATCCACTGCGCCACCTAACTGCCCCTGTCCTTCATTCTTGAAGAGGACTGTGACATCAGGGAGGTGATGCCATGACATGCAAGTGAATTGGATTTAAGCGAGGGAGGACTATGCAAAGTCACCAGCCTTGATTTCTCTGAAGAAGAGGAAGTTCATGGTAAATGGCCTTAATTTTTTCTTTAAAATACAAGGATCTCAGCTGGGGGGGGCGGGTGCGGAGAAGCCATAGGAAGTTTGAGGAGGGATAAGAAAGTTTGGAAAAGCTGCTGTGGAGAGTTCAATAGTATGTTTATAAAGTGCCTAGTAGCAGTGAGAGCCCAGTTGGGATTGTGTAACATAAATCTGTAGTTGACCCAATCAGAAAAGTTGTGTGATTTTCTCTACCTTCATTCAGCAGCATGTGTATAGAAGTTTAAGCAGTGGATGGTGGGATTACTCTGAGGCTGAGGCTTGGGAGGGAGCAATTGTTGATATGATAAAAGAGCTAGGGACTCAATAGAAAAGAACAATGTGGAGTTGAATTAGTTCACCAAGGAGTCAGAGTGAGAAAAAGAGGAGAGAATGGCTAGTGTAGGGGTGACTGCCTGGGAAATATCAGTGATCTGAGTGGAATGAGTGAAGGTGCCGCCAGTACTAGAAAGGGTGGCCAGGTAGGCTGTGTGAGCAGGGAACCGGGGGCCAGTAATAGCTAAAAGATGGAAGGAGCAGGAGATGAAGAGAAGTTTGTTGCCTATGGAACAAATATTCCAAAGGGCACAGTGGAAAATGTGGGAGAAACTTTGGGGTGGGAGTGCATGAGGTGATGGGAGTAAGGAATCAAGTGAAGGGGAATGGGAATGCGGGGTTGAATGATGACTTATACAGGTTCAGATTCACTGGGATATGTAGGATACAACCAGATGTGAGAATGTTCCTCACTGAGTGGAAGACACTGGTCTTCTTCCCAGAGGAGGCTGGAGACAAGTGGTCAGGTATGAGGTCCTGTTTCACTAATCCCCTTCCCTCCAAAGGCTGGAGGTTAAGCAGGAAACTGGGCAGCAGGAGGTGGGATAATTGCGTTAATATGGAAGGCAAGGAAATGTCTTGTGCAACGACGGTGTGACAGCAATATTCTATTAGAAATAATGAAGGCATGCAACTGGGAAATAAGAAATACAGGAAATGGGGTATAGAAATCTATCCTGCCCTACAGCAAAGTAGAGGGGGAATGGGATAAGAGAAGGCGGGGAGAGATAGAAGGGAGGGCAGACTATGGGAAGGGATATTCAGCATGCATGCCATCTTGGGGTGGGGGAAGGGGCGAGATGGGGTGAAAATTTGGAACTCAAAATCTTGTGGAAGTAAATGTTGAAAACTAAAAATAAATAAATTTTAAAATAATAATAATTTTTTAAAAATACAAAAGAAAAAAGCAAAAAAAAAAAATCCAATCTCTAAGCAGTAGATATTAGGTCAGAGGGACTCAGTTGACACCATGCCCTGGCAATGTGGGTCAGAAAATGGAAAATACTTAGATAAAGTCCATTCTATGATCAGCTCTTCCCAGTAAAAAAATAAAATAAAAATAGTGAAGGCAGTGATCCCCCTTTGACTCCAATAGCTTAGAAAGTAGACTACTTTTTCCTCTAATAGAATACTACTTGAAAGAGTCCAGTTGCTTTTCACCACTGTGATCAGTTAAATTATAGATTAAGTCATTATTATTATATTCATTTATTAAATTATTAAAATTACTAAATCATTATGGATTCTGTTCCCTTAGATCTGTGTTCTTTGTTCTGCATCCCTTCATACAATTGTTCTTGAAGTTAAAAAATAACCTAAAATCTTTGTCGTGGTTTTCTTAGGCATCTGAAAGAATGCAACTTAAGGGTGCGATTTTGTTGTTGTTATTGTTGTTAGTTTGATCCGAATCTCCTCAGCTGGCACAGCCACGAAGTGCCCCATTGACAAGAAGCCAGAATAGCAGCTGATGAAGCGGTCTTCACCCTCAAGGGACTGGTGATGAACCAGCCTTCTGATATGGAGATGCTGCCACCATGCCATTATGGTGAAAGGCTTTTTCTCTGAGTTGCTTCTCCAAATGTTCTGAGCCATCCACAGATTCTCCCACTTTGTAAGACCACTGACCAGGGTTAAGGGGAGAGTCTGTAGGTACGGGCCCACACTGTGTAAGACTGACGGGCCCATGTGTGGGGATCAAGCCTGAAGTCACATTCAAACCAATTGCCCTAACTGCCTCCTGCTTAGGCTAAAAATCAAAGCAAGTGTCTTGAACTCAAAAAGTTTCATCGACCTCCAGACTTTCCCAACCAAAATGGGACCTATGAGAAAAGATGAAAGGAGTTCAAATTATTTAGACTGGCAAAGAGGCTAGGGGGAAAGCAGGGAGAACTACCCAACTGGACAAAGGGTTGTTGTTATCCTAGGGAGAGCCCGTGCTTTTCTTGATCTCCCCAGAGGACAGACTAAGAGAGGGTCTCAAATTGCAATGAGAGAAAATTAAATTCATTTAGAGTCATAGGATTAAAAATAAAGAAGCTCCAGATGGTGAGTTATGTGGGCCCCGCAAGTGCTTCTGAGAAATGGGAAAGCTTGAGGAAACAAGACACTCATCTCTCTGGGAGCCTGTGGATATTTGGATGAGCCAAAAATCAGGGCAAGAATCTCCATGGGAGAGAAGTAAGATCACTGGCTGGTCCCTTCATGTACAATTGGGTTGATTCAGTTCTCAGGCTCTCTTCCTAAGGTAAAGCATGTTTATTTTTCATCTGAAGGTTTTCCTCTTTACATTTTAATGCCATTGTCTGCCCCTCTCAAGTCTCAAAGGACTTGAACCCTGACTTCCTGAATCAGGACAGTCCTCTATTAGCTATGTTACATCGACATATTCATGGGTCTGAACCAAAATGGGGGGAAGGGAGTAAGTGTTTATATAATGGCTGCTACATGCCAGGCACTGTGCTTACCCTGCTGGGTAAATGCTGTTATTATCCCCATTAAACAGTTAAGGAAACTGAGGCAAATCAAAGTTAAGTGACTTGCCCAGAGTCACACAGCTAGTAGCCTTAGACTGAATTTAAACGCAGGGCTCCCTGACTCCAGGCCCAGTGCTCTATCCATGGTGCCATCTAGCTGCCCTAGGACTTTTTTTTCCCCAACTCTTTGCCTTTTTTTTTCAGATATATATCCAGTAGTAGCATTAATGATTCTAAGAGTATGAATATACTATTAGACTATACTTACACTTAAGAATCTCTTCCTATCTTGCCATAGCTGCTCCAGTGTGGATGAATTCTATCTTCATCATTTTGCCAATTTGATGGCCCACCCTGTTTTTATAACAGGAACTGAAAACACAAGGATTAACCAGAGTCCCAACTTCTACAGGGGCCTAGGGATCTCCACCTTATGCCCCAGAGGACAAAAGTTAGACAACACCAGCCGAGGCAAGAGTTTGCCATCTCCCAGAAGTCATCTCTGGGATTTTCAAAATCCAGCCTGCTGCTTGCTTTTGAACTTCCTTAGGGGTACATTAGTGCAAGTGACTGGCCAATGGGGGGTCCCAGTCCCGAAAGCATCTGCACAGTACTCTTCTTGCTGCCAACCCTCCATGGGGGAAGCGAGGGAGGACATGAGCCCACTTCTGGAAGCATGTGATGGGTGGTGTGTAATGGAGGGAGGAATCCTACTCTTCACTCAGGCCATACCCTGATGTTCTGTGATTGCTTCCTGTCAGGCTGGCTGTATAGTAAAGAAAGTCTGGCTTGCTGACAGGCTTCTGAGCAGGAACTAGACGTACTATAAAAGTCTCCGGTGGAGAAAACCAATCTCTCTCTTCCATAGTGGTTAACAGGGCAGGAACTAATATTAGCCTTCCAGTAGAGAGAGAAAGCACCAGGGGCCTCCTTTTCCCAATTGGCCCCTACGTGAGGCCTTGAATGCATGAATTTATCCTGCACTTAATGTGTTTCTTTTCCCTTCTCTTAAGTGAACGAAAATTAGAGATGGAAAAATCAGGCTACAATCTAATGAGATTAAAAAATTCCAAAGAGCCACTGGAGGTCCAGTGGCTGAGCTCGGGAAGAAGCCAGCTCTGACCAGTATGAGGCATCTCTGCAGAGATTCAACCCAAGACTCCCTTGTGTCTTAGAGTTAAGGGAGTCACTCTTCCACCAGCAACATTACATTCAGAAGCAAACTTGGTAGGAAGAATATCTGTAGCTACCTCTTTGAGTATGAGCTGACTCTCCCTAGGGACCATGAGAGAGATCGAATTTCTCCATTGGAGCCTTTGTATATACTCTCAGTTCCGGCTCAGCAGCCAAAGAAAAGGTTCTTCGTTATCACATAGTAAGCCTGACAGAAAGCAGTTACAGAATAGCTGTGCATGCTCTGAATCAGGGACAGGGCCCCTCTGTCGTACATCATCGAACACTTACAGACTCAGAGTCAACCAAACCCTCCACCTGGGTTGACAGAAGGAAGATTACTCTGAATGCTCTGAGGACCTGACTTCCATTGGCCAGTCCCCAGTTACACAAGCCACCAATGAGTACCAGGGCATTTGAATTTAAAGCAACTTTAGCACAAAGCACATTAAAAAAGGCAGCTAGGGGGTATAGTGTATAGAGTGTCAGACCTGGAGTCAGAGAGACCTGAATTCAAATCTAGCCTCAGACACTTTTTGTGTGACTCTGGGCAAGTCATTTAACCCTCATCTGCCAAATGAGCTGGAGAAGGAAATGGCAAACCACTCTAGTATCTTGGCCAAGAAAACCCCAAATGGGTATCTGAGATAAAATTTAAACTTGGGTCTTCCTGACTCCAACCTTAAAACTGTATACATTTTGTCACCTACACGAGAAGCAAATTAGAGTTAGAGAGGATTTTGTAAAATTCCTTCATAATTCCATGGAATGACCATGAGGTCTAGAGTGAGCATTAATTATAGCAAGAAGTGAATCAAAGCCTGATTGTGGCAAAAATAATAATATGCACAGCTTTCTCAGTAGGTAATTGGATTATATGGTATAAATTGTAATTTTTGAATATCAGACATATAAAATCAAAGAGCACTTTGTTATGAATTGAATAACTAGCTGTTCCTTCTGGTTTACTGTTTGTTTATTGTTTATTTATTTTTGTTTATTTATTTATTTTATTATTATGTTATATTATTATGTATTACAAATAAATATTTATATGTTTATTTTTTTTTAATCTTTTAACCCCTTTAAGATTATATTTACCTAACTAGTACAGTAGGAGAGATAAAATCATTTCCTAAATAATTATATAAGAGAATTAATTAAGGGAGATTGGGCAGGAGGCCTTAGGTAAATGTCAGAGTAAGATGGAGCAAGATACAACCATCTGTATCCCCTGCTCACACAAATACTCCAAAAAGAACTAAAAAATGCATCATATAGGATCTATCTATTTATCTATATGTATGCATATTGATATGTAGAAAATTGTTGAGTTTTAAATTTGATCTCAGATGGTCACTGGCTGTGTTACCCTGTGCAAGTAGCTTCACCCCTCTTACCTCATTTTCCTTATATGTAAAATAGGGATAATGACAGCACCTACCTCCCAGTGATGGGGTGAGGACCAAATGAGAACATATTTGTAACGTACTTAGTTTAGTGCCTGGCATATATTAAGGGTTAGAAAAATGTTAGCTATCATTATCATTATTATTATTATCGTTATTGTTGTTGTTGTTGCTTTATACTTCTGTTATATAATACAGTTTTATTAATTAAAAAACATTATTCTCTGATTTATGGCTTTAGATATCATGTGAAGACTTCTTTTTTTCCTTTTTCATTACAAAAATGTAAATATATAAGAAAATAAAAAGAAATTATAAAATTAATTTTTGAAAGTACAAAAAATAAAAGAAAAAAAGCATGTCATGTGCACAGTAGAATGTAAGAAAAGATTCAAAATACATTCCAATAAATTTCCATTTCAAGAAAACCTATATAATAAATACTACATGTTTTATTGTGGAAAAAAAAACCCAAATGGGGTCACAAAGAGTGGGACAGGACTAAAACGACTGAGCAACATAAAGAATTTAAAAAGGGAAATAGATATAAGTAGTATCCCTCATCCTGAATTCCCTACCTCACTCTTTCGAAATTTGGGTCATGTTCTCCATAAAAGACCGGCATCCCTAACAGGTCAAGTCCCAAAGGCATGGGCTTTCTCTGCCTGTTAGGCTTCTCCATTACTAACTATCCCCATAAGCTTTCCTTTTTTTCTTTTCTATTTCCTTCCATATCATCTCCTGCATGGTCCTTTTTGGGAATGGGTCTTAGGCCCATAAAATTTGGGGAAAGTGAATCATTGCATGGAAGGCTTGGTTCTTCTTCCTATGTATAGATGGGAAGGGAGAGGTGAGTGCCACATCCTCTTGTTTTGAGGAGTGACCATCCCCCATTCCTGCTACATTATTGTAATAAATGCATATATTGAGTATTCTGATTTTTAAAAATTTTCTCTATCACTTGGTGAATTTTCCAAGTAGTAACGTTAAATGCTGCAGAAGCAACAACGGCCTTGCATTTAACTTATGTCTGTTTTCTGCAAGCCTGCAGGAAACAGGGTGCAGCATTAACACGGTAATTGGCCAATGAGGGAGATCTTTTTTATGCCATAACCATTGAAAACTTCTAAACTTCAGAGACTGGAAAGGCTCTAAGCAGAAAGAAAGCCCTCACTGGCCAAGGCTCTGAATTTCAGATAAAAAAAAAAAACCTAAACTAAATACAAATCTAAACTATAGGAAAACTGTAAAACAACAACTGTGAGTCTAGAGCAGGGATTGGGAACCTGTGGCCTAGAGGCCACATGTGACCCTCTAAGTCCTTGGGTGTGGCCTTTTGATGGAGTCCAAGTTCTACAGAACAAATCCTTTTATTAAGGAGATTTGTTCTGTGAAGTTTGGATTCAATCAAAGGGCTGCACTTGAGGACCTAGAGGGCAACATGTGGCCTTGAGGTCACAGGTTCGCCACCCCTAGAGCCTCAGCCCCATTTGGCTGGGACTTCATGTCGGTCATGCGCCTTTTATGTTTTTATTACACAGGCAATCCTCTTTGGGAAACCATAAGGTTTATTGAACGTAACAAAATTGTAAGAAGATCAGTAAGGGATCTTAAGGAATACCCAGTGCAAGTCTCTCAAAGCCTCCTCCCAGCTTTCCACATCAGAGTGTCATCCCATTTCTGAATTTCTTGCCCCATTCCCCAAAGGTCATGGGAAATGAAGACCAAAAGAAAATCTGTCATGTCTAGGACCTCCTAGCACAGAGAATCAGCTCCCCCATCCTGGCTGCAGCAGCTGGCATCTAGGGTGTCATAAATCAAATTCCAGTGCCTTCCCTCTGTTAATTCTTTCCTTTTTATCTTGCATAGAGCTCCTTTGTGTATGTGTGTTTGCTTATTGTCTCCCCTCATTAGATTGTGAGCTCTTTGAGGACAGGGACTGTCTTTTGTCTCTGTTTGTATTCCCAGCACTTGGCACAGTGCCTGGCACATAGTAATAATCATTATTATTATTTAAGTAATATTAATAATAATAAATATCGATTGACTGATTATTGATTGACTTAACTTCTCAGACTTTAGGCAATGTTCTAATCTTATAAATTAAAGAGAAAGTACCAACCTGCATTGGTAGAGCTTCCTTATCCAGGAGTTCCCTATACCAATGAAATCATAGTTCAGCCTCTGTTGTATTAGACTGGGGGTCAGGGCAGAAGAAAGGAGGAAAGGCGCAGGCATTTATATAGTGCCTACTATGTGTTGGGCACTGGGCTAAGCACTTAACAAATATTATCTCATTTGATCCTCACAACAACTCTGGAAAGTAGATGCTACTATTATCCTCATTTTACAGATGAGGAAACTGAGACAAACAGAGATTAAGTGACTGATTAAGTATCTGAGTCTAGATTTGAACTCAGAGCTTCCTGATTCTAGACCCAGAGCTCTATCTACTGTATCACCTTGCTGCCCAGATGATTACAGAGAACAATTACTAAGTGATTATTAACAATACGTTTTCTCCTTCAAAAATGGTCTGTGTACTTTGTCAGGGGGCCCTCAAAGCCCCCTTGAGGCTCTGGTGGGCTACATTTGCATATAACTGACAATGTCTTAGTTTTGTCCCCGTGCCTTTTCCTTACCCTCTCATCTACATGGGAGAGCAGAAGAGGCTTGGAGGTAGAAAATTGGAGCCAGGAACCTAAAGCTATTAGGCAGATAGCTTTAAGTGGCTTATAGCCAAACCTTCAGAGATTAAAACTAGGCGGTATAGGGGATGTTCCTTGTAAGCTAAAGTGAGGCCTCCCACTTGAGAGACCCCAAGCCCAGCAACTCAAATTAAGTAGAAAGACAAGACAATTGTAGCTGAGCCTGAAGACACTACAAACTTAGCTAGGGATCTCTAGTCTGTGTTCCGGCCAGCTCCACATCTGGGCCTGAGAGTACCTTTCTGGGGAGATCACAGAATCATAGATTCAGAGCAAGAAGGAGCCTAAAGGTCATCTTGTCCAGCCCCCTCATTTTACGGAGAGGGACTGAGGGCCTGAAGAGTTCAGTGACCTGACCAGAGTTACACAGACAGTAATTGGCTGAAGCAGGATTTTAACCCAAGTGTTCCTAACCCCAGGAACCAGTAAAGGCAGCCACCGAGGCAGGTGTTCACTCTTTGAGGGAGGAAAAAGCCAAGAAGGGATTTTTGTTTTGTTTTGTTGTTTTCCGTAGGAATGAATTGTTGCTGGTCTATGAAAAGGGTTTCAGCTTTTTCTAAAAGCAATGGAGCAAGAAAAAGCCAATGGGCTATAAGCTAAAAGACTGCAGCAGCACCTGCTTTTCACTCTAAGAAGAGATAACCAAGGATTTCAACTGAGTCAGAAGCTGGAGGCAGTTGAGGTGTGCCTAGTGAATGGTGAGCAGGCAAGCCATGTCTGGCAAAGATTATGCATCTACCAGAGCATCGTCTGGAAGAGCAGTGAAGACAGTGCCCCACCCCCCAGCCATTCATAAGAGCAGTGTTTTCTATGCATCTCTATTCTTCTCGTTGATATTGTAGATATCTATGGAAGAGTCAACCCGAGGCACATTGTGTAAGGTATGTTTTCTTACTTTTCCTTCTTACAACTTCATGTAATTTCGTTAAATGCCTTTGCATCTAACAAACTGCATACTACTACTTTTCTATGTAGTAATACTTTTTACTACTAAAGGTAAACACACCAACGGGGGCTTGAAAGTTATGGTTTTAGAAGGTAGAGACAAATATAATGCCATGAACTTGGGGTAGACATCTCTGGGGGACCACAAACAAAAGATACAGATGCAAGTAGAGACTTAACAATGAAATCTTAAATAATGAATGAGTCAAAGAAGAAATCCTAAAAACAATAACTATGTGAAAGGCAATGATAATGATGGAACAACATACCAAAATTTCTGAGTGGCAGCTAAAGCAGAAAATCATATCCTTACAATCATAAACTATCAAAATAGAAAAAGAGAGGATTAATGCATCAAATATGAATTTGAAAAATTGGACTATCAACAAATAGACAGTGCCAGAGGGACCTGCTTTGCAAGTTGGGGTGCCACACTTTTGGCCACTTTCTGCTGGAAAATGCAGCAGTATTATTTCATTGCTCAGTAGTGTCTGACTCTTCATGACCCTATCTAGGGTTTTCTTTCAAACCGCTGCAGTGGTTTGTCATTTCCTTCTCCAGCTTATTTGACAGATGAGGAAACTGAGACCAACTGGGTGAAATGACTTGCCCAGGGTCACACAGCTTATAAGTGTCTAAGGCCAGATTTGAATTCAAGTTTTCATAACTTCAAACCTGACATTCTAGCCACTGTACTACCTAGCTTACGGATGATGGAACCAAGGCTAAGTAAGGAGAGTGATTTGCCAAAAGTTCTTACAGGCAGCGAAGGGCAGATCTTAAGACTAGAACCCAGGACTCCTCAATCCCAGGTCAGTGTTCTTTCCTACACCAAGCTTACTCTTTAATGGAAGAAAGAACAGAGGTAGAAATGACAACTTTAGAGAAACTGTCACAGGGCAGAAAAGATAATATTAATTCTCCTACCATGGACATTGACATAAGGAAGTTAAGATTTTACTCTAAAGAAAGAAAATCTGAGGGGGTGGTTTAGTATCTGAAGGATTTAGGGAAAGAAAGTAGATGCTTTCTCCAGAGAAGACAGCACAGAGAGGGCTAAGGTAGCAGCCAGAGGTTAAGAAGACTATTTCCTGATTGTATCAGCAATCTCTGAGCAAGATAAGCACCCAGCAGGAGACTGGGACAGATGACCTCACCATATCCCTTCCACCTTTGTGGTTCTGTGAAAATGACCCTTAGAAATCCTTCCAGGAATGATTAGATTTCTTTTGGAAATGAAATTTTCTTCTATCTATATACTTGGTAGAAATGTGGAGTCATTCATGAAACCCACATTTTCATAGCAGGGAGTCCTCACTATTTCAGAATTTTCTGGAAAAGCCTATTTGGACCATATTCAAAGAAATAATTATTCCCCTCTTAGTGTCTTCTGGATCTCCATTACTTTTGTTCCCTTTGGGCCCTAGATGTTTTCTTCCTCATCTTACTTAGCTGCTCCCATTCTCTGTTTTGTAAATATGTGCGTATACTCTTAGAGTTAGTGGAAGGAAACTAGGGGGAGCAATTAGTCCAACTCGGACATGTGAGGACACCAGTCCCAGAGAAGTGGGAAGCCTGGTCCAAGACAATATCAGAGCTGGTAAATGGGAGAGCCGGGACACAAACCCGGGCCTTGAGACTCTTAAAGCTCAAGACTCTTCATGATTCGAGGTTGCCTCTTCTCTCTTGAGTTGGCATCTCTTTTCCACTCCACCAAAAACAAACAAGCAAACAAAAAAATGTATTTATCACTGACAGTGCTGTGCTCAAGATAAAAAAAAAAAACTCTTTCCTGGCCTCTGGGAGGTCCTAGATGAGGTCACTTTGGCAGAGGAACAGACTCCACTTTCAAGTACAACCACATGCTACAGCAACATCACCTCTCCCCCCGCCACCTCCCAATACACATGAAGCATCCCTTATTAGGAGGAGATACAGGAGGACCTCCACCTACGGATGAACTCAGGCACAGATGGGACCTTATGTCAAGTGCACAGCCTGGTGCCAGCATGTACAATACTTACAGGAATCTCAAGTATGCAGCCACAGGCCAGAACACAGGAAAACTCAGGAAAGAAACAAAACACACCATGCATGGTTCCCCACCAACAGTCAGAAGTGACTTTTCCCCAAGGGCACAATCCCCATACACTCTCAGCTCACATACCACCTGTCTCTCCCCCAAAGGAAATTCCCCACTCTTGGAATGTGTCTCATTGTTTCCTGCGCCTGAAAACTCCCTGGAGCCTCAGAAGTCACGGGAGGGTCCTGATATAATCAGTAGTTTTTCCAGGTGAGACAGATCTCATTTGACACAAATGGGCCTTGGAAGTGTTAGCGGATCTGGAGCCATGGCTAGGGTGATCACTTTATGCTGTCTCTCCTTAACCATTCCATCCTCCATTGAGATTTTCCTAAAGTCCTAAAGCCCAATAGATAGTGTTGGGCCAGGAGCAAGGAAGACTCATCATCCTGAGTTCAAATCTGACTTTAGATACTTACTAGTTATGTGACCCTGGGCAAGTCACTTAACTCTGTTTGCCTCAGTTTCCTCATCCGTAAAATAAGCTGGAGAAGGAAATGGCAAACCACTGCAGTATATTTGCCAAGAAAACCCCACATGGGGTCACAAAGAGTCAGACATGACTAAAAATGACTGAACAACTAGCTGGTATTGATCTTCCCTAGGATTTGGCTTTAAAAGAGGACTGTCCAATAGCATAAAGCATTTCTTGAATGACTAGCATAAAGTCACATGAATTTATAACTCCCTAAATCTTTAAGGAAGGGCAACCAGGTGGCCCAGTGGATAGAGACCAGGATTTGGAATCAGGAAGACTCATCTTCATGAATTCAAGTCCAGCCTCAGACACTGACTAGCCACGTGACCTTGGGCAAGTCATTTAGCCCTGTTTGCCTCAGTTTCTCCACCTGTAAAATGAGCTGGAGAAGGAAATGGCAAACTACTCCAGTATCTCTGACCAGAAAACCCTAAGTGAGGTCACAAGGACTTGGACATGACTGAAATAACTAAACAACATCAGCAAAGCACAGGTCCAGTCATGTCATCCCTCTACTCAATAGACTCCAGTGGCCCCCTCCCTCCTCCAGGATCAAAGCCCTTCCTAACCTAGCCCCCTGCTACCTTGCCAGGCTTCTTATGCCTTACTCCCCCACACATACTCTTTGATCCAGTGAGCCAGGCCTCGTGACTGCTCCACAAATAAGACCCTTCATCTCTGGGCTCTGGGCTCTGGGCATTTTCTCTGGCTTGTCCCCCATGTTTGGAATGCTCTCCTTCCTTGTCTCTGGCTACTGACTTCCCTGGCTTCCTTTAAGTTCCAGATAAAATTCCACCTCCTACAGGAAGCCTTCCCCAGCCCCTTTTAATTCTACCATCTTCTCTCTGTTAATTATCTCCTATTTATCCCGTCTATAGCTTGCTTTGTGTATATTTCTTTGCATGTCATCTCCCTCATTGGACTGTGGGCTCCTTAAGGGTAGGGACTGTCTTTTGCTTCTTCGTAACCCCAGAGCGTATCACAGCACCTGACATAGAGTAGAAGCTTAATAAATGTTGAATGATTGATAAAGTTAAAAAGCAAACCCTAGCGTGCCCTAACCCGTTGATCGTGAATCCCAGGAGGCCTTCAAGTATTGCAATATGGCTATGAATTCATATGTGTTCCAAAGATAGTCATTTGATCTTTATTTGACAGCTTATGGAGAGCAAAAGCGTTTTTATTTTTGTATCACCAATTCTAGGGCAGTACGTGGCACCGTGGTACACCCTACAAAAATTCTTGTTGATAGATTGGCTAATTTAGTTCCAATGAGTTAGTCTGTGTGATTTTAAGAGCTTTTGTATAGATGGTTTTATGTTATCATCACTTCATTTAGCAGGGGTGGCAAAGTGGGTATTATTCACTCATTTGATTTCTGAGCAATGGATGGAGTGCTGGACTTGGAATCCAGAAAACCAGTTTGACTTTGACCTCAGAAGCTTTCCAGCTGTGTGACTCCAGGCAAGTCACTTAACTTCTTTCTCTCAGCCTCAGTTTCCTTGACAGTAAAATGGTGATAATAATAGCACTTACCTCTTAGGGTCATTGTGAGGACCAAAAACATAATATATGTAAAGCACATTGTAAATCCTAAAGAGCTATACAAATTCTAGCTATTATTGTCATTTGTTATTATTATCATATTACTGCTACTACTACTGCTACTAGAAAAAATAGAAAATTTCCACTATAATGAACAAAAATAGACATTTTTTCTATCTTTTTGGAATGAAGGTCTTTTCTTTTGAGGTCACAAATAATCAAACGCAAATTTATTTAAAAGTATCACTAAATTTATTGTCTTTTTGTCCTGTATTTTCTCAAACAATGGCTACTAGTAGTATAGTAACTATTCTCTTGAAGAAGTCCCCCCAAAATTTTGTTGTTGTTGTTAAAAACATACCCTCATAGTCAAAAGGTTAAGAACCACTTAGGAATTGTTATCATCAAATCTTGAGCTAAGGCCCAAGTTTTCTCATAGCTAGTTCAATTAAATTCAAACGGGTAGAGACCTACTACATGCAGCATGGGTCCCAGGAACCCTTCCCTAAACCACTGTGCAGTGTGAAGCATTTAGGAGAATCGTCATTGTACAATTAGGACTCCCACCTCCCTCCCGGGCATCCTCTAGCAACAGACCAGAAATCATAATTGAAACTGAAAAGTTTTTAATTAGGGAAGAACAAGGAAAGAAATAACAAGGGAGAAAGAACTGATATACAAAGGAGCACAACCTCCCTCAAATTCTTATGCTGCCAGTGGGGAAGAAATTACTTGAACAATTCATGCTCCTAGGGGTTAGTCCCCCAGGGAACACCGAAGAAATTGCCACTTACTGCTTCTCTTCCATGCTGTTGCTGTCATCTGCTGTATCTTTCTTCTGCCACTGAGGCAAAATACTTTCTCAAAATCTTGGCTTGTTGTCCTTCTGTGAAACAAATCAAAATAAAACACTTTTGGATGCTGAGAAATAGAAATATTTCCTTCTGGTCAAGATCTGATTGTTGTCATTGTTGTTTTTTCCTTCTTTTTTTTTTTTGCTAGGCAATGAGGTTAAGTGACTTGCCCAAGGTCACACAGGTAGTGAGTATTATGTGCCTGAGGCCAGATTTGAACTCAGGTCCTCCTGACTCTAGGGCCAGTGCTCTATCCGCTGTGCAACCTACCTGCCCCTGTTGCTGTTTTTTTCCTGTCAACATTTTCCACCCCCAAAGGGAGTCCTAAGGCACCCTGATATTTAGGTTGGGGTAAGTCTTTTTCAAGGGCAGCTAGGTGACTCAGCAAACTGAGTGCTGGGCCAGGAGTCAGGAAGATTCATATTCATGAACTCAAATCCAGTCTTAGAAATTTACTATCTGCGTGACCCTGAGTGAGTCACTGTTTGCTTCAGTTTCCTCATCTGTCAAATGAGCCAGAGAAGGAAATGGCAAACCACTCCAGTATCTTTGCCAAGAAAACCCCAAACAGGGTCACAAAGAGATGGACACGACTGAAACTAGTGCACAACAACAACAAGAAGTCTATTTCAACTTCAATCATGACCTTGGCTACTAGCTTCAAGGCTAAGGTGTGCTGGTAAATGTTTAACAACTGGCTCTCCTGAAGAAAAAAATATCCATAATATTCTTTAATCTTCTTTATTAACATTTTCCCATCACTTTCTCATCTAAAAAAAAGTCAATAATTCAAGCCCTGATTCACAGCATTTGCTGATTTCCAAAGTGTAACTACTCACACTTTAATGATTGACTCTCAGGAGCTAGTAAAATCTGACTCTAGTACACCTTGGCAAGGCCATAGAAATTACCCTGAAGTTTCAATAAACCTAATGGAGGCACTTAGCAACATCGGAAAAGGCAAGATGGAATTGAAAACCTTTGTCCTGTGTTTCTGACACTCTGCCCACATTTCTTTCCATATATGCTCACAGAGATGAACAACAGAGTTCCTGCCCTTATAGTCTCCTGGGGGCCCATATAATCTACGACATGTAACACATATGTAGATGAGTGTAATGCAAGGGAATCCATGAGTGACATAGTGGAGACTTTCAGGTTTTTCCTTTTTGGGGTCCAGATCCCATCTTCATCAGTGAGATATATCACTTTCAGCTTAAGGATCAGAGAAGGATATTTCACCTGAATTAAGCTTTGAAGAACAGGGATGGATTGCAACCGGGAGATTAGAGGAAGAAATACATTTCGGGTATGGGAGTGAAGTGGATGGCGCCATGGCCAAGAGGCTGGGAGGTGCTGAAGGAAATTGGGAAATAGCTAGAATATGGCTAAATCTAGGCTATGCAAAAGGAAATGAGGCTTAAATAAATAAGGCTTAAAAGGCAGCTTTGGAACCAGATTGTGGAGGCCCTTAGATAGCAGGCTAAGACCAAGACATTTCAACCAAATCAACATTTTGTCCCATCTGCCTTTCTACAAATCAAATATGACCTGTCAAAATCTGGATACTTGCTTCAGCATTCTAGCAATCTCAGAATAAAGCACTCACCCAGATACTACTGCCCAATCCCATACACCCCCCCACACACATAGACACACTCACACACATACAAACACACAACTCGTACACGCCAGTCAGTTTAGATAAAGGCTTCCAATTCCACTCAGTTAACAATTCCTTTTCTCTTGCTACCCATCAGCTTTTTCAATTAGCCCACAATTATTCATGTTGGGGATAAAGCAAGGAAGAGACCTGCCTGGCTGAGAAGATTGGTTTGGTTTTCCTACAATTTGTTGAATTGCATAAATTTCCCTTTGAAGACTTACAGTGGAGAATGCAAGCTAGGAGGAAAGTTGGTTTAAGACCTTGCATTCTCTATGTTATATTTTTGGATAAAGGACTTTCCTGATCATCCATAGCCAGGAATTGTTGTCATCAGGGAAGGACCTGATGAGAAAGACAAGGAAGTTGGAAGTTTATCGACTCCCATCATTATTTTTGCTCCAGGGAAGCCTTTAGTTGTTCTCTGAACCACTTCACCTACACCCTCTGTGAGAATGGTTGAGTGTATTCTGCAGGGAATCAGGCATCCAGATCTCAAAGACAGGAAGGGCAAGAGAATGACTGACTCAATATGAAGCTGATGGCAACTTGCTGTGTAGAGAGATTGGTATCTTTGCTCATTCTACCAGACAGATTTTCCAAAAGGCCATTCTTGTGCATTGGCAACATATCTTACAAAGAATACATCATATTGTGGCTTAATATAAGGAGATGAATCCACTTGGCAAAAGAGCTGTTTCAGATTGGAGTATCATCATTATCATTAATGAGCATTTATCAAGTATTTATTATGTGCCAAACACTCTCCTAAGTACTAGGTATGCAAATGCAGAAGAGAGATTGTCCCTGCCCTCAAAGGGCTTATATATTCTACTGGGAGGAGGGAGTAGAGTTGGGCAAGTAACAGTGTAATGTGTTTACTAGATAAACAAAGGGAAAGATGGACCCAGTGCATCCCAGGTGCGGATTTACTCATCACCCCAATTCACACCTGATATCACATCTACAAAATATTAGTTACAGCTGAAGCTCTAGACAGTGGAGTCGATTTCCAGAAGGTCAAGGCCAAACCTAAGCATTTAGGGCAGCTTCCTTAGAGGTTATTAGAACATAAGAGTAACATAATTTCACTCACATGTCTAAAGTGTCAACAGCCTATGAAAATGCGTTATTTGGTTTTTTAGTATTTTTCAGCATCCAACATTTTCCCATAGAAACCTACTTAGCAGCTGCTGCTTAACTTAGAATTTTAAATAGATAAAGCCAGAAAGAACTGGAGAAAATCTACCCTTTGTTCTAATTACCCAACATGAAGAATTCACCTTCCAGGAAAAGCAGCCGATTTTTCTGAGCTGCTCAACCCAACGAATGTCCAGCTACAAAATAGCTGAGCCTTGCAGAAGCAGCCCAGCCCAAGAAGTCAGTGAGTGCCTCGCCAAACTACTGAAGCATTCAAATCCTTCTGGTTTGCCTTGGGCAGCTGAACTGCCCATTAATACTCATTTTCGTGGGGATTATCTGATGGCCTGGACTTAAACAGTTCAAAGTTTTACTCCACTAAAGTGTACAATTGATTTCTTTCAGGTTGGGAGCACTTAACCTCGGGCCATTCATTCATTATTCATAGTTATTTATTCAGATGTATATCTATAATCACCCTAATTAATTGTGCTTTGTCGGCTGATACAAATATTTTTTGTTCAGCAAGTATCCTTTTAGGGAAAAAAAAACCCCATCCTATATCTATGTACATAATTAGAAACAGGGATTAATTAGAACTGTGATTTCATTGGTAAGGGAACTCCCTCTAACAAAACAGGTCAGAACCTTCCCTGCAACTTATTCTTAGCTAATTGCCCAGGAACTGGGAGGTTAAGAACATTCCACTCACCGGAGGGGCAAACAGCCAATATACATCAGGAGAACCTGAACCCCAGTCTTCCCGGTTTCAAAGCCAATTGTCTGTCCCCATGGTTGCTTCTCAATGACATGCCTCTTGATAAATAATTATATATGTGATACAAGTATGCTTCCAGACCTCACTATAACACTATAGAGCAGAATTTGCTTAGGATCTCCTCCAAAGGGATCCAGTTAGAGAAGTACCCAAAGGCTCTTTTAAAACCAGATGAACCTATGCACTGATCTCACAGCATGGTCCCTAAGGCTTGCATTCCAGCTAGACCCCAGTGTGACAGCATGTTTGTAACTGTCACAGGATGAAGTTTCCCTAGTTGTCTTGTTTATAAAAGCTGCACCCAGGAAGATTAGACAGTGGTCATGTTCCTATTTCTTTTCCACAGCAGTTACTGACGTTGGAGCCATAAGTGAGCATGTTAACCATTAGCCAAGGCTGCTATTAGTTGAACTTTGGAGCACCCCACTCCAAAGAACCAGTGCTTACCAACCTTGGTCTATCCTCAAGAAAAGTTGTTGACTGACTATGAAAAATAAAGCATAACCATGTGTTGTTGTATGTTTTTATTATAAAACAAATTAAATAAATGTGTGATCAGACATAAACAAGAACTTAGGAGAGTGAACTCAGTTCATAGTTCATGATGAAGAAGGTTGAGAAGAGGAAGAAGAGGAAGCAGAAGAGGTTGGATGATCAACATTCACGGTTTCTTTTTCTTCATATCTGGGAGGTAATTCAGATGTAATATGTGAGGCAGGTGATGTCTCTGAAGATAAATTAGTTCCAGATATTGTATATATAGATTCAGGATCTCTATAAGAGACTGCTCCTTGAATCTCAGGAACTTGGGTCCTATTAAAAAGAGGAAGAAAAAGTGTGAGAGAAAGAGAAGGACATTTTTTAAACTACATGAAGGCACAGAATTATAGCTCTCAAAGGCCTTCTACTCCAACACATGCCTGCAAAAAAAAAAATTCCCTCTACAGTGATCTAAGTAGTCATGAAGCCTCTGTGTAAACATCTCTATCAAGGAGAATTCATTATCTTTCCAAGCAGCTCATCCTACTTTTGGACAGTCAGAAAATCAGAAAATTCAGAAATGGAAGAGAGCTCAGCGACCATCCTGTCCAACCCATTAATGAGAGTTGAATGTCCCATTCACTCTGCCCTTCTACTTCTTCCCCAGGGAGGGCTGGGAGTGAGCTAGTGGCTGCGCAAGGAGGGGGAAAGTAGGGGCAGGATACGGGGAGGCAGCATGCCTAAACTGGAGAGTAATGTTGTCAGACTGCTCAAGATCAGCCCAAGGGAAATGATCAGTGAGTCTATCAATAAACATGTCTTAAGAGCCTACTATGTGCCAGGCACTGGGCTTAGTGCTGGGGATACAAAGAAAAACAAAAGGCAGTCCCTGCTCTCAATAATCTAATGTGAGAGACATCATGCAAAGATCCATGTACGAACAAGATACAGACAGAATAAATTTGGGATAATCAGCCGAGGGAAGTCTCTTACGTTAACGGAGATCACGAAGGGCTTCTTGGAGAGGGTGAGATTTTGTCTGGGATCTAAAGGTCCCTTAGCACTGGACTAAGCACTTTACAAATATCATCTCATGTGATCCTCACAATAACACTGGAAGGTAGTGGCTATTATGATTCCCATTTTATAGTTGGGGAAACTGAGGCAGAGGTTACATGACTTATCCAGGGTCCTACAGCTAGGAAATGTCAGGATTTGTCTGGAAGTGTCTGGAGCCCGCATTTGAATTTAGGTCTTCCTGACTCTAGGTCCAGTGCTCTATCCACTGAATCTCCTAGGTATGTCTCTAGGTGCTGGAAGAGGTATCATTTAGGTTGGGATGGATGGTTAGGATTTGAATTTTCATTGTCAGAGATGTAGGAGAAGACATTCCAGATGTCAGGAAAAAACCTGTGCTCTTTTTCTAGCTCTCCTCTTTCTGTACATGAGCTAATCTGTCTCACAGCTTCAACTATGTGCTCTAGGGTTGGCATAATGGAAAGGACACTAGAATTGGAGTCAGAAGACATGGGTTCAGACCCCAACTTTGTTACTTGCTAAATGTATGACATTGGCCTACTCACCTTACTCTCTGGACTTCAGTTTTCTTGTTCATAAAATGGAGAGATTGGACTCGATGACCTGGTTAGACCTGGGTCCAACTCTAAATCTGTGAGCTTAGCCTAAGGACTGTCAAATCAACATGTGTGTACACCTTATGGCTCCCTCTCCTAGAAAGTGAGCTACCTGAACACAAGGGCCTTTTGTTTACTTATCTTAATGCTTCCTTGGTGCCTAGCAGAGTGTCTTACATAGGCCTAAGCAAAAGCACCAGGACTGGGGACCTTTTGGGGGAATAATGAATGAATAAAGTTAGACTTCTATGCAGCATTTGACTCTGCAGACACCTCTTCCTTCTTGAAACTCTTCAAGAGAGAACATAGGAATACCAGAGAACATAGGAATGAGTGGAGCATTTTTTTAATTTTATTTTTTTTAGGCAATTGGGGTTAAGTGACTTGCCCAGGGTCACACAGCTAGTAAGTGCCAAGTGTTTGGTCTGAGGCTGGATTTGAACTCAGGTCCTCCTGACTTCAAGGCCAGTGTTCTATCCATTGCACCACTAGCTGCCCCAAAACCAAACTTTCCACTTCCCAGTTTCCTTTTTCTGCTACTAATCCCACTATTCTCCCAGTTACTGATCTTCCTTTATCTGACCTAATCCTTTAGGTAAGGAAGGAAGAAAACAAGCATTTACTAAATGCCAAGCACTGTTGCTGAGCACTTAACAAATGTTATGTTTTTTGATCTAGGGCCTAGCTCAAGTCCAACTTTCTGCAAGAGGCTCTATAATTATGATTATACATCTTTTGACTTCTAGGACTGGTCCAATTTCAATAATAGGAAATGTTCTTTAACAAAATTTTTCCAAAGAAATAGCCTTTCTCAGACTACGTTGTCTCCATTTTTTCTACTCAAAAATAAGGTCACCATATTGATGTAGGGCACATTGTCTGTACCACCCATTTAAGACTTAATCACATTCTATCCTGTATGGTTATGTTATGGCTTCTTGTGCTCTGCATCTTTCTACTTAAACTCAGTGTGTAAATTCCCGGAGGGCAATGACCTTATCTTTTAATTCTTTTATATCCCCATTAGTGCCTAGTACAGTACCAAGAACATGGTTTACTTATATCTACCAGTTTAATGAATTAATACTAAATTGGATGAAGGATTCTTTACTTTCATCCCTTCAGTCTCAACATTTTTTAGTAACCTTTGACTTTCTCCTTGCTTTCATCCTTCATTTCCAATCAGTTGTTAAGTCCTGCTGATTTTATCTCATCTTTGTCCTTTTCTCCTATTCCCTCATGACCGCCACCCTTATTGAAGCCTTCATCACATCTCATCCAGGCTCTTGTTTATCTTTTCTCCAATCCATCCTCCACCCAAGCCTGCCCAGGGTACTCCTCTACTAAAAACAAAAATGAAATTACAGCAACAGAAAAACAATGTCAGTGGTTCCCTCTAGGATAGAACATAAACTCTTTCATGTGGCATTTAAAGTCCTCCACAATCTGACTCCAACCTACCATTACAGCCTGGTTTCACTGTATTTCCAATAAAGCCTTCTGTGTGGCAGCCAAACCAGACTCCTGATTGATCTTACCCTGTCTTCTCCCACCTTTATGCATTCCTGCAGGCTGTTTCCCAAACCTCACAAGAAGAACGGCCTCCATCCCACTTAGCTCTGCCTGCTGAACTCTATCTCTTCCTTCAAGGCCCAGCAAGTACCACCTACTCCATGAAGCTTTTCTCATATCGTTAGCTAAAAATGCTTTCTCCCTCTGCATACGTATTTTCTGAGAACATTTTGTCTTAATTTATCCTTTCCTCCTTTCACAATCTACCTTGCATTATGCCTTGCATTTGTGCATAGTAGACTGCATATCCACTATTAGATTGCAAGCTTCTTGAGGGTGTTATGTTTTGAAGGAGTACATTAGGGAGGCTGGGGTCCCTTGGTGCTGTATGTTGCTTCATAGACTCATACTCAGTCAGGCTTCCCTTTAACTTCCCTCACACAGTAGGTAGCAGCTGAGACAAGATCAGCTCCTCTGACCGTGTGATTATATTGGTACTTTTGTTGGACTATTTAGGAAGATCAGAAAGTAAGAAAGGAAACATGATAGCTTGGTGGCATAGAGAAATCGTGAATATAACCCTTGACTCAAAGGGCTAATTGTATGGGACTCACTCCTCACTGGTGGAGATAGATTACTCAATGTGCCTCAATGAGGAGTAGGCAGTCCATAAGGGCTAAAGAGAGAAGAGATAAGGGCTCTTCTGGCTTCTAGATTCAAGAGAGATGTGTTATTTTAACCTCTCTACATGTCCCCAAGGTGAGACAAAGACTCTGGAAAGAATAAAACCTGTAAAGGAGTTGGCAGTCTCCATCATGTCCCTGTTCCCAGTGTGCTTGCTATGCTAGAGACTTCAGGGAATTTCATTTTGGTCAGATCTGGGATTCTCCCTTTCTTGGTTGAGCTGTTATCTTGATCCCAAAGGAAGAGCTCATCCACCGTATGCATGGTCTGGTATAAATTCTCCTTTGTGTACCTTCTCTGATTTCTGTTTGCTACCCTGTTCGGGTAGATGGGCCTGTTTGCTATTTGTTATGTATTTTCATTGTGGAACTGGCACCTGGAGGGAAGGGAGTCAAGCCTTAGATACACAGCTTGGGGCCTTCCTTGTCTATTAAGAGATAGTGATCAGGAGCTTAGCTTGAACCTAAAAAATTGCTTTTCCTCGTGGTTTTTCTTTCATGTCTGACTCTCCATGACCCCATTTGGGGTTTTCTTGGCAGAGATACTGGAGTGGTTTGCCATTTCCTTCTCCAACTCATTTTATAGATGAAGAAACTGAGGCAAAGAGGGTGAAGTGACTTGCTCAGGGTCACAGAGCTAGTTAGTGTTTGAGGCCAGATTTGAACCCAAGAAGATGAGTCTTTCAGACTCCAAGCCCAGCACTCTATCCACTGAGCCATCTAGCTGCCCCAAATGCTTCCCCTGGGTTAACAATATTTAAGGAAGCAGATAGATGTAATTCTAACCCAGCACTACCACCTCTCTCTGAGAAGAACAGAACGGCCACCCTCTGGCCCCAACTTCCTGCTTTCTCTCCTGGCAGGGATCAGTCTCCCTTGAAAAGGGTAAGAGAAGACACTAGATATATCTATTCTGGCCCCACTGTGAGCCGTAGAACCATCTGGACACACATAACTTATATGACCCAAGCAATAAAACAGCACCCACACCACCCCCATACAGAGACAGAGTGGTGAGAATGTGCTAGCATTACGGAAAGAATGAATGGAATGTGTACCAGGAGACCAGGTGAAGCTGATGGGCATTGGCGCCAGTACCTTTGGTCTTGGGTCTCTTCCCCATATGACATCATTGGGTGTTCCCTGTTGTTTGTTTCAGTTTGGAGCAACAAGAACAAAGGATTAAGCGTTAGAAGAGCCCTTGGAGATAGTCGAATCCAACCTCCTTTCTTCAATGAGGAAACTAAGGCTGAGAGATACTGATTAACTTGTGCTAGATCACATAGGCTGTAAGTGGAAGAGCTAGAATTCAAATTCAAGTCCTCTGACTGCAAATCCAGCCCTCTTTCCACCACAGTCAGAGGATCAGGTAGCTCCCAAGTCAGAGGGGTGTATACAGAGCAGGCTCAGTGTACCCATGCTTCTAGGTACGCCTATGTTCTGAACTCACACACAGTGTTTACTAGAATCAGAGGGATTGGGGCAGCTAGATGGCACAGTGGATAGAGCTCCAGGCTTGGAGTCAGAAGGACCTGAGTTCAAATTCAGTCGTACACACATGACACTTACTAGCTGTATGACCCTGGGCAAGTCATTTAACCCCGACTGTCTCACCAAAAAGAAAAAAAAATCAGAGGAATTACTAACAATCACAAACTGTGGTGGTCCAGTCCAGAGCTGCCTCTGAATTGCACCAGCTAAGTTTATTCCAGCTAGGTGGTGCAGTGGATAGAGTGCCAGGCCTGGAGTCAGGAAGACTCCTCTTCCTGAGTTCAAATCCAGCCTCAGACACTTCCTAGCTGTGACCCTGGGCAAGTTACTTCACCCCGTTTGCCTCAGTTTCTTCATCTGTAAAATGAACTGGAGAAGGAAATGGCAAACCACTGCAGTACCTTTGTCAAGAAAACCCCATACAGGGTCACAAAGAGTCAGACACAACTGAAAAATGACTGACCAATAAAAAAGCTTATTCCTAATTTCTTCTCCCTAGAGAAGTCATCAGGCAAATATAACAGGGCAGAACTATAACATTCTTTCCACATTCGTACTCCCAGTACTAAACACTGTATCCCGCACAGAGTAGTTAGTCAATAAACACTTATAAAATTAGACTGTTTGAAGAAAGGAGTATTAAGTGTTTCACAACACAGTTTGTTAAGACAAATCTGCATTTCATGGATCAATCCAAGAATAGCGATGAAGACCAGACCTGTGAATTCATAGATATAAGGAACTCCCAGGTGAGGAAAGCCCCTCTTGCAGTGCACATATGAGCCTTTGCTACAATCTGTACTGTTGGAGAGGTAGGCCACGTGTGGCCTGAGGCTGTGTTTGATACCTCTTGCCCAGAGCACTGAGAAGTTAAGTCATGAGCATGAGGTTATACAACCAGTATATGTCAGAACCTAGACTTGAAATCTTCCTAAAGTCAAGGTCATCTTTTTAACAATTATGCCACACTGTTCCTCAGTCCAAGAAGAGTATAATGGAAACAATTCTGGATTTGTCATCAAGGGTGTGGGTGACTTTGAGGCCTTTTCTCCACAAGACCCTGGGCAAGTCATTTAACTTGAGATTAAATCTATGAGAAGAGGGCATTGGACTAGATGATCTCTAAAGTTCCTTTCAGCTCTAAATCCTAGGATTCTGTGATCCTAACTAAGAAGGTTTTGAGAAGGCAAAGCAATGATGGGGGCTTTGGAAAGGGAGAGTGGTGAGTTGGTAGACTATAGCTACTCTGAAGAAGTCCCCAGGAAGAGTGGAGACTAAAGACCACCTTGAGCAGTGTGGAAAGGGATGAATGAGACTGAAAAAGAACCAGTTTGTTTTAACCTTATTTTATTCTTGGAAAAGTGACTTCTATAACACAAAGTCACTAAAACTAAGAAGCAATGAAAACAAACAAATCTATTCAGAGAGAGCTGAGAGTCTGGTCAGGTGGTATCACAATAACTTTTTAAAAATAGCTAATACTGTCCAGGATTATAATGATGGACACTTAGACAACCGACAAGTTAGAACAAGTACCAGCTCATTAGTGATTTAATTTGAGGCACTTCGGTTCACAGGTGAACATGCCCAACCAAATACAGTTAATGTTCACCTTTCAAAGCCTTATCCAATCCCATTCCTCCCCTCCGAAAAAAAAAAATATCCTCTTGCAATGCACATATGAGCCTTCTCTGCAATTTTTTTTTTCAAGGAAAAACTACTACCAAGTGAAATCAAGGCCCACAGATAAGGCAAAAGAATTTCACCAAATAAAACTCCTTGTGAAAGGGTCCAGCCAGGCTCCCACTTCCTTTTTTCAGCCAGCTAAGACAAGGCTCACCACTAACATGCAGCTGCTAGAGCTACAAAGAATTTTTCATATTGGAGACCCACATAAACCTGCATGGCTCGCTGAGCAGCTGAACCACGACTCTGAGTCCATCCATGCAGTGACCCTTCTCCTTTGTCAGGCTAGGCCCATGAGGGGCCGGCTGAGTGACCAGCAGTGATGCAGGCTGAACTGACCAGGTGCTTTAAGCACGAGCCAGTTTCTGCTCCTATTTCCTTTGCTGATGGAAGCCTAATGGAATCAGGAAATTGGGTTAGTGCAGAGACCACTGGTCTAGGCTGGATGTGTGTGGTCTCTACTCCTAACTTTGCTACTCTTCCTTTTGTTCTGTGACCACATTCAAGTTAGGCAAGTTTCTCTGTCTCTGTTTCCCATAAGTGATATTGTACCTGATTCACAGGAATGAGGACCGAGCTAGCAACACTTATAAAACACTGGATTTCCCAAGTAAAAGCAATATTGCACAAGTAAGAGTAATGTTTTAGTTTTAGAGGGGGAGACGTAGGATGGCAAATCTTTCTAAATTCAAGCTATAGCAGAAGAAGAGGCAGCTAGGTGGTACAGCATCGGCCCTGGAGTCAGGAAGACCTAAATTCAAACCCAGTCTTAGACACTTACTAGCTGTCTGACCCTGGTCAAGGCACTTAACCCCAACTGCCTCAAAAAAAAAAAGAGTTAAAAAACAAATATATAGCATAAGAAGAAAATTAATCAGTTCTATACCTAAATTTTTGTAAGGGGTATCTCAAAAGTCTTAATGCAATTTTAAGCTATTAAAGCTATATACATATATATACAGATGTGTATATATGTATATATACATGTATGTATAAAATATTTACAGATATTATGCATTGCACACATGTTATCTATACACATATTATAATGTTATATTCATCACATATATTACAAATATAAGTTATATATACATATGTGTATATATTTCCCAATTACATTTTAGTTTGGCTCAGGTCCTCAGCCACATGTTTGACAGATATGGTTAAGCTATATCCTAATGCTGTCATAGACCTAAGCCAGATTAAAATGTAATTGGGAAATATTTAACAAAATAAATTTTAAAAAATATAATACCACATAATGTTAATTTCCTAAGTTAATATACAGCCAACAAGGATCTATTTTTTATTTGAGTCTGACATCACTGGCTTAAGTTCTTTAAAAAGCAATGCCTTTTGTTGTTATTCAATCACATCCAACTCTCCATGACCCCATTTGGGGTTTTCTTGGCAAAGATACTGGAGTGGTTTGCCATCTCCTTCTCCAGCTCATTTTACAGATGAGGAAACTGAGGCAAACAGGGTTAAGTGACTTGCCCAGGGTCACACAACTAACAAGTGTCTGAGGTCAAATTTGAACTCAGGGAGATGAATCTGACTTCAGCCCTGAACTCTGTTCACCTGTGCCACCCACCTGCCCTGTAATACCTTAAAACTTCCCTAAGACTTTTGGGATACCCCATATAATCGGTAAGAATAAAAATACAGTAAAGTGAATTAAATAACCTTAAATTATCCTGCAGGCTACGGAATTGTAAGTTAAGCATTTCATTCCCAGAAATTAAAGTGGAAAGTCTTACCTATAATTAAAAATACTGTAATACGATGGTGGGTTCTCACTCAGAGGCAAACTGTTCGATGCTGAGTCCTGTGTTGTCACTGTAGATGTTGAAACATTCAAAAAATAAGGTGGAGGTGGGGGTGGAAAGATTATCACAGCATCACCTGAGGAAACAAGTGCATAATTAACAGCAAGAAGGCAAAATGAATGGCTTCCTAAGAATGCCCACCCATGTAAGGCAAAATGAAAAATCCAGGTAATGATAATAAATAACATTTATGTAATGTCCGACACACGTTATTTCATCTGATCTTCACAACAACTCAGTGGAGGAGTTATCATTGGGATTATTATCTCCACTTTTTTAAAAAAAAACAAAAGAACAGAGATTCAGAGACTTCACTGAAGTTGCACGACTATGTCAAGGGGAAAGTTATCCCAACTTTTCTGTTTCAAGTCCACCACATTTTCCATTACACAAGTGTGTCTTTTGGGATAAAAAGCATAGACAAGTCAGCAGAGTCCAACCTCAAATTCAGTCATGCAGTGCTCTCTGAAGTTCACTTGTACATGTGTCTTTTCTCCCTGAAGTCTCTTCTGATTTTTTTTCCACTTAAAAAAATTCTAAACTTGGGGCAGCTAGGCGGCACAGTAGATAAAGCACTGGCCCTGGAGGACCTGAGTTCAAATCTATCTCAGCCCAAACACTTGACACTTACTAGCTGTGTGACCCTGGGTAAGTCACTTAACCCCAATTGCCCCCCAAAAAAATTCTGAACTTAACAAACATAAAATAAAAAGTGCATTTCCAATATATGCTATTGATCCAAAGGACAGGAATTGTACATAAAATTGAATCTATTATGTAGAGTTCTACTCTTTTTAAGAAAGTATATAACAAACCCATTGGGTAACTTCCAAAGCTGCTCTTCTTGTCTATAATTCACTCCTTCTGGCCTTCCCTCAGTTATCTTACAATTTTTAAAAAATCCATCCCCTTTCCCCCAACCTTTCTTCCTCACTCCATCCCAAATTAAAAGAAAAGAAAAATTCTTGTAACAAATACTTATATTCCAAAAAAAAAAATACCACGTTAGCCACGTCTAAATATAAATGTCTCATTCTGCATCACCTCTCTGTAAGGAGGTAGAATACCATGCTTCATCATCAGTACTCTGTAGTCATGGAGAGTCACTACATGGACCAGAGTTGGTTTTGTTTACATTATTGTTGTTATGGCATAAATTATTCTCCTGGTTCTGCCCACTCCACTTTGCATCAGTTCATATAAGTCTTCCCGGGTTTCTCTGAAATAATCTTTTTCACAATTTCTTATGGTACAAAAATATTCTGTTAAATCTATATCCCATAATTTATTCAACCATTCCCCAATTAGACACCCTACTGGTTCCAGTTCTTTCAAAAGAGGCTCTCTATGTTTTTGTACATGTAGATCTTTTTCCTTCTTTCTTTTTTCTCTTAGAGGTATAGGAAATGTAGTGATATCACCAGGTTAGGGGATGGACAGTTTAGTCTCTGAGAGCATAATTCCAAACTGCTTTCCAGAATAGCTGGGCTAATTCACAGCTCTGCCAAGTGTAATTAATGTGCCTATTTTCCCAAAGTCCCTCCAACAATTGTCATTTTCCACTTTTGTCCTCTCTATCAATCACATGGATGTGAGGTTGAACCTCAGAGTTGCTATAATTTCTATTTCTCTAGTTATTTGAAGCATATTTTCATATGGATGTGAATTGCTTGGATTTCTTCCTTTGAAGACTGCCTTTCATATGCTTTGACCATTTATCAGTTTATAACACATAACTTGATCAGGTCACTGAAATTCTACTCTCTGCATCGTTGTCACAGAGATAGATGTATCAGAGCTGAAAAATACACATTGTTGAAATGAAGACTCTAAGACTTAGTTGCCTAGTTAGATTTTCATTTTTTTTTTAAGATTTCGGTCAGCCAAATGTACCAATACCTGTATGTATGTATATATGTGTGTGTGTACATGTATATGTATAAATACACATATATTCATATGACTTTATATACCTATGACTATATCAATATTACCATATTGAGCATAGTGAATGAAGCTGCTTGGGAGCAGAAGCTTTTTTTTTTTTTGGCTTTGTGTTTCCAATGTCTAGCACAACACATAGAAGCACGTTACAGGTTTTTAATAAATGTTTACTATTCAACTGAATTGAATATAAAGTATTTTTAAAAAAATTCCTGAACAATCCAATGTTACCTGCAACAATATTTTTTCCTCTAAGTTATTCCCATCCATGTACCTTGAGCTAATTCATATGCAACTCATTTGTTGCTTAGAAAGAAGATTTGTTTTCCCACACTGTCAATCCACCTTACCCATTGCCTTTTAGAAGTGAGATAATGGATCTCCTTGGAGCCAAGTAACATGCCTTTCACCTCTTTCTATTCCTTAACCATAGTCCACAGTAAGCTAAATTCAGTTCAACTAATGTGTCTTAAACATTTTCTATATACAAGACTGTGCTATATATTGGAGCTGTTTCGGGTACTGGAGACATTGTATACATGATGATGATAACAATGACAATGACAATGATGATATTCCCCATCTAGCAAAACTCCTGAGCATCTTCTCATTATCTGTTTATTCACTCTATTGATCCAACTGATCTCCTTGATAAGGCTGTTTGGAGAAATATAATCCTGGGACCATCTAGGGGTTAGAGTGCCAAGCCTAGAGTTGGGAAGAATAATCTGCTTGAGTTTGAATATGGCCTCAGATACAAGCTGTGTGACCCTGGGCAAGTCACTTAACCCTATTTGCCTTAGTTTCTTCATCTGTATAATGAGCTGGAGAAGGAAATGGCAAACCCTTCCAGTGCCTCTGCCAAGAAAATCTTAAAGAGGGTCACAACTGAAATGACTGAACAATAATCCTGGGACCAGCATTTGGAACTCAGTGAACAGTGATTTTGGTACATTCATAAAAGCAGGACAAAATAACATATGCTTCACCTGCCTCTCCAGTCTTGCTGAGAAAGTTTCTGGAGACAATGTGCATAGCCCTAGACTAACGACCAAAGACATGATCGAAGTCAAAATGAAGATTACCAGCCCAAGTGAAATAGTAGACTGAGTTCAGGCTGATGTAAAGCAGTGCAAAAGCATAGATTTAATCAAAGCTGAGGGCTGATTGGCTAACCAGATATGGCCATGGGTCTGATTCACAAAAGAGCTGAAAATAGCTATGGGAACTGTGGGCTAAAAGAAGCTAAGGCTCATCCTTTTGGGGGAAGAGGCTACACAGAAATTTCACTTCAGAGGAAGACCAGGAGATGGAAGGGATGAAGATCAGCAAAGGTCCAAAGGGAGCAGCACAGCAGAAGACCAGCAGACAGCAGCAGCGGAGACAAGCTCAACAGAAAAAAAAAATGCACATGAGCAGAGGGGCAGAAGACGGCAGTGTATCAAGGGAAGCAAAAAATGGCAGTGTTGGGGATGGGAATAGAAATCCAGCTGGGATATAGATTTTTTTTTTTAGTGAGGCAATGGGCTTAAGTGACTTGCCCCGGGTCACAGAGCTGGTAAGTGTCAAGTATCTGAGGTCAGATTTGATGCTGACTCCAAGGCTGAGAGTTCTCTCCACCCCACCACCTAGCTGCCCCTGGGATACAGACTTTGAAGCAAGATTTTTTCCTGACCGTGTGTTCCCTCTCCTTCCAATCTATAGTCTAATATAACTCCATTTGTATGAGGATGGGGTGGGATTTTCCTTTTCTTTTATGTTGCTATGTTGTTTAATTAAATGTCTTATGCTTTGAACAAAAGTGTCCTCTGCTTGGTCTGGTAAGAGAAAACAACAGTGGGGGCTCTTGAACTATGATTTGGAATAGTTAAAGACTCAAAGCATTACTTGATCCTGGCATTACTTTCAAGGGGTCAAATTTGGGAGGAACCTACGCTATCCTTGTTTTCTAAAATCCCAAAGAGAAACCACAATTTCAAACCAGAGAAAGTCAGCATTCAGGAGTAACTAACTAACCAATCCAGTTTTATCCAGAACAGTGAAAAATAAATGTGGGTATATTTTGGCAATTAGAAATGAGCTGTTTATATTTTTATATATATGCATGTATGTATGTGTGTATACGCATGTATACACATATGTATATACACATACATATGTGTGTACATGTGCGTGTCTATGCATAAACATATGTGTATATACATATGTATATATGTATGCATGTGTATACATACTCATGTGTGTGTGTGTGTGATTGTATATGTGTGTATACATATACATGCACATATATACACTCAAATATATCTGTGACTTATTGATATAAATGTCTCTTCCAGCAAGGCAGATCTCACCCCATCCACATGTGCCCATCCTGTTCAACTCTTGGCTATGAGTTCTTCCTTAAGTTCACACAGGATGTCCACTCTACTTTCTGGAGATATTGCTTACTTCCTCCTGAGATCATGAGGATACCTGTGGAGTACTTGGCCTTTCCCCCTGTCATCCTTCACCCTTCCCATGTGACCAGTCCATCTTCTGTTTTGATCAAACATTTTCCCAATTATGTCATTTATTCCAATTCTTTAAGGTCCCTCGTTACACTGCAATCTGCTTGTGTTCACCACAAATCTCTCCATTGTTGTCTCTGTGATACTCATTTTTAATTCTTCTGAAGCTATGAGGTTCCGTGACTACAGCCATAATGCAGCATCTCAAGAATATTGGTATTACATAAATAGATCTTTATTCCTTGGAAAAAATGGAACCATTTAAGAAGCTTTTCCCAAGGGCAAGCTAGTGTGGTTCGGTTTTTTAATCCTAGGCCCAATTTTTTTTATCCATTTGTACCATTTGTCCAAGATATATATACTCCATTGTTCATGAGTGTGTGTGTGTTTGTGTGTGTGTATGTACTATATATACTATGTGCTATACTATATGTACTCATATACTGTATTAAATATGCTACATATATACTCATATATTATGTACTAATATTATACTAATCCTAAAAGGAGTTGGTGAAGGGAATGGCAAACCACTCCAGTATCTTTGCCAAGAAAACCCTAAATGGGTCAAACATGACTGAAAAACAATTGAACACATACATATGTATTCATAAACAATTGAGTAAAATAAAAATGTGGAGCCAGAAGGACCAGTAATGACCATATCTCCAAACAATCTCCCCATGTTACAGATGAAGAAACTATAGACTGGATAGGGGAAGTGACTTATCCAAGGTGATATAGCTAATTGTAGCAAAGCTTCCAAGGTCAATGCTCCTCTTTGTTAGCCATTTTGCCTTTTAAAATTGAAACAGAAATGAGCCTCTTTATTAGGATGGCAGACATAGTTGAAAGAGCAATGGATGTGTCAGAGGACTTGGGTTTGAATTCAAACTCCATTCATTAATACCTGTGTAATCTGGGGTAAGTCAATTAACTTTTCTAGACTTTAGTTTCTTCATGTGTAAAAGGCAGGGGTTAAGCTACATAATAGTTAGAATTGTTTCCAGTTCTAAATCCCATGAGACAAGAAATCAGAGAATACTCTTTGTTACAGCAACTCTGCGACAAGAATCAGGTCTGCTAATCTCTTATTTCAAATGAGCCTATCCGCCTGGTTTGATGCGAAGGACCCACAACTTTACCTCTTTTGGTGTTGATCAGTAGTTTTTCATTTGTGTCCCACTCCTTTTCTTGGCAAAGATACTGAGTGGTTTGCCATTTCCTTCTCCAGCTCATTAAACAGATGAGGAAGCTGAGGCAAATAGGGTTCAGTGATATGCCCAGGGTCACACAGCTAGTAAGGGTCTGAGGCCAGATTTGAACTCAGGAAGATGTATCTTCCTGACTCCAGGCCCTGTGTTCTATCCACTATCATACCACCTAGCAGCCTTTATCGTTAGTGAATCCAAATAGCCTACTCTTGTGACCTTTCCAACCAAACAGAAGGATATCTAGCCGAGTCCATTGTCATGATACAACCACCCACAATTCCTAGCCTGAATGTAGAGAGGATGGAGTACATGCATGAAGGAATGTGCATAGAAAAAGGTGTTCTTTCATGCAGTCATACCCAAATAAATCAACAGAAGGCATCAACTGGGATCACCCTATTGAATATTTATAAATACTGAGTGTCCTACCCCTTCTCAATGTCAACCCCACCCCTGCAAGAAGTCTAGTTAATGAATTGACTCTGCAGTAATTAAATTAACCAACCAAAGAAAAAAATACAAGTGGTCTCCTGCCCCTGGGTATTTATCTCTGTCAATGTCAAACAAGAAGAACTCTATCGATCATCTTTCCAATCATTCTTTATCCTTTTCAATTAGGGAGTGGACTTCTGGAGTTGTTTGCCCTTTATAATCACCTTTGGCTAATTTTTCACAAGCTGAAGCTAAATATAGTTTACCAACTAAATATAGATGACCGAAGTAGCTAATGATCCTGAAAAGGTGCAAGATGTGTAGCTCATGTTTTCCTTTGTTTGGCTTTAAGCCCCAAGAGACAAATGACTGCTCCTGATTTATGGAGCTCTGGAATCTACGGAAAGTACGATTAAATGGGCCAAGTCAGTTCCAGTCATATGCTGCAGAGCTTTAGCTATTTAGTAGAATAGAGTGCTAACTTTAAGACATAAGGCCAGGATTTGAATCCTGCCTCTGACATATACAGGCTGCATAGTCAAGAGCAATTACTTAAACCTCTTGCAGCATCAGTTCCTCATTGGTAAAGTGGGGATTATAGTATTAACAACAATAATAGTAATAATAGCAGCTAGCGTCTATATAGGGCTTACTACATCCCAGAGCCTGTGATAAGAGCTTTACAATTATCATACACGATTTCGTTAGATCCTCACAATAGCCCTGGGAGGTAGTTGCTATGATTATTTCCATTTTTACAGATGAGGAAACTGAGGCAGAGTTAAGTGACTTGCCCAGGATCATATAGCTAGTAAGTGTCTAAGTCAGGTTTTGAACTTAGGTCTAGACTCCAGGCCTGGCACTCTATTCAACAATCCTTATGGATTTGTTACAAGGAAAGCACTTTATGAATATAAAAGTGCTATAGAAAAGGGAGTTATTATTAGCCCTTATTATCTTATTAAAAGGGCATTTTAATGATAATAATCAGTCAAAATCCAAAGCACTTTAAGGCTTACAAAATGCTTTTCTCACAATGAATTGGAAACTGAGACAAAAAGGGGTTAAGTGACTAGCTCTGGGTCAGACATGCAGTAAATGTCACAGCTGGGTTTTATCCTTTTGAACAACTGTTTGCCTGAGCCCAGAGCTCTTCAGTCTAATCCCTGTCACCTGTCTGGTTGACTACTGTTTGTACTGCCAATTGATTAGACTGAGAATCCCATGAAATAAATTCCCACAAAGTGAAAAAAATATTCTGGGCACCCTGGTTTTGGAAGGACATCAAGGGGCTAGAGGGTGACCAGAATGGCAAGAAGACGGGACACATTATCTCCAAGTTCTTGAAGAGCTGATGCACAAAAGAGGGGTGGCCCTGAGAGCAGAGAAGTAGGAGTGGTGGTTAGGAGCTCAGATGCTCATAAATTTAAAGCTGGAAGAGATTTAACCCCCTTATTTTACACTTGGGGAAACTTTTAAGAGTTTTGAAGGATTAAGTGATTTGCACGTCGTCACACAGCTAGCAAGCACCTGAGGCAAGGTTTGCACACTGGTAACTGCCTCTCAAATTGCAGGGGTAGATTTTGTCTGGGTGTAGAACTGTTCAAGGAGTAGCTAGGTAGCCCGGCAGACAGAACCCTGGGCCTGGAGTCAGGAAGACTCATCTTCCTGAGGTCAAATCTGGACTCAGAAACTTACTAGCTGTGTGACCCTGGGCAAGTCACTTAACCCTGTTTGCCTCAGTTTCCTCATCTGTTTAATGAGCTGGAGAAAGAAATGGCAAACCACTCCAGTATCTTTGCCACGAGGGGTCTTGTTGCTTTGCTAAAAGTTTGCTGTAAATCTTAGGGGAAAATCACTGAACTCTGGACCCTCAGAGGTACTTCAAATACGCAATCCTTTGATGGCCCTGTGATCTCACTGATGTGGGCACTCCCTCCAATGGTGCAAATCCCAGCCCATCAGCACTTTCTCACCCACTACTACCCTTGTCTACCCTCTCCTGCAAAGATCAAGCTGAGGAATTTCCTCTACATTTCTTAAGCTTGTGCTGCGACCAGTGGTTCAGGTGAGGCCATATATCTGTCATTCCCTGGCTCCTGATTCATGACTGGCTGACCTCTTTTCCAGCCATACTTCTGGTGCCCTCCTTATGCTGTTTCCCTTCCCCAATTCTTTCTTGGTTTTATACATATATAGATATGTGTGTGGTGTGTGTGTGTGTGTGTGTGTGTGTGTGTGTGTATATATAATATAAACATTGGTTTTATACATATAATATAAATAATATATTGTAGCCTATTCATGGCTACAATGCCCCTTTCTGTTGCTCTTTTGGGTGAGAGCTAGGTGACACAGTACATAGAGTGCTGGGCCTGGAGTCAGGAAGACCTGAGTTTAAATTCAGTCTCAGACCCTTACAAGCTGTGTGACCCTGGGCAAGGTACTTTACCTCTATCTGCCTCACTTTCCTAATATGTAAAATGAGAATAATAACAGTGCCTGTCTTACAGGGTTATTGTAAGGAATAGATGATATTTGAGCCTTACCACACTTTGTACAGTGCCTGACATATATATATATATATATATATATATATATATATATATACATATATATATATATGTATATACATATATATGTATACATATATATATACATATATATGTATACATATATATACATATATATGTATATATATATGTATATATAATACATATATATATATATACATATATATATATACATATATATATACATATATATATATATATATATATATATAGTAGGTGCTTAATAAATGCTTGTTCCCTTCCCTTCCCTCCTTTAATTCTTCTGAAACAAGGATTCCATGACTCATAGTCATATGGCATCCTTCAAAGAATAGATGGGCCTTTAGTTCAAGGAGAAGCTAGGGGTCATCCAAAGCACTGAACATTTTCCCAAAGGCAATCTAGCTCACCCTTTGTGTTCAATAACGTGCCCACCTCATTTTCTAATCACAGTGTCTATTCAAAATATACATACAGATAGAACAATTCTATGGCTTATCTATTCAATGTCATATCATGGTCTAGACTAGTAATTCTCAAACTTTTTTATCTCAGTACTCCTTTATACTCCTAAAAATTATTGAGGACCTTGGAGAGTTGGGGGGGGGGCTTATACCTATCAATATTTAACTGTATTAAAAATTAGAATATTTTAGAATTATGAAAATTATTATTTGACCTCATGGGCTGCCAGGGTTCCTCAGACAACACTTTGAGAATTGATTGTCTAGACGCAGGGGTGGGGAAGTTTGGATTCAGTCAAGGGGCCACACTTGAGGACCTAGAGGGCCACATGTGGCCTCAAGGCTGCAGGTTCCACAGCCCTGGTAGAGTAACAGTAGTCATGATTCATCCAGTTGGATTTTCCTGTATGCATAGAGGGTTGTATGATGAAGGCTTGGAAAACAAAAAAACCTTCAAATCTTATTACTACAACCCTCCCAGGAAGAAGACTCAGAAAACATCAACAACTACCAACCTATATCCAATTTTCTCATTGCTTAGAAAAATTTTTTTGGAATAACCTGCACATACATTGAGGATATTGTTGACTAAGGTAGAATAAAGGAATAAATAGTCTCTTGCAAATAATATTCCATACTGTACCATATCTTTACCATCACATAATTGAGAATATAAAATTTCATTGTTCTTATTGTTGGTTTATTATTCAAAAAAGTATTATTTGTCAACTGTTTAGAAAAAAACCTAAAGCTTTTCCTCCAACAAGATGTCTCCCCTAACTACATAAGATTCCTTAAAAGATTTAATGGAAATAATTTGTTGAGTGACCCTCTGATCGCTAATATCAGATGAGGCATAAAATGGAAATGTACACCCTACTCCCAAAGGAGTCATGGGGGAAAGCTGGTGCAGAATCCAAATATCAGGATTCCCTACAGATGTTGAGGTCCAACAGACGTTTATGTTCGTGGAGGAGATTTCACTGTTTGCATCAAGCTCTAGAGCATTGCAGACCCTACTGAGTGAGATCCATAATCCTCATAGGTAAAATAAAATAATACAGTGCTATTGTAAATATATATAAAATGATGCCTAAGGAATTTTTACCATTTATCCATTCAGGTTTGGAAACCATAAACCATAGCCCAAAGCATCCAATCTAAACCCGTAATATAACAGCCTCTACTGGCAATATCAGCACTTTGATATGATTTACCCACCTACAGTGACTTGTACAGGCTCATTGTTCTGCGACCACCTTTCTTCATTTTCTGAGGAGTCTTGGCTAGAACTCAAGTTGTGTCTTTTCTTAAGGTGTGCCATCACAAAGAAACATAATCCAATGAGCACTATCAAAGGCCCCATTATCTGGAGAGACAGAAACCCACATGCCTGTGGCTCGGCACTGGAAGTGTCTGTGTCGTTAAATGGTGTCTGAGGCCATCCTGAGTTACATCCAGGGACCCAAATGCCCAGCACACTAATCAGCAACCCGCTGGTTAAAAACAAGAATCCAAAGATGAGGAACTGGGCAAACTGACGACTTTCTCCACAGATGAAGTAGCTGTCCGGGTCAATCTGGTTGCCTTGCAGTTGCCTCTCTCTGAGCTGAAGTTTTACCCTGGAGCGGGCCAATATGATCGCTCCGAGGCCAATCACAGTGAATGAAGGCCCCACAATTTTCAGGACTGCACTGCAGTCAGTCATGGTTTCATACTGGCAGGTTTGGAAACCAAGGATGGAAAGCAAGATTCCTGCACATAGTAAGCCGATTCCAAACACAAACAGGAAAAAAATGATTTTGCTGATACACCTTCCATTCACATCCCCACCATGTTCAGGAGCAGTAGCTGGGGACATTGCAGAAGTATCTGGTCTCATGAGGGGAAAGGGAATTCTGCCGATGAAATCCTGAATGCCGCCAGCCCTCAGGAGCTCTGAAAATAAATAACAGAATTTAAGAAGTGCGTGTGTCTGTCCAAACACTATGTCCTTCCTCGTGTACTTTTCCCTCTTGTCAGAACATCTCCAGTCCTTTCAGAATGGAAACCCTTCCTCTTTTTTAGTTTGGGACTTCACACAAGTGAACAACATCTGAAGGAATTTTAGAACAATGATTTGGCATGTGAGTCAGAAGGCCCAACACTCAGAAATTCCCGAGTGGGAGATTCTATGGAGATATGCAAAAAAAAAAAAGAGGAAGTGGAATTTCAGTAGTAAGGAACAGAGGCTTTCTTGATATCTTTCTTTCTTTCTTTCCTTCCTTCTTCCTTCCAAAAGCTGGGTGCAATTTTTCACACCAGAAGATCAGAGATTTAGAACTAGAAGAGACTTTGGGGATCATTAGGTCCAGCCCCTTTGTTTTTCAATTGAGGAAACTGACCCTTGGAGAGGCCCAAGGTTACCCAGGCCATAAGTTGGAGAGAGAGGTTCTGAAGTGATGTCCTCAGAAGGAATATGGTACAGTGGAAAGAGCTCTGAGCCTTAACTTTGGTGCCCATCACCTGTATGACCTTGGGCAAATCATTTCACCTCCATAGGACTTTGTTTCCTCATGTGTAAAATGAAAGAGTTGAACTAGGTTTGTGAGGACACTCCCAACTCTGTTGTTGTTCAGTTGTGTCCAACTCTTCATGACGCTATTTGGGGTTTTCTTGGCAGAGATACTGGAGTGATTCGCCATTTCCTTCTCCAATTCATTTTACAGATGAGGAAACTGAAGCAAATGAGGTTAAGTGACTTACCCAGGGTCACACAGCTAGTAAGTATCTGAGTCCAGATTTCAACTCAGTAAGATGAGTTTTCCTGACTCCAGGCCCAGCACTCTATGCACTGCGTCACCTTAACTGCCCTAGTTAGGTGATTTCTCTGATTCCTAATCCAAGGCTCTTTCCGTTGGTTCCTGGTTTACAAGCTCATTCCCTGTATATAAACCTTCATAGAGATACACAGAATTTTCTCAATCTACAAATGTCACATTTCTTTATTACAATCACAAGTCAAGTGTATAAATTTACCTATATTACTCCTTTCCATCATATATGTTTATATTGAAGGTATGACTACACTCATTGCTGCCTCAGCAAGTTTAAGTGAATTCCTGCAATAGGCAAGAGGTTAGACTAGACTGGGGTATCAGACTTCTGGCCAGCAAAACTCCCAAGTACATACAGCTTGAACCAGATTGAAATGTAATTGGGAAATGTCTAATAAACTAAATAAAAGCACAATACAATACAATACAGATAAGGTTAATCTGAGGTTTTTCTAAGTCAATATGGAGGGCCATATCTATTTCAGTCAGACTAGAAGATCTTTAAAATCACTTTCATTTCTTAGGTCCCTTGGTCAACTTATCCAAATAGTTGGGTTGCCTTTTTTTTGGGTAGTTATTGAATTTTATTCAGTAACAATCAGTGCTCCTTAAATTCAAATTGAATTTTAAAAAAATTTTTTTGAATTGAATTGAAACCAGCCAGAATGGTGGTCCTGATCCAGCTCTATGGGCATGGCCTGAAATGACATATTTGTCATCTTGGACCCAGATAGCTTCTCTATTTGTGGAAACAGCCACCAGTTTTCTGGCATGAGCATGGAAAGTCAAGGGCAGCAGGTAGGTGAATCAGAACCAGTTTGGTTTAGATGGAATGGAGCCTCTGCACTCACATTTTTGAGCCAAGATGGCCATATTTCAGCAAAAAGTAACTGAGATTCATTTTAAAATGAACAACTGATAGCAGAAACCACAACTTACAGGTACTACTTAGTACAACAAGACCATGAGTAAGAGAAAAATATGCAAGAGAAATCTACTAGGATAAAATGCTGCTCTCCAAAGCCACCCAAACCAACATCTTTATTAATGTAGAGGATAGGTATTTTTGTGATAATAATTGTTAGCACTTATATTGTCCTCTTAAAATTTGAAAAAGCACTTTACATGTTATCTCATTTGATTTTGGCTGTTTTTGTAATAATCATAATAATAGCTAATACTAGCTAGCATTTATATAGCTCTCTTAAGGTTTGCAAAGCATTTGTTATCACATATGTAAATTGTTAGTGGCAGCTATATGATACAATAGATAGATCACTGGACCTAGAGTCATGAAGACCTGAGTTCAAATCAGGCACCAAGTAGCTGTGTCACTTTGGACAAGTCATTTAGCTGTTGTCTCCCTCAGTTTCCCCATCTGTAAAATGGGGATAATAATAGCACCTCCCTCCCAGGGTTGTTGTGAGGAGTAGATGAGATAATATTTGCAAGGCTTTATAAATCTTAAACAGCTACATAAATACCTATTACTATTCCTATTACTCTTCTCCAGCTTTTTTTTAAAGCTGCTTTTAGATTGCAAGCTTATTTATAGATAATTTTATTACTGGGCAATTCTTAAAAGAGACCGCTTCCTGATGATTCTCATTCTTTGTCATAAAACATATAATATCCAAATGGATTCCAACTTTCTGACATTGTAAGTTGTTGTTTCAAGTTTCCTCAAAGAAGGCAAGATGTTTTCTAAAGCTTTGACCCACTCAGGGTCTGGGACATTATGAGGTAATTAAAGAAGTAGGCATTAAAAACCCAAGTCAGACTGACACTGAAATTGTAGTAGTGTAAATTAATGGAAGGTTAGTTTGGGAAAGGAAAACAAATGGGACATTGCATATTGGACAGTACTTTTCCAGGAGGAAACAGAGATGATACCAGCTAGGAAGGATGATAGCAGAGGGTATTGGAAAGCACCCTGGATTTAATGATGGAAGTCTATTTTGTGCTAAACTGAGCCATTATTTATTACTTCTCTGACCTTAAGAATATCAGTGAGTCTCATTCGTAACAATAAAAATTCATGAGTAAGGGGTAACTAGGTGGCAGTGGATAGAGCACCTGCCCTGCAGTCAGGAGGACCTGAGTTCAAATCTGGCCTGAGACCAAACATTTGACATTTGCTAGCTGTATGACCCTGGGCAAGTGACTTAACCCTAATTGCCTAAAAAAACAAAACAAAACAAAAACCTAATGAGTTTCCCCATCTGTACTAATAAAAACTCACATTCATTTATATAGCATTTAATAGTCTGTATAGTGCTTTCAAAGAGAGAAGAACAGTGGCCTGGGAGTCGAGGTATCTAGGTTCTAGTCCAGATTCTTCAATTGATTACTTGTATGACCTAAGACAAGTGATTTTCCTTCCCTGGGCCTCAGTTTCCTCATCTGTAAAATAGGGATGGTACAAGATAACCTGTAAAGTCCCTTCCAATTCTAAGTGTCTAGAATTCTAAAAATAGTTATTCAGAATATAAAAAATAAAGAAATTCTGATCTCAAAGGATGAAAGAGAAAGTTCTGACCCATACTAGATGGTCATGCAATTTAATTGAGTTACTTATGTTTAAAAAGACTGACCATTTTCTCAATTCTTTCAGAACTACACAGAGAATAATATCCAAAACTTTTTGTTTGGTGTTTATGGAAAAAACTGGGGGGGGGGCAAATCCTCCACTAAAAATTTTTAAGAAATATTTATTTTATTTTGCATACTCCTGACTTGGATCATCACTGAAATCTTGGAAAGGAAGAAATAGGGGCAGAGAAGGGAGGGAGGGAGAAGCAGACAAAGAGACAAAGACAGACAGAGAGGGGCACATACTGAGAAACAGACTGAGGCAGGGAGATAGGGAAGGAAAAAGAAGGGGAAGAGAAGAGAAATCTCACAGTAGGCTCTATGATTTCTTTCTCCTTGACATAGCAACTGGCTTTCCTGCTACTTCCCCCACTAAGTTCCCTTTTAGCTGGCTTCCCTAGCTTCCTTCGAGTCCAAACCAAAGTCTCTCCATCTACCGGCAACCTCTTTCAATTCCTCTTAATCCCCAGGGCCTTTCCTCGGATGATCATTTCCTATTTATCCTGGATGTAGCCTGTTTGCACATAGCTGTTTGCAGGTTATGTTCCCCATTTTTGTCTCTTGCCTTTAGTGCTTAGCATAGCGTGCGCCCCGTGGTGGAGGCTTAATAAATATTGACTGATTGAAGCAGCAGCCATACAATTTCTTATTTTGGTAACCTTCGCTTTTACACTGATGGGACTTGAGAGCAGAATAGAAAAATGAATTCCTCGAGGACCGAAAGCTAATCTCTTTCCCGTACCTCCCTCTCCAACTATTACCTAAAAGCATCTCCTGGTCAACATCTAGCCCAGGCTAAAAGGTGTGAGATGAAGATTGCAAAATCTTATCAATCAGTTAATAAGCATTTATTAAGCACCTTCTAAGTGTCCGTCACTGTGCTAAACGCTTTACCAACATTCTCGCCATTGATCGTCACAATAACCTGGTGGGATAGATGCTATTACTATCCCCAAACTGAGTGACTTGCCTAGAGTCATACAGCTAATAAATGCCTGTGTGTGAATGTAAACTGAGATCTTGTTGACCCCAGACTCAGCTCTCTAACCATTTTGGCACCTGTCTCACACATACCAAAAAAAAAAAAAAAATGTGAGACGATCCCTGCCTGCCCTCAAGGAACTTAAACTTCCACATTCAAAGATAAGTAAATACAGAGTATATATAGACAATAAACACACAGTGATTGGTCAGGGGCCACTAACATCAGAGAGGAATCTGGAAAGGGACTCTGGTCCGTGAGATGCGATCATTTACCCTGCAGGAAATTGATTTATAGCTTTACAGCCCTCGTGACTGGCGTCTTCAGTTGGCCAGCACCCACAACAGCTCAGAGCCACTTTTTATTCCAAAACTTTGCAGCAGTAAGACAAATTAAAGGTGAGCGAGTGAATCCTGGCTGGCTCAGCCGAGTTCGGGCTCAGGAGAAAGGGGGTCCCGACACTCCCCGGATAGGCTTGCCTGGCTGAGTGAGTCCCTTACCTGAGCACATAGCCTGGGGCCGGACTGCTCCACCCCGGGTGCTCAGAAGACTGAGCGCTCCTGAGGTTGCAGCCCAGCGAGCAACTGGAGAGCCGGAGGATTTCTTTTAGCACTGCAAAAGTCTTCAGCTTCTTCTTCCTCGCTCCTCGGTCCAGCACTTCCCTTTCGGACAGGGCACAGCGACGCAATGTGTTTATATATGCGCAGTCTTCTTGCCCGCCCCTTTAGCACCCCCCTCTTCCTCGCCTGTGCCAATGCATCTAAAGCACAGCACACCTGGGCAGGCTGGAGAGAGAAATAGCAAGAGGAGGGTAACTGAAGCTTTTATTTTGAGGGAGAAGGAGGAGGAGGTTTGGAAGGCTGCAGCAGACAGGTGCAAGGAGAGAGCTCGAGCTAGCCACCGCCGCGTGGTGCCCGGGAGCAAACAGGTCTCCGAAGAGCCCTCGTCCCTTCCTCGGACAAGCTGGTCCAAAGGACCCGGGAGACTAAGAAAGGAGCAGGAGGAAGAGGACAATGGTGCTCCTGATATATATAATCCAGAACCCTTCGGAGGGTCATTTCTAAGGCAGGGCTCAGAACCCCGCCCAGTGACCTTGAATGGCCTGGAGGCGGGGGCAGACCGTAAGAGCCGCAGCACAGCCCCATACCCAAGCGGCCTTCAGTGGCCTCTATCGGATTCCTGCAGCTCCAGTGGGTTCTGAAGATCCTCTTCTCCCCTCCCCTAGGTCTCCCCCAGCTCCCACCACCCCCACCCCTCCACTCCCCATAGTCATCTGGTGGGGCTTGAATTGGGGAGGGGGAGGGGAATTTCTCTGAGCCAGTCTGAGACCAGATTCCTCAAATCCAGGGTTCGCCCTGAGGCTCTGAATGTGAGCTTCTTCCCGAGCCATGCTCTGCCTTTACTTCCTAGATTTCACCGGCGCTCATTCTCCCCTTCGCGAGGCTGATTTGGAGATGTGCCCGCCGCGGTTTTCTCCTCAGGCTTTTACTCCTATGGCTTTAGGAACAGGTTGTCATCGTTGCCGCCCACCCCTTTTGGTTCCTCAGTCCTCCCAAACTGGTTTGGGGTTCACCTAAGAACACCAGGTGAGGGCAGTGGAGCAGGCTTCTTTCCTGGTGGTAGCATACATTTGCAGAAGAAAATGTATATTTGGGGACTGGAAAGTGGACAATGGAGAGTGACACCCTCCGCCTCCAACCTCCCCTCCTCCTACCTCCCCTCCTCCCCTTATCCTGCAAATCAACTAGCAACAAATTTGGGATTAAAGCATAGAGATCATGACTCCTGGCTCTGGGCCCTCTGTTCTAGCCAGCAGGCTAGATTAAACTCCCCCTTCCTTAGAAATGGAGTTTTTATTAACATTTATGGAAAGGTTTCGTGCCCTATTTATTTAGGATTAAATTCCTTAACAGGAAGGCCCTCATTAGGTTTTGTGATACTTCAATCTACCCCCTAGAGTGTTTCACCTTCTTTCTTCGTTTCAATTGTTGGAACACCCTGTTTAATACATATGCTGTTGTTTGGCCAAGAATTAAACTGTAATTCTTCTCCTGAGACATACGTTGTACTTGAACTAGAATGTGCAGATAGAGAATTTGAATCCTAGTTCTACCAGAAACTTGTTCTGTGGAACTGGAAATCTATTCCTGTTTCCAAAACAGAAATCAAGGCTTTGTGGAAGGTATGACGAGCAGGGCTGGACTGGGCAGAGCAGATGCACCCCAAAGGTGCCCTTGAGTGTGTTGGGGGAGGGGGGAGATTCTTCCCCAGGCTCCAGTCACCAGACAAAATATTTGAAATTTTATCATTAGAGATAATGTCCTTTAGTTTACACACCTTTTGAAAATACTGGCACGCCTGAGATAGGTGATCCTGTTTTCAGTCATTTAAATCAAGCATATCTTAGAGTGAGGTGTGAATTAGCTAACCACATCCCTTTCTTCCGAGAAAGCTACAAGAGATCAGAGTACCTAGGAGTGAGACTTTTGAAGGGGAAAGATAAGAAGGGAAAGGGAGTAGAATAAGCATTTATTAAGCACCTGTTGTGTGCCAGGACAAATATAACTTCATTTGAGGCCCCCAATAATTCCAGACCTGGGTATGGAGGTTCATGAAAGAGAGGGCACTTAGGGGCTGGAAACACAAAAGGGAAGGGGGAATGTAAACCTCTGTATTTCACAATATTTTTCTATCACTGATGTCAAGTGTGAATTCTGCCACAGCCTGGCCATCCCTGGATTACTGGCCTAAGTGTGGGCAATAATCATTTAAACTACACATAACTCATTATTGCATTATTTATTGAATCTTAGAATTTTAAACCTGGAAAATACCTGAGAGAAACTGAGGCTCAGAGAGGTTAGGTGACTTGTACCAGCTGCACAGAATCACAGATAGTACCTCACACAAAGTGCTACTGATTGATAGATTTCATTTTGTTCTCACCCTCTCAGATTCTTGACCCTCAGCTGTAGTGTGTATTCCTAGGGGACGAGAGAGCAGAAAAAGTTTCTTGTGTAGTACTGTATAAACTTTGTGAATATAGCACCTGTAGGTTTTTCATGGACTTAAAAAAAATAAAAATTCACTTTATTCATCAGCTCTCTGTGACATCACTTCATGTGTAGAGTGTGTGATACCTAATTCATGCTAGACTAGAAGAGCACAATCAGCTTCACAGAGCTTTTTTCTTCTTCATGGTTCTAGGACCTGAGTTTTCCTCTCAAACTGGCACAACCCAGGAGAAGCAAGAAAACAATATACATGACAATTACAGCAAATGTAAATAGCAGAAATGAAACTAAATATGGTATAATTAGCTAAGCTGAAAAGGACCTCAGAGATCATTTAGTCCAACTCTTCATTTTACAGATGAGGAAACTGAGGCCCAGAGAAGTTACATGGCTTTAACCAACAGCATACTGTAACACAGTAACATAATCAGGTCCCATTACTCCAAGTTCAGTCCTGTAAGATCAGGACCCTTTCCACTGAACTTTCAAAAATACAGGCAAGGCCGACCCTACTTCAGGTTGTTGAAGTAAAAGACTGGGAAGACATGAAAGGAGCCAGCAGTTTCCATCATGTCTCCATTCCTAGCTTGCTACTCTAGAGACTTCAGGGAAATTTCCCCTTGGGTGAGATCAAGGAGCCTCTCTCTTGGTTGAGCTGAGTTAGTTCATTCCCAATGGGACAGCTCCTTCACTCTTTCTTGTCTAGTATATGTTATCTTAATTATACCTTCTTTGATTTCTGTTTTGCTATGATTTAAATAAATAGGCAGGAAAAAAAGACAGAAAGACAGGAAAAAAAAGATGGGAGAGAGAAAGAGAGAGAGAGAGAGAGGAAGGAAGGAAGGAAAGAAGGAAGGAAGGAAGGAAGGAAGGAAGGAAGGAAGGAAGGAAGGAAGGAAGGAAGGAAGGAAGGAAGGAAGGGAAAGAAGGAAGGAAAGAAGGAAGGAAGGAAAGAAGGAAGGAAAGAAGGAAGGAAGGAAGGAAGGAAGGAAGGAAGGAAGGAAGGAAGGAAGGAAGGAAGGAAAGAAGGGAAAGAAGGAGGAAAGAAGGAAGGAAGGAAGGAAGGAAGGAAGGAAGGAAGGAAGGAAGGAAGGAAGGGAAAGAAGGAGGGAAGGAAGGAAGGAAGGAAGGAAGGAAGGAAGGAAGGAAGGAAGGAAGGAAGGAAGGAAGGAAGGAAGGAAGGAAGGAGGCAAACTTGGGAGATGTAATTCTGTTTTCAGCTTTAGATCTTAGGGTAAGCTGTGAATTTGTTTGTCACATCTCATTCTTCTGTGAAAGGATACCAAGGAAATAGGTACCCTATCTGAAAGATAGGGAGGGGAGGAAAATTTTGGAGTCTGGCACAACATCTAGAGATTGCTGGTCTAGGGAGGTTGGTGCTGTAGACAGAGGGAGAGCACTTGGGGGCTAGGAGTGCAGAATAAAGAAGGGAGAAGTCTATGAATACCATCTTTACCTATTCACAAAGGGATCCAGAACCCAGACTTTCTGACACTTGGCCAGTGAATGACCTCCACCAGGAGGCTCAACATTCCAGGAACACAAAAGATGTTGCTTTTAAAATGGAGTAAATTGGGTAAAAATCAAGCATATTATTATTTTATTTGTTAAAGTTGGATGGCTGTGGTATTGACTCGTTGTAATAATTTAGACCCTGTTGGCTAAATAGATTACAGTCATCTATTGTTAGGGAGAGAAATTTCCTGGTCATAATGGGCAAACACCAAGAAATGTCAAGTTCTGAAATAAGCCAGAAGTACGTGCAGCTAATCTAGAGATAAGCAACTTAGATCAAATGGTTCTGTCCTTCCCCAATATGTAGTTTTGCTAAATGTAAATTCTTTCTGCACAAATGGTCTCCTTTTTTTCTCTATTCACTCATTCTTTCTCCAGAAAGGAAGCTAAAACACTTCAAAATCCTATCCAAGGGAGCCTTATATCCTATCCAAGGGAACTGATGCAAAGTGAAGTGAGCAGAACCAGATCATTGTACAGTACACGACAACAGCAATATTGTAAGTGTGATCAATTGTAAAAGACTTAGCTACTCTGATCAAGACAAAGAATTCTAAAGAGAATTCCAAGAGAATTCTAAAGGACTCATGATGAAAAATACTGTCTCCAGAGAGACATCTGATGAACCCCGAGTGCACATTGAAGTATGCTTTTTTTCACTTTATTTTTCTTGTGTATGTGTTTTCTTTTGCAGCATGGCTAATATGGAAATATGTTTTGCATGATGTCTTATATAATATTGCTTACCTTATTGTTAACCCTTGGAAGGGGTTAGAGGAAGGGAGAGAATTTGGAACTCAAAATTTTTAAAAATGTATGTTAAATTTTTTAATTTAACTGGGAAATATATATGTATATATATAATGTGTGTGTATATATATATGTATATATATGTGTGTGTGTGTATATATAGATTAGATATAGATATAGATATAGATATAGATATAGATATGGATATGGATATGGATATAGATATAGATATAGATATAGATATAGATATAGATATAGATATAGATATAGATATAGATATAGATATAGATATAGATATAGATATAGATATAGATATAGATATAGATATAGATATAGATATAGATATAGATATAGATATAAAAAAGAAAGATCCTCTCCAAGACTGACAGATCCTTGAGGACACTTACTTGCCTTAGTGGCCACCAAATGCCTTAAAGTCCTGCTCTCATGAATGCTCTGGCTGGCAGAACACTAAGGGACAATCAGATTAGCTGCCACTTGGGTGATTTGTTGTTTGAATTGTTTGTATTTTTTGGAGCACTGTTTGGGGGAATTAAACCGTTTGAAGATTTGTCACTAGTCAAGTAGAAAGCAAAAGAAAGAACCTAGGGCAGAAAGCTGAATGAAGGGAGTGTTCTTAACTCAGTAACAGACCCTTTCTTGAGAAATGCACATTCACTTGACTTTATAATCTCTATTGTGAAGACTTCTTCCACTGTACTAGGAAAGTATGTCGATACTTACGTACTTAGAAAAACAGTGCCAGACTAAGGCAAAGATATAGGCAAAGATGAGACTCAGAGACAGGAGGTTAAGCAGCAAAGCTAGGAATAGCCTCAAGGAAACAGTGTGGTCTATTTAGGTGGTGGGGAATAACTCTGTTTCATAGCTTTCTAGTTTTCAAAGCACATTCTTTAGAATAAGCTTGTGAGGTAGATGTTATAAGTATTATTATCCCCATTTTATGGAGGAGGAAACTGAAGCTTAGAGGAGTTAAATGATTGGCCAAGATCACCCAATAAATATGTGTTGGTCTGTTAGTCAATAAGCATTTATTAAGTTCCTACAATGTGACAGGCATTGTCCCAAGAGTGAGAGATACAGAGAAAGGCAAAAGACAGTCCCTGCCCTCAAAGAGCTCAGAGTCTAGCAGGGGAAACAACAAGCTAACAAATATGTACAGATAAACTATACATAGGATAAATAGGAAATAATTAATAGAGGGAAGGTACAAGAATTAAGAGAGATTGGGAAAGGCTTCCTGTAGAAGGTGAGATGTTAGCTGGGACTTGAAGGAAGCCAGAAGGCAGAGATGAGGAGGAAGAGCATTCCAGGCATGCTTTTTCCAGTATACTCTGCCTGTTACCTCCACGGGGAAAAGAATGGGGAAAGGAGGGGCGGGGTGAAGACAAGCATTTGTTAAGCACCTTCTACTGCCAAGTACTGGGGTAAGTACTTTACAACTATTACCCTATTTGATCCTCACAAAGACCCTGGGAGGTAGGTACTCTTATGATTGCCATTTCAGGTTGGGAAAACTGAGGCAGAGGCTAAGTGACTTACCCAGGGTCACATAAAGAGTAAGAGCCTGAGCTCAGATTTGAATTTAGGTCTTCCTGAATCAAGGCTGAGTGCTCTATCCACTGCATCACCTCTGTAGTGAAAATATTGGACATAGATAGAAGAACTGTAGGTGCAAAGCTGGCTCCATCCTTAGAGACTCCACCCTTACTGGCCTTGGGACCATGGACAAGTGCATTAGTATCTCTCAGTTTCAGTCTCCTCACCTGTAAACTCTGGACAACAGGGGCTTTTAGTTTTTACCTTAGCTTTGTCATTGTTTAACACTTTCTCCACTCTAAAATAGGCTTTCTTACTGCCTCACCTTTGGTCTGACATCATGCTCAGACTGCAGAAGGTCTGGGCAGGACCTGACCCTAAAAAAAATAGTTCTAAATACTAAACTTCTATCTGTCGTGTAGGTGTCTTCTTCTCCCATATGAATGTAAATTCCTTTAAAGTAGAGACTGTCTTATTAGTTTGTATATGTCTCCCCAGCAATTATTACCCTGCCTTAAGTACTTAATAAATGCCCTCTCTGTGTCTCTCTTTTTCTCTGTCTCTTTCTCTCTGTCTCTCTTTCTCTTTCTCTTTTTACCCTATCCCTCCTTAAAAGTCTGTTTTGCTTCTGGCCATTGCCTCCCTTAATCTGCCCTCCTCCTTTCTCTTATCTCCTTCCCCTCCTACTTCCCTGTTGGGTAGGATAGATTTATTTTTTTTAAAGATTAATTAAAATTGTTTAATAGGAACAATCTTGGACAAGCAGAAAAAGCTTTGATTTTAAAGATTAGAGCAACATTCACCTGCGAAAGAATCCACAGGGACAGCTAGACTCGACAGTTTATATCTCCCCTAGAGAGCTTTGTTTTAACAAGATGAACACTTAGACACATTGCCTCTTTTGAGTCACATGTTATTTCTTAAAACTGTTGCCTTTCCATACGAGATATGAGATATTATTCTATTTACATTTAAAAATATTTCTTTCTTTCTCCTCAGTGTAGTGGAAATGCCCAAAAATCAGTGGAATCCCTCCCTGAAGTAAGAGTAGAACAGCTTTCTTGATCTCCAGATTTGTCCAATCATTTTGGATGTTATTCAGGTGGTTATCAAAATCCACAAGGGTTGCATAGGGCCTGCTGTCCAAGAGAGATGCCCAGATCCTCTGGGCTTCTGGCTAGTCTTCATAATAATAAGAGTGTGGATCTCTGAATCATCATTTGTTTTCATGATGCTCATACACATGAATCGTGGGCATTATGTACTCCATTGTAAACTTCATGTTGTCTACTACGATGAGTGCTGTGTTACTGAAGTCCTCCAATTCTGGAAGCTACCTTCTTTCTCAGTAACCTGGTTTGGACTGGCATCCTTTATAGGTTAGCTTGATAATAACCAGCAATCACATAGCTATTATCTTTGCACCATGAATCAATCCAGGTGAGGACACACCCTCTTCCCTCCCTTCTCCCCTTCCCCTCCATCCCCCTACACCCCAAACACCCCTACACCTCTGCATCTAGGACACCAGGTGCCAGTTGACAGTACAGTGGGGGTACCTGGCCCCATGCAGTACCATCTTGCAGTAGGCTTGCACGGTCCACCCAGTGGTGAGGCCCAAGACCATGGCAGTTTGGCAGCCTCCCCAGTCCAGTTGGGTGGCCCCCATGGGTCAGTGTAGGTCTGCTCCGGCAGCATAGAGGGAGGGGGTTCCGCAGCCAGCCTAACCCCAAGGCGCCACTTCACTGACCACGAACTGTCAGCTCCCCTCTAGGTGTTGGGAAGTGCCAAGCTGGTAATGTAGATTTCTATACCCAGTTGGGTGTGTATAGCTATTCTTTACTTTTTGAACTAATTCAGATGACAGTGAGAGTCAAGTGTTGCCTCCCCCACCTCAACCAATTTTACAGTCCACTATAAAAGCTCTTCCTTGCATGCCTCTTTTATATGAGATAATTTCCCCATTCTTCTTCTCCTCTCCCCTTTCTCCAAATGCATCTCTCTTTCTCATCCAATCATTTTTTTAGACCATCCCAACCCAATCAACTCACTTCAGTGCTTTCTGTCAATATGGAGACCTTCTAACAATCCTAATAATGATGAAAATTTTAGGAGTTACACAGATCATCTTCCCACATAGGAGTGCAAACAGTTTAACCTTATTGAGTCCCTTATGATTTCTCTTTCATGTTTACCTTTTTATTCTTTTCTTGTGTCTGATATTTAAAAGTCAAATTTTCTGATATTTTCATCAGGAATGCTTGAAAGTCCTCTATTTCATTAAATATTTCTTTCCCTCCAAAAGCATTATACTCAGTTTTGATGGGTAGATTATTCTAGGTTGTAATCCTGGCTCCTTTGTCTTCCAAAATATCAAATTCCAAGCCCTCTGCTCCTTTATTGTGATAGCTGCTAAGTCTTGTATGATCTTGACTGTGGACTCATTATATTTGAATATTTACCTTCTAGCTGCTTGAAGTATTTTCTCTTTGACCTGGGAGCTATGGAATTGGGCTATAATATTCCTGGGAGTTTTCATTTTGGGATTTCTTTCAGGAGATGATTGGTGATTTATTTTGATTTTGATTTTACCCTCTGGTTCTAGGATGTCTGGGTAGTTTTCCTTTATAATTTCTTGAAGTATGATGTCTAGGCTCTTTCTTTGATCATCACTTTCAGACAGACAAATTATTCTTAAATTATCTCTCTTGGATCTATTTTCCAGGTCAGTTGTTTTTCCAATGAGCTATTTCACATTTTCTTCTATTTTTTTTTCATTCTTTTGATTTTATTTTATTATTTCTTGATGTCTCATGGAGTCATCAGCTTCCATTTGCCCAATTCTAAGTTTTTAGGAATTATTTTCTTCAGTGAACTTTTGTCCCTCTTTTTCCATTTGGCCAATTCTGCTTTTTAGGAGCTATTATCATCAGTGAAGTTTTGTACTTTTTTTTTAACCACTTAGTTGACTCTGTTTTTTAAGTTATTTTCTTTACTATTTTTGTTCCTTTTTAAAAACAATGTTGCTAATTGTCTTTTTCATAATTTTCTTTCATCATTTTCATTTCTTTTCTCAATTTTTCCTCTACTACTTTTATTTGATTTCTAAAATTCTTTTTTTATTTCTTCCAGGAGTCTTTGTTGGGCTTTTGTCCAATTCACATTTTTTTCTCCCTTTGAGGCATTGCATGTGGCTGTTTTGACATTGTTGTCTTCTTCTGCTTTTGTGATTTAATCTTCCTGGTCACTATAGTAGCTTTTTATAATTAAGTTCTTGTTTTGGTCGTTTCCTCATTTTCCCATCTTATTTCTTGACTTTGAACTTCATGTTAAGGCTGGGGTCTTTCATGGGATATGGGAGGCACTGTCCCAAGCTTTAGGCTTTTTCATACTGCTATTTTCAGAGCTAGTTCTGAGGGTTTGGACATTTTTGGTACTTCCAAGGTGGTATGATCTGGAGAGAAGTGTGGTCATTGTTTTTCTAGTCTGTGCTATAGTCCCTACCCAGGAAGGGCCACTGACCCCTTGTAGCCACCAGTGCTACTACCTTACAGGGTTCTTGCTCCGTTGGGACCAGAAGTGCTCCTTTCCACTCTGGAACTGTGGCCTAGAAGTGAGTATAGGTGATGGAGCTGCCAAACAGCACCTAGTCTTGCACCCAGTGCTAGCACAGAGGTCTCTTCTAATCTCGTTTTGATCAGTTACCCAGTCCCCTTACTGTCTCTGGCTTAAGAGCCCCCAAAGCTGCTGCTGCTGTCACTGTCTCCAAGGCCCATAGCTGGTGTTGTCCCCACCCTAGAATCATAGATCTCTCCTTCTGATCTCCTAAGTTGTCTTGGGCTGAAAAAATGTCTAACCCAACCTTTTATTGGCTCTACCACTCTGGAATTTGATTCGCGGCATTATTTTTTTTTCCACTGAAATTTTTAAAAAATTTTTAATTAATTTATTTATTTTTACTTTTCAGTATTCACCATAAGATTTAGAGTTTTAAATTTTCTCCCTCTCCCTCCCCTCCCCTCTCCCCAAGATTGTATACAATCTGTTTGTAGGCTCTACATATACATTCATATTAAACCTATTTTCACATTAGTTATGTTGTAAAGAAGAATTAGAACCAATGGGAAGAACCACAAGAAAGAAGAAAAAAAGGGAAAAAAAGAGAGAGCAAGAGCAAATAGTATGTTTCTATCTCCATTCAGGCTCCATAGTTCTTTCTCTGGAGGTGAATAGCATTTTCCATCATGAACCTTTTGGAGTTGTCTTAGGTCCTTGCACTGCTGAGAAGAGCTAAGTCTACCAAAGTCAGTCATCACACAATGTTGCTGTTACTGTGTACAATGTTCTCCTGGTTCTGCTCACTTTACTCAGCATCAGTTCATATATCTTCCCAGGTTTTTCTGAAGTCTGCCTGCTCATCATTTCTTATAGCACAATAGTATTCCATTACATTCATATACCACAACTTGTTCAGCCATTCCCCAACTTATGGGCATCCCCTCAATTTCCAATTCTTAACCACCACAGAAAGCTGCTATAAATTTTTTGTACATGTGGTGCTTTTCCCATTTTTATGATCTCTTTGGGGTACAGAAATAGAAATGGTATTGCTGGGTCAAAGGGTATGCACAGTTTTATAACTCTTTAGGCATAGTTCCAAATTGCTCTCCTGAATAGTTGGATCAGTTCACAACTCCACCCACAATGTATTAGTGTTCCAATTTTCCCACATCTTCTTGGTGGCATTATTTTAAAATTGTTTGGATGGGTATATTGGGAGAACTGGCTGAAGTGCTTCCTCTACTTTGCCATCTTGGCTCCCATGAAGCGCTTGCTCGCTCTCTCTCTCTCTCTCTCTCTCTCTCTCTCTCTCTCTCTCTCTCTCTCTTCCCCCTCATAGGAGTCATTATTTAGAGGCAAAATAAAGAAAAGAAAATCGAATATCTAGTTGGATGGGAATGATATATTCATGAAATGTTGAGTTAAACAAGTGTTATTGGAATACCTATTTTATCTTAAGAACAACTGCAAAGAGAAACTAGTGAAATTATTACAAATTAATGTGATAGAGAACACAAAAGACACAGGGGCCAAAGAATCATTGTGAGCAGGGTTAGAAATGGAGTGGGCTCCTGCCTATCCAGTAATGATACTGTTACTCTTCCCCTAGAAGCAGACAAGGAAGAAAGGCTACAACATACCACCATCAGAACAGCTGAATCAGCAAGCTACTGCTTATGAAATGACACAAAAAAGCTAAAACATGGGGCAGACCAATAGAATTTGTGCTGCCCAATTCAACATTACCATTTTCCGGAGGTTCATGAATCAGAAGGCAAGTGAAAAGTACACCCCCAGGTCTGGTTCTAACCTCAAACAACTTTCTAAATCCATTTTCAATTGCCTTGGTCTTTCAGTGCCTGTGGCTGAATGATGATCAATGACTTCACACTCTCTAAGCTCCTGAAATTTTACTTCAACCCAGTTCATGGTATAATAGATTCTGCTAAAGAGGTCAGGTTCATGGCAAATGTAAGGCTCAGGTGTACTTCTTTATTTTATTTTATTTTATTTTATTTTTATTTCTAGTTACAAATTCTCTCCTTCCTTCACCCCTTTCCCCATGCATTTAGATGGTAAGAAATATGATACCCATTATACATAAGAAGTCATGAAAAACATATTTCTGCATTAGCCATATGCTGGCAGAGGGTGGAGAGGGAGGGAGCAAGAAAAATAATAAAGGGGGGAAATATGCTTCAGTCTGCATTCTGAGTACATCCATCAATTCTCTGCCTGGAGATGGCTAGCGTTTTTCATCATGAGTTCTTTGGAGGTATGGTAGAACATTGTATTGATGAGAGTTGCTAAGTTTTTTGCAGTTGTTTATGTTTCCAATATTGCTGTTACTGTGTACATTGTTGTCCTGGTTCTGCTCACTTCACTTTGCATCAGTTCATACAAGTCTTCCCAAATTTTTTTGAAACCATACTCTTCATCATTTCTTATAGCACAATAGTATTTAATCACAATGACATATCATAACTTGTTCAGTCATTTCCCAATTGATGGGCATCCCCTCAGTTTCTAATTCTTTGCCACCACAAAAAGATCTGCTATAAATATTTTTGTATATAAAGGGTCCTTTTTCTTTTTCTTTGATATCTTTGGGGAATAGACCTAGTAGTGGTATTGCTGGGTCAAAGGGTATATAAAGTTGTATAGTCCTCTGGGTATAGTTCCAAATCATTCTCCAGAATAGTTAGACTAGTTCACAACTCCACCAACAGTGCTTTAGTGTACCTATTTTCCAATATCCCCTCCAGCATTTGTCATTTATTTTCTCTGTCATCTTAGTCAATCTTATAAGGGTGAGGTGATACCTCAGAGTCTTTTGCATTTGCATTTATCTAATTATTAATAATTTAGAACATTTTATATGACTATTGATGGATTTTGTTTCTTCCACTGAAAACTAACTGTTCATAGCCTTTGACCATTTATCAACTGGGGAATGGGTCTTATTTTTTAAAATTTGGTTCAGTTTTCTATACATTTGAAAAATGAGATCCAGATCTACTTTTTTTTTAAGGCAATTGGGGTTAAGTGACTTGCCCAGGGTCACACAGCTAGTAAGTGTCAAGTGTTTGGTCTGAGGCCAAATTTGAACTCAAGTACTCCTGATTTCAGGGCCAGTGCTCTATCCGCTGCATCACCTAGCTGCCCCCCAGGTCTACTTCTGAGAGGGCCCAAGATGCCCCACCTAGACCCATCCACAATCTTTGGGCATGCCACAAAATTACCTGATTTTCAAATGACTTCTTGACACCTTCTTTCTCAAACCAGTCCTGATCCCCCTAACTTCTCTCCTGGTCTAGACCAATACTGACAGAAGATGGAGAATTGATATGGTAAGGTACATTTACTTGTTGACCTGAGGCTGTACTGAGAACCTCTTTCCCTTTCACAGAGACACATGCACCAACTACCATTGGATGGCAGGAAGATCAAGGTCCTAAGCAGGGAAACACATCAGGGTGGGACTGACTAACTTGTTACCTTTCACCCCATGGGACATGTTCATTTGAACGTGGCCTTTTTGCTGACTCAAGGACAAAGACCAACCTTCTGCAGACCTTTTATCGCCTGGGGTAGGTCTAAGAGGTTATTGATTTTTATGCAGACTGTAATCCACAATGCTGGGGGGAAGGGGAGGATTGATATCTGTTGCAAGGTAGAGGGAACATGCTGGAAAAAAAAACAAGTGAAAAGGGCATCATCCAAGAAAGGATGTGAGGAAGGAGCTCACCATCCTTGCCACCACCACCATCAACTGCTGACTAACTTCACCCAACAGGCAAGGTTAACCCAAGTGTCCCAGGAATAGTAGCATTCTCCCCTCACTTCCTCTGTGGTCCTGCTCCTGACCTAGCCTCTGAAGCCAACATCCAGGTAAACAACTCTTGTGGAGAAGGGGCCAACCATCCATGCTAACTGTTATCATAAGGCAGATAAGCCAGCCTACCAGACACAGCAAGACATCTTGAGGGAGAGACAGAAGGCAGCATGTGTCAGGAAAAAAAATGCTTAGCATGCCAATCAAGGCTCTCTATGATTTGGTCCCAGTTTTCTTACCAGCCTGATGTCCCACACTTCCCCTTAATGCACCCCATGCTCCACCAAACCAGGCTGCCTGCTATTCCCCCAATATATTTACAATACTTGAATTCAACTGTGTTCTTGTTGGTGTGGGGGCTATTTTTATCCCCATTTTAGAGCTGAGGAACTGAGGTAAGCAGAGGTTAGGTGACTTGCCATGGGTAAGAAAGCTAGTAAGCCTGAGTCTGGGTTTCGATTCAGGCCTTTCTGATTCCAAGCTCAGCTCTCTATCCATTGCCCCATCATTTATATGGTAAATGAGAATGGGATAAAAGTGTCAACCTTGAAGAGACCCTGAGATAGACTTGAGGATGGAGATATTTCCCCATTCCTTTTGACCCAAAAGCCATGTAATCTCATCAACTGCTGAGAAATGAAGAAATTATAAAGTTTCCCTAAAATGAATTGTCAGGCGACCATTGATTTATCCAATCCCATTCAATCCAATCTAATCTACTCTGCCAAAGGTAAAAAGGAATGAAGGGACCCAGAATATCTGTCCCATGCAGCAACAAGGGTTGTGAGGTCTGTTACATGTCTCAAGGCCAAGGATCCCAAATAAGAAAGGCCCAGATGACTCTCACTTAACTTTTCATCCACTCATCTGAATATCTTTGTAAGTATAACTCAATTTATATGGCTAGAGTGGGCTAGGGTTGCTGCTAATGTTATTGTGTTGATTATGGTATCAACTACAATCCATGCTGGCCATAGTTTAGAATCAGAAGACCTATGTTTGGACAGGCCCTTAAAGGTCCTGATATTAACAGTGGACAGGAGTATTGTCTTTTGGGGCTTGGATTCAAGAAGAGACAGAGAACCTCCTAATGCTTGTCAAACTAGATTAATGATTAATAATAATAATAATAATCATTTCTATGCACATCTTGTAATTCATATAGGCACCTACCTGCCTTTGCAGTCATGAGGACTGCAGTGGGGGGACTTCAATTGCTTACACATCTGCTGGACTCTCTCTGTCTGTGTTTGTCTGTCTGTCTTTCTCTCCAAAGCAGAGTATTCAGCTAATACTTTCTTCACTTATCGTAACAATAATTTCATCCTTCATAAAACCGAGGAATCAACAAGACAGAATGATATGGGGGACCTGATTTTTGCCAACTAGGAGATATTGGTTGCTGGTGTGTAAATGATGGGAACCTGGGGGAGGGGTGGGTGGAATGGAAAATGATCACTCCATCTTAGAATTTGTGATAGAGGAGAGACAAGTTGGGAATAGCTGGTCCATATCTTTGGAGAGCAGGTCTCAAAGGATCCAGAGAAGGGACAGATTAACTATCTTAAAAAAAAAAAAGGCTAGAATTTTACAGCAAAGTCAGTCTAGGAGGATTGAGAATGAAATTCTGAAGATAGTGAGCATACATACACACACACACACACACACACACACACACACACACACACACACACCATATACACCCAAAAACCTCAGTCGGGCATTGGGAAGAGACAAAGACAGAGGGGAGAATGGGATGCTGCTGGATGAGTACCACAGAGCAGTCTAGGTGACTACACCTGAATGTTCCCCTCCATCCTCACCCCTCCCTCACAGTGCTACTGGTCATAAGCTGGTCACACTTCCTGCCTCTATCACCTCAATTACAGATGCTGTATCATTGAAAACAAAGAGAAATCTTTCTCTAATTTGCTAAAGCCAGACACAGCAGTTCTAGCAACCACAGCAATGAAGAGAGGCATTTTTCAAAAAGAAAATATTATTCAGCCTGTGTAATTATCTTCTGTATGAGTAGCCTGCACAATTTCCTTATGCTTTCATTTGATGAAATCCAGACATATTTTAAGGTCAAGTGCAGACTTGATAGGGTCCATCCATTGATAAAAACTTGGTAAATGTATTAATAAAGTAGTCTGAATTTACCTTTTACTTTGGAGCTAGTAAAAATCCATGTGATTATTAATCTTTGATCTGAATTGATTTCTAGACCTAAATCTCAGCAGCCAACCCAAAAATATTCAACACAAAATAACTGAGAATATCAGAATTTTACTTAAAATTTTAGACCGAAATCTGTGCTACATTAGAACCACAGACATATCTAAGTACATTTGTAATTAGCTTTCCTCTCAATGAGTTCAAATCCAGCCCCAGACACTTACTAGTTGTGTGGCTCTAAGTGAGTCACTTCACCCTGTCTGCCTCAGTTTCCTTATCTATAAAATAAACTGAAGAAGGAAATGGCAAACCACTCCAGTATCTCTGCCAAGAAAACCCCAAAAGGAGACATGAAGAGTTGGACAAACTCATCTTACTCATCTCCCCTAAACTTCATCCTATTTATATTTGTAATCTCTCAAAGTCATTTGGAATTTTAATTCGATTCTACCATCTGATGACATCAGTGAACATGTGCTATATTTTTGCATGTAAAACATTGTTCTCCAAAGTACATTAGAACTTTTGGAGATATCATGTATATGGATTGACTCTGACCACCTATAGGTAGGTCCTATATCAGATGGTCACACTAGTATGGGAAGTATCCTGCAGGAAGAGTGAGAAAAGGAAGTCTAATAAGCTCTTAAGCTAATTAAAGTTTAAAACTACCCTAAGATTTTTGGTGACATCCTGTAAGATACATTAACAAAGTTCAATTTCTTTCTAAGGGTGAAGTTCCACTGAGAAGCAATTATCCATTAAGAAGCAATTATCTTTCTTAGATAAGCACCTTCTTGATTGATTCAATTAATCAGAATAAAGGGGCCCAGAACACTTCCTTGATTCAATCAAAGCCATTGTGCGAGGAATTTGCATAAAAGGAAAGAGCTACCTCAGAATCAGGTAGAGTTTCCTAGGGCTGGAAGCAGAAAAGAAGGAGATTGGCAGGCCGAGGGCAACCAACCAAAGAAGGATGTAGGATTGATCTATGGAAAAGAAAGGGGAGAAAGGCTTGCCATCAGCACTACAAGCATCTTCTGAACAGAAGACTTGGGATGACTCCACTAATGACCCACCTACTTGAGAACTTTGAGCAGTACCAAGAAAAGGTCTGCTGTTTTCCCAGCTCCTCCCCCTGTCTATCTGCCCATCTATCCTTAGACATTATTATATAATCAGCTGTTCTGTTGCACAAACATTTCTAGTCACAGGATTTCACCTCAACCACTAGAGATACAAATATAAATTTAGGCAGAGAGTCCAACTTCTGCCTACACATTAGCAATTTTCCAAATTGGGGGCTCAAAATGATCATGGTTGATCTCATAACTTTTCTAAGATAAACTCCCTAAAGCCCCAGAGGAGGGAGATGCATGAATCTTGAATGTCTTTATATGGCTCCTAGGCTTAAAATGAATGAGTATTTTACTTTCTAATATTTTTACATAAAAATAAGAATAGCTAGGTGGTACAGTGGCTGGAGTTCCGGGCCTGAAATCAGGAAGACTGATTCTGATGAGCTCAAATCCAGCCTTAGACACTTATTAACTTCATGACCCTGGGCAAGTCACTCAACCCTGTTTGCCTCAGTTTCCTCATCTTAAACTGAGCTGGAGAAGGAAATGGCAAACCACTCCAGTGTCTTTACCAAGAAAACCCCAAATAGGATCACAAAGAGTCAGATATGACTAATACAACTGAACAACAATTTTTATAACACACTCATTTCTGGATATCCTAGCTGCTATGGGGTGGGCCTGGCAGGAAGCAGGCACTTTCTGGGGTATTCCCTCCCTGCCTCTAAACCTTCCTGTGTAACCCTCAGGCCTCTTGCCTCCTTCTGAATGGTGGCAATGCAGACCCCTCCAACTCTGTCCCCATCAGGCAAACATGGTTGCTCACATTGCTTGAATGAGTAGGACATAACTCACTAAAATCATTCTGGTCAGATGAATAACTATTGGGCCATACTACTGCCCCTAGACCATCCCCTCTAGACCTCATAGGCATTGTTATTTGACTTTCCAATGCATCCAAAGGCCTTACCTTCCATTCTACAACTGCCCTCCCACACCCAGATGTGTTGTCTCTCCCAATTAGAACGTGAATTCATAAGAACATACTTTTCTATTTGTACCTTCAGTGCTTAGCACAATGGCTGTCGTATCATTAGTGTTTAATAAATGCTTTTTTTCGTTCATCCATCTCCTTCTAACCTTTAGCATTGAACTCTCCCTTTTAACAAAGAAAAGGAATTAAATTACTTTTAAAGACTCCCCAACCTAAGAAGTCACTTCTGCACCTAATGGTGATATGACTTTATTTTCCCAGATCACATTTGGAACTCTACTTTCTCTTAAGGACACTGAAATGCTTTCGTTGAATACAAATAAAAATGAATTTGAAAAAAACCTATGTATGGGGCAGGTTGGTAATACTACTGGGTCAAGCTGTGTATCCTTATTCAAACCTGTAGTCTCTATGTTTTGGGGAGATTGGAGAATATGAGGAGAAGTTAAAATAGAGAGGCGGTGTAGCATGATGAAGAACTTTGGTGTCCTCACCTCACCCCTTGTATAGCCTGAGAGGTTTCTAGAAAAATGTCATCATAAATCAGAATCTTTCCTTTTTACAACTCCAGGTTTCCTCCACTGTCTGGTTCCCTAGCCTCCATCTCCATTTATTATGAGAGCCCCAGGTCCCTTTAAATGAAGTTAAGTTGCGAGTGTGGGCTCTCAGCTTGCCTTAGGCCTCCCCTTTGGGCAGCCCCACCAGGTCAACTATTCTGCTGGCTCAGCTATAATATCTGACCAGGTAGAAAATATAATTGCTTTGCTTAAGAACATGGCCTGCTGATAGCAATGTCAGATAGCTATGTATCCAGGATATCTCACTGGTGGACCGAAGGAAAAACAAAATCAACTCCCATTTCCTGCCTAACCAACCAAGCAACTTCTGATTCCAACCAGGAGAAATTTGCCGTGTAAAATAATATCTTATAAATAATTGTACAGCTTCACAGGTCATTAATGAAATTAACTTCCCCAGAGTTCTACTGGGAGTTTTATTTTTTAGTCGATCTTTGACTGTTAGAGGTAACAAACAAACCCTGAAATAATCCCCTCTCCCAAACAAGTTTCCCCAGAGACCTTCATCATATGATCTATCTCTCTTCTCATCATCTACAGTAAATCTACCGAATGAATAGAGGAGGGAAAGCATCCACTTAAAACTCAACAAGAAATCTGCTTTTTAAACCACGAAGTAAGAGAAATCGGTGCATATGCCCCATGTAAGTTCCTAGAGGGAAAGTGACTTATTTTTTTAATCATGCATACAGTGAAGCATACCGAGCAGCAGTTCTCTGTAAAGATTCCAAATACTTGTAATCTGAGTAAACACAATGCAGTAAAAAAAAAAATCTTTGATTTGGAGAAAGGCACATCTGAATTACTGAAAAATCTGTACTAGAGACTCTTTAAAAAGAAATATAGTCACATTGCTTTCAAAATAGCTGAAAGTATGAGCTAGAAGGCATGAATAGGTGACTCATTTGTAATCTGAAACACTATTTGTCCATAACCAAGGTGTCACAGTCCTAAAAAATTGTTTGTTCTTTTAAGTAAGCTAAATTGTTTCCAACCAACCAGAAATCTTATTTACATTATTCAATGGCTTGCCAGATTTTCTTCAGAGAGACAGAAAGGTAAACATCAGCCTATCCTGTATCTGATCATTTCAGTTTCAATTAGTGGAGTCTTTGGTGAGGTTTTGCTCTATTTGTACTAGAAACATCAAATTTTGGCCTTGTTACTGTTCACAAGCTCAGAGTTAGAATCAAAAGGGGCCTGGGAAGTTATTAACAAACTGGAGAAAAATGGAGACAGGCATCTTTCACAACTATGGCTGGAAGAAGAAACATTATCCAAACAAAGGATGTTTTTCAGTCATATCCGACTCTTTGGGACCCCATTTGGGGTTTTCTTGGTAAAGATATTGGAGTGGCTTGCCATTTCCTTTTCCAGCTCATTTCACAGATGAGGAACTGAGAAAAACAAGGTTAAGTCCAGGGTCACACAGCTAATAAATGAGTGAGGCTGAATTTGAACTCAGGAAGAGGATCCTTCCTGACTCTAGGTCTGGCACTCTGTCTACTGCACCACCTAGCTGCCCGATATAGTCATATCTACATCTATATCTATATCTATACAGACAACCTTAAAAAACAATATAATGTATAGTAGAGATAACTATTCATATATAATCATCTCTTTCTATTCTATTGTGTTTATGGAAATGCTACTTTTGGGGTACCTAGATGGTGTAGTGGATAGCGCTCTGGCCTTGGAGTCAGAAGGACCTGAGTTCAAATCTGGCCTCAGACACTTGACACTTACTAACTGTGTGACACTGGGCAAATCACTTAACTCTGATTGCCTCACCAAAAAAAGGAAATGCAATTTTTTCTTTTAATTTTTCTTTTGAAATTTATTTATTTTTGTTAATTTTTATTTTTTATTATTTCTTTTATTAAAATAAAACTTTTAAAGTCTGCATGTTCTTTTCCCACATTTTCATCAAGGATAGCTTCAGCATATAGATAGATTATTCTCATTAAAATATTACTGAGATGATAAAACAAGCCTGTGGGTTAGCAGTTGTTGATGGCTATTTGTAGTAAACTTCCCCCCACTCAGCTCCCTGGTAATCACTGTACTTATCTGGTATATATTGTATATTTATTTATCTGTGAAGATACTGAGTCCCCTCCTTCCTCCCAATAGAATACAAGCTCCCTGAGGGAAGGGACTGTGTTACTTTTGTATTTGTATCCTCTGTCACAGAGTAGGTGCTTGATAAATGCTAGTTGACTTTTTTTGCTAGTTGATTTTTGATTGATTTTTATGGTAAAAAAAGAAAAAAAAGACATTTTTTCCATCCTGTTAGAATTTTCCCTTGAAGATATTTAAAAATATCAATCCCTGTGTGCCTTTAAAAGTGTATGGCCTCCAGCTTAGATTTTCTTTGTATGTATTTGGTCAGATCTGACTGCCCTTCCTGGCTCCAACTTTTTTTTTTTTGGCTAGGCAATGGGGTTAAGTGACTTGCCCAGGGTCACACAGCTAGTAAGTGTTATGTGTCTGAGGCTAGATTTGAACTCAGGTCCTCCTGAATCCAGGGCCGGTGCTCTATCTACTGCGCCACCTAGCTGCCCCCTAGCTCCAACTTTTTAAATGCCATCACCCCTTGTACTAGGTGCTGAAATTCCAATGTGGTTGCTCCACCATTACCAATAAAAATACTTTGATCTTTCAATGGATCAAGACAAGGGCTCTCTCCAATATCCAGATCATAGCCCATCCATACCAGGTCATCCTGTGCCACTCTTGTTCAGGGCAGCACCCAACATGCTGTGGCCTTGCTCTGGAACTTGTGGAGTGGCACGGATGCCTGTGGAACACTTGAATTTCCCCCACTTCCGATATACAATCAGCACTTTTTTTTCTTGGCCATTCTTTGACGGCATCTTTCACGCTCCCATTTCTGTAAAGTTCTTGCTTGATAATATGATAGTGGCCTATTGTGGTTACCCTCAATGTCAGTTCTTTGGGGAGGAAGAGGGAATGGGAATAAAATAAATGCTTTATTAACCACTCACTCTAGGCCATATTTCTATTATTTCATTTGCTCCTCACAACCATCCTGTGAGGGAGATGCTATTAGGATCCCCATTTTACAGTTGAGGAAACCAAGGCAGATCAAGGTGAAGGGTCAAGAAGATGATAAATGTCTGAGATGGGTTTTGAACTTGGATCTTGATTCCAGGCTCATCACTCTTTCCACTGAGTCACCTAGCTGCCTCAAAGATTCCCAAAGCAGTTCACAAATATCTAATTTGATCCTCACAATAACCCTGGGAGATAGGTGCTGTTATTATGCCCACTTTACAGGTGAGGAAACCAAGGCAAGTAGCAGTTCAGTGACTCACCTGGGGTCAAAAAAATAGTTAATGTCTAAAGTCAGAGTTGAACTCAAGCTGTCTGGACTCCAGGTCTAGTGCTGGACTCCAGGCACCACCAAGCTGCCTCTCAGCTTCGGAGCTGCAGTATTTCATGACCCACAGACATACAACATCATCAGGAGGCTATTATTGATAAGCCAAAGGTAATCCAGCCTATTACCCTTCTGTTGTTCAGTTCTGGGCCAAACTTATCATCCATTTGCAGCATCTGCCCAAGAGATATAAACTAATAAACCACCTTTATGTGTTTTCTATCCGCCTGCATGTTACAGTCTTTACAATACAATTTTTCATCCATCTCATTCTTCCTCTCTAGATAGATAGATCAAGTATCTGAAGTTAGATCTGAGCTCAGCTCTTCCTTATTCCAGGCCTGGTGATCTATCCACTGCAACACCTAGCTGCCCAATGGATGGAATAGTTAGACCATATTCTTTTGAGTAATCATGGGCCTCATTCAGGAGGCTCTGCAGTGTTTGGAAGTTCAGTGCCTTTTGTGCAATGTCATCACCAAACAAGGAACTGGAGGATCTCATCATGCAAGGAATCTACCATTTGGACGCTGTACTGGATACCCTCCACAATAGTGGCAAGCCTATTTGGGGAATATATGTCTTTCTATTTTATGATTTGTTTAATATTAGTAATCAATAATGAACAAAGATATCTCTATTTTTACATTTTTCAAGGGTTCTCACATTCTCTTGATGTATGCATGGAAAACATCTTGTTGGAGAAAAGGCTTTAAGGTGGAGTTTTGCTCCACTACATCAAATGCTTTTTTATAGTCCACTAATGATTGGCATGGAGGGTGGCTAGGTGGCATAGGGGATAGAGTGCCAGGCCTGAAGTCAATTCAAATCCAGCCTCAGACACTCCCTAGCTGTGTGACTCTGGGCAAGTCACTTCACCCTGTTTGCCTCAGTATCCTCATCTATAAAATCATCTGGAGAAAGACATGGCAAACTACTCCAGTATCTTTACCAAGAAAACCCCAAATGGGTCATGGAAGAATCAGACACGACTGAAAAACGACTGAACAACAATAGTAAGTACAGTGCGATCTTGTTATTCTCTACAGTGGTAAGTCAGTTACATGACTAAAGATATGGTCTGTTGTGGAATATTATTTACTCCATTAAAACAATGATGGCTCCATTGCATTGACTGTGTTTGCTGTCTTACTTTTGGTTCCATCTACAAGTATTCTTGCATGATCTGGTCTAATTGGATCTTTACAAGCTTGATTTCACTTTAAGTATTTTTCCCTGTTTCCTAAGATAATATTTCTCATGGTCCTCCACCTACTCCTCCACAACGTTTTGTGAATGAACTTCTATTATAAACCATTGCTGCCGTTGGCTGCTCAACCTCTCTGTTTGGCAAGGAAATGAAGTGCTTTCTATCTCAGGCATTTCCTGGGTTCTTTTGGTCTTTTTGTTGTGGCAATTATTTTGCCCACATGACCTGTGATAAAAACCCCATTCTCAGGGAAGAGGAGTGTGGGAAGGTTTGGTGTGTTTGCCCTTGCCTAAAAGGTATTTGTTCATGCTTTGCATCACACACATCCCATGGGACTGATACACATGGATGGGGTTCCACCCTGGTAGTGGCCCCCCAAAATCATACTCTTTGGTTTGTTTTGCTCCCAGTGAGTTTCCTCAGGGAAATCTCTAAATATAACTTGAATCTAGGTAGCCAAGGACATAAGTTAAATGGTACCCAGCTCCCATGAGTATTCAAGATAACATTCTCATATGAACAGAAAAGCCCCACAGAATTTATGCCACCCCACAGGAAATGCAGAAAACACGTAAGAGACAACAATCCACAAATAGCTGATAATTTGGGGTTGCTAGAGAGAATGGATTCCACTTTCTTCCTGGAGGCATTCAGCCTTTTGAGGGCATGGCCTTCCCCTACATTGAAAACTAACTCAGGGTTGGTAGAAAGAAAATCCTTTCATTGTCCAAATAACTCATGCCAATAATGGAAAGCAAAATCCATGTCTTTTAGCACTTCAAATCATAGCTTCATGTCTGTTAACCTTCCAGCTATAGGGTCTAATATGTGCTATCCTTATCTCTCCAAGAGGCTGGTTCTATGCAAAAGCTCCCTCTCCTCTTTCCAGAAGGATGGATTCTGGAACTGTCCAGCACCGCCCGACTAAAAAGAAAAGTCTCCCCTTCTTTATCCAGAAAGCTGAAGGTTCGAGAACTCATGGTCCAAAACCTTTCCTCTGGGGCAATATGGCTGAGAGCATATACATTTGTCCTAAGGCAGTCATTAGAAGCTTCTAGTGGGCAAGGGAGGATACTAACCCCACCCCCAATTTATATGCCAAGATCCAGGTCCACATTTTCATTGTCCATTGTTCCTTATCCTACTTTCACAAGGATCTTTTGGTATGGGTCCTACTCTACCCCCACAGATGTTCTTGATCTTCCATTTTTCATTCTTCATGGCCTATGGTCTCATTTACCCTTCTGTCTCTCTGGGAGAAGGCATAGTTTATCTCTCAAACCTTTTGTGGGTGCTATATTCCTCTATTCCTATGTAAAATGCATGAGTGTCCAGATCCTTTCCCACATCTTTGGTCTTTGAATCTTTGGTTTGCAGAAAAGGCAAGGTCCTGCCCATTCTCAGTTCATGTGATCGGGGTTGGAGGAGTATTCTTTGAGAGATTCTACTTCCTGGGGAACAGGAGTGATTCCTCAGGGTTCACAGCTGCAACATCCTGCCACAATGAGGGTTGTGAATTTGGTATGTGAGGAAGCCCTTCATTCTCAAGAGCCAAAGAGTCTCCAGGATTAGACTTCACAAGCAATGCCACAGAAGTAGCTCTGAGTAGGGTCTCAGGACCAGCAAGAAGCTGGAGCACAAGACATGAGGTTTCCCAGTTGAGTTAAGAGAGCCTCCCAAGGGCCTTATCATAGGTGAGACTGGAGTCTCTATGGAGAAGGCTACTGATAGGATATATTAGAGGTGGTCATTGCACAGCTGAGGTGGAAGAAATGTCAGATCATGTTCTCCTCAAACAGGAATTGCTTCCAAAAGGGGTGCAATTGACTAGTACTCTAGGGCTGAACCCCTCAAAGAGGGGAGCTCAGAAGGCCCCAGAGGGAGGGTAGTTCTCAGATATTGAGGCCATCCATGCTTGGTTCCCATCTATCATTTTGGGAGGGATGTGATGCTGCATCAGGTCCATTTTTAATTCCATTACTTTCGGAAAAAAAGGGGGAAAGTGTGTGGGAAAGGCTTGACTGAGACTAATTTCATTTTACAGGTCCAGTAATGGAGGCTCAATCACTCATCTTTATTGAGGTATGATGGGTAAGTGCCAATGGGCATAACTACACTCTATGTGGCAATACAATCAGAACCCCAAAGGATCACACCCCTCATTAAGTTAATCAGGTTACTCCAGTATGTTATATAACTTCTCTAAGAAATTATGAGGGTACATTTTTCTGTTTTGGTTAATTTTCCATATCCAATCAAGGACACCTTTGTTTAAACAGATTGGGTAAGAGCTTTCATAACCACGTGAAATATCCTCTTTCCATGTTTAGCAACTTATAATTTGGCACTGATGTTGACCTTTGCTCTAATAAGTTGATGATTTAGTGGTAAAGAGTTGATTTAGGGATTACTCTCACATTGGTAGAGAGATAGTGTGGTGTGATGGGTATACATACAGCTGGCCTTAAAGTCAGGAAGACCTCAGTTTAAGATCTGCCTGGGACACAGGGCTATGCGATCGTGGACAAGGCACTGAACTTCTCAATGCTTTAGGCAAGTCATGAAGACTCAATGCTTCATTCAAAAGCTTCCTACACCTATTACAGTGCTGCATTGGCAATGAGTCATTTTTTAATCTATAAAGTCAATTTCAATTTTAATGATGTTATTCAGTGTCTGCCATGTGGAGAACCTTCTGACTTCCTTCTCTAAGGAAGTATTAATGAAATATAGTTATAAAATTGCTGAGTAGTCTATAAGCCCTTGACCTCTGTATTTTTAGTCCTAAACCACATTTTCTTTCTTTTTTACTACCTCCACATATTACTTTTATTTTAATTTTTAATAGTATTTTAGTTTTTCCAATTACATGTTAAGACAATTTTCAACACTCATTTTTTGAAATATTTTGAGTTCCAAATTTTTCTCCCTCCTTCTCTTCCTTCACCCCTACCCAAAACAGCAAGCATATAGGTTATCCATGTGCAATAATATTACACATATTTCCACATTAGTTATGTTGTGAAAGAAGCAACAGAACAAAAGGGAAAATATGTCAACAAAAAACAAAAAAAAAAGGTGAAGATAGTATGCTTCAATCTGCATTCCACCTCCATCAATTCTTTCTCTGGATGTGGAAAACATTTTCCATCATGAGTTTTTTGGAATTGTCATGGATCATTGTGTTGCTGAGAAGAGCTAAGTCAATCATAGTTGATCGTCACACAGTGCTACTGTTACTGTGTACAAATGTTCTATTGGTTCTACTCACTTCCCTCGGCAGCAGTTCATGTAAGTCTTTCCAGGTTTTTTTGAAATCTGCCTGCTCATCACTTCCTATAGCACAATAGTATTCCATTACATTCATATGCCACAACTTCTAAGCCACATTCTCCAACATTATTTTTGCTATCCTTCTCTATACTCGCTTTCACACTGAGGTAACTGAGTGTTGAGGTATATGATGACTTAAAAGGATCTTGTTAAGTTTTTCTTAGCATTTCTCTACTTCATCCTTGTCAATGCATGTTGGCACACAGTTAGATAATATTTTTAAAAGTACTTGGCACAGTGCCTCACACATAGCAGGTGCTATAGAAATGCTTATTCCCTTCTTCCCCTCTTCATGGGGGTCATTTGGTTTATGTTCTTCCTGAGTGATGCAAGATAAGATGGCCAAGCATCCCACAAAATGATGTTTCTTGTTGCCTTTAGTGCATGACAAACCAGCTCTACCAGTGCCTTTAAAAACCATGAAATGCATCGACGCATAATACTTTGATATTACCAGAAGTTCCCAACAAACACCCACACTAACATCCTCTACAAGGTATGTTCCCAGAAAAAATCAATTTGTTTAATGATTATTAATAGAAAGGGGCTGCTAGGTGGCGTAGTGGACAGAGTGCTGGGCCTGAAGTAAGGAAGACTTATCTTCCTGAGTTCAAATTTGGCCTCAGACACTTACTAACTGCGTGATCCTGGGCAAGCCACTTACTCTGGTTTGCCTTCTCATCTGTCAAATGAGCTAGAGAAGGAAATGGCAAATCACTCCAGCATATTTGCCAAGACAACCTCAGATGGAGTCATGAAGAGTTGGACACAACTTAAATGACCAGACAACAATAGAAAGGAGGGATGTGTGTCTAACTTGGACAATGTGGGACTAACATTGTTGTATATGTCTAAAATAGTATTAGTTCTAAATGTGTGGTAAATACATTGCTATATTTGGAATCGGAAGACCTGAGTTCAAATTCTTCCTTTGTTACTTTGCTACCCATATAACCTTGGGCAAATTATTCAGCCTTGCTGGGCTTCAGTTCCTCATCTTTAAAATGACAGCTAGGACTAGATAACCACTCATTCCCCCTTCCAACTGCATGATCAATTCCCTAATTCATCTTTATGAAGAAAATCTGTAAACTTTCCTTCCATTTAGTTTCTTTCTATCTAATATTCTTCTATCTCATCTCTAATGAGACTTGAACTCAGGTTTTCCTGACTCTGAGGCTAGATCACTATGCCACTTGTGCAATTAATTAATAAACATTTATTAAAGCACTTATTATGTGCTAGACACTGTGCTAAGTGCTGGGGAGACAAAAAGAGGCAAAAGATAGTCCCTGTCCTCAGGAAGCTCCCATTCTAATGGGGGAAAGAACATGCAAACAACTATGTATAAACAAACTATATACAGGATAAGTTGGAAATAATTAACAGAAGGAAGGCATTAGGATGAAGAGGGATTTCAGAAAGTATCTAGTACAAGATGGAATTTTAGTCGGTACTTAAAGGAAGCCAGGGTGGTCAGTAGGCAGAGTTAAGGAGGGAGAACATTCAGGCATGGAAGACAATCAGGGAAAATGCACTTTCTATACATTTTCTAAGCACTGCTGCACTTTCAATGTTTTTTTAATTAGATCTGTGACTTCAGTGGTGCAGAGAAGCCCCAATAAGAAAGCCCCTTCTATCAAAGCAGATTGGAACTTGCACTGCACTTTATAATTGCAGAGCATTGTCTGAGGGCATTGAAAGGTTAAGTGATCTACCCAAGATCACACAGCCAATCTGGGTCAGTTGGGCCCCTATTCTCCAGTTTAATTCACAGATGATGTTTTCATGTGTTACCACTTGTTTTCCCTTTACAAAGCATGAAAACCTTCTCTGATTGAGTCAGAAGAGATAAACTTCATTGTACAAACAAAAAATGTGCCATGCCTTTACTGAGCTCTAAACGGCTAGGCCCTAAAGATGAAACTGAGGGCAGGAGCCAGCTGTCAGGGAAGATTTCAGCTCCTCCTTCCTTACCTTAAGCCATGGCATCTAACAGAGCTCTCTGCCCAGAAGGAGATAACTCCATTCAGCAGTTGGCATATAAATTTGAGAGAGTAACAAGCACAGTTAAGGGAGAAAAGCCACATATTTCCAGAGAGACATGAATACAAAGCATCAGTCCCTCCAGGCTGGAGGCAACTGGAATGGCATGACCCCTGGAAGCAGAGAAGAGAGGCATCTTTAGACCCAAGAGAGTCACTTCACCCTATAAAGAACAGTCTAGGAGAATCTAGCTGAGACACTGTCCCAGAATAGACAGTGCACCCAGAGGGGAGAAAGGTCATCAAAACCCAGAAACAGAGGAGGAATGAATAGCCTCACCATATGTAGTCCCCACTTTCATTGTACTCTAACTTTTCACAGACTGTATATATATTAGTGAGAGGTAGCACCCCAGATTGGGGGTGGGGGGAAGGTGTTTCATATCTATTGTTCTGACTATCCTATTTGGGAAAATGCCTTTGATTAGAGCTAATTATGTCTACTAATTATGTCTACTGGCATGATTGTTAAAGAGAATCTCAGTAGTAAAAGGTTGTTAGCTATAATTTTTCTGAGTTGGATCCACCGCAAACTCGGACCTGGAAGTGATAGCTGCTTTCTGGGGACCTAACCTATTTGTACACATTAGAGTTCAAATTCTTAAATAAATAAGTATACATGTATATGCATTCATATATGTATATATGAAGAGAGAGTGTGTATTTAAACACATATATACACACACATGTATATGGCTACGGTGTCTACACATATTGTTATTGTTGTTCATCCTTCATTCTTGAAAAGGCCCAATGACATCATGAGGGTGATGTCTTGACTTGCTCACGAATTGAGGCAGAGTTGCACAAAGTTGTCAGCCTCACTCTCTCCTCCAGAGTCATCGAAGTCTAATGGCAAGGCGAAGGTCAAGACGTCTGGCATCGCTTGGGATGCAGTAGATGACCTTGGCTTTTCTAAATAATTCACACACATAAATATGTATTTGTATACAATAATTTCCATTTACACAGTGCTTGGCAGTTTATAAAGTATGTAGCTTCCTTCTGAGGCAGCTAAGGGGTGCAGTGGAAAGAATATGGGACTTACCTAGAAAAATAAATATTAACTATTATCATTATTTGCTCACAACATTGTAAGGTGGATGGTCCCAATATTATTATCACTTCTTTACAGATGAGGAAAGTAAGGTCCAAAGGTTTATCCAAAGCACACAGCTGCCAAATGTTGGAGGTGGAAGCCAAATCCTTCAATGCCTTTTTCATTTCACCATGGTGATTTCCTGATCAAAAAGGTTATTAAGCATGAGATTGAATCACTGAGGCAGGGCTTGGAACCTCCTCCCCCTGGAGGCTTTTAAAAATGAGGGAGATTTTCATCTGTCAAGAAAGGTTTAGCCCTTCATGTTCCTCTAGTCCTTAGATTCCATAATGACATGCTCATCTTTCTCAGGCTCCCCATGACTGCAAAATCTGACCTGTGTCCTATCTGACTGAGTTGATCCATTAAAAGGGAAAGCAGAGCTCTGAAACACAGGCATATTCAGACCACAGCAAAGAGCCCACATTCACTGCACCAGGTGAAACTTGAAAATCTCTTCTCTCTGCCAGCGCCCCAGAGTGGAGACACTCTGCCTCCCCTTTTCCTGAGAGGCAGAGAAAAATTTCATTTTCTGTCATTATCATTACACCCCAGACGAGCAGATGGACAGCTCCAGCTGGGGCCTGTCCTCTTCAGCTATTTGATTACATTTACAAATGGATCTCCTGGGCAGTTTCAGCTCACCGAGAGATCTTTCTCTTTTTCCATTTAAAATCACAGTTTAATTTCCTGTGGGATCCCTGCTTGGATGTTCTAGCTAGGCTTGTCAAAATAAGCCATCAAGTTGTCCAAAGTTTTAATCATGTAAGGTATCCTATTTCTGGAACTGAAGAAAGGTTTTTCTGCTCAAGTTCTTGCTGCTGGCATGAAATAGTCATACGTAATTATCTAATAGTGGTGTGAGAGATTTTTAATAAGAATCAGAACAAGAGTGGTTAGCATTTATATGCAGCACTCCAAAGTTCACCAAAGTCTTTAAATATATGACTTCCTTTGGTCCTCACCACAACCTTGAGAGGTTGTTGTTGTCCAGTTGTTTTCAGTCCTGTTCCACTCTCTGTGACCCCATTTGGGGGGCAGACATACTGGAGGGGTTTGCCATTTCCTTCTCCAGCTCATTAAACAGATGAGGAAACTGAGGCAAACTGGGTGAAGTGACTTGCCCAGGGTCACATAGCTAGTGTCTGAGGCCAGATTTGAACTCAGGAAGATGAGTCTTCCTGATTCCAGATCCAGCACTCTATCCACTGTGCCACCTGGCCGCCCTAGGTGTTATTATGATTTTCATTTTACAAATAAAAAAAAATTGAGGCAAACAGGGTTAAGTGACTTACCCAGGGACACACACCTAGTAAGTGTCTGAGGCCAGATTTGAACTCAGGAAGAAGAGTCTTCCTGACTCCAGATCTGGAGCTCTACCCACCTTGCTATCCTGAGGGGTAGATGCTATTATTACCCCCATTTTACAGATAAGGAAACTGAGGTTCACAAGTACTTGCCCAGGGTCACACAGCTAGTAAGTGTCTTAGGCAGTATTTGAACTCAAGTGTTCCTGATTCTAGGTCTGGTCCACTATTCACTGGGACAACTAGATACTTTTTTATTTTGATGAGAGCCTTTTGGCAGCATAATATTATAGAACCAGAACCAGAACCCAGGTCTCATGACTCTAGTCCATGCTCTTTCCCCATTGTTGTGTGACCCTGAAGAAGGCACTTAACTTCATCTATCAAATGAAGAGAAAAGGTTCTGCCCCACCTGATAGAAGGGAGGTGCTTACTGGGAAAGAGGCTACAGGCATCCTTGCTGGTGAGAAGGACAGTGAGAATGGCTGTGGAAAATGCTGCAGCTACGCCACTCACCCAGGAGGCCCAGGGAGTAGGGGAAAGCAGAGGAGAGTGTGAACAGGCCATAAAACACCTGGGCAAGAAGCACCCTGCCGCCATTACTAATTCACCGTATTATCATCGTTTCCCCTTCTCAGGACTCTGCTTCCTCTTCTGTAAAAAGGGAATTAATTATAAATGATCACTAAGATCCCTTCCAGCTCAAAACCCTTGAGACAGCTGAGCTGGTGACAATGGAATTTACCCAGATAATGTAGGAAACCCATCTGGGGCAATAAGAAAAAGGGAAGTTAGCATAAGATATGCATGTATGGGTTGTATTTAGACATGTATGGGTTGTAAATAGACGCAACTCACACGTGGTATGGTGTATCTCTGACATGATCTGAGGTCTGGCCCCACCCTTTCCCATCTGCTGCTCTGCCTGATTTCAACTCTAGGGAACAAGATGTACCCTCAGGGGTCCCCCAGGACCGCCCCTTTTCCAGCTTCCTTTTTTGTGCTATCTTTCTCATTAGATTGTAAGCTTTTTGAGGCCAGCGACTATCTGTATTCCCAGTGCTTAGAGCACAGTGCCTGGCATAGAGTAGATGCTTAAGAAATGTTTGTTGAATTGTATTAACAGAGTAGGAGAAGGCATGATGTTATTGTTAGTATGATAACTGAAAGGAAGGTCAGGCAAAGCCCCAGTAGCCAAGGCTGGGCAATCTCTTCTCCAGTTTCCAAGAGGGATAAGGAACTAGAATTATATCTAGCTACCACCTCTCAAATATCTCTAATCTAATGATGTGAGTCTGGGGTCATTGGGAAAGGCCATTTCCCTAATTGCTCTTAAAAAGAGGAGCCCATGGCTTCTAATCACCGGCATTGTCCCTCCTCACCAGCGTAAAAGACCATCTCAAGTAGCAAGGGAGTAAACCAGTTTATCCATGGAAAACAGCAAATAGAAACTGAGAAGTCCTACAAATTAGGATATGCCAGGAAATACACAAAAATAAATGAGCTCTTCAGCTGGTAGGGAGAGAAGAACTTAGTTCAAACCAGGAGAAGGAGGAAAGAAACAATCTTTTATTAAGTACTTACTATGTGCCAAGCAAAGTATTTTACAAATATTCTCTAAGTGTTTTACAAATAGTCTCTAACTTGATCAGCACAACAATCCTGGAAGGTAGTTGCTATTACGATCCCCATTTTACAGTTAAGGAAACGGAGGCAGACAAATTAAATGACTTGCCCAAGGTCACACAACTAGTAAGAGTCTGATGCAGGATTTAAACTCAGGTCTTCCTGAGTCTAGGACCAGTGCACTAACCACCGTACCATCTGGCTGTCTCTCATTTCACCCAGGGGAGGCCATCTCTCAGCATTCTCTAGAATGACAAGCTTTGGAGGTCAAGAATGTGATGAGGCCACCTCCCAAACATGTGGGGCTCAAAGGGCTGTAGTATGTCACTCAGATTTTTTTCTCCGTTAACATTCCTTTCTTTATGTGTCTCTTCCAAGAGTCTCTAGAACTAGCATATTAAGACCCTTACATAGACACACAACATTGTACTTAACATTCTCTTAGGCGATCAGGAGCCTTGTCTCCCTTTGCACATGCAGCAGCATGAGAAACCGCCTGGGACAAGCTGTGTTACACTAGTAACTAAGGGATTTGGGGGAAAGATTAGAAGGACGTGCTATGTTGGAGCTAAAAGAACTATCAGAGATCATCTTGTTCAATGCTTTCATTTTATGGATGAGGAGACTGAGAACCAGAGAGGTTGCACTTTATTCATGCTTTGCACAGCAAATAAGTGATAGAAGTATGAGTCCTACTACACCTTATTGTCTTTAGCAATTAAAAAAATAAGATACACATGTGATAATAATACCTATGAAGCATATACATATTTCATAGATATAGTATATGTAATATAAACACGTTTCATTTATAAACACATGTAATATATGCACAGATGTTTCATATGCCTATGAAATACATATACATTTATTTCAGTGGGAATAAGGTCGTCATTTCCTTCTCCAGATCGTTTTAGAAATGAGGACACTGAGGCAAACTGGGTTAAGTAAGTTGCCTACGGTCATATAGCTAGTGTCTGAGGCCAGATTTGAACTCAGGAAGAGGAATCTTCCTGATTCTGGGCCTGGCACTCTATCCTGAGAGGTAGGTGTTGTTATTACCCCCATTTTACAGATAAGGAAACTAAGGCTTACAGAGGTTAAGTACTTGCCCAGTGTCACCCAGCCAGTACGTGTCCCAGGCAGCATTTGAACTCAGTCTTTCAGGTCCGGTCCACTATCCACTGGGCCACCTAGATACTTTTTTATTTTGACAAGAGACTTTTGGGGGCATAATATTATAACAGCCTTCTTCAGGCACGTGCCGGGGAAGGAGCATGGATTGGAGTCATGAGATCTAAGACATCAAGAAAACAAAACGGCTTTGTTCTGGAGAGGGTGGCACATGAGTGAGATTATCCAAGGAACTTTAGGAAGGGGAAAGAAGATAAGGAGAAAAAGAAACCCATAGGAAGGAGAAAGAACAGAATGGAATAGAACCCAACAATGGGAAAAGACAGAAAGAAGCCAAAAGAAAAAGGGAAGAATGAGCTCAAAGAAATTAAAGAAAGGCGCACAAAAATAAGGGTAAAACAGCTGAAAGTAGGCCAGGGTCTTTGGAGAAACCTAAAAATGTGAAAAGTTAATATCATACCTCACAGAGAAGAGCGAATAGATAAACAGGAGAGGGAAAGGAAAAATTGAATTGATGAGGAACTTGCAATATGGATAACTAAATATTGTGGAGTATTAAAAATAATTTTGTGTTGCTGTCATTGAGTGCCCATGGTGTGCTAGGTTTTGCTCAAGAGCCTGAGATTAAAGCAAAAGATGACCTCATCCTCTAAGGGACATCAATCCCATAAGGGGTTTACAGCCTCACTGGGAGATGAGACATACAACACAAGGTGTATCACACATAGAAGATGCTATGGGAGCTCGGAGAAGGTACTGCTAATGAGGAGATTAGGAACAGTTTTATGGAGAAGGACACATCTGAGATATGCCTTGAAGGATGGGTAGATATTGAACCGGGGATCGAGGGAAAAACATTTGGGATGGAGTGATCAGCATGGATGGCAAGAAAGCAGGAAAGCGCTGGGTGTGCAAGGAGGATTGTTTGGGTGAGTTGAGGCCAGATATGAAAGGCAATGAATGTTAAGCTAAGGGACTTAGCTATGATAGGCCATTGGGAGCCACTGGAGGTTTTTTTGTGTAAATCATGATAGAGCTTTGTTTTAATAAGGTTAATCTGGCAGCATTATAGCTGAATTGGTATGAGAAGAGTCAGGGACCCTAGTTAGGAGATTATTGCAACAGACCAAGTAAGAGGTAATAGTCTTCACCTTTTCGTTAACCCGTTCAACTATACACATTCCTCTATCTTTAATTTCTTGTACCCTTGCCCTACTGCTACTCTTACGCTGCCAGATTCAAAACCAGTCAGTCAATAAGCACATGCCGGGCACTGCTCCAAGTACTAGAGATGCAGACACAAGCAAAAAGAAAGACAGTGCCTGCCCTCAGGGAGTTTACATTCTAACGAGGGAAAGACAGGCTGAAAAGTTGGGGGAGAGGGAAGGAGGACATGGTGGCTAGCTCTCAAGAATGAGGGATGGCCTTTTCCCAAAATGGAGTCTCCTGAAAGAACTCACCAGTGAGAGAAAGAGCTCACAGGAGTGGAGTCAGGAAGCAGCTGACACATCGTGCCTCATCATCCAAGGTTTCTATTCCTAAATCTCTGACCTTAGTAACCCCATATCCTTAGGCACTCAGAAATAATGATCAATATAAATTATGCATTATCTATACAATTCTTCTTAGTTATATTCCCCAATTGTTTTCCAAAGGTGAGTCGTGGTAGGAAAGCAAAGGATCTCAGTACATAGCTTAGGGTCAAAATGTGAGGAGGCATTGGGGTCAGTTCAGCTGCACTGATTACAAAATCATAATACAACATTTAAGTTGGAAGAGACTTTGGAGGCCATTTAGTCTAAATCTCTCATTTTGTGGATGAGGAACCTGTAACGTGAATATGAGCCAAAGCAAGAAGGAAAAAAAAAGACAATTCTGCTCCCCAAGTGATCTGCATGGAAGTCTAAGGCTCGGGGAGTAGGGAAAGTAACCATAGAGGGAGTGAATTTGTTTTGAGAAAACTAGAGAAATTCATGTGGGTGGCTCCAGCAGCTAAGTATTACTAATTCCCTGGAAATGAAAATATATATACAGCATGGGTAAATACAAGGTGATTTGTAGGGGAGGGAACTAGCAGTTAGGCAGATCAAGAAAGGCTTCATTTTGAAGATACTGCTTGAGCCAGCCAGATTCTGTGAGGGGGAGGTAAAGAAGTCCGTTCAAGGCTTAGGAGGACAGCTGGGGCAAAAGCATGAAGATAGGAGATGAAGGATTATGAGGGATGAACAGAGAGAAGGCCAGTTTGTCTGGATTGCAGAATGTGGGAAGGAGAGTAATGACCAAATAAACTGGAAAGATAAGCTGGGGTCAAGTTGTGTAGGGCTTTAAAAGCTAAACAGAAGACTTTTAGATTTTATCCTAGAGCAGAGATTCTGTTGGATAAGGGGTCCAGGATAGGATGGGAACTTAGATGGGAAAAAATTATATATTTTAACTAACCTTTGGTTTCCTTTGTAATGTTATGTATTTTATTTTATTTTATGTAGTCGGTTGTTAATAAACCTTAATAAGTGTCTACCATGTGCCAGGCACTGGGCCAAACTCTGGCACTTAAAAACATTATTCTGAGAAGGGGTCCATAGGCTTCACCAGATTGCCAAAGGGGTCGATGACACAAAAAAGGATCAGAACCACTGTCCCAGAGGCAATAGGAAGCCACTGGAGTTGGGGGAATAAGGGAGTCACACAGCAAAGGAAAATTACTTTGGCAGCTATGTACAGCAGTGGTGTCAAAGTCAAATAGAAATGGATTTTCTACATGCCTTCTGGCTGCATATTGACTTAAAAAACTACAAATTAATATTATCCATATTTGATTGTACTTTTATTTGTTTTGTTAGATTTCCCAATTACATTTTAATCTGGGAGCCGGGGACCTACGGGTTGACTCCTCTAGATAGGATAACTATCCAGAGTGGTTGGAGAGTTGAGGCAGGCAAACCAAGTAGGAGACTGTCTCAATAACTTAGAAAAAGAGAGGATGAGAGCCTGAACTAAAGTAGTAACTGTGTGAATGCAGAAAGAGATCAGATCTGAAAGGTGTCCTAAAGGTAGAAACATCAATATTTGGCAACTAATTGGATAAGTGGGGCGAGGGAGCATGAGGAATTCAAGAGAATGCCAAGTTTATGATCATAGGAGACTGGAAGGATGGTGGCACCTTTGACAGAAATTAGGACATTTGGCAGAAAGGAAGGCATGAGGGGAAATATAAATGGTTTCAATTTTGGAAATGCTGAACTTAAAATGTTTTCAGGTTAACCACTTTGGAAGATCTATTGGCAATTGGTTTCTCAGGAGAGAAACCAGGGTTGTATATGAAGTACACACACATGTATATATATACATACATATGTATATATGTGTCTCTCTCTATATATATATATCATGATACTATATAGATACATATATGTATCTATGTATCTATGTCTATCTATATCAGTGTGTATATATATTTGTGTGTGTATGTGTGTATAAATGTACATACATACATATATGTGTGTGTGTGTGTGTGTGTGCGTATCATGCATAGAGATGATAGTTTAATCCATGAGATCTGATGAAGTTACCAAGAGAGAACACAGAGGGAGAAGAGAAGAGGCTCAAGGACAGAACCTTGGAAAGTACCCAGGGTTATGGGGCATGATATGGATGATGAGCCAGAAAAGGAGACTGAGAATGAGAAGGAGACTGAATGAGAGGAGAACCAGGAGAGAATAGTGTCCATAAAATGAGGGGGTTGGACTAGTTGAACTCTAAGAGAGGCAGAATAGTCAAGTAGAAAGTCTGATGGATTTGGAGGCAGAAGTCTGGGATTCAAATCCTGACTCTTCAACTTACTATGTAATGTTGAGCAAGCCCCTTTAAGGACTACAGTTTCTCATCTATAAAATGAAGAGGTTGGGCTATATGGCATTTACCCTCTATTCCAGTATCTAAATCTAAGCCTATGGACCCCTTCTCAGAATGATGTTTTTAAGGGCCATAGCTTGGCACGGTGCCTGGCACATAGTAGGCATTTTTTAAGGTTTATTAACAATGGACTACGGAAAATAATGTAAATCTAGAGAGCCATACTGGCAGATGGGTAAGAGATTTTCACCGGCCAGTGAAGGAAAATGATTTGGGGGACTTGGAAGGAGTAGGGAAAGTGGAGATGGTGCTTTATTCCTATTGCACAGTGCCTGGCACATGGTAAGTACTACATACATTTTAGGTATTTTCATTATCACCACCACTGTATCATCATCCTCATCATCATCATCATTGAAGAAGTCATGGGAAGGTGAATTCCAGGAATTGTTGAATAGAAAGAAGGGGAAGATTTTGGCAAGTTGCAGGATGGAAATGTTTTAAGGGGGCAATAAATCAGGCTACCTCACTCCCCCAACCCCTGCAAAAAAGAAAAAAAAAACAATGGAAGCTCGTGAACTTCTAAAAGGTCAACAAAGAGAAAGCATGACAAGGTAGCTAGGTGGCCTGGGGTCAGTAAAACCTGAGTTCCAGTCTGGCCTCAGACACTTACTTGCTGTGTGATCTTGAGAAAGTCACTTAACTGCTGTCTGCCTCAGTTTCCTTGTCTGTAAAAATGAGGATAATAATAGCACCTACCTCCCAACGGTATTGTGAGGATAAAATGAGATATTTGTTAAGCACCTTGCAAACCTTAGAGCTATATAAACACATGCTATTATAATCTTACTTGCCTGAGAAAATCACTCTGCCACCTTTTAATGGTCTTGCCTCCCAAGGCTATGCCTGATAAATAATTTCCTTCTTTACATCCCACTTCCTTTTTTTCCTCATTGAGAAGGAATGAATGAATGCAAAAGCATTTATTTTTATTTTATAAAATGTGTGCCAAACACTGCACTAAGCATTGAGGATAAAAATAGAAAAGTTGAGACAGTGCCTGCCCTCAAGGACCTCACATTCTAACAGGGGAGACAACACAGAGGAAATCTCAGCTGCAAGTTAGTCAGAAAGGTCATCCCATGGTGTCATTAGGGTGTCATTCTATCTCTCCCTCTAACCTCTCCTTGCCAGGTTCCATCAGTTGAACCTGTGCCTATGGCAAGCTGTCATAGGCTTTAAGCTTCCTCCTTCCTCTCTCTCTCCTCCATACTCACTGTTACGGGGATCAGAAGGCTAGGGTTTGCCTCAAGGAGGCTGTGAATTGCAGGAAGAGACACCAGCAGCTACTACAGAGCTCTCTGAAGCTCACACATGGGCAGCAGTCCAACCTTCACCCAAAGCCAGCATGAAGTGCAGTGTGGTTTATATTGATAACCACAGAGCTTTCCTTCTCTCAAAAAAAAAAAAAGCTTCAGTTTAGCAGCGTAGAAAGTGAATTGGATTTTGAAAAGATTTGGATTTCGAGGCTTGGCTCTACGGTTTATTAGTGGTGTGACATTAAGCAAATACTAACCCTCTCTGAGTTTCACAGATCTAAAACTGTAAAGGGCCTTACAAATCATCTAATCTGACCCTCTCATTTTATAAACAAAGAAGCAGATGCATAGAGAGGAAGTGAAATCACTGCCCAAATTGTGCAGGTAATAAGTGGCACTAGTAGGATTTGAAATCATGGCCACTGACTCCAAATAACACAACACTTTTGCTTAGGAAGCTCCAATGACACAAATGTTAAGCAGAAGTGTCAAACTCTCCACCTGCATTGACGAGGGAAAACTCCAAAACAGATTAAACTGTAATTGGGAAATATTTAACAAAATAAATAAAAAATACAATACAACATAGGTTATGTTAATTTTTGGTTTTCTAAGTCAATATGAGCCCATTTATATTTGACTTTGATGCCATTGGCATACAGCATTACATGAATGAAAACTATAATTGACTTCTAGTCGTGATGTCTATCTGAAGAGGCCAGCTCCCACCCGCTTACTATAGCAAAAACCTGAAATATACACTAGACTGAATCACGCTCAAGAAATATAATGAGAAACTGCATGAAGTCACCTCCCTACTTACTAAACTCCAGTAGTTTTCTATCACCTCTAAGAACAATTATAAAATCCTCTGCTGGCATTGAAAGCACTTCCTCATCTAGTCCCCTCCCCACCTCTCCAGTCTCCTCACGCTTTATTCCCCTCCATGTATTCTTGGATCCAGTGACACTGACCACCTGGTTGGTCCATGAGAAAACACAGCATCTCTCAGCTCCGGACATTTTCTCTGGCTCTCCCCCAGCGCTAGAATGCTTCAGGTCCCAGTTAAAACCCCACCTTCCACAAGAAGCCTTTCTCAATTCCTCTTAATTCTGATGCTTCCCTCTGTTAACTATTTCATTTTTTATCCTGTATATAGCTTGTTCGTACACATTCTCTTTGCTTGTTGTCTCTGCCATTGTATTATGGGCTCTTTGGGGACAGAGACTGTCTTTGGCCTTTCTTTTTATGCCCTGTATTTAGCACAGTGCCTGACACATAGTAGGCACTTAAAAGCTTATTAATTGACTGACAATAACTTCATACATGCCAGAACTGCACACACACACACACACACACACACACACACACACACACACACACAAAATTTAGCCACAAGCCTATAGGCAATAGGAAGGGGGCCACAAGCAAAACCAGAGCCAGGGTGGGCAAATAAGCTGCTAATACCTCAGCATGATCAAAGTATGCAAAGATCTGTGTCTGGAGAGGGCTCCCCTGCCCCAGGATAGTGAGAAAGCCTGGGTAGGGGACAGGAAAGAACCCTAGAAGCAATAGGGTGCTGCAGAGTAGGACAGGCCAAGGGCTCCCAGGGTTCCAGTACTCTGTCCTGAGATGCCTTGGGGCCCTTGAAGGATTAGTGTTCTGAACCTCAAAGAGGTGAGTCCAGGAACTCATAGAACCCAGGACCAACCCCACCCACCCACCCAAAAGTACTGCAGATAGAAGAGCCTGGCCCTGGCACAAAGCCCCAGAGAACCAAAGTTGGAGAGATGAGTAAACCAAAGAAGACACTGATCAACATTAAATATTGTTTTAGAAATAGATGCTCAAAAATCCAGTCTAGAAAGAGTAACTGCCTAACAACTCTAAGTAGAGACTCGAAGGAAAAAAGTGGATTTTTCAAGATGAAATTAAGCAAAATGATTAAAAAAATAAACCTCTAGAGGAAAGAATTTTTAAGAGAATAGAAAGTTTAGAAGAGAAAGCAACCCACTCCCTGCAAACTAGAATAGACAAAACAGAAACCAATAACTCCATGAGATAGCCAGAGATATTAGGACAACAGCAAAAGAAGAAAAAAATAGAAGAAAATGTAAGACAACTGATATCAAAGACAATTGACCTGGAAAACAGATGAAAGAGAGATAATTTTAAAATCACTGAACTTATAATTTTAACAAAGTAGCAGGATATGAAATAAACCCAAATAAATCATCAGCATTTCAACATATTACCAACAAAACCCTGCAAGAAAAGATAGTAAGAGATACCCCATTTAAAATAACTGTGGACTGTATAAAATACCTGGGAGTATACTTGCCAAGACAAATCCAAGAACTACATGAATATAATTATAAGACACTTTTTATACAAATCATCAGATTTAAATAATTGGAAAAACATTCATTGTTCATGAGTGGGCAAAGCCAATATAATAAAAAGGACAATTCTATCTAAACTAACCTATTTATTCAAGGCTAACAACGAAGTTGCCAAAAGAATTATTTTATTGAGCTAGAAAAAAATGATAATAACAAAATTAATCTGAAGAACAAAAGGTCAAGAATATCAAAGGAATTCATGAAAAAATGTAAAGGAAGGAGGTTTAGCAGTACCATCTCTTAAACTATATCTATTAAAACTGGAGGTCAAAGTGAATAGAGAGATGGATCCATTTATAACTTCCTGAAAGGAATCCCAAAAGGAAAAGTTCCAAGAATATCATATATAAAATCCAGAGCTCTTATGTCAAAGAAAAAATGCTGCAAGCATTCAGGAATAAGCATTTCAAATATCAAGGAAACAAATATCAAGTCAAGATCACATAAGACCTGGTAACTTCTTCTACAAAGAGAGAAGATATTGGAATACCATAATCCACAGGGTAAAAGATTGACTTACAACCGAGAATAATAATCAGGCAAAGCTGAGTATAAGCTTACAGGGGACTTTAAAAATTTTGGACTTTTAATATTCTCTCTTTCCCATCTTGATCCCTCAGTGAATCAGTTCACTGGACAGTACATTGTCCTTTTCTCTCAAGTCCCTTGTCCCTTTATCCTATAGAAAATCTTGCCCTGCTAAGCATTAGCCTTGAATTAAACCTACCACCTACTGCTTCTGCTTCTATTTATGTGTTGCTGAACAAAGCTGGAGAAAAACACAAAAAGGTGCTGAGTCTACTACAAATTTACATAATAACAACTAGACCCTCATTATGGAAAGTCAACCCTTTCACACTTTTCTAATCAATTAAACCACCCACTCACCACAATGCCTTTTCTATATCTTTGCATTCCTTCTCAAACTTCTCATGCCCCTGCCCCTGAACCTTTGCCTCATATTTCATTTTAAAAATTGAGATCATCACCAAAAGCTTCTTCTTTTCTTTCCCTCCTCACATATTACTCAGATTCCTCCTGCCACTATCTCCTCCTTCACCTTTGTCTCACATGAAGAGATGCCCCTTCTCCTTGCCAAGGCCCTCTACATTCTCCTTCTATCATTTTCATTTTCTTGCTAATATTAATCTTTTCTTCTCTCCTGGCTGTTTCCCTACTGCCCAGGAAAACACACATGTCTCCTGCATCCTCAAAAAACCCTCACTTAATCCATCCACCCATCCATCCATCCCTATTAGCTATTATCTTATATCTCTCCTTCCTTTTGTGGGCACACTCCTTGAGAAGGCCATCTACAACCAATGTCTCAACTTCCTTTTCATTCATTTTCTGCAGTTTGGCTTCCAATCTCATCTTTTAATTCTAAATAGCCCTCTCCAAAGTTGCCAGTGATCTCTTAATTGCCAAATTTAATATCCTGTTCTCAGTCATCCTTTTTGACCTCTACAGCCTTTGATACTGTCAATCACTCTCTTCTCTTTTTTCTAGGTTTTTGTGACACTGGTCTCTCCTGGTTTTCCTCCTACCAGTCTGACCACTTCTCAGTCTCTTTTGCTGAATCTTCATCCAGGTCTTGTTAAGCACGAGTGTTCCCCAATGCTCTGTCCTGTCCTCTTTTTTCTGCACCTTCTATAACTGTTTCACTTGGTGATCTCATCAGCTCCCAAGAATTTAATTATCAAGTCTATGCAGATGACTCCCAGGTCCATTTATCTAATTCTAATCTCTCTCCTGACTTCCAGTTCCATGTCAGACTACTAACTGGCATCTTAAATTGGATGTTTACAAGACATCTTAATTCGTTATCTTTTCCCCAAAACCTTCCCTCCTTCTGAAATTTCCTATTTCTATTGAGGGCACCACTATCCTCCCATTACCCAGGTTCTCCAGATGACATCCTTAAGTTCTCACTCTCTCATTGCCCTATATCCAATTGATTGTCAAGTCCTATTCATTCTGCCTTCTTAACATCTCTTAGATATGCCCTCTTTTCTCCCCTGACTAGCCCCCTAAAACAGGCTCTCATCACTTCATGCCAATGCAATAGCCTTCTGGTTGGTCTCCCTGCCTTGTCACTCCCCACTCCTTTCCATCCATGACTCAGCTATCAAAGCGATCTTCTAAAGCACAGGTCTGACTATGCCACCCTTCTCTTCAATGAATGCTAGAGCCTTCCTGTTACCTCCAAGATCACGTATAAGAATCTTCTTTTTGGCATTTAAAATCCTTTATAACCTGGCTCCTTCCTACCTTTCCAGTCTTCTTAAACCTTCCTTCCTTCCATATATTATGTGATCCAGTGTCACTGGCTTCCTTGCTGGTCCTCACATAACACTTCATTTCCCTTGATTCTGGGCATTTTTATTAGCTGTCCTTCTACACTTGGAATTTTCTCCCTTTTCATTTCCATCTCCTGGATTTCTTGGCTAAAATTCAGCTAAAATTTCATCTTCTGCAAGAAGGCTTTCCTTTTCCCCAGTAATGCTAGTGCCTTACCTCTAAGGTTATCTCCAATTTATCCCATTTATATCTTGTTGTACTGTCTATTAACTCTATCTGTATCTTGTTTGTAGCTGTTTGCATATTGCCTCCCCCATTAGACTGTGAGCTTCTTGAGAGCAGGGGTTATTTTTTTGCCTATGTAAGCCCAGTACACAGAAAGTATTTAATAAATACTCATTGACTAGACTTTAACAGAACAGAGGACTTTCAAAGGAGAAATAAGGAGAAGGAACTTGTTGTTTTTTCTCAAAATTCAGATAAGACAATAGGAATATGGAAGAAGCAGGCATCAGACAAACTTTACATGGATCTGAAATGGACAAATGAGAATTAAAAATAAAATTTGGGGTAGAAATGCATCAAACTAAAAAGAGGAAAGACAGGGAGTTGAAAGGGAGGATATGACTAGAGAGGGAATAGTCCCAAACAAAACAAACTTCCTGATTCTGAAGGGAAGATTAAAGGGGTGATTGGCAGAGGGGGGAAGCAAAGAACTAGAATATAAGATGGTGCCCATCAATTGGAAAATGGTTGGTCAACTTATGTCATGTGAATGTAATGAGATTTTACTGCTCGTAAGAAATGATGAGACAATTTCAGAGAATCCTAGGTAGTATGAAGTGATGCACAATAAAGTGAGCAGAACCAGCACAAATTATATGTGGTTCAACAACACCTCAAAGAAAAGTGACTTTGGAAAAAAAGAGAATTCTCATGAATTCTGAATAATGCAATGAACTGAGGACCTACGATGAAGCATGTTACCTACCTCCTGATAGAGCGACAATGTATTCAAGATATATGTGTGTGTGTTCATTTTGCTTGGTTATGCTTTGGGCTTTTTATCTCTCCCCTCCCCACCTCATTTTAAATTGGGGAATTTATTTTTCGGGGGGAGGAGAGGAAGAGTAAAGGGAGAGTTGGCAATAGTCATGCACAAAAACAGAGGGCTACTGAAACATTTTTTAAATGCATAGAATAAATTTCAGAAGGAAGCACAGGAAGGACAATTTTGAAAGTAACATAGAAGATATTTTTTTTTAAAAAAGCAGGTAGTATGAAGTGAAGATTCTTCTTATGTTTTACTATGCATATGGGAAGGTTCTTTGTATGTTCATGAGTGTGTGTGAATGTGTATGTTGGGAATTATTTTTTAAATACATAGAAGCAAGAAAAAAAAAAGTAAGCTCTAATCACTATTGTGACCTTTCCTCTCCTCTCCTTCAAATCGTTCTTGATATTCACCTGTATCAAAATGTTGGGGAGGGAAATGAGAAGGAAAAGACGCAATGATTTGCTCTGATCAATCTCATGACCCCCTCCTCCCCCTCCCCCATCTCTTTTCCACAGACATACCAACTTATGTGCATGGCTGGTTTCCTGATCTTTTCTCTGGGAATACTCTTTTCTGGCTTCCTAGGATACTACTGTTCAGATCTACCATTTGGTTGAATAAATGTCTAATAAGATAGTTTTGGACCAACAGGTTGAATTTTATATTCGGCATCAAGCTGCAAACCTTTTTTAGGGGAGCTTCCTATGCAAATTAAAAAGCTCAGATTTCCAGACGGTAAATGATACAATATCCAAATGATCCAAAATAATCAAAATGCTCTTCTAGATCAGCCCAGTGAAACTTACACTACCACCATCTCCTTACAGCAGGGCCCTTTCATTTAGCTCTTGGTCAACCACATTCAGAATAATGACTAAGATGACAGTCAACATCTCTTTATTGAATATGAAATGTAATCATCTTGGTAGGCAGGCATTTGATATTCAAGAGTAGGTGTCCTTCAGTTTGAGAATGAATCTGTAGTCTACACGTTCCAATCCTAAGGCCTCTGATATTTTATGTTTCAGGGAATGACATTAAAGAGCCATTCACCTTCTGCTTTGCTGATGTACTGAGGACTGTGGGACCTTTGCAGTCGACACCTTCCATATGTGTTGTCTCCCACATCAGAATGTGAGCACCTTGAGAGTAGTGACTCCCTTACCTTCCTATTGGGGTAGCCAGTGCTTTGCACATCGTAAGTGCTTAATAATGCTTTATTCATTCATTCATTTGAGGTCATTTCACATAAACAGGAGTGGAAAAAGAGGTTGTGTGGTGATGCAGGACAAATGGGAGTTAATAATAGTCAGGTTGAGTGGTTCAGAAACCAGCCTAGCTTTTGGATAGATCCTCTGTGAGGCACTTACAGGAAAACTTATAGACAACCCCACAGGAGAAGGGGTGGGTTATGTTCTGCGAGTGCCTCCTGTTCTCTCCAGTTGCTAATGTCCTTCCCTCTCCCCAGAAATTACTTCGCATTTAAGTCTTTTAATTAGTATTTACTTCCTTGTATACCTGCTATTTCTTCACTCTCTCCTCCTCCCAAAGGTAAGCTCCCTGAGGGTAGGGGCTGTTTCCTTTTTGTCTTTGTACCCCCAGCACCTAGCACTTAGCTAATGCTTGTTGAAGAGTTGCGAGGGCACCCACATCGTGAAATTTAATAACATCTCACACTTTCAGGTTTGCAAGGCATTTTCCTTCCAATCACTGTGTGAGATGAGTAATGTAAGTATTATTGTCTTCATTTTTTCTCATGAGAAAACTGAGGTACAGATCTGCATTTGAACTTGGGTTTCTGACTCTCAAGTCTTCTTTCGGTTACACCATGTTGCCTTTCTTAGTTTCATTAGAGCATAAGAGAGTATGTGTTATACAGGCAGCTAGGTGGTACAATAAATAGAGCTTTAGACATGGAGTTAAGAAGACTGGAGTTCAAATTCACCCTCAGACACTTACTAGCTGTGACCCTGGGCAAGTCACTTAACCACTATCTGCCTCAGTTTCCCCATATGTAAAATGAGAATAGGAATACTGTATGCTTTCCAGGGGTGTTGTGAGGATACAATGAGATACAGCACTTTGCAAACCTTAAAGCACTATATAAAGCTGGCTATTTATTCTGGGTTACCTTAGCTCCTAAGCGGCCTATTTTTTTTTGACAGTCCAAAACAAATAAAATGAGTGATGAGTTTTCTCCTAACTTTCCACTTAAACCCACTTTACTCCTTTTCCTAAGGAAGCAGGATAGGCTTGCATTAGGTTTCTATTCGGTAATGACATTTTTCAGGTAGCAGTGCCTATCACCCATAACATCCTGGTACTTCAGAAGCAAACAAAGAACTTGGTTGGATTTCCAAGTCTCACTGGTTGTTAAACACTGGATTAAAACAGCCAACAGCCTGCTGTCTGGGCACTGACCTTAGAGGTGCTACTAAAAGAACAGATAGCTAGACTTTTTTTCCTTGACTGCACTAAAGCACAGGGAGGTGATGCTAACTTATGTTTTAGTCATTCTTGGAAAAAAAACAACCAGAGTTGAACATTTCCAGGATTTCCACAGCAATAGATAAACATCTAGAAAAACTGAATGTGCAACATCTAGAATGTCTGAGATAACCCACTTCTGAGGAATTACTGAATGTTAATATATTTACAACCCCCTCCAAAGACCTACATTATTCATTGCTCTCAATTTCAAATGTCTTAGCATCTATTTCCTAATAACATTTACCTAAAAATTAAACTTTTAGGAGCAGATGTGAGTAATCATTAGATCTGCCCCTTTTCACCAAAAAAAAAAAAGCTAAAAAAGAAATTCTAGCTCATATAGTATGACATAAATTTGTCAGTCATGTGGAAGATGCATATTCATGCTTGATTTTGAAAGCTTCTGCTGTTTAAAGAGATGGAGTTCTTAAAGGTGAATTACACATAGTGAGTTTATGGTGTATGTTGTTACCTGCAAGATTCATGGACATCAACCTCCCCTATTCTGTCCCTAGATTAAGAAGACAGAGATAACTTAAAAAAAAATCTTCTAGTTCATTCAATCATTTTCTATTGTGGAATGGGAATGAGCCTGGAGTGGTTTGAACATTCCCTTTAAATGCCACATAATTTGGGTCTAAATACATGAGGAACAGCAATCATGCCTTGCTAGGTATAATATGGTGACCATAAGACTGAATTAAAAGCCATTTCCATTGGATAAAAAGCACTTAATAAATCTTTACTTCCTTTCCCTGAAAGGGTCTGCATGACTTTAGCATCTGGGACAACATTTGGTTCTTTTTCTGCCTGGGTCTCATAATACTTCTCACCCACACCCTCTAAAGAACTAAAAGGGTTTCCTAGGCACTGAAAAACAAACAAAACAAATGAAAACTTGCTGGTAAGATAGCGAATAACTCTTTTTCTTTCATTTACTTAATTTTGGGGGTCTAAAAGGTGATTCAGACCTATGATTTCATTGATAGAAAGGAACTTGCAATAAGGAAACACCCTCCAACAATGTAGATTGGCAAATGTTCTGTAATTTATAATCTGAGAGTTGCTTGGGGGCACTGAGAAGTTTAATGACTTGCTGAGATGACTTCAACCCACTTGACTCCAAGACTGGCCCTCTATCTACTAGGTAAGAGGGATTATCTTTAAAAAATCATGGGTGAAAAAATCAAGTTTACAGGCAAAAATCCTAATAAAACTTATTGAAACTATTACATTCTATAATTTTTAAAGAAACATTTGAAATTGAAAAGCATACTGAAATTATACTTATATTTGTGATGTATTATTAGACACTTAGATTTATCTCTGTATTCCAGTGTGACTTTGGTGTAGATAAAATACTCCTTCATTTCAATTATGCACACTTCCAAATTCCCCTTCTCTTTTTTTGTCATGAAAACGCTGATATAGCATGTCTGAGGAGGCCAACCAAAGGGGTAAACACAATCTATAAATGTTTACATATTGAAATAATATTCCAAATTAAAGATTCACTATTTGGTCAATTAAAACTAAATATGAGTTCTTGGGGTGGGAAGATGTATTGAAAAATGTAGGCATGTAAAAACAAGACACAGTTATTCCTTCCACATTGTAGAGGTTAGGGGTACAGCACCCCCATGATCCGAAAAATCCTCGTAAAAATTTTTGGCCCTCTCTTCATACCAGAGAAGAAATCTGAATTTTTTCTTTTTCTTTTATGAGGTGTTTACAGTACCTTATTGTAAAATTTAGGTTAAGTAGTCATATTTAACTCTGTGTCTGTGGCTTCCACAAAACACCCCCCATGTTCTCATTTAATTTCTTATGCCAACCTACAATGTATCGAAAATACAATGGGGAAAGTCATGATGTGGAAGGGATAACTACAATTTTTTTTATTGTGGTGAGGCAATGGGGGTTAAGTGACTTGCCTAGGGTCACACAGCTAAGTAAATATGATGTGTCTCAGGCTGGATTTGAACTCAGGCCCTCTTAACTCCAGGGCTGGTGTTCTATGCACTGTGCCACCCAGCTTCCCCTAACTGCAATTTAAAAAAAAAAACCTGAACACATCTTAATTTCTTTAACTTATGAAATGACTGTATAAATTACATAAGTAGTGATTCATCCTTTTGATATATCTTTGGATATGTGGTATAACTGTTGCAATTGCTTAAGAGACTTTTAAAATGAAAGTACAAACAATAATACACCAGTTGATAAATTATATATTACATGTTTATTAAGGGTGCAACTTTTATGTAAAATTTACATTATATGAAAAAAATCAAAAATATTTACAAATTTTTGTAAGATAGATTTGTATTGTTCTAATTACAACCCAAAGTAGCAACAATCCATAAAAATTCAAATTCATTAAGAGTTCTGTGTTTACAAATTCTTGGTTAAGACGAAGCTACAAATTATAGCACTGTATATAACAGCAAGGACCAGCTTGCTAAATACATTTTTCAATGGATATCTACTGGCATTTTGACACCATTAATGGGCTTTTAACAGTGAAAATTCAATATAAACTTGTATGGCTTCAAAATTGTAACCTGCACCCAATACAAATCCATGTGTCAACACATGGGATGAAGACTCTGGTAGTTTAAATGTAATGAAACTTAACCATTCCACTAATTTAGAACTTTTAAGCAATACTTGATTAAAACAAACATGGCAAATAAAATAATGTCTGGATTCCAATAATAAAATGTTAACTGCCCAAGTAAGCAGCTGGACAGCAAGGGAGATTCCAGTAAGAGACCATAACTGGCATCTAAAGTAGCACAAGAGGAGTTAGAAAGTCTTATGTTATTTAAGCTCACCATTTAGCAAAGATTAACATTTTTGCAAATGATGGATGTGTATTGCTTCAGTCAAATCTATTTCAAAATTGTTCTAATAACAAATGCACAGAAAAAAGCACATACATTATTTAACAGCGAGGTGTTTCATTTTTGCTGTATTTAGTATGTAACAAGAATTTTTTAAATGTCTGATAATATGGGTCTTAATTTCTGTAAAGCATAACTGACCAATTAGTGGTTTTATAAAAATTGCACACAACACATTATTGCTTCTACTATGTAAAACGAAGGACATTGGTTTTCAGTATTATATAATTTCATTTACATTTACATTTGATCTGGCATTGTTTGCAAATCTGCTAGCTGTTGTGCTATCAAAGTTAGTAGCTTATTTTAGAAATGTTAAGCAAATGCATCACTCCAAACCCTATTTTTACCGTGTGGCAATTAATAATATACTAATTGAGCAATTTTTTCCACCTGCTTAAAATGAACACAAATGGCAGTACTTTTCCATCTGCTGCCTAGATTAGCCTTTCTAAAATGCTATTCCTCACAAATAGTACATTTATGCTCGCAGCACACAGCCAATGAACCCTTAAGTCTCGAATAATGAACAAAAAAAAAATCAGTTACATGGTTATCTTTTCCAGAATGTTTTAAAATTCACATATCTTTGGTGAGGTTAGGATTAAATATCTGAAGGTTATTTTTTTTTTCTGTGAGCATATTAAAAATTCTACATCTGGTATTTCCCTTTACAGTAGCTACATTTATTGCAATTACCCCACAAAGAAGTAATCCAGTATTTTAAAATGCAACTAAAGAGCATCCTCCAGTTATCCTAATTTCCCTTCTGTATCCCAAAGGGACTATAAACTGTATGTCTTTTATATGAAGAACTTTAACCATCCTAAGTTTCTGAATGGAAGATCCAGACTTTGAGAAAGGAAGTGAGGCACATTAATAAACACAAAGTGGACAGGCACAGTTCTGTTGTTTTTTAAAAGGCACACATTATGCAATTCATATAAAAATAAATTAAATCTACAGCATTAATTCATTAAAACAATCACAACTTCTATAAAGTTAACTAACTGCAGAAGTAAGTCTCTCTGCTGTCCTTTGCAAGCTTATTTTTAAACACATTGCACTTGAGGATTTTTTAAAAATCTTATATAAAACACCATTTACACTTTATTAATATATGTTATATGGGAATCAAATTATCCTTTTTGCACGCTCTAACTCTGAGCTGATTCTCTGATGGCACATAGACACAATGTGACTGAGTGGGTTAAGTTGACAATATCCCAAACTTTGCATTCTTGTTCTGCTTGCATCCAACATCAAACAGATGAACCTGCAAAACTACCTCGGAATTTAGAATTTATGGAAAGCTAAAAACATTTTGTGCTTGCTCTCCTTCAATTTTTAAGTTTGATATTTAGGCCATAACATGTTTTTTTCTAATACAGCAACTGGTTATTTTGACTTTCAGCCTATATAAATTTCATTTCACTAAGTATTTGAATAAATGTACTTCCTGAATATTGATCATTTACAGTGTTGAAGATCACTTCAGTGCTATTCCTTTCAAATGACTTACTTTAAAAGTGCATTTTTAGGTTTTATAGTCAGCTCCAAAGTAGGTCAAAGATAAAAATACATTGAATACATGTAAAGATAGTGTTTGGAAGGTACAGTTAATGCAGAAGAGCAGGTTTGTACTCCCTTGATCCAACAATTTTCACAGGGGCATCAGCAGTCTGCCAGGTATCGTCCTGAAAATACAAACAACCCTTTGCAATTATGATTCCCACAGCAGTATAGCATTACAACTCAAATAAGGAAATTTCTGTGTTGTTAGATACAGAGTCCAAGTTCATATCTGCTTACAAAACAGACACCAGAAGAAGGTTTAGCCTAAAATGAATACAATTTACTGAGCAAGAATAATCATTTTCACATGTGCTTCTATTTGGCACCTCAGGAACATCCCAATCACCAATGGTGATCTGACATGTTAAAAATTTTAAAAAAAAACCTTTCTTTTTTTGCCTTCTGATTTCAATTTGTATGAAGGGTGTTTAGAAATGGCTAGAAAACATGCAAATATTTACTCAGGGAATTAAAAGGATCAAAATCTCCCAACTTACCAGTAGCAAATCGTTTTTTTACTAAGGACAGCCTATAGCCAGTGCCTACAAGCTCAATGTCAGCACCTGATAAGGTGCTGCCCTCACTAATGAATTGTACTGCAAGTGTTGTAGGTTTACTGGGTCCTTCTGAAAGATCAAACTTTGCTCTGAGAGATCCAGAACCTGTAATGAAACACAGTACATGAACAATAAACAACTGGCTGTGCCATTTCCAAAACATGGTTTGTGGAGCCAAGATGCATCCAAACGAACTTTCATAAAATAACCAAGCAGTACTCTTGTGCTAACCTAAGTTCTAGGAGAGTCTCACCTGGACAGGACCTCCAGACAACAGCCTGCCTGCCTGACTTGTGATGAGTGCTGAAGGAAGCCCACAGGACTGAGCTAGCCAGGAAAAGACTGTCAGAGTAGGCAGCTAAAGGAACAACAAAGAATGAGTAATAGAAGGAGAAATCAAAAGGGGGTAATGACAGTTAGTGAACTATTAAATGGGGTGGTTAGTGATAAGTCTTTACTAGAAATTTGGAAGTGCTGTGTCAACACTAATCTTCCATTAACTTCTTTCTAATAAAGGGCTCAGTTATTAAAGTAAAAACTGTTCTAATGTTATATTAACCAGAAATCTCTTACAATGACTCTTGTGCAGCTATACATAACTGAGATTCATTATGTTAATTCTGGGGCACCACAGGATCCTAAAAGCATCTCCAGAACCAAAGATTACATTCTAATCTATAGAGAAGCAGGCATGACATTGTGGGCAAAAAGCCAGTCTCAGAATCAAAAAGACAGGGTCAAGTCCCACATCTGACACATACCAATGATCTATACCAAAATATCTATGATCATGTGGCAAGAAATTTAACTTGTTAGAGCAACTTTATAAAACCACAAATTGCAGAGCAGGTGCCGATCTCTACTGGTTGAGTGTTTCCTAAATGGGAGTTTCCTATGCCAACAAATCCTAAGTCCAGACCCATCCCTGCAGAATTACATAAACTGCTGCATACTGAACTAAGGCAGGGCCAGAAAACAACATACTTAATGACCACAACAACATAAACAGAAGGAACAATAAAATGAAACCGAATGTTATGTTATTATTGTGACCAAGCTTGGCCCCAGTGAAGACTTAAGAAAATGCATCTCCCTTCCTTCATTGCAGAGGGGGGAGTTTACAGGTATGGAATAGCATAGTGGATATGTTGCTTGGCCTTTCTGAACTGTTTTTTTTTCTCCCTTCTAATCTTTACTAAAGAGGATGGCTCATTGGGTAGGAGAAAAGGGAAGGGATATTTTTCAGAAATGAATGTGATAAAGAAACAAACTATATTCATAAAAGTAGGATGAAATTTAAAAAACAGAAACCAAATTATATTAAGTACAATAATTTAGGGCTGATGGAGAAGTCAAGGAAAGAACTTTGTGATTTTGACGAATGCCATGATGGTCGATTTTTCACTATTCATTTCCTTTAAATCTCAGTCCCATCTACTTGCCTTCATGCATGCTGCATTCCAGCCAATCTGGCCTATGCCAGTCTGCCTGGAACACACTCGCTTGGCCCCCATGGCCCCAGGTTTCCTTCCAGGTTCAGCTGAGGTGCCACTTCTGACAGAAGCTCTTCAGGTCCCACCAGTTCTTAGTGCCTCTTCTCTTCTGGCATTACTTTGTCTGTACTTTTCTGTGAGCATATTGCATCTCTTTCCCACCTCCCCAGAACATAAACTCCTTGAGGACAAGAACTTTCTTTTTTGTTTGTTTTTGTGTCCCCAAAGTCTAGCACAGTGTCTTGTACATAATCAGTGATTAATAAATAAAGTTCACACAGTCTTGTCCCAGGATGGCAATCTTTGATAAAGACTACCAGAACAGGTCCACAAGGCTGGAAACCTCGACCTCTTGCTCACTGGCCCAGTCTAACTAGCCCACCCTCTCTAGATTGGTACAGTAAATCTGCAAGGGGGAAGGAAGACCTGATAGCAATTTCACTTATAATTGTCTTTTCAATCTGGCTCCTTAAAAATTTTAAATACTATTCTGGTGATGCAACCCAGTTATGTGCAAACGCTACCACAGGCAGAGGTCAAGACAAGAAGAACAGACATCAAGTTCAAAATATCTAATCCTCCTAACTAGCACTTGTCGTTTTATAAGCTCCATTATATGTAACAGCATGTTCTAGGCTTCTGGTGAATAGTTCTGTTTGTTTGCAATCTGGTCTGGGAATTACTTTACAAACTTCACTAAAGCTACTAGAGAATCTTAACTAGAAAGTTTTTCATTTCCTGACATATACACTCTGATATTTAACAAAAGGAAATTCTGAAAGTCTCTAAATGAAAAGAGATTTTCTTTCCTTTGTAACAGCTACCTAGGAACATATAAGTGTATTTCAGTTATATAGGAAAATATTTCCCTCCTACTTGATTGTGAGCAATTGGGAGAGGGGAAAAAGGGATGCCAATACAGATCCACACAGGATCCATGGTGCTTTTAGCCCAGAAAGCAGGTAATATTTGTTTAACAGAATTTGTTGGATTGCATAGGGATGGCTGGATTAAATTGGTTCCTTCTAGCTCAGCTCTACATAAATCTATGATTTTATCATCATGTACACATACTGGCTCCACAGTGCTCCAAATAACCCTCTGAGACAGAGAATTATGATTCTTAGCACCTGGGTACATGAGGCACTTTTTACAACAATGAAATCCAAGTTCTAGACCAGAAAAATCTAAGGAAACTCTAGTTCTAGATTGTTGTGTTCTGATGATATTATATTGAAATTTTTAAAAAAAGTTAACTATAAAAGGCTACAGCAGCTAGCAAAACTACTTAACCAATTTAACAGGGTTACTTTAGCAGAAGAAATAAGGTAAATGTGTGTGTTAATTTCATATTAATTAGAAATTCAATTCAATAATAAGTATTTGTTTAATTGAATTAGAAAGGCTATTAACTCCACCTGGTTAACGTGGCAAAAAAGAGCAGATGAGGTTATCCCAAGTTATAAACTAAATCACCTCAATAACCAACTACATCCTGCACTGAAAGTTAAAGACAACGGGGGAAGCTGTGGAAGAGCTAACACCCAGTAGAGCATTCTGGATCCAAAAAGATAAAGACTTGGCAATGGGCAGAGAAGTGAGGCCTGTGATACCTAGCTGCAATAAAATAAAGTGGCCCCTCAATAAAGGGACTTGCCCAGGAATTCGGAGAGGTTTGTTTAGGCCAAGACTGCTTATCAACACTGGGAAAATTCAATGTGAATTCTCATTAGTTTTGACAGGATGAAAGTGAATGGAGTTAAGCAATGACAAAAACCAGGCATAGGGAGAGAATTGTATTCAGTAGTTTTACTTCTTTAGCTTTTGTGACAAATAACATTTTCTCCTAATATTACACAGGTAATTAGTGTTTTAGAATAACAACACTGATTAAAGACTTACAGAAAAACCATCTCCAAAAGTAGAATTATACTGGGGAAAAGTATGGAGTAGGGAATGCTGGCCTGGAAATTAGAAGACCTGGGTTCAAGTCCTGGCTTTGCTACTGATTAGCTATAGAAATGTAGGCTAATTACTTAACCCCTGTGAGTCTTCTGCATTTCATGGCCGATGAATGAGCAAGCCCTTGTCATCTTTCCTCCCTGGCTGCACAGACATTCTTGGAGGAGAGCCTACGCCTCTCTGAAAGCCTGCCACCCATCATTACGGGTGGGGAGCCTGTGGCCTCAAGGCCACATGTGGCCCTCTAGGTCCTCAAGTGCAGCCCTCTGACTGAATCCAAACTTCACAGAACAAATCCCCTTAATAAAAGGATTTGTTCTGTAAAACTTGGACTCAGTCAAAAGGCCACACCTGAGGACCTAGAAGTCCACATATGGCCTTGAGCCTGCAGGTTCCCCACCCCTGCATCAGGTGGAAGCCAACTGAATTGGAGGCACAAAGATTCAAGTAGAGACCATCAGCCTTGAGGGGCCCTTACAAATCCAACCTATTCCACTGACTCCATGCTGTAATTAAAAATACAGCCACATGCTCACTTACCTCCATTTTCTGATTTTTCTGAAATGCCTGACAACTTCCAATAAGCTTTCATTTGTTCTGCGTTCCTGTAGTCAGAATATAAGAAGACTAGTTTTTAAAATATTGTAAGCTAAATAATTATGATAGCAAACAAGTTTATTATTATAGAGTGGAAATGTGTATAAACTAGTAGAAACTGATAACATATTTTTCAAGGCGAAGAAAAGTACATACAAGCTAATTAATTTATCCTGAACTGATACTGGTTACAAAGAGAAAGGGATTCAGAGACTAACACAAATCTATTATCAATTTGAGGCAGTGTGGCATGGTGGATCTGAAGTCAGAGGACTTGGGCTACAATGCCAGTTCTTTCATTCACTACCTGTGTAACCCTGGGCACACTTAACCTCACTTACCCACTCTGGGCTTCAGTTACTCATCTGTAAAATACCTCTGAGGCCCCTTTCAGCTCTAATCTATGATTTTATGATCAGTACTGGAAAATAACTTAAAAGTTACATTCTTCTAGCCAGCGGCATCATTTGGCTTAAAAGACAACATATTATTATTACATGCTCATAATTACTAATTCCTTTTACAAATTATTTTAACAAGCCAAATGTACTAGGTATGGGGAATCCCATACCTAAAGAACTCAACTCAAGGAAGATTATAATGTGTTGTTGCCTTCCACCTTCACCACTTTCACTAGCTGGAGTCCCAGTCCCTTGGTGACCACTGTTTCTGAAAGGGTACCTTTCCTTCTCCATGGCCCCTTTCCCTATCAGGGCCCTAATCTGACCCTTTTGAAGCTTCAGTGGGTATAGTAGTTATGGGGGTTCCTCTATCTCCTATCTGTACTGATCCCTTGGAAACCACCAGTGCCAAAAAAGCCATTCCCATTTCCTATAATAAGCAGGACCCATCCAGAATAGGAATACCCATGAAGGAAAAGAACTGAATGGAACTGAACTGCAGTGAGGGAAAACATGTATCTAGCATCCCCAGATGGGTCTCCAAACACCTGCAGTAATACCCAGGGAGGCAACCTACTACATTTTCAGTCACCTCTAATTGTCAGAAAGTCCTTCCTTTAGAAACTATAAATGATCTCCCTCTGATTTTCACCAAATAGAACAGATTTAATAAAAAAAGCTTTTGTGGCATAATTTAATAACATAAGCAACCTTTATGCTCACCCCAGAACAAGCACTTAATGCAGGTCTGTACAACCTGCTGCCCATGAGCCACTTACACTCCTTGGGCTACTTGCTGCATACCAAAGGATTTTGGGCCCAAGAAAAATGTGGAGGAAAACATCCTTTGTATGTAGAGGAAACCTTCAGTGGGCCACAAGTGGCCCAAGGGCTGCAGGCTGTGCAGGCCTGACTTAATGAATGTCTGTTGAAGTTGCTATGAAAATGGGGGCCAGGTTCCAAATAGCTTACTTCTAAATGAATTTTTGGAACTTAAGTTCTTTGTAAATTGGGTACCGCCAGTATTACAATAGAAATTTGGCACAAAGTCAATAGTGCATTTAATTTACCATATTGCAGGGGGAAGTGACTGCATGTTTGTGACACCTCCATCCACTGGTACTACCACCTGTATGTTGGAAAGCACACTTGGTGCAATCATAGCCTCTGGGTTGTACTTATAATCCACTCTAACATCTGTGGTGCTGGCATTACATTTCCAATAAGTTGCAAGGTTCAAAGGAGTTGACTGGATACCATTTGATGATACCTTTTAAAGGGAAACAAGTTATAAAAATCAGTAATTCGTTACTGTAATAAATCAGTAAAGTAATTCACTAGAAAAGTAAAGTAAAACAGATTCATTTTTAGGGAAAGTATCATTTCTAAGGTTCCTTCTAACACTAAGAGTCTTCTCTTTATGATTCAAAAGGCACATAAAGAAAAAAAAACAGGTCATGGCAGTTAGCCAGGAACAGAGCAAAACTCAATGTTATGATTCTTATTTCCTATTCTCAACCTTTCACTTTACCGATGTATAGCAATAGAACAAATACTGATTCAACAGTTTTCACATCAGAATGTATTGCCATTGTGGCCAATGTTATAATTACACAATATCAAAGTTAACTAAATTTGATGGCTTGATAAAAGGCATTTTGATAATTCTGGAGCCATTTTTTCCCTAACAAGGACTTACAGCAGATATCTTTTAATAAAGCAGCAAAGTGTACAAGTAAACACAACCCCAGGTGGACTACAAGGCAGCCAAGAGAATATGCTGAAACCCATACAGGTAAAAGGGAAGACATGATATACTATTATTTATCATAACATTTTATTCTGCTAGCTAATTTAATAATGCAGATGCAAAATTCTCTCTATTGTCCTTATGACTTTACATTATTTATCAAAATATTTTTGTCAGTTTAACATGGGTGGAAAATTCTTTAAATTGACCTGTAAAATAGAAAAGGAAATACAATTACCTGATATTTTAACACATCCACATTATAATAGGAAGCAGATGGATTTTGCTCAGCTAGCTTTTTGAGGTAGACAGTAACAGCTTGCATGTTCATCCAGAAATCTTTTGCACTGGAATCACACTGTGATGGATCACTATATGCAAGCATTAAGATATAAAGAAAAGATTCATCTGAAAAGAAATTTATTTCTTTTATCATTTGTATTTTAAATAATTATGTTATTAATCTGTAAGTAAAGAAAAAGCCCACTGGAAAAGGAACCATAGGATGAGATTGAAAAGTAGCATGGAAGGAGGGGAGCTTGTGATAACAGTGAAAACAGGTTTAAAAAAAAAAGAGGAGGGGGTTCCACACAAAAAGGATGATTTTTAAGGGTGTAGGGGGAAGCCTATAGTGTCTGTAAAGGATGTCCCAGACAAGAAGTATTCACAAAGCAGAATAAAGACTAATGATGTACAATTGTGGACTTTGATTTCTACTTAAATATTATAAGACATTTCACATCTAAGCCAACTATTTCAAAGCCTAAAAGAGTTTACTTGAAAAATAAGGAAATCACATTTTAAATCTTTTTTTTTTTGACGAGTAAAGTATACAAAACCTGAATATGAGTTGTGCATTTGGAAGAATCTGCTCTAGCTTGCTTGTATTTTTAACCCTGAAGCAGAGTACAGCTGGAGCAGGATTGCTAGTGAACACTTTAATAATTCCACTTGGAAATGACACTGTCATGTCACCAGTAATCTTTACAATACACCTGAAAAACAATTTAAAAGAGAATTTTTTTTAAAGGTAGTTCTATCTAAAGTTATCTAAAGCAAACCTGGTTAAATAAAGGCTCATATATAAAAAATATTTTCCGGATATTTTAGCTGAATATCTTGTCAATTTGAATCATAAAAGTGATTCCAACTGAGAGCTTTACAGTCTGGAGGAAGACTGCTTGTTCATCTGTCATTTCTTGAGATATAGCTGTAAACATAAATATAAGTAAAAATAAAACTGGAAATAATACTAATAAGAACCACCTCCATAAAACATGGGACCATACTCCTAAGGAAGATTTAACTCCTTAAAGAAAGACAAAGCTTACATGGTAAGAGTCTTTACATTAAGCAAGTACGTCACATCTCTGCTAGAAAGTTTATAGTTTTACCAGCAATAAATCATAACTTATATTCCCACGCAGTGAGCCAGCCAGGCTGACTCTCCTCCTGAGCTCTACTGTATCTATAACCCTGGCCAGCCTACAAATACGTGATGTTAGGAAAAGAGAGGACTGGCCAAGAGTGTGGATAATTTAAAGAAAATCCACTACTGATTTCACTGGCAATTTTGAACATAAAATGGTTTATTATAATTAAAATGATAAAATTAGGGGCAATGTGATATTATGGCCTAAGAGAAAGGAAACCTGGGGTCCAAAACCTGTCTCTGACCCATGCTCACTATGGGACCCTAGACAAGTCATTTAATAACCTCTTAGTGCCCCAGGCTAGTCTCCAAGACTACATAAGTTACAAAACATGTGAAGATCTGCATTGGTAGAGGGAATTCCTCACTGAGGAAGTTTCTCATACTGATGAAATCACTAGTTAAAAATCTAATTTTAAAAAAGTTAAACAGCAACAACAAAAACACAAAGAATCAAACTATATTCAAAATACAATTTCCAAAGTAAAAAAGAATTGACTAACTTGGTGGGATCTGCTCCTTTAAAGTAGGCATTAACAGATTCTGTTAGGGCTACTGCAACAGGTAAAGTGTCCTGATTTCCAAGGCTGACAGGGCTGGGACCACGTGAAACACCTAAAATATACATAAACCATATGTTTAATTCATCTCAGTAAGTTGTCACAAATAATCTTTATAGTTAAGCTTCAGTGAACTCCAAAGCATTTATCTGGAGTACAAAAAATACTCATCAACAAAAACATAAATCAGAAGAGACGAAACCAAGCAATCTGACACACTGATTTTTATTTTTAATATGAAAAACTGGAAAGACAGAAAGGGAAAAAATAATAAATCAGAGTTAAAAAGATCATTTTAAAAGAGATGAAACTTTTATTAAAACCAACACAGTTTAAAGAAAACAGAAAGTAAATCTCTCTAATACCAGTAGGCAGAAACAGAACAAGTTAAACTGCATATTTCAAGGTCTCTCTAAGTACAGGATGATGATTCAGATTATAAATACATCCAGCTTAAGAAGCTAGTTAAATTATGAAAGAGTAAAAAATATAACACTGAGGATTCTACTTATCCTATTCCTACTGGTATCACATTTTACCCTTCTTTAACAACAAATAACTTCATTTTATCACATATTTAGTGGTCACACAAAGACCATTAGTACAACAGAAAGAAGACTTACGGAAGCTGTTACTGCTAGGCTACTGCCATAAACCCATTATATATCAGTCGTCTAAAAATCCCTTTGCCTTCTATTCTACTATCTTGCTCTTTTCCAGAGGAAAGGGTTAAAAATCTAAATAACATTTGGATAGCTCATACCCTTTTTTTCACAGAGTATGTGTACCTTGTTTCCCCAACCAGATGGTAGGTAAGCTCCTTGTGAGTAGGAACAAGGCTTTTTATTGGACCCTTCAATTACACCTTGCCTCTAAAAATAATATTTCTTCTTTTAAAGGATTTTTAACATAATACTTATACTCCAGGTCAAATGACCACAAAGTTAACTCTTACAAGCCACTTTGTAAACAAATTGAACCCCTATATACCTAGAAGGTCATATAGATAAGACCTTTAGAAAACAGTATTCTGTTTATGAAATAATTCTTGTTAAAAACCAGATAGATTATCTATATTGTAGAACCAAAATTATCTTTGAGAAACCCAGGATGTTAATTTTAGTGACATCTTCTATCAGTCTTTTCTGCCCCTTTGTTAAGGGTGAAAAAAAAGTTGCAATGATGCTATGAAGAGAAAGGTTTTTAGAGGGGATGGTCTAAATTTTGAACAAAAAGTTAACAATGACATCAAGTTCATAGAAAAAAAACCTCAATGTTTAGAAAATACAAGGATAAGAAGAGTTGCTTAAGTCTCCTGTAAATGTAAAAACCCTAACAATTCATAAATATTGCCTTCTGTCAAAATCTACCATCAAAATAGGGGGAAAAAGTTGAAGGGAAATGAAAAATGAAGACCGAAATTAAAAACTTTAAAGCTTTAACTGACACAAGTTTTGAAAAGGGAGGAAAACGAGGTCAAACTCTTTACTCTGGGGATCAAAAACATGCATTTTGTACTTACTACAATCAAAACATTTGGGGGAAAAAAAGTGCTGAATATTTTTTGCTCTCTCTGATTTTAGACGGCCAAAAATTAAAGGTGATTTTGAATTTAACATGAAAACAACAAGGCATAAAGGGAACTGATCTCTGAAGGGAAAAGAGCAGATCTCCCTGAGCCCATGTGCGGCTCGCATGAAATGTCCCCTTCAATTCTTGTCCTAATGAGCCTGTGAAGGAGCAGTAATTAAGAGCTGCTCACTTTGAAGAAAACAGGGGAACTACACTACTGCTTCCTACTCCCACACCAAGTATATAATCTAATATTAAGAAGTTATATGCTAGAAAGCTTTTCCTTAAATCACCCTCACAAAAGACAACTTACATGTATGAAAGGATAACATTTATTACTGCTTTGACATATCCAGGATCAAAAGAAACTTACAAAATTGTTCTCTTTCCAATTACTTTTGCCAAGTAATAGGTCTTTTTCATATTTATAACAGGAAGTCCTACCTTTATTATCCAATATTCTTATGATTATGTATTATTTGTTCAAAAGAAACACTGTAATAACCCAACTCAGTGAGGCATTTATTGCTGATACTGGTGTTTCTCCGGGAAAATTCTGAATATACCATGAGTTGAAAGCTAGAGCTCCTAAGCCTGAGGCAAATAAGGTGATCCCCTATTATAAATGCACCCTCATAAGGCAAGGCCCAGGTTTTCAACATCTTAGGTTCAATTCTTTGCTTCAATCCACCCCACTGTCTGAGAGCTGCCCTCAGCTTACTTTACTTTTAGCTTTGTACAATCTACTAAAAATTTAGTGAAGCTAGAGAACCCTGATTTGAAAGAAATCAGTAAACACGATACAGATAAAAATCCCAATACAATGGCTATATTACAAAGAAGAGTTGAATACAACCAAGATATTTCATGCGCAGTGGGAAAAAATCCACTTCTCTTTGTTCTTTCTAAAAAAATAACTTGACCGTGTACTGTTCGCATTATAAATGAAAACTCAGCTTAGTTGCACTATTTACAATTTTCTGTCCCATTATAAAGTAGCACCTATTAACCTAGCCTCTCTCTACCTGACCTTTCAAATACCAAAATAAAATAATATACAAAATATGATCAAGAACTTAGATAGTTGGAAAAGGGCATCAAGGTAATATGTACACGATACCTCCCTTCCTCCAGTCTCTATTTCTTCTTACTTGTTAATTAACCACAAAGGAGATTGGCTAGAGATTATATTTCATCTCTAGGTCCTGTAGTTGGGAAATGTGACTTACAACAATGTATTTTTTTTTCTTCCAGTGTATTCATTTTTAATAAATTCCATTACAAGAAAGGTGTTGAATTAGAAATTCTGATGAAATTGTTAAAGTGCAGTATTATCAATATGTCAAATATTCATCATGATTTTAGGGAAAAGAAAGAGCTTACACTTAAGTAATACATTAAGTCAAAACTTTTTGTAATTTAGATGCCAAATTTCAATGGATCCTGGAACATCAACAAAACATTATTAATACAAAATTGAGGTTATTAAACTTCAGAATTATTTCTATGACACCACGCACTGCTGGAAAAGGAATGGTTAGGCTACAAAGTGCAAGTATTTTAAGTATACTTTAGGATAATTAGTTAACACATAATTTTTTTTGCTGTTACAATACCTGATGATGTCTCAGACTGCTTTTCAATTTCAGAGAGAATTCCAATGAAATTATCATCTTCTACCATATTTAAATAAAACAAAACATTGCAGGAAAGCAAAACAATTTCAAGGGCAAAAGGAATCAAAATTTAAAATCTATACAGAAATAATTACTCAGCAAGAGGCCTCACTTTTTAAACCCAACAAGAATCTTTGACTCAAAAAATACATATAAAGCTGCCTATCTTCATCAGTCACCCATCTCCATCAGTCACCCATCTCCTATTGCTCACCTTTTCCCTAATTATTTACAAAAGCAACTGCTTACAGATTTCCACCACATACCTTTATTTCCATGAAAAAAAACTAATTAAAATATAATGGAAAAAGAGGTGAAGTCATTTTTTCAGCCCATCCACCTGACTTCTGTTAAGCCCAACCTAAATTTTTGTTAATATGAAAATATTAATTCTATAAAAACCTATTTTTTAAAATTAGAAAGTTATTTTAAAAAACTATTAAAAAATAAAAGGATACTCTATTAGCCTACATTAAGATACAAATGTACAAAATTTGGGAAAAGCTCTATGCTTCTATATATGCCAAATTTAGGAAGAATATACATATGCTTCCCATAGATACAGAACTACACATACTTTTTAGGAAACAATTTATATTTCTGCTTGTACTATGTTTTTTCAGGCTGAACATGAAATTTCAATGTCTTACTTCCACTTACTATTGAACAATATGAATGTGATTTTTTTTTAAATAAAAGTCTAGCCAGGCAGATATATCAAATATGATGATGGATTAACACTGAAAAGCAAATTTTTTAGATGAAAACTTCTACTTCAAACCACTTGAATTTCAACTAATTAAAACTTGGTTACATTTTAGGTACTAAAATTTCAGACTTAGATGAGAAACCATTTAAAAGACTTTAAAGTTTACATTTTTTTAAGAGAAGATCCAACAAAATCACTTGCCTCAATCTTTGAGTTACTTACCTATTGTTGGTGTATTTGCTGCACTCAGTGAAGCAGATGAGGATATGGAGGAGGTGCTTTCTGCCCGTGCTAAAGGGGCTGCAGAAGGTGGACTGGTATTAGAAGTCACTGGTGGGCTAAAAGGCCTGGGCTTCAAAACAAAATATTAAATGTCAAAACATTAAAACCTTTATGTTTAAACTTTACCAAATAGTAAAGTCATATGAAAGACTATATTATTGGACATGCTTAACAACTCTGCTATGGTGAGAACAGATTTTTTCCTCCTTACTAGTATGTTTAAATACAAAGGAAATCAATTATAAGCTGGCTTATTACAGAGATTCAGATAAGCCACAGATCCAACTATGTTCCCTCTATACAACCGTATCATGCTGAAAAGGTCAGATCAATCTAAAAGGAAGCTCAATTGTCCCAACACCCAGCAATGTAGGGAGGTTTAGTTACAGGTGCTTTTATTATATTTTACTTCCTTGGTAATAAAATGGTCTTTTTCTAAACTACTATTTGATTCTATAGTACTAATTCGATAATCTAATGAATTCATGACCTCATCAACATGGGATATATTTCATATTCCAACAACAAAGCAGCTAACTATGTCAACCATGTCTTCCCATTCTGGGAGATTTTCATCTACAACATCCCATAAATTCACCACAGGAGTCCATCCAACTTGCTAGCTGCCCTTCCTTGTGTTCTCTTGACACTGCATGAATATCAATGGGATATGTGGGCTGTCCTGGTTGTCCCTCACTCTTTGTGACTGGTTCATCATATTTTTTTTTTCCAGTTATCATCCACCATGCATCTCACCATTGTAGTTTGGTAGGCCTCCAATTCTTCAGAAAATATTCCATCACACAAAACCAAATATCAGTGGAAAAACATTAGCTTTTATTTCAGGGTAAAGTTTGGGGTCAATAACAGGACCACGAATTTCCCAAAGGTGATCCAGCCTGCTTTCTTCCTCTTCAATTCTGGGTCCTGCTCATTGTCAATTTGCAGCGTCTGTCCAAGATAGATGTACTGAGGGATGAACTCTATAGAACATCCGTTAAGTTGTATATATAATACATAGTTTGGATAACAAGTTTTACTCCATCCAGCAATCCAAGAAACCAGGGCCTACATAGGCATCTTGTTGTCTACCCTTTCAGTGCCCTATTTTTCTTCCCACTTAAAATAGCCATTCCCTGGACCTGACTTCCAGAGGCCATGACCTCACTCTCTAGGGGAGTTAATCTACTCATTTAAGGATCTCAGCCCTGTCCCAACTGGTTATAACTGCTAACTAACCTCATCTAACCCACTACATATAGCTAGCTTCAAATCACACTTTACATTCCATTTTGGAATCTACCAGAAAACTACGGTCCTCATGGGCATCTTGCTGCCTGCCCTGTCACTAGGCAAGTATCTTTCTTTTCTACCTCTGGCACTGTCGTGATTAAAATTAAGGTAAACTGAGAGAAAAAGTTCCAAGCATGATCAATTTATCAATTAGGCTAATAGTAACCAATAAATTAAGTCAATGGCCTTTCTTGATCACCAAAGACCTTGAGTGAGAGGTAACAGGGTCTTTTATGACAATAAGCAAGATAACTGAGCACAATCTTGAGCAACATAGGTGTTTCTTCTTCTGACTGGCTACTGATGAAATAGAATTGAGATTACTTCATCTGGCCCTTCCCTTCTGAAATCCTCTTAACCACACCCAAAATATGATTGCGTCACAAAGTCACAAGACAATGGCTCTCATGTGATAGTAGTAGTCTTCAGGTCATAGGAGTTGCTGTAATAATTTAATGAGATTTGACCTTTTACGTCAGGGGTGGGGAACCTGTGGCACTCTATGTCCTCAAATGCAGCCCTCTGACTGAATCCAAACTCCACAGAACAAAAGGGCCGCAGACAAAGGGCCACACTTGAGGACAGGTAGCCTCAAGGCTGCAGGTTTCCCACCCATTTTAGGTTAGTCAAGTTCTTCTGGAAAGTGGGTGATGGGAGAAGTTGCAAAGGTCTTCACAAACCTACAAAAGTAATTACAGGACAGACAGCTAGGTGATACAGTAGATAGAGTGCCAGGCCTGGGGTGAGGAAGACTCATCTTCCTGAGTTCAAATCAGCCTCAGACACTTCCTAGCTGTGTGACCCTGGGCAAGTCACTTAACCCTGCTTGCCTTAGTTCCTCATTGAAAAAATGAGCTGGAGATGGAAATGCAAACCACTCCAGTATCTCTGCCAAGAAAATCCAAAACAGGGTCACAAAAAGTCAGACTTGACTGAACCGACTGAACAACAACAAAAATATACTCTAGGATCAATCCCAAGGTACTCTTAAAATTGTGTTACTTCCAGCATGGACTCCCTGTGTGTACTCATCTAGATCAGCTATTTTTCCCTTTTTTTGTTTTCTTCTAATGCTATTTCCATTTTCTCTATTAGAATCTAGACTTAGTGGCCCCACTATAATTGACCATGAAAAGAGTATCATAAAAATCTTTTCCCTTCTCATCCATTTGTCATTTATGTTCCAGTTTCATTTAAAAGTCCTTCAAATGACTGCTTAATGGAATCTCTTGCCAAGCTTTCTTTAAATTTGGGTCCCAAACCTCAATGCTTTGTTTTACAAGGTGATACTGATGTCTATCAAAGTGAGACTAAATGACAGACAAAACATCAATTATTATTATTACTGTCACTTATGAGTTATTGTCAATAGTAACTACAAGTGCAGTCCTTATTTTGGAGACTTCTTTCCTATAATAGAATAAACTCTTACTAAGTATGGTTTGAAGTAATCCTTTTTGCTTGCATGTTAACAGTTTCCTTTGAAGTACAGCCACTTGTTGCTTCAACTAATTTGCTTGCTGAAAAATGAAAGTTTTTCCCCTTTATTGCCATTTCTAGAAAAAGTTTTGCCTCTCTCTCCGCAACCAAAACATAGTGATCTTTTATCATGGTCATTCTCAAGATACGTATTGCTTTTTGAGCTGAGAAGACTGTCTATCCTGAAATAACAATAATGTCACTGACCACATATCATCCTCAGTTTATGGGAACCAGTACTTCATAAGTTTTCACCCAGACAATAGGAGTCTGCATCTGAGGTCACTAAGGGTTAAAGGCCAATCATGAATATAGAAAAGGCTGTTCATAAGCTAGGAACTTACATCCTGGCAATCAGTACATAGAAAAGGTTGTCCATGGTATCAGGCACACAGCTGCCTGACCAATTAGCACTCAAATATTAAAAATCACTCGAAGACTGGGGGCCTAACTCTTCAGTAACAAGTAATTTCCAATATATTTAAATATAATTAATTTTAAAATTAATGCGGCTAAGAAGGGAAGTGTCAAAGGTAGGGGTGGGGGGATAGACTTAAAATAAATTATCTCTGACAAGGGTTTGATATCGAAGATAAATAGATAACTGACAGAAATATATGAGACCAAAGCTAGTAGTCAAAGGATATGAACAAATAGTTCTACAAAAAAAAAATTGTAACTATTAACCATATGAGAGAATGCTCCAAATTACTAGTAAGAGAAAAACAAAGCAAAATAACTGAGATTTCACATCACACCCAGCAAACTGACAAAAATAACAAAAGTCAGGAACAATCAATGGTAGAAGGATTATGGAAAGACAGGAACACTAATGCATTGTTGGTGGACCTGTGAATTAGTATAACCATTTTGGAAAGTAATTTGGAATTAATTCAAATAAAGTGGCTAATATGTTTATATCTTTTGACCCAGAGAATCTACTGTTAGGCATATACCACCCCAGACCCAATGAGGTCAGTGATAAAAAAAAAAAGGCCCTATATACAGCAAAATATTTATAGCAGCACTTTCTGTGGTGGTGACAAAAATGGAAACAATGTAGTTGTCCATTAATTGGGAAAATGACTAAATAAACTGTGGTACATGAATGTAATGGTATATTATGGTACTGTAACAAATGGCAAATATGACGATAGCAGAGAAGCATGGAAAGACTTACACAAATGGATGCAAAGTGAAGTAAGGAGAACTAGGAATATGATATATGCAATGGCTATAACATTGTAAAGGGGAAATCTAGGCAATGTTAAAAAAAACCAATTTAAAAACGTGTACTTAGTTTAATTTTTGTGACGTTACTTGGTGCTTGCTATTTCCTGTACCTCCCAATTCTCTTGTTAAAGAAAATATTCATTCTACAGGTCTAAGACTTCTATGTAGTCCAGACTGCATCATTTCTACCATATTTTCCACTATTCTTTCCCATGCTCACCTTTCACTGAAGTCAATGAATACCAAACTATGTAGTGGTTTAAGTTCCATTGGGTTTTTATTTTAGTTCAGTTTATAATTCAGCCCAGTTTACAATTCTTTTTCTCTAGTTTTCCTCTCTCTTCTTTGACTATCAAGACCACAGGAAGCTCATAAAATAAGTCTATAGAGTAGCTTCTGCTTCTGTTTTTCTTGGAACAGTTTTTATGCCACAGGTACTATTTGCTCTTTAAATGATAAAAATCACTTGTAAATCCACCCGGCCTGGGGTTGTTTCCTCCCTTTTGGCAATTCATTTGGGGCCTGCTGAATTATACGTGTTTTGTTAGTTTTTGTACATTTTTGTAGATGTTTACCTATTTTCTTTCATTTCTCAGTTTTGTTGGAATAGAATTTTATATCAAAGTCTTTATTGTGAATTCACCTTGGGTTATTTTTTTTTATTTTTTATTGATTTTCTTCTGTCTTGATCAGGATGGCTAATGGTTTACTAATTATTAGCTTTCCAAAGAAACAAACACCCAAAACTGCTCTTAGTTTTGTTTATCAGTTCTAAAGGAAGCATCTTTTATTTTCAAGTTTCTCTTTCTCCTCTAATTTTCTTCTTATGTACTTTTTTTAGGGCTGCCAACTTGTTTAATTTCTATTCTTTTAAACATAGATTCAGTTAACTGATTTTCTATTTTTCTGTTTTGTTAATGTAAATTTTCATAAAGATATGTTTTACTTTGAGGACTGCTTTACCTAAGTTTCAGTACGTTTAATTGTTATCACCTCTAACACAGTAATTTAAAAGGTTAATAAATCTTTGAACCAATCATTATTTAGGATATGATTACTCAGCTTCCATTTAGGTCTGTTATCTTTTGCTCTTATTTCCTTTTTAATTAGTAATTTCATAATTTTATTGCATTAGGATGTGTTTATGATATCTGCCTTTTCATACTTGTTGATGGTTTCTTTATACCCTAGCACATAATCAATTTTTGTGAAGGTACCACAGGATGCTCAGAAAAATGCACACAACACACACACACACACACACACATACTCTAATATTTAAATTCATGTCACCTTTGATGAGTGAAATCTAACTTATACATAATTCATTTAGCTCAATTTTCTTCTTGCATAAAATTTATCCATTTCCTCATCTTCAGCACCTAAAACTTGTGCATAAGCTATAATTATTTTCATGGTGGAGTTTTCTGATATACTTCTCATGAGAAATGCAACCCAAGATGACCAAATGTTTGAGGAAAAGATATGACTTGGTGCCTGTGGATACATGATAAAGCCAATTCTGCCAATTTCTTTCTTTGCCTCCCCAAGTAATAAATACATCAACAAGTGGTTAGCTTATTGGAAATGATCTCTCCATACTTAGCTAAGCTGGTCTTCATAAAGAAATCTGTTAAAACCACACTCAAAGTCTATTCAGCATGGTAGAAACCTGCCAGAATTAGCACTGATAGTATAGCCTTCAAAAACGAAAGGTTACTTCCATGTTACAATAACGTATTAGAGCGGAACTTTGTGGAAATGTCTCCCTCCTCCTTTAGATGAAAGTTGACAGCTGCTACTGAGGAGCTATAACATTCAGAAAAAGGGGGACTGTTCATGGAAGCTCTACCTCCAAGTGACCTGCCTGAGTCCAAGAACCAATCTACTTTAATGCTCTTGATTTTTATTAAGTAAACTTGAGATTTTGTTGATACATTTATAAAGATGTATCTGAATGCTGCCATCCATTAAAATTGGAATAATGTTCAGTGCTCCATATAGTAAAAAGTAAGCTATCAAGAACTTTCATGGGTATCACTATGGCTATCTACATTTTGCTAGTTAGCTGTAGGTAGACCCTACACATCTTGACATTCAAAAATACATTTTTAATGAATATTTTACATCTTAATATAGAGTCCCCTGAATAAAAGACTTTTTATTGGCAATTCAGTCATCACTATGAACACTACTTATTGTCACATATGGACAACACAGCATCTACAGATAGTATAAAACAAAGGGCTAAATAGATGCTGACTCCTGGTAAGTTCTTTTCTTTAACAAGTTCTTGCTATCAGCTCATTTATGGTTTTTTCACAATATGCATGTAACATGGTTGCTTTTCTGCAATATTAATGAATCAAAAGCCAAGTCTTCTTGTTTTTCAGTATCATCTTCACAGCTGCCATTATGTTCTTTGACATGTCAGTTTCATCAAAGACATTAATCTAAGATTTCTGCACCACCAAAAAAACAGATTAAAGAGTATCACTCTGTGAGTCTCACTGCATTCTTCTATCTTCCTTACACTAAATCTGCTGATGAAAGGTAAAGATAGAGTTATCAGCTCACTATCTTTTTAAAAATTGCTTTTATTTATTTCATTAGATATTTCCCTATTATGTGTAAAAAAAAAATTACACAATCTTTTTTTTTTTAAATTCCAAATTCTCTCCTTCCCTCCTGCCCATTCCACCTCCTTGAGAAGGCAAGCAATTTGATTTCAATTATACATGTGAGGTCATGCAAAACATATTTCCATATTAGCCATGTCGCAAAAGAAAACTCAAACAAAATAAAACAATAAAAATAAAAATAGTAAAAAGAAGAATGCTTCAATTTGCATTTAGAGTTTATCAGTTCTCTCTCTGGAGGTGGGTAGCATTTTCATCATGGGTTCTTTGGAATTATCTTAGATCACTGTCTAGATTAGAGTAGCTAAGTCTTTCACAGTTGATCATCCTTACAATATTGCTGTCATTGTGCACAATGTTCTCCTGGTTCTGCTCACTTCAACTTTTCATGAGTTTACTTAAGTCTTCCAAGTTTTTGTGGGAATGCATGCTCATCATTTCCTATAGCACAACAGTATTCCATCACAATCATAAACCACATCTTGTTCAGTCATTCCCCAATTGATGGGCATCCCCTCAATTTCCAATTCTTTAGCACCAAAAAAAGATCAGCTCAGTATCTTAAGGACACTTGCTAATATGTTTTGGTGTGGCTTACTCCTAAGTCTACAAATTTGTCAGAAGGATGCTTCTATTTACCTAATGCTAGGCCATATTCCTTTTCCTCCAAGGTCTCCTTAATGTGCGGCTTTGAAAAGAATTCCAAACATAAGCAAAATGAGGAACTGCATTTTGAACATAACAATATTGACAGTTATGTCTATGCCTGTAGGATGTATCAAATTTATCATTAACTCTTCTGTAACAACACTGACTATTCTGAAAAACACCCAGATTCACAGTTTGAATCAGTAACCTAACATCATGGGACAAGAAGACAATAAAAATATTCTCAAAATTTTTTATTTTTTCAGAGGATTCTAGCAATACAATAGCTTTGCTTTGTCATTAAAATGATATCTCACAAAAGGTACAAAAAAATGACAGAATCCATCATTAAAAAATTCTTTCCACATATCAACTCATCTGTAAAATGGGGGTTATAGTATAACATTATCAGCTCCACAAAGACTGTAATGCTTAAACATATCATGCTACATGTACAAAACACCTAAGAAATATATCAATAAAATTTCTTTTTTCTTTTCCTTTGCTTTTTGGTAAGGCAATCGGGGTTAAGTGACTTGACCAGGGCTAGTAAGTATCATGTGTCTGAGGCCGAATTTGAACTCAGGTCCTCCTGACCCAGGGCAGGTGCTCTATCCACTGCATCACCTAGCTGCCTCTTATCAAAAAAATTTCTAAGCACCTAAAGAATATCATACAAAAGTTTCTCACATGCTCCATAAAGGTTCAAAATTTCAGAAGCTCCACAACTGAGGATAAAGTGTATAGATATGTGTAGATATAAAAAACAACAAAAAAAGAGGCAAATATTTTCCTTGAAAAATATGTAGTCTGAATTTTTGTAAATCAAATCAGTTTCTCATTAACTGACATAAATTCAGCCAATAGATGTTTCATTTTGTTTTTGATTAATCCTCATTAGCACTGACTAAACAACTCAAAGTTTTTTGCTCCCTCAAATTCCTTTACTCACAAAAGCTTCTTTGTCAAGGTACTAGTAATCTACAAACAAGAATTTAAATGGACTGAATTTACTAATTTAAAAAAAAACCAGTGATGAATCTTTTTATCATCCAAATCAACTATGATGAATCTTTTTATCATCCAAATCAACCCCTCCTAATTAGTTTTAATTACAAAGGCCTCTGGTGTTGAAAAGGATCCTTTGTTTGTAGATGAGAAGACTGAGGCCTGAGAAGTTGTGATATGACTAAGTTGCACTGCCAGGTAGGGAAGAAGAACCCAAACCAGAACCCAGGTCAGCTAACTCTGGTTCAAGTAATTCTTTCCTCTACACCACAGATGCTCCCCAAGTAGTTATTTTCTTCTCTAAAATAGGACACATTTATATTGTACAAGTCAACAGCATTTATTAAGAGCTACTGTGTGTCAGACACTGTGTTAAGCTCTGGAGATATAAAGTCAGTCAATCAATAAGCGTTTATTAACTGTCTACCAGGTGCCAGGCACTATGCTAAGCACTGGGGATACAAATATAAAAAAGACAGACATTCTCTGCCCTCAAGGATCCTTCAATTTAATGAGGGAATACAATACACAAAACACAGTTGAAACGTGGAGGACATAAGGAAAAAAAAAACATAAAGAAAGGCAAGGGCAGTCCCTGCCTTCAAAGAACTTACATTCTAATGGGAGATACAACATGTAAAAAGCTAGGGGTCTTAGACAGGAAGGCCCTAGTAGTTGGGAGGATTGATAAAGAACTCTTGCAGAAGATGAGATTTAGGGGCAGCTAGGTGGCACAGTGGATACAGCAAGAGAGAATCAATAGCTTGGAAAAGGAAGGACAAAAATTAACTGTAGAAAACAAGTCCTCAGTAGATAGAGCACTGGCCCCCAAAGTCAGGAGGACCTGAGCTCAAATCCAGCCTCAGACCAAATACTTGACACTTACTAGCTGTGTGACCCTGGGCAAGTCACTTAACCCCAATTGCCTTAAAAAAAAAAAGAAGATGAGATTTAAGCTGAGTCTTAGAAGAATTAAGGGAAGCTAAGAAGCAGAGATAAGGAGGCAGAGCATTTCAGACATGGGGGATAGCAGGTGCAAAGACAAGGAAACTGGCTGGAAGCATAGCAAGAAGGCCAGTGTGACTAGGGCATGAAGGAAGAATAAAGTGTAAGAAGACTACAAATGCAAGAAAGGGACAAGTTTGGAACCTGAAATACCAAAAAGAGAAGTTTATATTTGATCCTGGAAGCAACAGGGAGCTCACTGAGCAGAGAGATTTCAGATCTAATGCTTTAGAAAAATCACCTTGGCAGTTGGGTGGAAGATGGGCAGCAATGAGGATACATTCAAAGCAAGATTAGTTAGATGTCTATTCCCTAGGCAAGAGACGATGAAGATCTAAACTATTTAGTGGCTATACAAATAGAGAAAAGGGGATGTAAATGAGAAATGTTTCAAAGGTATCAATGAGAAATTTGGCAACTGACTGGATACGTGGGTTGAGTGAATGTTGAGGACGACACTAAGGTAAAATGAAGTGCTCTTATGTCCCTTTCTAGTCCTCCAATTCCTTTGTTTTTTACATGGCTATAGATGTATGGCATTTTTTTGGCCAAAAGTCAGAGAAAATCATCAAGGAGCTTCACTGATGCAAATCCTTTGCAAAATAGTCTTAAAGCGTAAGGTTTGAAATGCTGAGTGACTTATCCTGGGTCACACAGCTGGTAGGTATCAGAGGTGGGAGCTGAATGTAGCTCCGACTCCAAGGCCAGCAGAATTTCAGTAGTATATACAGTTTTTTTTTCATATGCACACAGTACATATATGTAAAATTTGTATGTAGTGTTCAAGCTTTACAGTGCTGGCCTTGGAGTCAGGGAGATGGGTCAATCGATCTGTCTGTCATCCAACCCTCTCTCTGCCCATTGACTGATCTATCTATCCATCCAATTTTCTACTGATTGGTCAATCTCTACATCTATTCATCCATCCATCCATCCATCCATCCATCCATCCATCCATCCATCCATCCATCCATCCATCCATCAATCTGTCTCTCTGTCTGGCTATCTATTTATCTATCGTACTATACAATTTAGCAATTGATTATATATTATCTTGTATTCATTAATCATTTTTCCATGTCTATAGCAAGACTGAAGAAATCAATTCTTCTATCTTTATAGTGCTTTTGCAACTGTTCCCTATCCCCATACTGATAGTAGGCAACACTGAGTACTTTCTTCATGACAGATGTGAGTAATAACCTTCACAACTGTACCTTTTGCTTTGTTCGCTCTTCTCCACTCAGTAGTTTTCTTTTCTTTTTCTTTTTTTTGGTGAGGCAACTGGGGTGAAGTGACTTGCCCAGAGTCACACAGCTAGTAAGTGTTATTTGTCTGAGGCAGGATTTGAACTCAGGTCCTCCTGACTCCAAGGCCAGTGCTCTATCCACTGCACTACCTAGCTGGCCCATTCAGTAGTTTTCTAAATGAGTCCTCTTGATGGCTGGAGTGCTTCTGTGAAAGATCGGACTCGTGGAGCAAAAAGAATGTCTTTTGACTCATTTTCCTGCTTGGAAAATACTCCTTACCAGTTAAACTGTGTCTCATGGAATGTTGGTTGTTTTGTACAATGAGAACCCTAGCAATATCTTCCCTAAGAAATATTAAATATGAATACTGTATACTTAACTTCCTGTAATTTGCTTTAAAATGTCCCCAACACTCTATTATCTCAGCAGTATTCTATATCCCTCAGCCAAGAATTTTTGGGTTCCACCTATACATTCTAAGCCCAAAGGTATTATAGCCAAATTAACCTGTAAAATGCTGCTTTATGCTATCTTATAGGAATCAGCCTTTTTGTTTAGACTCTCAACATGAAGTTGTGTTTTTTTTTTCCTTCTTAGTTAATGAAAAATATCTATTTGTGTGTCTGGATTAGGCATAGCTTTTAAGATACCAGATCTCAAAGTCCACACTATACACAATATATCCTCATCTCAGAGGAAACCTATTTACAGGAATTACTGTAACAGTTTCTGTGGGGATCTGAATACTAAAGAAAAGTTTTTTCATGTTTCTTGTTTTTAAGAGTTTCATTATCTTTAGAATTCCCAAATCCCTAAAAGGAGAATACCAAACATTCAAGTTAAATAAGTGGGCACTCCTCAGATGACAGTGATTTAGCTTCTAGAATCACAAAATGAGAATATTACGTTTTCAAGTTATGTGAAATGATTTGCCCAACATTACTCAGCTAATAAGTGGCAGAACAGGTACTAAGTTTCTACAGTCACAGTTCATTGATCTTTCAACCACATCACTAATTTAGGTACATCTATCTACTTATAGTTGTTCAGCTACATGTGGACAAAGAAAAATCAGGTCTTAAATCAAAATAGTGCTAGAATTTTAAAAAATTAAATACATACTATTTCATTAATCCCACTGAGCTTGCCTGAAGTAAGCTTTGGTCTGGAAGTAGGTCTTGGAGGTGGGACAATGGTGCCTGCAGAAAGAGGAGTTGTAGGCCTGGCTAGTGAGGAAAAAAAAGAGAATTTGAAGGAAATAATTAGTAATTAGAAAAATCTGGGCTTATCCTATCATAATGGAAAAGTGAAAAAAAAATATAATAATTGCTTTTATAAGTTCTATTTTCCAAATACTTTACAAAATAAATTTAAATTTTGATTACTGCCATAACTCAAAAATCTATCAGATGTAATTTCTAAAACACTGCTAATATTATTGAGGAAATTAATGCCCTAATCCATAACATGAATGAAATGTTATTTCCATTATCATTATTATTATTAGCATTAAACCTATAAAATTGGAGAAAAAGAAATATAACACTCAAAAATTAGCCTTCAGTTTCTCCCCTCTGCATTTGCTTTGCATGGAGTTACTACAGGATAAAAAAAAAATCCTTTGAATTTAAATACAATACCTTAGATCTAGTGACTGGAGCACAATACTTACCTGAACCAAATAGTAATTTAACTCACAATTCAAATAGTGCAATTATATTTATGTATGCAGATAAAAAGCATTAGAACCCTATATTAGCTTACTAAAAATATTCCAAATTAATACAAGTTAAATAATTTTTAAAAATAATACATTTTGAAATTCAAATAAAAACAATATAATGTCACATTTTTTCCCCAGAGCTATTTGTTGACTACTAATTGTTTAGGTTTTTCTTCAAATTAAAAATAATTTATAGACCTGAATATTTTCTGTGAGAAAATACTGTCATTTCCATTTGAACCACAGATTGATTCTTTCCCACAGAAGGAAATTATTGGGTGATATTCAGGTAGAAGTCACAAACTAACCAGTGTAAAAATTATTGGGAGAATGAAGTGTGGGAGCAGAAATGCAAAAATTCATCATTACAGTAAAGAAATTATTTGATAACTTAAAAGTTTTCTCTCACAGGTCAGGGGTCTTAAAAATCTTAGCATAGTATAAGCTGCACTAAGACTTATGGGACACCCTGTATTTTTTTTTTCCGACATATATCTACTTAGTATAGGTTTTGTTTCTCATTTTTTTCTTCTCTCTCCCCTCCCCCCACTTCTTCTCTCTATTGATATATCTCTATCTACAGAGACGTATCTAGATAGATATGTGTATATGTGTGTATTGTATGTATGTAGAAATATTAAAGTATGTTTAACATATATGTAAATGTATAAAAGCAAAAGATATGAATATGATTAAATTGTATATGTAAAAAGACACAAGGGGCAGCTAGGTAGCACAGTGGATAGAGCACCGGCCCTGAAGTCAGGAGGACCTGAATTCAAATCCAGCCTCAGACCAAACATCTGATACTTGCTAGCTGTGTGAACCTGGGCAAGGTCACTTAACCTCAATTGCCAAAAAAAAAAAGGCACAAAATTTAGCAGATAGCTCCAGACCACTAAAAAAATAGGCATAAAAGGCATAAAAGAAAGAGCACAGGATAGGCAACCATAAAACAGAACATGGGGGGGGGGTTAACTGGTTAGTGAACTGGAAAAAAGATACTAGGAAATAAAGATGAACTGGGTAAATATATAGGTATTTTATAATATTAATACAACACTTGATGGGTAAAGATAACAAAGGTAGGATGGAAGAGACCTTCAGTGAAACAGGATATAGGAGATAAGGGCATTGTTTTTGGTGGTACTGTTTTTAAACCAGACGTGCTATTTTATTGGGTAGAGATTTCCTGGTGATGAACTTCCTCTACCAATTCAACCCACAGTCTTAGAGAGTTGCCTAAACCACTGACAGGTTAAATCACTTGTCCAAGGCCAGCTGGAGAAGAGCACACAAAACTATATCAAAGAAAATAGAAGTGCGGGAGTGGGGGCAGGCAGCGAGAAAGACATGCAGGGAGAGAGGATTTCCAGATTTGGGGAGAGACTTAAGTTGTGACAAGGAGAAAGAAAAAAAAAAAGAAAAGGAATGAGAAGAAATAAGAGCTTGGGAGACATAGCCTAAAGCCAGTTCAAATCCTACTATTACTGTTTGCTTTTCATTATACCCATAATTCTCATATTGTTACCTGTAACTTGGGAACTTCAAGTTACAAGTCAAAAGATAAGTGAGCCCAAGTTGAGATCTACACCTATAAAATTGCATACAGCTATGACCTGATTTTCTGTGATGCAGAAAAGTGGCCACATTATTCAAATTCTCACTACATACTTTCTTTGGCCTGGATTCAAATTGCCCTATTTTACATATAATTATAATTCTGAATAATGTGAATTCAAATAATATAACCACTTCATGGGATTATTTGTTCTCATTAATCGGGAAGGACCTAGTTGTGAACATAATACAATAATTTTAAAAGCCTTATACAGCATCTTGTTCTTCCAAACCACCATTAGATCTGTGAAGCTTTTGATTATTTTAAACTTGAAACAACTTAGAATAGTACAATCACGTATCTGGAGCCACTGACTAACTCTGTCTTTAAAAAATTCTCATTTGTAAAGTAGATTCTGGGCTAACTCAGAATGGTAATGACAATTTCTGCTCCCATAAGCTCCCAAATTTCTTTATTTGGGGGAGAGGAGGAGGTTATTTATGCACCAAAATAATCAGTACATATTTTAAATGCCATGTAGCTATTGCTTCTAAAAGGATACCATTGGAATAAAGGTTTCTTGAACAGATTATTACAGTGAGGAACCTATATTAGAACCTATAAGATAACCCTGATTTACTGTTTATTAAATGCTGATTATTTGAGAGGGGAGAAGGACGAAGGTTTCAGAGAAGTGAGTAGCATTAGTTTTTAAAAAGTGATCAGTAATAAACAATAGGAGATATGATAATGACCACCTAAATCAGTCCTCTGACATTAGCTATTAGCTACGCACAACGTACAATACATGCTTGCCATACCATCAGATATCTGAGCACAAGTAGAGACTACACTAGAGTCCAAGGTATTGGAGATGACGTGGAAGACTTTTCAGCAGCACCCTCAGTCTCTTCAGCCAGTAAGATTTCAGGACATCTAACATTATAGCCACAGTTACTTTGATCCTCAGAGGTATAGTTGTTGGAAGTTCTCCCAGGCAAAGTATCAGGGAACTTGAAGAAATTTTCAGTTTTACAATGCAATCTTTGGAATGCCTTCTGGTCTGCATTTGTGTGTTTAACTGTAACAAGTTCATCAGTAAAGGAAATCCACTGACTTTGTGACCATGATGCAAAAGATAAGACATCTGTGCTTTCTGACGAGGCTGCTACATCAGGGTGGCACAGTGAGTTAATAGACAAGTCTGGTGACGGGCTCCTGGCCCCAGAATCTGACTTACTTCCAAGTAAAGATTCAGCTAGTATACACCCAGGCAAACCAATAGGAAAGGAAGAGGAGTTCCTATTCTGCTCTTTAAGGACAGCTGAAGGAGAAGAAAAAGATTGAAAACTAAAAGCAACAGGAAAATTCTAAAACCTGTATTTTAAATCTACATAATAAACAGCTATACTGTTTTTAATATTCTTATATGACTTGAAGCTGCCAACAAATATACATTGAATATAAACACTTGCTAAACACACTAAGTTTGGAAGATAAAAGAATATTAAAGTGTATTTTAAAATTTATACATGTATAAATAGGATTCCCTTAAGAAACATCACTAGCTAAAATATTTTCTTTTCTTTTTTCCCCCAAGTTCAGTGCAACAACTATCACAGAGTAGACCAAATCTAACAAAGTCAAGAGACAGCACTGTGCTCATCTGACCAGCAATAATGTTATTAACAGATTTGTAAGGAAACCATATTCTTTTGAATTTTAAATATACCTCAATGGAAATTATAACAAAGAAAAAAATGACCAAATTTTCTAGATGACTTATAGCACCTTTGCATGGTACCAGGGCAGGCCTCCTTAAGCAGGGCAGATAAAGTGGAGAAGCCCCTGCCCAGAAATGTCTTCTCCACCCAGACTTGGGCAAATGACTTCACCTTTAAGGGGCCTCAGTTTTCTGGGATCTGTAAAATGAGGGGATTAAATTAAGTGACCTCTAAGGTCTCCTCTAGCTCCAAATCTCCAAACCTCATGAAAGTGCCTGATATCATGCCATAAGATACTTATTCCTTTGGTGTTTCGGAGAAATTAATAGTCACAAGTAATTTTGGGTGAATACCACTGTTTTATTTCTTGATAGCTAAGGTCAGACCAATGAAAGGGCTTTGATGAGCAGAGGAGATAATGGTAGGGCATGGAACACTGCTAGGAGGGAAGGTCTGGGTGGGATACCATAGTAGGCAGCATGAGGTGCTAGGTTTGAGGGAAGGAGTAAATACAGAGTAGAAAAAGGAAGTAGAAAGAAACAAGACAAACTTTGCCTATTTTTTTTTAAGCTGCATGATAGAAACTATTCAGTATAGTCCTAGGATAATGTAATATAATTTGGTAAGTGATTTATTTCAAATTCAAAGGTAGATCCAAATGACAGTTTAACAGAATAATAGGATAATTTGTCAAGTCATCTTAATAACTTCTAGCAAAAAATGTACTCTAATGCTGTTATGCAGACAGTACTTGAGGGTTGGTTTCTTTCATGCATAGTGAAGAACTCCAAACAAATTAGAAAAAGCTCAAATAATGGCTTTGATACATATTTCAAATAAGAAATGATTATCAAATGATTACTAGATGAAAAAGTTTTACCTGAGGTAAACGTGAAACACTCTTTGGATAGGAGGCAAGAGAAAGAAAAAGAGACTTTGAGGCAGGGAAGAAATGCACAGATCATACTAAAAAGAAAGCAGCATGAAACAATGCATAGACTTAAAAAAATTTTTCTCTGGGATACTAATTTGAACTTTTTCTTTTATGATTTCTAAGTGAACAGTTAATAAAAAAGATTCTAATACCCACACTGGAAAAAAAAACAACATTCAGAGCTCTCTCCATTAAAAAAAAATAACCCCACTTAAAATTTTTACAAAAAACAAAACAAAGCATGACTTTGATAATAAACTTTTATTACTCTCGTACTGTTCTTCTCTAACATTTTTGTCCAATCACATAAAAAATATCCAATTTATACATTTAACTAGGTTGGTCAGTCAACAAAGTTATAATACTTGAGCTAGGCAACATATGTAGAAAAAATACTTTTCAGTAATCAAACTACTTCAAATATTGAAGAGTAACTTTATAAATTTGCAACTGTTTAATGTATCTTAACAGTGTACATTTTTTTTTCAAGAACTACCTACTCATCTCTCTCCAAAACTGTTAGGTTTGAGGTTGCTTAAAAATCTTTTATAACCTGAAATCAATCACAGAGGTAGAAGATCCCTTCCAGATCCTCCGGTCCAGTGTCTTCATTTCACAGATAAAGAGACTGAAGCTCAGCAGGATTAAGAGATTTTCTGAGGGTCACATAGCTTGTTATTGGCAAAACTCAGACTAGAACCTATATCTAGATTTTTTACTATATTACATGACATTTTAAAAAATTAGGTAATAAGAGCGACTAAATTAGAAATATTGATATTAATCTCATCATTAAAGGGAAAACCTATTTCATATTTTGGCTTCCTTTTTTGTAATTCTAAATATTCTATCACCATTCTAGAAATCCGTATCAGTAAATAAAAATATTGTAATCAATTCAAATAAGATGTTCTCAACAGGTTATCTGCCTTTGGTAATTGATACAACAGCAGTTTAATGAAAAAAACAAAAGATAATTCTATTTTATCACTGCCAAAATTAAAACTAAAAAGTAGTTACAATTTTTGGCAAGCTTTAAATTTCATGAATGATCTCTTTTCATCTTGACTTAAGAGTGATTAAAAATTATTTCTTCTTCAAAATTCCTTCCTATCTAGAACTACTCTGCCAATGAAATTAAACTTTTTCCCAAATAACTTCATGGTTTCCTTTAGCACAATACAGATATAATCCATGAACTACAGAAATTAGTTTTTAAAACTGTCATATGTAGGATCTGCCAGAGTACATAAAAATGTTGGCACTCTTCCTTCTCAAAAAGGATGATATATAATCAAAATATAGGCCTTAAACAAATATGTACAGCTAAATGACAGAAATATATTTAATATTTTAATATGTACTATGGAGAGTTGCAGCAATAGTTCAAATGACTGCCAACATGGCAAGAGTATAGTTACCTAGATGTTAACATATATAATACTACTGTCAAAGAGGAATTTTTTTTTTTCCAAGCATAATTCCTCTAAATTTCTTTGATGGATTTTCTTCAATACTTCAAAATTCCTTTTTGTCCATGAAATATTCCCAGATAACTATAGTTCTTCATGAACATTTCCTTCTCTCAGTGATAGCATTTACTGACAATAACATTTAATTGGCAATTAATCATGCCACCTTAGGATCGCTTTTGTATTATACATGTCTTACAAGTCTTCTTATTCCACCCAGCCCCAAAATTAACATGGTTGGTGTATAATGTGTTAACTGATTAAATCAAATTAAAGTCATAGGAATACTGGAAATAAACACCAATGCCATTAAAAAATGAATAATAATAATTTCTATTTGCCAAAAATTTACACTTTTTGACTCAAACTTTTAACACACAACAACTACTTCACAATATCTAACTATCAGTATCATCCTTATTACTAAACTTAAATGAAATGGTAAATTGCATGTACAAACTTATAAATGCTATTGAACAATTTAATGTAAAAAAAAAAAACAGCTAGCTAATGCAATTTCTCATTCAAAAAAACTGGTTTTTTTTTTACCTGTTGTCAACTGTGTTGAGTTAGATGCATCAAGAGATGGTCCAAACAATGGGGTCCCATGCAAGTAAGTCACTGTTCCCCTTCCTAATATAACATTCCAAAAACAAAAAAATTAAATGCCAAATATGCTTTAACAGCATAAAATACCAAATCACTTGTATTTGATTTATACTAGGATTCATAAATGATCAAAGGTACCTAATTAAAACAAAATTTTATGTTTCAATAAATGTTAAGTTTAAAATGGGTACCTCTTTTTAAACAACGTTGTAAACTTCCAACACCCTAAAAACAAATCAACTAAAGAACACTTAAATACAGAGTATAAATAGTTCATTCTAGATTTTGTTTTTAAATGTTCAGATTATTTTCTTCCCTTGTATCAAGTGAAAAATCTTCTTTACAAAGTTAGTTTTCTTTTAGGGTTAAGGATCAGATACAGAAGAAAACCAGTGATACCTTTTCTCAAGGAAGGTGATTTCAAAGTAAAAATGTTTATTTCTGGAAGGATACAAAACATCATCTTAAAAACAGCTCGCTAAAAGGGGCTGCAACTACATTAGGCAAACAGTTATAATTAGCATTGGTATGTCTGCCCCACCTGTGTAGTGTTACTATTCCAAAATCAAACTGGAACTTTCACCATCCAGGAAGACCTAAATATCCTAAAACAATTCCAACAGAAAAATGTACTATTGCATTCCAAGGAATTAGCAGTCCTTAGCTTGAACAAGAGAAAGGGCTAAGGATTTGACATTGGAAAGCCAAATTTTAAAAAATCAAAGAAAAACAACACATTTAAAAACTATTTTATATATATATATATACACACACACACACACATATATATATAATATATATATATACATATATAATATATATATATATATTTTTCAGTACCATTTACCTTCCTCAAAAATCTAATTTGTTGTCTTATTTATCTTTATAATACTCCTGTAAGGTTAGAAGGTCAGGCTAAGATAAGCCTAGTTCCAAGGTGAAGAAAAAGCAAATGATCATCACTGTGGAGATGCCTCCTGTGGTCACTGGAAGTATTGTGGGATATAAACCCCTCAAAGAGGATGGTTCAAAATCATCTTGGCCCAGCACATCAATAATGAGCTTAAGAGGTGCTTCAACAAAAATTGGCACATATCCAAGAAGAGGCCTTTATCAAATACTGTTAGAAGAATGCAGGATGGCAGGATGATGAAGGCAAGAAACAGCTAGATAAAGAGTTCAAGCATGAAGAAATACTGCCAAGTTATCTGGGTCACTGACTATTCCCAGATGTGTCCGATTCCTCTGAAGCAGAAAAGTCTCACCTGATGGAGAACCAAGTGAATGACAGCAACATGGCTAAGAAACTAGACTGGGTCCATGAAAAGCTGAAGCAGCAGATGCCTGTATCCACTGTGTAGGGGCAGAATGATGTGACCGATGTCAAAAGAGCGACCAAGGGCAAGAATTACAAAGGAATCACCAACTGCTGGCTGGCAAAGAAACTTTCATAAAATCTACCAAGGCCAACACAAATGGTCTGTTTTGGAGTTTGGCATCCTGCCCATGTGGCATTCTCTGTTGTCCAGGTGGTCAGAAGTGCTACCACTACTGCACTAAGATCAACTAAGAGTATTTACAAAATTGGCCAGGGTTGCCAGACTAAGGATGATAAATTGATCAAAAACAGTGCATCTACAGATCACGAATGACTTTTCCGACAAGTGCATTAATCCTCTGAGGGGATTTTGCCCACTATAGTGAAGTAACCAGTGACTTTATCACAATGAAAGATTGTGTTGTTGGAAGCAACAAGTCCTTGTGCTGCGAAAGTCCTTGCTGGTACAGACTAACTGATGCATCCTGGAGAGGAATGTTGAAATTTATCAATACTTCCTCCAAATTTGGCCATGGCCAAATTGTGAAGGAAAAGAAATCTTTCAAGGGACCACTCAAAAAGGATGTTGCCAAAGAAAAGGACACTTAATGTTTGCAAGTCAAGTGGGAGCTGGCGGACTCTCTCAATAAAACTGGATTTTTAAAAAAAATTTAGCTGATGTCAAAACATGGGGGATTTTAAGAGGTTATACTTGTTCACAAATTTGAAGTCACAAGATAGAATTCTTAGGATAGGTGATGAATGGGAGTGGGAAGGCCATTAAATGATATAGATCAAAAGCATAAAGCACCATGACTTTTGCTGTGAATGAATCTGGGCAGAATAGAGAGATGCTATGAATCAGCACTTAGGTACTACTTATCTCTTTAAAGATAAGAACTATTTAAAGTCAATAGTCTCTTGAATGTAAACTTACACTGAAGTTTGCAGTAGTATACTTTAGTTACAACTATGACAAGTAAAATACTTCCTAATTTGATTAAACACATTAAAATTTTGTAAATAATTCTTCAAAATAAGGCTTTTATTTTAACAATGAATTGTAATTAAAACATAACATGAAACTAACTGTATAGTTTTTACCTCTGAGGGTGCTAATTCATTAAAAAAAAAACCCAATTTATTAATGTCCCTAAAACTTCTCTTGTAGATGGAAGAAATGCAAGCAAGGAAATTATACATGTAATGATGGATAAGGAAAGGAGTTCAGGATGCAATCTGTAATTATGCTTAAGTGGTAAATAGCATTGTTTTTCAATATGTATGCCGACCAAACTTTTCTGCTAAGTTGAAATTCACACCATGTCCTCGTCTTCTTCTCTGTTCTAACTTTGCAGGACTGGGAAGTGATATTCTTTCCTGGCTTGACAATTCATTAATCACATGGTCCATTGTACAAGGTGACTACCAAAGCTGATAAAAGAAATTAATTTTTGTGAATGAAGCCAATTGAAATGTAGACATTTGTGGTCTTCTGACAGTATTATTTATGTGAAACAGCTGAAACTCCACCTGGGGTGAAATAATCATTTTGTGTTCTCTATTTAATAATTTTAAATAGTCAGAAACAGTAACAAAACCATAGCAATGTAAAAACCCCAAGTCCAGGGTAGAAAAAGCAAGACTGACTGTCAAAAATTAGAAATGAAAGCACAACTGGATAGTCAAAGGTAACTATTTTCAAAAGTGATTTTCTACCAAAAAGGACATAATGCAAAAAAAGTATTACAAAATGTAAAATATAATTTTAAATAATGAACTTACTCATTGGATGAAGCAGAAAGCTTTGATTTTGTTAACTCTTCACCTAATTAAAAAATTAAAACATTATGACAAATAAAAATCATGAAATTTGAGTAACAAAATCAGTCAATGACATGAATAAAAACACAAAATACACACATGCAGATAAGAATGACATTGCAGGCACACAAAAACCTAAAAATTCTAAAACCGCAAAGTGTAAATTTAATCTGAAAAATTATGAAACAAAAGGAAAAGTAAGATTTCTATGTATTTTCTACAAACCCTAGGAACTGAGGAAATCTTAAGGTGGTAAAAGATGAGTGTAAGCCAAATAACCTTTCCATTACCTTTACTAGGACATTATTTGCTTCCACTCTGCTACGGTATTCACTAAAGTTAAATCCCTTTGATAAGAGAAAATTTGACTCGGGGTTTAGGAGAGGGGAGGTGGGGTAAAGGAAAATATCAAATAAAGAAGACATTACAAGTGAAATATGTAAGTTTCATTAATTTTAGTTTTTAGTTAATAATAAATCAAGTCCTAGACAAACTTCATTGGCTAACAATGCTGCCACTTGTGAAAAGCCAGTTTCAGTCATTTAGTAATATCTAACCTTAAACCTAACTGAACAGAACACTAGTAAAGCATGATATGTGTGTATATGTACATACATAAATCTTCATTTAAATAGTCTTTAAAGAAAATAAGTTATTTTCCAATGTTACAAGCATTTTTTTCTGGTTAAAATGGACTGTAATTATTTGGGGTCAAAAAGGATCAAAGACAGAAGAGACTTAGATTCTAGTCTTGAGCCATGTTTCTACTTCTACACTTAGGAACTGCTTGTTTTACAGTAATGATGTCACATTTCCTCAATCTCTATAAAGTGCTTTCTGGTTCTAAAATTTTATGGACCCAAGTGGATTAATTAACTACTGAATCAAGTGCTACTAAATTAAAGTAAAATTGTTATAGCTGTGATTTTTATGAAATTTAAAATAAATTAAGATGACATTTCAATTCCAAACTGTTTCTTAAAATTATTCCTGAGTTCTCAAAAGTTTAGGGTTTAGGATTTTTTTTGAGGGGGGTTTTGGAGTGGGGGGGTTGCTTACGCTAGCACCAAGAAACATCTATATAAAAATTTGTATACACACAAACTTTATTAACTATCATATTTCTAGTAATGTCTGGTAAATTTAGGGAAAGGAGAAGGAATTTCAGCTGAATAGTCTCCGTACTGTTATAATGTTCACAAAAATCTTCCTTGGATTTACCATCAGACTAACAGATACCCAACAGTAAAATCAAATCACAGAGCTTTCCCGTGCCCTCTAGTGGAATCTTCCAAATGTATAATGCTGTTAAAAGCCAGTAACTAAAATGAATACTGACTTCTTTTAATAAGATTCACTTCTTAAGTTTGTAAAGAAATATAAAAATATAAACGTGCTTTTTCCTATGAGATAACAGGAAAAAAATGAATAATTTCTTTCCTAATCAGAGATTGTTATATTCTTTGTATCCTAAACTGTCCCTTAAGGTATTCAGAATATTTACTAAGTTTTAGAAAGGAGAAATAATTCTACTATAAATGGCTATTTATACAAATGTTTATAACACAAATGTTTCTGTGACTTAGAAAATGTTTATGGTATGTCATAACTGCTACAGCTAAAATTTATAAAGCTAAAACATGCTGAGTATACTTGTCATATCTTGAAGCCACAACAATATCTTTTATTTCTACCATGAATAATATAAAGTTGTAGTCTAGTTAATTTTTAAAAAATTATAAGCATTTAATTTCTGCTGTAGCTGTGGGGAGGTTTTAGAGTTACAGGAGAATTATTTGGGGTCAAAAGGGATTTAACCTTTGGAACACGCTCAAATTCTAGTCTTAATATTTTCTTGCCAAAAAAGATATCTCTTCATTAATAAAGCTTTAAATTACTTCTTCCTAAAAGAAGAGGCATTGTGAGAGCTGAAAGAGGGAGCAGAAGTCATCTAGTCTGTTCCCTGTTTTAAAGATGAGGTCACTGGGGCCCAGATGGACAAAGGTAACACAGATAGTAAATGGCAGAGCCAGGATTGGAATCAAGGTCTTCTAAATCAATATATTCAGTGTTTTTTTTCCACTATGGTAAAATGCTAAAATGTTGTAACAATATGGTATTTCTTTTAGCAATATATGACTTAGGTACAATAGCCCTGGATGTTGGCTGTAGTCATTAACTACAGCTCATACATTAAAAACAATGCTATATTAACAGTTAATGACATAAATGTAATAGGATGTTAATGTGCTAAAAAAAAATGATGAATATGAAGAATTCTAAGAAACATAGAAAGACATGAACTGATGCAAAGTGAAACAAGACAACATATACAATATCCACAACAATGTAAATTTAAAGAACAAAACCCAAAATGCTATATCATTGTAATGACCAAGCTTGGCCTCAAGTGAAGAATTGAGAAAATGCAGCTCCTTCTTTTCACTGCAGAGGGAGAAGACCATGGATGTGCAATACTACATCAACTATCAGAAGTGATTGAGGTGTTGGTTAGTTTTGCTGAAATAGTTTTATCCTTTTTTATTCTTTGTTACAAGGAAAGGCTTGCTAGGGAAAGCAGAGGGTATATCCACAAACAAATATGAGGTAACAATAACAGGTATTAAAAATGGGAAAGAATTTTAAAATTAGTTAATGCTATAGGCTATGACACGAGAAAGATTACAAAGACTTTAAAGACTAGCCTATGAAAGGAATCCAGACAGGCCTCAAATAGAACTGTTCTTTTACATTACATTTTCAAATAAAATATATCTTAAACACACCTTTTCATTTTTGGCCCTCCCACACCCAACTCAAAACCACTTCATGCCCTTATTAAGCCACACCTGTAAAAGAGGGTGGGCAGGGAACATTAATACCATGGTGCTAGTCATGTATAACAACGTAAGACTTTATCCCTTTCCGACATGTATGTTGAAAGAGCTAAGCTCAGGTTAAAGGAATGAATTTCAGGTAGTCACACCTGGATAAGGAGTAACTTTGGAGATAGAAGACCTCAACAATCCAGATTTTTTTTTATAAAGCCCACTGTAAAATAGCAGCAACTATATGAAAGTTTGTTCCAAATTACTAATAATAAGAAAAGGAAAATTAAAACAACTCTATTGGAAGGCCTTTAGGATTATAGATATAATTAATATATTGTTGGAGCTGTGATTTGGCTGAACCTTTCAGGAAAACAACTGTGAATTATTCAAGAAAAGTCACTAAACTGTTCATATCCTTACAATCATCAATCCCCTTCCAAACTTCTTCTCCAAAGAGATAATAGGTAGAAAGTCCTATATGTATACTAGAATGATGACAATCAGTATTTTTTTATATCAGAAAAAAAACCTTGAAAAAAGTGGGTACCAACTGATTGAAGAAAGGCTGAACAAACTGGTGCAAGTTTGCTACAAGTATGAGTACAGAAAAATTGCCACAACATAAATATAGGCTAACAGACTTTAAAATGTAATTCCTTCCCTTAGGGATTTATTTAAAAAGGCTTTCGAGACAATCCACCTGATCTGGGGAAATATCTTATATGACTGGTAATGTAAATGAAAATAATAAATGGCAATGACCAGTTTCAATACCAGAGAACCAATGATGCGCTATACTCCTCCCCCCTCTCAGTACAGAAGGGGTGGGGCAGTTGTTGTCTTGGCCGATTTTGCTTAAGTCTGTTCTTATGGTTACAAGGGAGAGTTCAATGGTGGAGTAGGAAGTAGGAAAATAGGAAATGACAATGACATAAAAATAAAAAAGTAACAATATAACTTTAACAACAATGACAAAACCCCAAGCCTGACATTCTCCACCATTTTGTCTACTTGTAAGAAAAACTTGGAAAGAAATGTTTGGTTTTGCTGAACTTTTTTTCTACTCTTTGTTAACAGGTAAGGTTTACTGGGTAGAGGAGGCATAAGGGATATATAGGGAAATGAAGGGCACATAAAAATGAAAAGTACTAATAAAAATATTCTTTATAAAAAAATGTTTGGTCCAACTGTGACTACAGTAATAGAGAGACAAATAGCTATAACACTCTTTCAAACATCTAATAGGCTGAGTATTCCTTATAGTTAGTAAACTATTATTGTAATACTTCTATTCAAGAAAGTCTCTTCAAAACAAAATTTTTAAAACCCCTCAAAAACATATATTCTATTGATGATAAAAGAATCTGTGTAAAGACCACCTGATAGCCTTAATTGGTACAAGTTCTATCTAGCAATGCTTATCTTAATCTTCTGAGACATTGTGAAAATAACAATTCGTCTTTTAAAAGCCTGTTTTTACTAAAGGAATCCATTTGGCAAGGATTTACAAATGTATTATCGAAATGTCCCCAAACTGTCACATATACTTTTTTAAAGTATATCAATATTCATAATTTCCTATTTTTGGCATCGTGGTGAATAATGACTAAAACATATTGCCTTCAGTAAACTTATAAATGTGATTCTTCCTTCATCCATGTTTTAGGGAATCACTGAAATAAGAGAAGGACGTCAATTGATCTGGAGGAAAATATCTGAGTAGTGGTGGTAGTGTTGGAGAACTATCAAACCCCTTGGACTAGAGAAAGCACATCTCTCTCTCTCTCTCTCTCTCTCTCTCTCTCTCACACTCTCACACACACACACACACACACACACACACACACACGACTGTTGTTGTAACTCCTTGACTTTAAGAAAAAACAGTTTAGGGATTTCAAATATAGAAGCCTTTCAGATATGCTATTTTTTGATCTAGTCAATTCAGAAACTGTGGACATGTGGTAACATTCTTTATCTTTTTAGAGTACAATTTTCAATGTCTTGTGTGTTTTGATACTTTATACATGGTATGGCAATATTTATAGACTAGTTAATTATACACAATCCAGAAACAATCTTATCAGTTGGCTGTAGAAGGACAGAAATTTTTCATTGGATAACAGATAGCATAATCATGCCTATATTTAACAGAAATGAGATACAGGAATTAGGATGTTATGAAATCCTTTAAAGTGATCCAGCTACAGGATATTTCATGTACTGTAAGAGGTATTAAACACATTTGATGTTTCAACTGGCTTCTTCCTTTTTCCTTTAAAATCTTTACCAAAGTAGAAGGCTCACTAGTCCTGGAGCAAAAAATATGCATTTAAGAAATTAATGTGATGCAAAAAGGCATCAACAAAAATACTGTCTTTAAAAAAGAAATTTCATGCTAAAATAATATAAAATGAATGAAAAAAGTAAATCTAGGATAAATTACGTTAGTTATTTTTCTAATTAAAACTTTGTGAATTTTAACTTTTAACACAAGAACAAAGGGATGCCAATCTCATCTTTTTAATAAATATGCTCTCTTATCGGCATTTTTAACTTAGTACAAATAAATATGTTTTTCTATTTTGCAAAGTTTTGGTCCAAGGTAGAAATAACAAAATAAATCATAATGATTGCATACATTTGCAGCCACAGATAATCACATCTTTTCTCTATCTACTTTTGTGTTTTGAACTTTTTCTCTCTTTATTTTTCTGCCAATGGTACAAGTTGATAATTCTGGTATTAAGATTATTCTATTACCTAAAATCATTCTAACATTTATCAAAGTATTTCCACCTTCTAGTTGTATAGTATAGCTTTCCTATATTACTCAATAGAAATTGACCTCAATGTCAACAAATTTGTTATAGAGTACTTTATTTAAAGTTCTTTCTCATAAAATGGAGAAACACTTCAACTGAAGCATTTACTATAAGGCACAGTACTTTGCAAAATGGCAAGCACTTAAAGATATCTTTTTGAATGTATTTTTTTAATCCATAAAGTGTATCATTTTAACTTCACAAGATAATAAGGTTGACTATGTAGTAAAATTTAGGACCAAACTGTGGAAATTAAAATTTTATAGTTCTCCCATTTCATAGCTAATAAGCAATCTATAAAAATTTCATTTTTACTCACTTGCTATTTAAAAACTTTTCTTTGTCCTTGTTGTCTCAGCTAAAACTGAAAATTCTGATAGTTTATAAGAAATGAGAACAGCTCTCTGTTCTGCCCACAAGTCAGATGATGAAGAAACTCCTTTTGTTACTACTCTGCACAGGATTGAAGTAATTAAACAATTTACATGATAAAATGTAGTAGCAGACAAAAAATCCTTTAATTAAAACTTTACACTTACTAGATGAATTCCTGTTCATTTGTACCTGAAAGAGAAATGCAAAACTAAATGAGAACCATAACAAACTGTTTCATTAAATTATGTATGAAAAAACCACAAATATTACAGGGCCAAATTATTTAATTGAATTATAAGATGCTAAATGCTGTCAGGTACTTTTGCATACAACAAGTAGAGCTCCTTAAACATGTAAATTCAAAATAAATTCAAGATCATTTGTTTTTAATGAGACTATAACCAGGCCTAAATAAACAAACTTTTTAATTTTTTTCTAGTTTATTCTAGTAGAATGTTAAACTAATAAAAATCATTTGTAAGCTACTACTACAGTATGCTGTTCCATATGCTTCACTGAAGCCCTGTTATCTTTGACTCTTTCCTTTTCTTCCCTTTCATATCCAATAAGGTTCTTTTCATTATTTGTTGTTGTTGTTGTTGTTGCTGCTGTTCAGACCTGTAATTTCTAGGATGTAGGGATCCTCCAGTGAATTAATACCTTCCAGTAATGCACATCAGCAACTCTTTTGCAACTTAAGCATCTCAGAAAGATAAGTGAATTTTCCCAGGGTAGAATAGCAAGTATGTGTCAGAGGTGGGAGTGAACGTGGGACTTTCTCATTTAAAAGGCCATCTTTCTGCCCACAATGCCATGCTGCTTCTGACTATCCGATCAGTTATCCAATCTTATTGATCCTACTTCTGCAGTATCTTTTATATCTGTACTCTCGTCTCTAGCTCCACTGCTGATGCTCTAGTATGGACTCTCATTCCCATCCACTTCTGGGAGCCTCTTTCCAACCTTTTCTTTTTATCTGTGCTCTCTCTGTCCCTCTCCAGATCATCACTCACATTCCTGCCTAGACTTATCTTTCTTATGTATAAATATGGTCATACTACTCATCTGCTCCACATGCTTCAATACCTTTCCTAATGTCTACTGAGTAAAGTTCAAACTCCCTTCTTTGCCATTTAAGACCTCCCACAATCAATACCACCCTACCTTTTCAGAGACTAGACTGTACGGTCCAAGATGACCATAATCACATCTTCTCTATAGTTTTGTGTCTCCATTAGCATCTAGACAGTACTCCAGATATATTAGACACAGTGTTTACTTAATTGAGGTGACATCAACCTGACATAACATTTAATGATTAGTATCAATAGCTTAGGTTTAAAAAATTGTACTTACTGGACTGTGTCTCTAATATCACATGGAAGGAAAAATAAAAAAGAAAGAGGTGAATGTTAGGTTTGAAATTTTAAGGATAATATTTTTCTGTTGACCTTTTTATTTACATGGATATGGGGAGATTCTAATATTTCACAAATACAGAGATTAGCTCTCATGACTTAATTAGTAAGGTTGCTTGAGGTAGTTAACATAGAACTTAAACTGACTTAACAATTCCTATATGTCAGAAGCAAGAACCGAAACTGGATTTTACTGACTTTAATCCCAATGCTCTACCCACTACCTAACCCACTCTCCATTCTATGGTCAGTCATAAAACATTCTTTAAATTTTTGTTTAAACTATGTATGAGGATAACCCTTTGCTAGTGAAAGTCTAGGAGGTCAAAGTAAGAAAAGACTTCAGAAGCTTTTTAGTTCAACCTGTATCTGACCAAGAAACCCTTTTACAACATCCTCATGTTCAATCTTTGCTTGAAGACTGCCATGGTAGAGTAATCCAACAGATTTATTGGGATGCCTTACTATACTACTGGATAACTGACTGTTTGGAATTTTAGGGAAACACCAAAGTCTAAGTATGCTTTTCTCTAACTTCTATCCATTGCTTCTATTTCTGCCTTCTGGGTCTTAACTAAGAGAACCTATAATATGAAATTAAAAAATTAAGTTTAGGTGGGAAAAAAAGCCTATCATAGCAATGAAAAATTAATCAAAGCCTAATACAAGATATTTAACACTGTATCTAAAATTAGAATAATCTATATCAAGCAGTTCCAGTTAAACAGATTTTACTAAATTTTCAAAGAAGAAATTAAATCCTGAAACCAAAAATTCTATCAAGCTAATCAGTATATCAGCAGAGTATTAAAAATAAAAGAGGGTCAGTGTTTTACATAAATATGATAAAGTCCTCAAAATATGGAATTAAATAACATAACATGCCATGTTATCAATTAATTATCATGCCCTCTCTTCCAAGCTACTTTGCATTTAACTTTTTGTAACTTTGTGTAACTAACATCTATTCACTTTACATTTATGCTGTACATATTTATATAGGTACTTAATGTTTCTTTCATTAGAATGAGATTATATCATTCTTTGAATTTGTGTCCACAGAACCTAGCACAGTGTTTGCCTGGCACATAGTAGCTGATTAATAAATCCTTGCTGACTGATTGAAAGTAGTGTGTCTTTGCATCTATATGCACACATGAGTAAATACACATGCGTACATATATGTAGGTATATATACTTGTATTTGCACACACACATTCTTTATACATATGTATAACTCTTAATGAAAGGCAATACAGCAAAATGGATAGCGGATGGCCTCCTGATCAGTCCTAATTTTGACACATACTAGATGTGTGACCATGAGCAAATCATAACCTCTCAGTGCCCAATGCAACTTTCTAAGACCATAAGTTAAAGATGAATAGCCAATCTGCACCATTAGTTTCCAGATTACTAATTCCTAAACCAATGAAATCACAGATTGGGATGAAAGAAAAAAACATTCCCATCTAGTAAAAAGGTAAGCAAAATCCCCATCTTTTGTACTGAAGTATACCTGAAAGAAATGGATTTAAGAATAAGCTGTCCCACCTACCAGTCAGCCATGTGACAATAGGCAAATCATTGAACTACTGAGAACCTCTACAATGGAAATAATATTAATCACATTAGCACACACATCATACAGTAGTTATGAGGTAGGTGCTTTGTTAACTCTAAAATATTAAGCAAACATGAGTTTGTTATTACTGAGTACAGCTTTGCTATCTGATTCTAGCCAGAAAATCTTCTAGTCAATCATTCAACAAGCCTTTATTAAGTACCTACTATGTCATAAAACAAAAGGCAGTAACTGGATTCCCTGGTCAGGAGATTAAATAGATGCAAAACATCACCTCCTCCATAATGTCCCCTTCTTCCCTTATTGCTCCAGGCGATCCTGACCTTTTGCCACTCAGACCTTCCATGGCATTTTGCTTACTCTCCTCCTTGAAACATGTATCATTTTGCATTATGGTTATTTGTACACCTACCATATTCCTGTACAAGACTTGACCTTCTGAGAGGGCAAGATCTCTGGGCAAGGAACTCCAAATGAGGGAATGCAAGGCGCTTCCAGCAGAAAAGCAGGCAGACCAGTGCAGATCAGGAACTGTTTTGCAACTTAACATTATAGAGTGTTTGCTCCTTGGGGTACAAAAAGGTCACTTTACTTGCCCAGCATCACAAAGCCAGGATGTCAGGGGCAGGACTTGCACTGAGGTCTGCTTGACAGGCAGCTTAGCTCACTCTCCTCCACCATCACATGCTGCCCACACAGGAATTATCATCTAGCAATTCCCATGAAAGCCAGAGCATCAGTTGGGGGGGGGAGGGGGAAGCTGATTTTTTTTAAAAAGTATATGATGTAACCAGCTGTAATAGTCACATGTGATAAGCAAGGGGTATAAAACTATAAAGGGGTAAGATGGTATCAGTACTTATTTTTTAATGGTTTGCAAGAATCTTTTAGATTGAATATGATGAAAAACCAAATTTTCATCAATAGCTTACATCATCCCCATTAGATTTATACACAAAACAATATCTAAAGTCTGCAAAAATTAAACAAACCAACTATGATCAACAAATGCTTACAAACATAAATTTAACAATGCTTTGCTCCCCCTATCCCCATTATATAAAATTTGCCAAATTAAGTATTGTCTTAGAGAGTTAGAGAAAAGTGCTGAATTTGGACCATCGTCAGAGCTCCCAGGCTCAAATTCCTGCTCTATCACTTACCTGTGTGACCTGGAACAAGTCACTTTACCTTTCTGGGCCTCTGTTTCTTTTAGTTAAAAATTCTGGGAGTTACACTAAAGAGCATCCAAGTTTCCTTCTAGGTTCAAAACTAGAACCCTATGATCTTTGTGTGAATATTCAAAGGCACAGAATTATCTAGTTACAGGTTTTTATTATTTAGGTAATGTGAAAAGTGCACATTTAAAACCCCAGAATCTACTCAATTTATTTGTAACAACATATTACCTTATTTTGTCATCCCTGAACCAAACATTAAATGTTATTAGTATTCATATTTTGTGTTAACACAAAATAGTAAATTAAATCATCTCATATTACTTACTGATATTGCTGGTGAAAGACTTATGTTCCCAATGGATACTTTCAATTCATCCAAAGAAGCCACCGTATGATGAGAGTTGTTGGGATGCACAGGCTTGATTTCTATGCGGTACTTCTTGGTTCTTCATCTTCAGAGTCAGAATCACTGGACGAGTAGAAATGATTCTCTTTGGTATGTTTGGGCCAGTTGAGGAAAAGTATTTTTAAAGTGTTCTCTACTTTTACACAGAGAAATCAGTGGATAATATTTTAGGTTCATGAAGGCAAGTTCTAACAAACTGAAAACCTTGGAAGGCAGGTCCCAAGACTGAGAACAAGAACCAAGCGAAAATATAGAACCAATTCTAACCTGTGATTGCCAATGACTCTGAGATAAGCCTCAAGGAAATGAAAACACACTCCAGCTTTATTAATTAAAAACAAAAACCTGTCAAATAAGGAATAATGAGCTAAGAAATAAACACGAGGATTTTGGCAAGAGGGCCATGTCTTTGGTCATAGCTAAGCCCAGTTCCCTTTTTTATCACCACATCGTATCAAAAAATACACCAAAGTAACAAGAACCACCACCAAAATGAAAGAAAAGGAAAGAAATCTTTTTTGAAGAGAAGACTTCACAGAAGATCTAATAGAGAATCTGAAGGAATGAGTAAGCAAAAAAGACCCCAATTTGATTAAATAAAAATTTATTAAATACCTACCATATATCAGGAGAAAGGCTGCTTGGCATAGTGCTTACAGAACTGGGTGACTCTAAGTAAATTACTTAATCTTGTAGCACCCCAGGCAACTCTGTAAGACAACACATTGTAGAACTGCTATCCATCAACATCAGTAGAGAATTTTACAAAAGGGAAGTTCCCTAAATCCATGAAATCATGAGCCCAGGCAAAAATATATATTTTTTAAATGCGGTACTCAGGGCTAGGCATTGGAAATTTTTAAAAAGCAAAATTTAGGTCACCTGACCTAAGGAGTTTAAAATCTACTTACAAGGAATAAAAATAGAATAAAATAAAATAAGGTTAAATTCTCCAGAAAGAAGCAACTAACAGCTTCCTCCCCCCAGCTAATACTTCCTTCTCTCTAACTCCTGAAAGAAAAAAAAACACACAGACACATTCACTGAAGAAATGGATCTTAAAAAATCTTCTGAGTTGTTTAAAAAAACAACACCTCACTAAGATGAATAAGGGAAGATAAATATAATAACACCAAAAGAAAAAGACAAACAAGTCAACAGTTTGGGATATTCAATTGAAAATCTTAATAAAGAAATGGTTTCTCAGAAGAAAACATGGGCAGCCAGATGGGAAAAAAACATGCAAAGATGGTAGGGGGAACAAAAACAAACAAAACAGTACAACTGGAAGAAGTCTTCAGAACTCTACAATTCAAAGGAACAAAGCTGGACTATTGGTCTCTCTGAAAAATAAGCAACAGTAACTATTCCAGGCAATCATAAACAAAAAATTGTCTGAAAAGAGGGCAAAGTGCAGACCAATAGAATTTGTGGAACAAGAACTGCAAATTTAATCCACTCAGAAATACACAAAAACTCCAGAGCTTTAGTATCAAAAAGAAAGAAGCACATCACACATCAAAATCATATTGGATTATTTAACAGGGACAAGAAATGAAAGAGGGTGAAATGCATCACACTGACAAAGGAAAATAAAATAAAGCAATAAAATAAAGGAAAATAAAACTAAGCATGCACCTCCATGAGAAGTAAAGTTGGACAGTGCTTTTGACTCAAAAACTGATTACAAAGTACAACCTTAACAAAGCAAAATAGTTTTTAAAGCAGAGACTTTTAGGTGCCTCCTTCTTGGGAGGGAATGCACCCAGTTCTCAGGAGAACTGAATAAAGGAATTTCTTCCTTCACTCTAAAAAAAAAAAAGAGATTTTTATCCTTTTGTGTGTCATGGACCCTTTTGATAGTTTGCTGAACTTATGGACCGCTCCTGAAAATTATGTTTTTAAGTGCATAAAATAAAATACATAGGACTAGAAAGGAAAGCAATTAGATTAAAAGTTATCAAAATATTTTTGGAAACAGTTTCATGGATCCCAAGTGAAGAACTCTCTGTTTTAAAACAAGAATTGATGAAGTGATAGAGATAAATAAGGAAATTACTGACTACCCATAGAATGTTAGAAAGATAAGTAAAATAAGTATTAAATGTCTACTATGATTATGAAAAATACTGAATGAGAACCTTAGAGATCCTCAACCAAGTCTTTTATAATGACTGATTATGCTGAGGACAAAAAGAACTCAAACACAGAAAAACTGAAATCTTAACTATGCTCTTTACAGATTCTGGGAGGTGGTAAGGGGAAAAGGGGAAGGAAGAAACACAAGAAGGGAGGAGAATGAGACTTGTTATTTCACTGGAATAGGGTACTTGGAGTGAGCACTCCAATAACAGAGATCAATACCACCTCAGCAATTTAGAGATTTCCAGAGTTGCCTAGGGCACTGAGAAATTAGGCACTGTGCCCAGGTACACACCCAGTATCTGAGAGGTGGAATTTGAATGTAGATCTTCCTGTCTCTGTAGGCCCATATCTGTTACACCAAGGTGCTTCTTTTTAAGACCATAATACAAGAAAGAGCATTTACCAAAAATGCTACAAACAAAAGATGCAAACTCAAATGGAGACACTTAAAAATTATATCCTAAGTAAGGACTGGATCAATAACTCAATCATTGAAACAACATTTAACTTATCTTTTTATGATACATATACAACATAGTAAATTTGACAAATATGTAGATGAAAGGATATCATTCTGATTTGCTTCTGGTTTAATACTATAGCCTTCCTCATCTACATCAGGAATGTTCTGAAAGAAAAATAAGAATTTTACTGCAAAGACAGCTGTGATTTATGGTTATTCAGCAATTTAGTTTTATTTTAAAATATTACATATGATCAGTCATTGGTCAAGTTCTAAGATTAGAGTAAATGCATATAAATTATCTCTCTCAACTTTTAGATAATTTTAAATTATAATGTATGCTTCAGAAGTCTAATAGATTAGATTAATGGAAAATGAAAATGACAACTACATTATTTCACAGAAAAGTAATAAATGACAAGAAAATGATATATATTGCATTTCAATGACAAATCTGGATAAACACATATTTGCTCAGTACTTGTTTTATTTTTCCACTGAAATCATGTATGAAAAGATTTACAGTCTTTTGAAAATCACCAAATCAGTTTACTGAGTAATAAATATATCTACAACCACAATGCTGGGAAAATGAAGAACATAAAATAAATATCATTTATGGCCCCTATCAACAGAGTTTACAAATAGATGTAAGAAAAGCAATCAATATGACATTATTCTGTGTTTAACCTCATGTTGATGTAAGGACAAGAGCTGGACCTGTGATTTCAACGGTGTGAGGAAACTCTGTCTACCAAAGCAGGTCAGCACCTTCACTATAATTTATAGTTTTAGATGACTTCCTAGGACATGGGACCCCAACCCCAACATCTCTGAGTAATGAGATTAAAATGTAATTGGGAAATACTTAGGAAAATAAAGATACACCAGCATATAGATAATATTAAATTTGATTTTCTAAGTCAACATGAGGCCCAAAGGGATCCTTATGTATGTTTAATGGCCTCTTTTCTGTTTGTTTGATGCCACTGGCCTAGAGTAGTAAAAGATGAATTAGATGCCCAAGGTCAAACAGCTAATAATTACAACAAAATAATAGCTAATAAGAGTCAGTGGGCAAAACTCAAACCCAGATCTTCCTGATTTAGAGGTCAGTCCAAGCAGCAGTCTCTTCATACCAATATGTAATATGTAAATAACTGCTAAATCAGGTGGTAGAGGCAAGTATCACAGAGAAGGCTGAAGGCTGTGGTAGCTAGGGCACTATGCACAGAAAGATTCAGGGAGGAAGGTAAGATTTCAGGTGTGCTTGAAGCCTGCGTAATGTCTAGAGAGGTGGAGGTTAGGTAGAAATGCCTATCTGGGAGAGAACAACAAGAAAGGTATAGAGAGAAGAATAAGCCTATTGTGTTGTTAGGTCAGTGAAAAGAATGGCCAGACTAAAACAAATAGAGAGTGAGGTGAATACGAGGAAATAAGGTACTAGGATAGGATGGGAACATCACAGAAGGCCTTGAAAGTCAGGTGTTAAGAAGTTAAACTTGAAGTCATAGGAAGTTGGGTACCATTTAATTTTTAAGCTAATGAGAGGTACGACATGATGAAATTAATGTTTAAGGGAGTCTAATTTGGCTTTGTAAAAATAGACTACTGTAAATGACACAAAGCTGGGAGGGGCATGTGGGAAGTAGAAGGAAGGGGAGAATAGCCTACAGTCACATATGAGCAATGCAGGAAGGAGATAAGGACCTAAACCAGGGAGTCAACAACAGGAATCAAGAGTCTGAAGGTGAAAAATAATCAAGATTGTCTGACTAGATAATGAGGCTAAAGGAGAAGCCAGAGTTAAGGATTAATAGCTGGCTGGGAAAATGAAAATGCCATTGAGGGAAACAGGGAAGTGTGACTATGTAAAAGTATAAGATTTAGAGATGAGAAGGGATTCAAGTTAAAGAGAAGGAAAAAAAGGATGAGGACTGCTTGAAGAAAAATAGTATTGAGGTAGTGATGAGTGGGCATGGGAAATGGGAAATGAAACATCAGCTCAACTAAGGAAGGACTTAAAGACTTAAGGAGAAAGGACACTAGAACAGACATGGGGAGTCTGCCAGAAAGTTAACAAGAAATGAATAAAATAAAAGGATCATCAGGCTGTGTCAAAGGTCAGGTGAAGTTGAACAAAATTAACACGGCACCCCAAGTCTTTAGGCTGGTTCTTTCCCAAGTTCTACACCACAGAAAAAGGAGTGGTAAACCAGATGCAGAGTTTCAAATTGATGAGAAAAGAAAACTAAAGATCAAGACCCATGATAGGAACATGGACTTAGAACTTGAAGGGTCCCGAGAGGTTATTTAGTTCAGTCCCTTTTTTATAGATGAAGAATCTATGGCCAAGACTGCTATAGAACCTTGCCCATGGTTACACAGGTATTAAGTGACAGGGTCAGCATCTGAACCCAGGTGTGACTTCTAATGTTCTTTCCAGGCACCATAAGGAGGTAGTGATATTGTTGTTTATTATTACAACTACTACTACTATGATTTAATAATAATAATGATAATGACAGCTGATCTTTACATATCACTTCACATTCTTTATCTCACTTGAGCCTCAAAATAGCCTATGAGGCAAATAAAGAAACTGAAGCTGAAGGAGGTTAAGGTTCAAGGTCCTATAGCTCACTAAGTGTCAGAGTCAAAATCTGAACCCAGATCTCCTGTATCCAGCAGACAACTATAAAGTTCAAGATAGCAAATCTGGTACAGCAAAGAAAACTAAGGAACTGCATGAAATTGAAATATGGAATGGCTGGGGGTGTTAACAGAGATAAAAAGAAAGTTCTACAGGTATGTGAGAAATTAAGGTATAGTTGTGGGCTGAAAGTGAGAGTACTGAGCATGAGATTTATATATCTTTATCTGACATGCACATCTCTTTAATTTGCATCACTAGTTAATTTCATTCTTAGGTGAAGAGACTAAAGCATTTCAAGATTATTAGTCAAAGGTTAAAAAATTAAATAAATCCAGGCAGTTTCCACTTTCCAACACTTTATATCCTATGGTTCTGTTCACTCAATATGATCTTTGCAAGGGAGTCGTACATCAATAAGATTAGGCAATAACTTACGGAAAGAGTTGGTTTTTTGTTTTTCAATCCTAGAGGCTCAAATTCACACAAACTAATTCACAGACACTCCCACTAAGTGAAGGAAGGTGAAAGAGTGTTAACTGGCTCTTCATTCCTCCTTCACATAACAAGAGTCCCTTTTTTGGTGACTTACTTTCTCTCTCCCTTCACTGTTATCTTTGATACTGGTTTTCCTGATTTGTTTGGAGCTAGGTGAGGGGTAGAAATGGAAGAACAAAAAAATCAGCAAGGGAAAAAAAAAGCTCAAATTCAAGAGACAAATCCTCATAACTAAAGTCTTTATGGGGCCTTCAAATATTTGCCTTTTGGATTGCCATTACTACTGCTGCTGTTGCTGCTAGTATTTATATGGCACTTTGAGATTTGCAATGTACTGTACAAACATTATCTCATTTGATCTTCATGACAACTATAAAGGTAAGTGCTATTAACACCTTCCCAATTTTACAGATTTTTCAAAGAATGGGTCTAACTTTCAGTGCAACTCCAAAATAAGTGTCAGATCTTGATTACCTCTGCTAGCCTAGAGAAATTTATGAAGGGAAAAAGAAACCATAAGTTCAAATTTTCTTGCATAATTTTTAAAAAGTGATCATTCCAATAAAAGGCATTCTAGGTTAAAGAAGATAAATGTTATCAGCTAATATTTGTTATAATCAGTATCTTATGTTACACAGGATATAAACATAATGAATGCTCCTTGATTCCCAGCACTTAGCACAGCACCTGGCAAACAGCAGTGCTTAATGTGTTGTTTCTGACTGACATTTGTTCATCTATTTGATTTTAAGTTTTTCGGAGAAAATTCATCACCCAATAATTAAGTAGTCATTTCTTCTGAAAAATGTGCTATAGGTTCTAGGAACACATTAGAGTGAAAACTGAGGCCTGCTTACACTAAAATAATACAGTTATGAATCCTTTGATAAGCATGACAATTCAATTACATACTAACTTTCCTTAGAAGCTGGTTTAGACATTAGAGAAAGGAAAATTTGCTTTGAAAAAAAAAACTTGTAAATTAACAGTGTTCACTTTTTATTTTTCCTTTAGATATAAATAGATAATATTGTCAAGAAGAAACAATGAAATAGCCTAACATCATCTTTCAAATATATATCCAAAGAGGATTTATCCTTTCTGCCTAACATATCTGAAATAATAAAGGTTGAAAGCATTACACTAAATAAATTTTTCAGTATATGCATTCCTTGCTGTGAGGAGCTATTGAAGTAGAGAATATTGGAAATCTCACTCTATTTTAGTGATTCTTCTTGTCAAGTGTCCTGCCCCCACATACAATTAATGTTCTCACTAATAAAATGGCAAAGGGGAAAAAAAATAAAAATGTGTTCACATGAAAAGCTCCAATCTAGAAGTCCTTAGTTAGAGGAGGAGAAAAGAATCATAAAATAAAACAAAAACCTAAAGTCTAAGCTTAAAATAATACAACAAATCAAGTAAAATGATAGGCATACAAATGATATCACTACAAGAGTCAATGAGTTAAGTTTAATAAAAAAAAATTTTTAGAATTTATTACTGGTTAGCAACTGCACTTAAAACCTTAAACACATCCTTTTAAACACAACGTTAAAGTATGTGATTCAGTTTCAAAATATGGAGTTTATCTATTAAATAAAGATCCTGATAAATACTGCAATAGGCATATAATACACAGTAGGTAGATCAGAATTTTAGTGTATGATGCTACTTATAATTTAAATAGGCTTCTAGACAATTATATGAAAAGTGGTATGTGAAAATCACAGGTATCAGAAAAATTATTTTCAACGTCTATAAGCACTGGCATTGTTACATAATACTTGAAGATTTACAAATACATAACAACTTATTTGATTTGGTTCTGAAAACAACTCTGTCAGGTAAGTGCTATTATTATCCGAATCTTCTATTGATGAGGAAATTGGAGCAAAGAAGTTAAATGACCTGCCCAGTGTCACCCAGCTAGTAAATGAGTGCAGCAGGTTCAAACTCAGGTTTTCCTGACTTTAAAATCTAGCATTCTATCACGTAAGCCATGGACTCAGAACCAAGAAGTTCCAAGTTCAAACCCTGCCTCTGACACTGTGTGACTCCAACACTACCAGCTGTGTGACCCTGGGCCAGTCAAAGCCTCTAAATACTCTAGGCACTCTCCAAAATGGTGAGATTCAGAGGTGGTTCCAAACTGTACTGGTAGAGGGAGTTTCCTTATCTGGGAGTTCTCTCTACCAGTAAAGTAATAAGCCTTGCCCCTCTATCCATCTAATATACACAAACAATTCTATTCCCAAACCAGCCATTAACTAATGGTTCTACTAGTTCAGGCTGTGTGCAGTGGAGGGGCTACACGTACATAGATAACTTAGGAACTGTTAAGATACCAGAAAATTCACCATCTGGTAGATGGTTAGTACAAAAATTGAATCATCAGAGGTTTCATCAAATTAGAAAGTGAAATGTATGAAAAGCATCATTCCAAAAGCATGACAAATATAATAAAAACATGTCCCCAAAATAACTTAGAAAAACACTGAATGATCTCATAAACATTCATAATGATTTTTCTAAAATAACTAAACATTTCCTTAAAAATATTAAGCCACTATGAGCAGCAGTTGGTTGAATTACAAATATCAATACAAAGTCTAAACTGGGCTATATTGGGCCATACTAAAAAGTATTAGTGATATACTAAAATTTCAGACTATGAAAAAGAAACATTACTAATTATTTGATAAAAATTATAAAAATTTTTTTATAAAATGCTCTCTGCCTTTTTATTAATGTATAAAAAGTTTGATAACTACAATGTCTAAAAGAAATGTCAGATATATTTGGATAAATATTTCTTTAATTATTAAGCCAGGTGAATGGGTACTAAAACAAATCATAAGTTAACATTGTGAGTCAAACCTAATTATAATTCAGTCCAGTGATTTTTAACCCAGTAACTGTCACAGACCATTGTTCCACTAAAGACCGTTACAAGGACTACATTCCCACCCACCCCTATGTTGAATTTACCACCCAAATAATCTTTTGTTGTTTTTCTCAGCAATATGGAGAAGTAAATATGGAACAAAAATAACAGTGGCAATTATATTAGGTAAGTTTTAGATGCAAAATTGATGTCTGTTAGAAATTCATTTTTAAGCAGTAACATTAAGTTAAAGGACAAATGTTTTTAGCCTAAAAACATAAAAAATATGTAGCAGGTCATGTTCTTCAAGAGAAAATAAAGCAATATAACAGCAGTTCTCAGGTGTTCAAAATAAGTAACATCTCAACATACTTTCTATTTAATGAGAATGAGCTGAAGGGACTTTATGCTAATCAAAATAACCACCACAAAAATCATTACACATAACAGCCAATATTAAAATTAATATAACACAGTAATTTTATCTTTTCTCATGAAAACAGTTAATTTACATCATCTGTATTATGAAGAAATCTACTTACAACTGAATCTGCATCTGGGCATTCCCTATTTAGAAAGAAAAAGAAAAAAATCTTTTTAGGCATTTTCATATACCAGAATTAATTACTAATTATGTTTCAGCTTCTTTTTAAGGAGTACTTTAAATATAATCTTTTTTACTCAACTAAATTACTTGAAGTAACTGACATACCAAAATTTTTTAAATACTAAATGCAAACATATTCTAATGTTTAATGGGAAACTATTAGGCTAGAGATTTCAAAGACAGTTGAATCTTCAGAAAATACTAATTCAGACACGATTTAATCCAAGGGTGGGGAACCTGTGGCCTCAAGGCCAGAGTATACACATTTTTGACTGACTGTTCCCGGGCCAGTCCACAAAGGTTTGTTTAAGTCATAATACACCTTTAAACCTACCACTATTTCATTAAATCTAATCACAAAATTCATTCTCTAAGGGGCAGCTAGATGATGCAGTGGATAGAGCTCTGGCCTGGGAGTCAGGAGTACCTGAGTTCAAATTTGGCCCTGGACTCTTGACATTTACTAGCTGTGTGACCTTGGACAAGTCACTTAACTCCGACTGCCTTGCCAAAAAGCATAAAAAGAAAAAATTAATTCTCTAATACACAAATTAGGGTAAATGGAATAATTAACAGTATTCATGTAGCACTTTAAGTATGAAAAGTATTTTATATATATTTGTTCTTTTGGGCTATAAATCTGTTAATAATCTATAAACAAAATCTGGCCTGCCTGAAACAAAACTTTTATACCACTAAAAATTATTTTTCTTCTATGAATATTCTCTAATAGAACATACTGTTAAGGAAGTCAATAGTTTTAGAGTAACTGTCAAATAGATTTTAATCAAGCCTATTCATTTAATGCACCTAAAAATATTATCAATGAAAACCATTTCCCCAAAGATGTTATTTGTACCCATAATTTTACATACTGAATGTTCTATAGTATAAAATATATTCAACAAGCTTTTATTAAGCAACTTCTAGTGTGAGACATTATTATTTTAGGCACCAAGGACACAAAAACAAACAACAAAAAGAGGTCCTGTCTTTAAAGAGCTTGCTTTCTGTCATGGAATACACACAAAAGTAAATATAGGAACAAGAACTAGGAAGTCTGCAAAGAAGAGGTGGCTGATGAGAGGGGCCACTAGCCATGTTCCCCTGCTGGCTCTAGCATGTCAAATACAGTAACTTCCACATATGCCCTCTGCCCAAGATTACAGAGAATATGTGTGGACAGACATTATATTCAATAATAACCAACACTGGTGGCACTTTCACTTAATAATATTCACTTGTCACTCACTGGTAGAGGTTGGGGATTTGAACACTCCCCTTGCTTCTCAATGCCACTCTCCCCTACTGCTATCACTCAGTAACCTTCTCCTCCACTGAAGTTCATTTAATTCATATTTATCACCCAATTAAGATTCTAATAGCTGTTATCATTTATTTAGTATGTAAAGCCCTTCATAACCCAGCCTCTTCCTACCTTTTCCAGTCTTCTTATACCTTACTTCCCTCCATGTATTCCTCAATCTAATGACACTGGCCTCCTTGCTTTTCCTCATACAAGACACTCCATCTCTCCATTTTCACTGGCTGTCCCCATGCCTGCAATTTACTTCCTCTACATTTTAGCTTTTCTTCAAGACTCAGCTAAAGTTCCACCTTCTATAAGACATTGCTAGTTCTCCACAGTTCCCTCTCAGAGTATATCCAATTTATCCTGTGTATGTCGTGTGTGTAACATAGCTGTATGTTGTCTCCCCTACTAGTCTGTGAGCTCCTTAAAGTAGGGACTATTTTTTGCCTTTCTTTGTATCCCCAATGCTTTACACAGTGTCTAAAACACGGTATGCCTTTAATAAATGCTCGCTGACTTGACTCTGAAGCATTTGACACCGGTGAATCCTCCTGAATCCTCTCCTCTCTCTTGGTTTTCATGACATTGACCATTTCATGAAGGTTGTCCCCTCAAGGTTAGATCCTAGACCCTTTCTCTTTTCCCTTTATACTATTTTACTTGGTGACCTCATCAACTCCCATGGATTCAACTGTCATAAGCATCTCAATCTCAACATGTCCAAAAGAAAACTCTTCAGCTTTCCTGCATTCTTTCTCCCACCCCATTATGACAATCCTTATTATTGTTGAGGGCAATACCATCCCATCAATAATACAGGTTCCCAATCACCATGTCTTCCCTACCTCTTCACTCTCTGCATATATACAATCTGTATATGCCAAATCCTATACATACTTTTACAACATCTCTTATATAGGTTCCCTTCTCTCCACTCATATAGCTACCACTTTAGGTGAGGCCCTCATCACCACACCTAAACTACTACAATAGCTTTCTAATTAGTTTCCTCATATAATCTACCCTTCAGCTGCCAGAGTGATTTTCCTCAAGCACAGAATTGCCCATGTGCCTTCTCTTTCCTGACCTTCCTATCTCATTCTTCCCCCTACCCCTCCAAATGAGTTGTGTTACCTCTAAGATCAAATATAAACTCCTCTGTTTGGCATTTAAAACCTTTCACATTTATATACTGTATATATCTTATACGTAAAGATATATTATTTATATGTTGTCTCCTCCATTAGAATGTGAGTTCTAGAGTTCTAGTTCATCTAGAAAGTGAGGGCAGGAACTGCTTTTCTTTTTGCTTACACAATACCTGGGGCACACAGTATACACAAATGGTTTTTCACTGATTGTTCCTGGGCCAGTCCACAAAGCCTTGTTTAAGTCATAATAGACCTTTAAACCTACCACTATTTTATTAAATCTAACCACAAACAATAATCTCTTTCTATGAGAAAATATATTAGTTCCAAACCAAAGCACCAGGAAAAGAAGAGTGGGGGATTCTCCTAGCTCTAGCAGCAACTTCAGGAGAAAGCTAAATTCCATGGTATCTGGGATTAGGAGGCATCAGTGAAACTCTAACAGTATGTGTAACAGGGAGCACTTCTCACCACCTCCACGAGCTGGGGGAAGGGTACCTACAGAGACTTCAATGCTATAACACTAGTTTAATCATACCAAGTGTTATGAACTAGGGAAGAAAAAAGGGCATTAAGTCAAATTTGAGAGAGGCAAAATCTACAAAAAATACAGAAGAAGAAATTATACTTAATATACTTACACTGACTCTGCATCCTTTTCCTTCTTAATTATTCCTGACAAAGCGAAAGTCTTTCTTTTTCTTGGCTTTATCCCTTTAAAGTGAATGTTTATTGTCAACAGAGAATGAAGAATTATTCACTGGATGCTTTATCAGAGACATTATTTGAGTAACTTGTGAATCTTAGCACATACTTTATATTTAAAGCCTTTGATATGCATAAGAGAAGGAAAGAACATTTTTCTAAGACTATCACTTTTCTAAGAAAACCATTTTGATTTGATCACTACAAGGTCAAATCACGTCCTCTGGGTATACAATGACTACATAATAATCTTCTTTCTTTCATATATCAGGGTGACAATGCTGACCAATAATCAGTAGGACAGGCACTCCATAGCTGTTTCTAGTAGATTTGTGCTAATCCATCTCATACTCCTGTCCTGCCCCCTTCTGTTGGGACTACATGCACTTGAAGGCCATGAATGACCAGGGTTAATGGTCAATGGCACAGAGGAAGGTTATATGACCCACATGCAGAATCAACCTATTAAAATGGTTAGAGCTTTAACCAACTGGTTATATGTACTCATTATAACACAGAAAGGATAATACTGGTATTACCCTTGTTCAATATCACTGTCATAAACTGCAACTCAGCAATAAATATCAACATTTGTTTTCATAATAAATTGGATCTTCATCTTTGTTTCTTTTTACACATCAAAATGAATGTTCTTTAGAATCTATTATATCAACTTAACCTAGGATCTAGGATCTATGGTCTTTAGGAGAAAAAGTTTTTTACTTATGTAACATTACCAAGATGACATATTAAAAGTTTAGACCTTACATTTGTATAGTACTTCATGGTTTTCAAAGCCTTTTCATATATGTTTATCATTTTTTCTTCATCATGTCCCTCAGAGATAAGGAAAGCTAGTAATATTGGTCATTCTCATTTTGCAGATAAGAAAATGGAACTGAGAGCTTAAGTGACTTGCTAACAATTGAAGATATCAAAAAATGAAATGGGTTGCTTTAGAAAGTGCACTCATTGGAAATGCTGCAGAAAGCAACCATGATTCAAGTGGGAATTGGGCTAGATGATTTTCCCATTCTATGATCTATAAACTTGGGCTAGAACCTAAGTCTCCTGATTGCTATTCAGTGCTTCCTCAAACTACACAATTCTGTATTATTAAAACATAAAACAGTAAACATTTTATACTATTATATATTTATATACTAGTTACTTTATAATTTTAATATTCATATAATTCTAAAATATTACTTTTGTACAATGGAGGGAAGGAAAAAATAGTGTACATTTAGAAACAGTATTAATTCCTGCCATTTATATAGTAATAAAAGGTTTGCAAAGTGCTTTACAAATGTGCTCTCATTTGAATCCCACAACAACTCTTATTACCCCCAATTTACATGTAGAAACTTGAGTGGTTAAGTGACTGACAGTGTCAGAAGTAGGACATGAACCCAAGTCCTTCTTTCTGACTCCAAGTTCAGCACTCTAGGCAAATATACACAACAAATCTTCCACAAAATATGCTGTATTTGGGCAATAAGTTAATACTTTCTTTTGGCAATTCAAAAATCTATTTGTGAGGAAATAAAGATAAGGTGCTGCTAACTTTCATAGCATGTTAGGGTGAAATATTCTTTTTTTCCTATAACTACTCCCCTTGCTAGGACTTTTGTTTGTAATTACCCTTTTGACGTTCTAATAATCCCTAATGTTCATCTGTTTGAGGAGAAAACTAATAGGTTGCTAAGATTTAAGGGGTATTAACTTGTTAAATTCTAGTGCGATAACATAATTCATCATTTGTAATTTACCTTCAACTACGCTAGCAGCATCACATTCTTCAAATTCAATAAGGCCTGGGGGGAAAAAAAGAGCAAATTTAGTAGCCTAGCAGAAAATACTAATCAAAACACAGCAGATCAAAACGCTATTTTTAAAAGAAATTCCTAATATTTTTCCAATTTTTAAATGTTAACTAGTTAATATTTAAAGAAATGAAATTATACTAACATTGCCTTGTTAAGCACTTTCTACATATAAAACACTACTTTGACAGGCAAATAGATTTTAAACTCCTTAAGGTAAGCGACCTTGTCTTATTTCTTAATCTCTTGAAGAGTACAGTATATTGCACTTTGCACTAATAGTTGCTTAATACATGTTCATTTTAAAAAGAGATATTAGAAGACCTGGTGTCTGCCTTCAAGGAGTTCATAACTTAGCTGGAGAGAAAGGACAAATTACAATACAAGAAAGATAAAATATAGCAGAATATGGTAATGCTAAACAAACTACAAATGGTTCAGAACATCAGACAGAAGATTATGGGTTCATTCCATATTGAAAGGCTTAACTGAGGAAAGGGATTTTAGTTAGGCCTTGAATAAATAATACAGTATCACAGAAGGGAGAAAAGAATTCTAGTTAAAGAGAAGAATTGTGAGTAAAGGCGGGAAAGCACATAGCTTGCCTGCAGATAAGATCAGTCTGGTTAAAGAAGATGTATAAATGAAAATTTTTTTTTCAAAAGATAGTTCCATATGAAAATGTTGATAATGCTCATCTATTTTGAATGAAATAGAAAACTCATGAAATTCAAACAAATCTGTGGAAAAAATGAGCCACAGTGCCATTTTTAAGTGATCACTAGAACAATCCATTAGGATAAGAAAATGAGAAATTAGTTTACTCAAAATGTAAATAGAGGATAATGTATGAATTTGCCATTGGTTCTCTGCTAAGATACCAGATAAAGATCCATTAGCAAATTCCTTAGCATGCATTTTCATAGATTTATTATAAAGAATATCCATTAGCTAAACAGAAGACTGACTACCGGTATGTGACCATATTGACTAAAATCTCTTTCCCACCTGACAAATGCAAATATAAAATTGGAAAACTATTAAAATTCAAAAGGGATTATTCAGTGATGAGTACTAATGGATGAAGTGAACAGAAGAATTTAATTCAAATAATCCAGCTGACAAGCAAGATCCTAATTAATAAACTGTCACTTACCTCTGGGCCTCTGTTGTTCTACAGTAAAATAAGGGGGTTGAATTAGATGGCCCTAAGGTCCCTTTCAGCTTTAAATCCATAATCCTAATACTTTTGCTACTTAATTTTTAAAAAGAAAAAATGTTCATATTTCATAGTACTATGAAAAATAAAAAATTAATACAGAAAATAGTACTGTGAAAAAAGCAATATTATTTATTTCAAAGAATTTGTTTTTATGTCTATGCTACAATTTTCAATATTAGGAATTATTAAGAAATTGGCAACTGGCAATGATTAAATTCCTTTTATCAGATAAGCCTAGATAATGCCTTTCAGGTTAGAAAGCTGTGTCTGTGAGTCAGCACTGATGTGTTGACAAATTCATTAAGTCAACTTGTTATAAAACGATTAAAAGTTAGATGTATTTGACAATGAAAAACTTTATATTTGCATGGTTTACTTAGTCCAGACCTAGAGGAAATTTGTCATGAAGATAAATGGTCTAAGAACATCTCTAGTGGAGAAGGAATATATAAGACAGGAGGCACGTCACTGGAGCAGAGGACCCAATGAAAAGCTGCTTCTCTGGAGTTATTAATATAGGTGAACTTTGACCATCTTAGCTGCATCCTAGCAACTTCACAGTATCACTTTTCCACTTAATTATATGATTAATACTAAACCTATTTTGCCAAATAAGCCTGAAGTAAAGAGAGACCATAACAACTGTTATCAGGCAAAAACTCTCTCTATATCTGTTACAAGAGCACACAGTTTGAATGAGTCCAGGAATTTCAATTTAAAGGATTGCAAGAATATGGACTCAAAGTAAAAAACTACTGTGCTGTGCTGGTACTTGGTCCTTAACAAGAGATAAAATTGATCAACATGATTACTTAAGTTATTTTAGTACCATTTTCTAATGTTAATAATTGACATAATATCCATACATAATTCTGGCAGCTCTGAATGTAGCCATGAAAATATGGCCTTTAAGTAGTCACTGATGGTGGATTCTACAACCTCTCCTACAGCCTGGGGTATTTTTTTGGACCATTTGGTCATGAAATTCTTCCTTAAATTTAAACAAACTTTCCAAATATATTTTAAGCTTGTTTTCTCTTACTCATTCCTTTCTGAATAAATATTTACATGTATTTTAAACAGTTTTAAAATCACCCCATCCCTAGCCTCTTAGTCATCTTGTCAGTGAATCTTTAACCTTTCCTTCTAAAGCCCGTTTGCCAGCCTCATCATTTTGGTTGCTTTATTCTGCCTCTTATCAAGTCCAACATACTTTTAAAGCTTTTCTATATAAAGAAAATATAATTGAATAGGCTACAAAATAATTTTTTTTCAAAACAGACATCACTTTTAAAACAAATGTAAAAGCTTTTTCAAGACAACTGAATACAAAGGGAAAACCTAATATGTGAACAAAACCATTTTAAAGTTGTTCATATGTTTGTTATCTGCACTTATAAAGATATATGTTGTGTGTATAAGTAATTATAGACAGTTCTGGTTGCTGATTTTTAAAGTTCAAAAATACTCATTCTGACATTAAACTGTGTGTAAAAGGATTTTTAAAAATATATATGCTTCACATGCTGCTTCAAGGGCTGAGGTTGGCGTGCCTGGCTCAGAGCCAGTCAGCAGCTCAGCTGGACATCAATGCACATTATGACCTCCCTTACAGTGTGTCACTTCTGAATTGTTTCTGAAGTAGAAAGTTTATTCAACCTCTCTCTCAAAATCAGTGGACCGACTATCATTCTGCTATTTAATCAAAGGAGGACAGGTTATTTTTCTGACAGTACTAAAGCCAGAAAGCAATTCCTAATGAATAGTTTCATAAAAGTGGAATTTCAACTGTTTTAGCCTCAATTAATCCTTCTGTCAAAATAGATGACTGCTCTAAGGGCTTAGATGTTAGGCTGAATCACAAAGGTCAATTTAACATGTAAACAAGCAAACAAGCTTTGTTCCTAACATCTGATGTTGTTTCAAGCTTACTTTCCTAAAGAAAAATGTAACAAATTTTAAAGATAAAATCAAAAGAACAAACCTAAGAAAAGCAATCACCCACAATAATATAATGCTTTGATTCCCAATGGAAAAAAAAAAAGCATCAATATCCTTCCAAGAAAACAAAACAGAAAGAATAAAATTTAAAAAAAATTTTTTTAATCACAAAAGGAATATTAAAGGAAGAATAAAGAACTATTAGTTAAACTACCACTAGTGAATCAAATTCCCCAAGCACAAGACACATGAAGGCAAACTATCCTTCATTATTTAAGGACTATGTCAACACCCCAATATTAGATCTATACCACAAAAAGCAGATATCTTGTATCTTCATGTACTGAGATTTGACTAGAAAATCTTTGATCCACTGGATTAAAGGTTAAGTATTAAACTGGATTCATCCTAAGAGAACAAAATGGATGACAATGACAGACTATAAGAGCTCATCCTGGGAGCTGTCAAGTCAATAGAAGTAACTACATTTTTAAGCCTGCTGATCAACTTGTGGAATCCATTCCATGACCCTCGGACTGTAGGGGAAGATTGGACCACATCTTAAAATATAAAACAAAAAAATCATTAGGTTTCAACTTCCCTGCCAACCATCAAATCAGTTGAAAGGAATTTATATCAATTGAATTGGATTGAAAGGCATTTATATTAATAAATGATCATCTGCACAAGTAGCAGGTTATGCTCCAATGCAAAGTTGGAATTGAATCCATATACTAGAAACCAGGAGTAGAAAAGAAAATTTAGATCCTAGAATCTACTTTTGCCACCAATGTCATTTACTCAGAAAATTTCAAGTGCTGATGAGGAAAGGAAGAAATTAGTTAATACTGATCCAATCACCTTCTGAGGCAGAGTCTCTATCCTTGTTTCCCAGGACTAGAACTGGACTAGCAGTGGGTAGAAGTCATCTAGAGGTTATCCACTGCCTGAGTGCAACAGGTAAACCTGGTTCAAGTAACAAAGCATGAGGATGAGGAACCAGGAAAATGCTGATAGTTTTGAAATCTGCCCAAACACTTCAATGACTAAGGAGCAAATTTTGCTTATGTAGGAAAATTCTTGACCTCAAAAACTGAAATCACAATTGTAAACTACAAAATATGGCAATATGTTCTTCAACTACAAGTTAAAGAAAACATTTGTAGCAAACCTACTATCAAAGATTCTATATAGGACACTGATTAAAAAAAAGAATACAATAAGCAAAAGGAAGAGCCAGGAAACACTTGTGGCACTTTGTTCTTAAAGTATACTGGCATACAATTTGCTCAAAGGCCTGATTCTGAAGATAACACAAATTAAGAAGGAACTGACAACTGTTAATTTAATCAAAAGATCCTTGTTAAATCTGTATAACTATGTATGGCATCTATTGCTACATTAGTGATATGTATTTATCTGGGAAGGAGAAACTATTAAGGGCTTGAAAGATTCAAAAACTGTAATGAGTGGTGCTTGATAATCTGGCACCCACTCATTAGACTGGAATTTCCAGTTAAGCAATGGGCTATGTGCCCAGTTACCCATTAGCCATCTGCCCAGAGGTAGTATGGGGCAGTGGAAAGAGTACTGGCACTGCAATAAGAGTACCCAGATTCAAATCATGTGCTCTTTATGCTTAGTACCTGTGTGGCCTTAAGCAAATCATTTAACCTCCTTGGGCCTCAGTTTCCATATTTGTAAAATGAGAGGGGGAACCAGGTGGCCTATGGTGTCCTTATAATTCTATGATTTCATGAATTGAAGAGCTGTACTCAAACTACATCTCAGAGGTTTCCTTGTAAACGTCATGATTCTTAGTACAATGCTCTTTTGGTTATAACTCTGATTAACACGATGACTAACCACAATTCCAAAGGACTCATGATGAAACATGCTATCCACCTCCAGAAAAAACCGAGGGACTCAGAGTGGAGGCTGAAGCATTTCTTTTACTTTCTTTTTTTGAGGGGTGCATGGGTAACGTGAGAATTTGTTTTGCATGTCTATACACATTCGCAATGATTTTTATTTTTCTTGACTTCTTAACTGGCAGAGAAGAGAGAAGATCATTTGGAACTGAAAATAACATAAAACTGAACTTAAAAAAAAAAGATAAATGTGCAGAGACCTGTAATGTGTGATTCACCTCTGACTGACCAAGAATTATATGAAACCTTGTTTTTACCTGAAACCCCTAACCATAGCTAATGATGACACATTCTAAAGATAAAAGTTTGAAATTATTAAGAAAACTTTACCCTTGCAACTCACCCTCTATGTATTCCAAAAGAACAAAATAAACCTTACTTCTACATTCCAAAACACACATTTTTCAGTGGTGTAGTTACCACCTACATGAATTTAGAGGGCAACCCTTCTTAATGCCTTAGTTTTTATTAGTTGCTGTGGCTAAAAAAAATCCATCATCTGATGGTCAGTCTTTCAAGGCTGAGTCTTTTCACCAGACCCCTACAAGCCTTTCCACTTTGAAATGACCCATAAGAAACATGTGCTATCCCAGCATGGACTTAGAGATCCTAAGGTTATCTCCACACCATAATGAAACATCAGAGCAATACCTGAGTAGAGGGAAAGGTACCTGTTCTTTCTCTTTTTTTAAATTTTAAACTTAAATACAAAACAAGAAAAAAAACATTTCCATGTACACATGAAAACATAAGATTCAATATGAAACAATAAATTTCCATTTCATGAAAACCTACGTAACAAATCCTACACACTTTTCAAAACAACCCAGCTTCTCTGTGCTTCCTTCTGGGTTTTCTTTTGTTCTCTGCTGTACACTTATTTTATTTTTCTTCTGTCTCCCCACACCGCCCCCCCCCGAGAAGACTACAATTAAATGCAAATATATAGACATATACATACATATCTATAAACATACACATATTTATATACATACACACACACACATACATATATGTAAGACCACGCTACGCATACTTCTATTCGTCAGTTTTCTCTGGAGGTAGACAAAAAGTTCCTTCATAGATCCAAATCTTTCCATGTTTTTCTAGATCAATCATCATTTCTTGCATCACAAGCATCACAGCAATATTCCATCACAATCATATTTCACAACTTTTTTTAGCCATTCCCCAACTGAAGAGCATCTATCTTTTAAACAATCTGACAGGTGTAAGATGATAACTCAAAGTTATTTTAATTTACATTTCTCTAATCAATAATAATTTAGAGCATTTTCTCATATGATTATACACAGTATTGATTTCTTCACTGAAAAACTGTCTGGTCATATCCTTTGATCATTCATCAATTGGGGTATGACTTATTTTATACTGTCTAGTTCTTTTAAATGGTCTAAAACAGTATTGAATAATAATGGTGACACATAGTGGTTTCCCTATTTTTCTCTTTTAATTAAATCTATTTTAGCTTTAACTTTGTCTGAGATTGTGACTACTATCCTTGATTTTTTTACATAATAAATTCTACTCCAATCCTTTATTTTATCTCCGTATGCATCTCTCATTTTTATTGTGATTCCTTAAAGTGACATACTATTTAGATTTTTAATCCATTCTGCTATCCATTTCCATTTTAAGGGTAAATTCATCCCATTCACATTTTAAGTTATAATTACTTGTGTATTTCCCTCCATCCTATTCCTCCTCATTATCCTTCTCACACTATTTTATCCAATCCCTCCTCAGTAGTTTAATTTCACTAGCCTAATTTATTTCTACCAGCTACCTTGCCTTCCTATTCCTTAATCCACCTACCATTCCAGGAATCTCTCCCGAACCTCCACCTTAATCTACCTCAGAGTTTCTCCTTTATCCCCTCCTCCCTCCCAATTTTTTAATCTAAATCACTCTTATAAAAGTCCCTCCCTTGTCCTATCCTCCTAACAGGGTGGGGAATCTACCTGTGGGCCTACCCATTTCCAATGAGTAAGGTTCTAGCACTACCAGCCCTTTATCCCCACTTGCTTCTTCTGTATCAATTCTTCCTTTTATGCCTCACTTGTATGAGATAATTACTCATTTTTATCTCTCCCTATAAAGTTTTATTTTTCAGAATTACCCCATCATATACAGCTCAGCCCAAGCCTTTCTTTCAAATTGCCCAAATAATGATGAGTCATAAGAGTACTGATAACATTTTCACATATAAGAAGTAAATAGTTTGACCTTAATAAGTCTTTCATAATTGGTCTTTAATGTTTATCTTATATTTCTCCTGGATTGTAGGTGTCAAATGTTCCATAAAGTTCTGCTCTTTTTGTCACAAATACCTGAAATTCTTTCAATTCATGATACATCCATTTGTTTTTTCCATTCAGAATTACATAACCCCAGTTCTTTTGCTCTATGAAATATAATGTTCCAAGACCTGCAGTCAACATAGAAGCTGCTGGGTCTTGTGTAATCCTGACTGTAGCTCCATTATACTAAATTTTTTTTTCTTGTTGTTTACAATATTTTCTCCTTAACCTGGGAGCTCTCAAACTTGGCTATAATATTCCTATAAGTTTGTCTTCTGAGATCTCTTTCAGGTGGTTATTGGATTGTTTCTATTTCTGCCTTGTCTTCTTGTTCTAGAACTTCAGGACAATTTTCCTTAATAGTTTCTTACAATATTGTATCAAGATTCTTTTTTTAATTGTATCTTTCAGGTAGTCCAACAATTCTTATATTGTTTCTCTTCAATCTGTTCTCCAGATCAGTTGTTTTTCTCATAAGATGTTTCATATTCTTTTTTTTTCCATTCTTTTGATTTTTTGATTATTTTTTGATGTCTCATACCATCCTTAGCTTCCCCTGGCCCAAATCTAGTTTTCAAGGAATTATTTTCTTCCTTAAGTTTTTCTCTTTTTCTAGTTGGTTGATTTTTTTTCATAATTTTCTTTATTTTCTTGGACTGCTCTTATTTTTTTCCCCTAATTCTTCCTTGATGTCTCTTATTTGATTTTTAAAGTCCTTTTTTAAGTTCTTCCATGAACTCTTTTTGGGCTTGTAACCATTTGACATTTCTCACTAAAAAAGGAGTGGCCCACTGTCTTCCTCTAACTATGAACTCAGATCTTCTCTAGCCCCACAGTAGCTATCTATGGTTGGGTTCTTTCTCCTTTGCTCACTCATTTTTATTTTTATTTTATTTTTAGCAGCTTATTTTTATAATGATTCTAGTCCCAAGGTGTGGGGAATGATGCCCCAAGTCTTTTAGGTCCTTCTTACTGTTATTTTCTGAGCTTTGTCCTGGGCCCAACTTTGGAAACTCCTACCACCCCTTGGCCAAGGCCTGGGCCCCCAGCCACACTGTCCCACAAATGCTCTTGCTCCTTGTAGTCTTTTTGATAGTTTCAAACTTCAACTGTCCTCTCTTCCTTGAACTGAAACCAGGGACTCTGCTCTCCTCCAAGGGTCCACTGCCAGCATGATCTGAGACCCTCCGCTACTGCACTCACCAGATGTGTGCTAGCTCCTCCCCCACAGTGGCAGCCCAGCCAAGGACGCATCTGATTGGCAGAGATGACCTTGTCAGTAGTGTCCCTCAACAATGGAAGGTCCTTTAGTCTTCTCCTACTCAACCACAATCCCCTACACTGTCTGTGAGGTGAAAGTTCCAGAGGCTGAGGCTGCCTCATACTCAGCTGCCCCCAGAGCTTTTAATTTGTAGATTCCTTCTAGTGTGCCTGGAGGTGTTTGCACTTCACTCAGGCCAAACCTCCATCCCTGGAGGTCAAGTCTTTCCTGGGATCTTCTCAAGATGTCTTAGGAGGACAAATGCCTTACTCCCAATTTTTTTTTTATTTCTGCTGCTCTATGTTCACTTTGAAGCCATGTTTCATCTTTTTTGTGGAGGAAATTTGGAAAGCCTAAGTTTTCTGACCTACCACCATCTTTGCAGAATCCTCCTGTACCTGCTCTTCTCAAAGGTTTCTCCTCTAACTTATGCTTTGGATACTATACTCCCACCCAGTGAGGAACCTTGCTCTAACTTTATCTTTACCCTTTTGAGTTAACTTTACTCTCTCTTTTCAATGATTTCTTGAATTGTGATTTTAAACATGCCCAAATTAAATACCTACCATAGAAAAGGAAAAAACCCACCTCTGGCTACCCCTTCAAATCTCCAATTATGATCTCTATTTTCTGTGATTGAACGGAGGGGTCATAGTCCTATTCTACATCAAAATACCTAAATGAACAGCTCTGTGTATGTGTGTGTGTGTGTGTGTGTGTGTGTATCACTGAACAGTTAATTAAAGAATAGTCTACTCCCATAATTTTTATTATTTCAACACCACTCATTTGTATTTTGAAACACCGCTCATTTGTATTCTGAGAGCTCCAGATCCATCACACTACTCTCTTACTATCTTCCTACCCTAATGTATGAATAAAAATGTGTGTCTATGTGTGTATATATTTATACATATATAGATTTATGTGCAGGAAAACATTCCTATGCATAAATATACCTATGTACATAAGGATAAGGCATAAAGATACCTATGTACATAAGGATAAGGAGAAAGACAGTTTCTACAAATACGCTGATAGGTGTATATGTATACATAAAATGCATATAAATATGTTTCTGTGTGTATATGTATATACACACACATATACATGTATACATATGCATGTTTGTGTATATACACATGTGTATATATATATGTATGTTTATAAAATACTATTTAAACCAAAAGCACAATGTGGATGTCAGCTGTTATTATTATATAAAATCTTTTTTCTCTCCAGAAATACCAACGATCTCTGTTCTGACAAAATGTAATGATTTCTTTTCAACTTTCAATTGCACCTAACACCACTAAATCTCTAATTCCCCTTTCTTAGAATTCTCCTGGACTTGACACACTTATACATGCTTTGTCTTCCTACAGCTTTTATTCCTTTGCTGGATCCTTTTCCGCCCCTAGCCTTTTAACCTAGCCATCTACTACTCTACTCCCTCCCTTCCCCCATCAAGTTTAATTCTTGGCTCCTATTCTCCCTTTATATTAATTCCTTTAAGGAGTTATTTTAAATACCATCTGTAGGATTCCAAAATTTACATTCTCTCCAGTATACACTTCACACCTTAAATGTTTTTCAAAAATATCTTGTCTTTCAAAATGGTACTTTCCCATTACTGCCAAAAATATTCCCACTATTCTTGAAGTACCTTAGGCTCAAAACCTTAAGCCATGATTTACTCCTCTATTGTTAGTCTCCTACATTCTATCCATCACCAAGACTTGTCAATTCTTCCTCTAAAATGTCTCTCATATTTTCCATTTCAATTTCATTTCAACTGCTGCAGTCCAGGTCCTCAATGTCACACGTGGCTTACCACAATCTCCTACTTGATGTTGTGTTTCTGGTCTTTCTTAGTTCCAGTTGGCCTACGTGTAGCTGCCAAAATAATTTTTTTTCAAATTGCCTGCTTCCCTTCTTTCCCCTTCCCTTGCTCTTCTTACTTTCCCTTACAATAATCCGTTAAAAAAAAAGGGGGGGGAGACAGCTAGGGGGTGCAGTGGGTAGAGTATTGTGCCTGGAGTCAGTCAGGAAGACTCATCTTCTTGAATTCAAAGCCGGTCTCAGACACTTACTAGCTATGTGACCCAGGGTAAGTCACTTAACCCTAATTGCTTCAGTTTCTTCATCAGTAAAATGAGCTAGAGAGGGTAAAGGCAAACCACTCCAGTATCTCTGCCAAGAAAACCTCAAATGGGGTCACAAAATGTTGGACACAACTGAAAAATGAACAAACAACAATAATAATCCAGCACTGTTAGGGAGAATTATCACTCTTGGATACAAGATATTTCCTGGTGAGTTTAACCTTTACAGAATGAAATATTTTATAAGTCTTTTGTGGAAATATTTTCTCCTTCTAAAAAAGCATGCTGAAAATAAATAAATAGTGTGGGATAGAATTTAATGGGTACCGAACCCAAGAGGAGTTCTAAAACTTTCTGCAGGAAAAAAGCTAGTTCTATGCAGAAAAAAGCTAGTTTTACCCTGCAATACCACTACTAGAACTGTACTCCAAAGAGACAAAAAAAAAAGGACCTACATATGTACAAAAATATTTATAGCAGCTTTTTTTTTTGTAGTAGCAAAGAATTGAAAATTGAGGGAATGCCTATCAGTTGGAGAATAACTGAACAGGCTGTGGTACATATATGATTGGGGTGAAAAACTATTGTGCCATAAGAAATGATGAGCAGAATGGTTTCAAAAAAATGTGGGAATATTTATATGAACTGATGCAAAGTGAAGTGAGCAAAATCAGGAGAACACTGTACAAAGTAACAAAAATATTCTAATAATGACCAACTGTGAAAGACTTAGCTACTTTGCTCAACATGATGATCCAAGACAATTCTAAAGGACTCATGATAAAAAATGTTATCCACCTCCAGAAAGAGAACTGATGAGCTGTGAGTACAGCCTAAAACACATTTTCCCCCACTTGCCTTATTCTTCTTGCCTTTTTTTTTTTTTTGCAACATGGCTAACACAGAAATGTTTTATACAACTTCATATGTATGTATAATTGATATCATATTGTCTGCCTTCTCAATGGGTGGTGGAGGGGTTGGAGGAAGGGAGAGAATTTGGAACTCGAAATAAAAAACACGATAATATAAAGAAAAGAAAAAAAGGTTTGTTCTGTCCTGCTGCTCATAAACTAATATACTAGCTATTACATATGTAACAAGCCCAATTTACTACATCATAACTTTTTCTTCATCCTTTCATTTTTATAGTATTGTCTGCCATATCTTCTGCAACACAGATAGATAGATAGATGGCTGATGGTCATTCACCCATTCCAACTACAGGCACAGTCCATGTGTTCTATCCCAACATCCTCTGTGGTCTATACCCACAAGATGATTCTATCTTTTGTCTCTTTCTCATTGGCCCTCTTTTCCCTCACTTTCAGAGTCTACTACTTACTGCCCATCCACTACTTTAGCACTTGGTTCCCTTTTCTCTCTACTTTGTTTTCCCTTGTCTCTTATTGTTTGTACTTATTCCCATGGTTCTCAAATTTCCCACAAGAAAGATGACCTTCGCAGACATTCTCTGTGATGGTCAGTAGTCCTATCCATTTAGTAGACAAACCAATCATGTGTTCTCACCTATTTTCACTGTTCCCTGATATTCATAGGATGCTTTCTGTGCCACCAAAGATCACCTTTAACTTAGTTTCAGCAGGCTAAAGCCATTATGAACACCTGAGGGCTCCAAAAGTCTACTCTCTGCATGAGGTATTATTACACAATTATTTATTATAAAGTTGAGTGTAAAGCAAAATATGTTACATATAACTAGGTTATTACAGAAACATCAATTCTGGCAAATTTGGGCATCTCTGCTTATTCTTGTAAGAGTATAATTTCTTTCTCTAATCTCATTGATGATTGTTTCCCAAGTATTTTTTTTCCAACATAGTTCTCGTCAAACATTCTAGAAACTAAAAGTTCTTAGTTGGAAGCCACAAATCTCTATTACTTACAACATGGTACTGAAAGTACACATACTGTTTTATAAGTAGGCTTTTTACTATAGATAATGTACAATTGCTCTACATTTTTCCTCTTAATGAGTTATTTATTTTGACAAAAAAGAACACAGATATGCTGACTTAAATGGATACGACAGTGCTCAGTAAAGTTAATGAAATGAGGAAACGCAAAAGGGCTGGAAAATATCCAAAAAAGAAGAACCATGAATGTGGTCAAAGGTCAGCTTGGCTGCTGGGATATGTATGACAAGGTCTGTTATGGTCTCTTCCAGCCAAGAGGGCTGCCTAATTAGGAAGGAGACCACCAAGTTCCCATATACTTTACTCCACTAAAACCTTTGTAAGTTTTCACTAAACCAAATAATGATCAAGAAATCCAATAAGAAAATATAAGTAATTTCTTCTACTCCAGGACTTCACAAAAGGTCATACAGAAGTCATCATGAAAAAACAACAGGAAAGGAGGCTGCCAGCAAAGCCAATGCCACCACAGGGTGGCCTAGCAGTGGTGACTGGATATGCCAGGGGCCTTATAGCATGGAAGGGAAGGAAAAGGAAGGGAATAATCATTTAAATAGTACCTATGTGCTAGGTACTGTGCTAAGCACTTTTTACAAATATTACCTCATTTTATCCTCACAACAACCCTGGGAGGTCAGTGCTATTATTATCCCCCCTTTAACAGCTGAGGAAAGTGAAGTTAAGTGATTTGCCCAGGGTCACACAGGTAGTAAGTATCTGAAGCCAGATATGGACTCGGGTCTTCCTGACTCCAGGCCGTTACCAGCCAGTGCTCTACTCACTGCGCCACCAGTTGCCGTCTAGCCTGTAGGTACTCTGCCTGGAGTAGAGGGCTCCCCTGAGAAAGCCACAGGAGGCTGCAGAAGCGCCATAAAGTAGTGGCCAAAGGTTCCTGAATAATTCCATAATGACAACAGATGTTCCACAAGGATTATAAGAAGAAATGAACAAAAGGAAAATTAGATAAAAGCTCCAGAGGAAAGAATTAAAAGGATAAAAAGTAACTTAGAAAAGTAGTAAACTCTACCCAAAATATGGACTCCCTGAAAACCAGAATAAACTAAACAGAAAAACAACTATGAAAGACTTTAACAACTCTGATCAATGCAATGAACCACCATGTCACCAGAGGATCCACGATGAAGTACATCTTGACAGAGAGAGGTGATAGGCAAAAGGTACAGAAAAACATATACTTTTTAAAACTGCCACTACGTGAATTCTTTTTTGCTTGACTATACTTATTGCTACAAAGGTTTCCTTCTGTTTCTTTTTTTGGTTTTATTCAGTAGGGAGTCAGGGACAAGGGAATATTGGCTGTAATGATGACCCCAAAATAGGGTCATTGTAACATTTTTAAAAATGCACACAAGAAAACGGAATGAAACTCAGAAGGAAGCACAAACAGGATATTTTGAAAGGAACATATAAAACTTATTATGTTCTTTTTTAAAAAGAGCAAATGAGTTTCATATTTAATCCTCTTTTGGTGTTCCATTATATGTATGTAAATGCTTTTTTTGTACTTAAATTCAAAATAAAAAATTCTTAAATAAAAACAAGATCTATCACGACAGAAAAACATAAATTTTCCAAAATGATACCAGAACCATAATGCATCTGTTTAGTCATAACAGAATTTTTTAGCAAATATGTTACAGTAAAAAACATTGCCGTATTTCATAATGACCAGTGTTAAAAAGAAACAGGGCAATATTTTACTTAAAAATTAACCATAAGAAAGTCACTAAGTAGAACATAAACAGATTTCAAGAACAGAGAAAAATAAACTTTTAATTCTCCCAAACTACTTCACAATCAATATTTTATATCAAAGAGTAAATTTCTTTTTAAAAAGTGAGTAGTTATGTTTCAAAACAAAGAGAGACAGGCTAATTTTTAAATATATACAAACCCACATTTAAGATTTTCTATTAAAAAAAATCTATATATTGACAAAGATTATATTAAAATCCTTTGGGGAAGAGATAATCCACTAGAGGGCACTCTTGCAAAGCAGACAGGGTTCAAATGTTAGTTTATGACTACACTGAACCATGGGTAAAATACTTCCTGTAAGAGAACTTGATATTAATTCTGTGCCCCATTCTTCCCTACAATACCCATGAATAAAGTTATAATTATAATGAAGTTATAGTAAATGAACAGGGAGGGAGGTTTGGAAGAGAGTAAGGGTGAGGGTCAGGGGATGGGTACTAAAATGTCTCAATCTTTCTCTCTTGAATATGGGAACACATAGTGAATAACACCCAGTAACAATTATAGTTATGACTGCCAAAGCAGAGCAGTAAATAGAATAGTAATGGTTAGCTCCTAATTCCAAGCACATGACTAAAACATGGTTAAATATTCCCACAGTCCTCCAACAAAATGACTCTTTAGATATCATGATGAACCACAGAAGAAGAATGTTCCAATACATAACAGCCAAATAATGAAAACAACCTAAATACATAGGACCAAATCTCCTTTCTATTATCTACACTGTTAGAGCTTTCAAGGCAGCTATGATATGATTGTCAATAGGTTTGGCTGAATATTAGCACAGGTAAAAAGCAAAAAACGGGAATAGAGAGGAGATGGTGTCCTTTTAAGTTTCTGAAAGGTAGTTGCAAAGTTTAGAGCTAGTAAAATATTTATTAACGTATACTTTTTAAAAATTCATCAAACTGAACTAAAATAATATTCCTTTTTTTAGCCTAAATCATTTTATTAGCTTGTTTGCCACGTACTTTATGACATCTTTGGTTATATTAATAAATTATAAATTATTTCAAACTTCCTTTTGTAACTAATTCTATATATCTTTATTTTTCCCTTAATTTTCAGGAGAAACAACATAATGAAGTGCAAAAAGAACAGTTGTTTCTGAATATGTGCTAATTAGCCACTAATATGCGATATGCTAAAAAACAAACAACATACAAGTGCCCTACCCAGGGATTTCTCATGCTTAAATCCTCTACATAGGCCTAAATAATATCTATGGTTAACAAAGGTTTAAGGCAGAGGCAGGAAAAATAAGGAAGAGGGAGGGAGAAATAACACCGAGGGCAGTGGAATGAGAAAGAAAAAAAAGAATACATAGGGTGTGACATGGTAAAGGGACACCAAACACTACTGCTATAGATTGTCTATCCCTGCTCTGAGCAAGGCTTCAAACCTAATGAAATAGAAGCTTGATTTAGAGACTAGTCTAACGTTCCAGTTTTGTTCTGGTTCAATAATTTAGGAAAAATACTAGGGTTCCATTCTAGTTCAAATTGCTTTACTAAGGTTTTTTGTTGTTCTTCAAAAAAAAACACAGGTAAGATCATAGTTTTACAAAGTAATGATATTTGAGATCAGTTCAGTTTAGGGTTCAGCAAACTAATGTGGTTAATTCTGTTTTCTATTTAACAGGTCAGTTCAAATCCCTGGTTCTAAGGCATCATTCACTCATCTGTACCTCTCTTTACTTTACCCTACAAGTTCAATTCAAAATAACATTAATTCAATACCTATTATGTGCAAAGAACTCTGTTAGCACAGGAGACACACAAAAATAAAACAGTCCCTATTCTCAAAGATCTGACATTTTCCCAGAATAGGGAAGGGCAAGAAGGAAGTTTAACAGGTATGCAGGTAAATAAAACACAAAGTAATTAGAGCAAGAGAACATAAGCAACAGAGGTGTGAGATGAAAAGATCAGAAAAGATTTCTTAGGGGAGGTGGCACCTGAGCTGACCTGGTGCATTCAAATTCTGAACTCTCACTGTGAAAATCAGCCTTATCCTCAAATGTTTTGTTCATATCCATCTTCCCCCAAATTTGGTTGTCTCTATGAGCTCCAAGGCCCCATGCTGCTCTGCATGTATGTACAGAAACACCCCATTCTTTCTCCCTCTACTATTCTATATCCTTTTCCTGATTCAGATCTTCCCATTTCTTTTGACAGCACCATCTTCCTAGTCATCCAGGCTCCCAACTTAAGAGTCATCTGTAATTCTTTCCTCTTTCCCTACATAACCAATTAGTCCTGTCAATCCCACTTCCACAACCTCTTTTGAATCCAGCCTTTCCTCCACTTATACAGCCTAATTCAGACCCTTATCACCTCTCACCTGGAACATTACACAACAGCTGCCTATGTAATTGATCCTTCCCCTCTCAATCCCCTTCACACAGTTGCCACATTGACATTCCTAAAACTCAGATATGACGATTTCACTTCCCCTCCTCAGAAATCTTCAAAGGTTCCCAATTTTCCCTAGGATAAAATACAAACTCTTCAGCCTACATTTAAACCCCTTTACAATCTGGATCCCATCTGCCTTTCCAATCTCATTTCATATTATTCTCTTTCACACTCTCCAATCCTGTCAAATTGGCCTGCTCTACACCTTACACTGGAGGTCTCTTATGCCAGGAAAGCACTTCCCCCTCACCTTTACTTTATAATAGATCTCAGCTGCCCTTCCTGATGCCTTTCCCCTCCCCACTGGCCAATACTAAACGTCTGCTGAACTGAATTGAACATATCAGCATTTAGCAAATGGTGTTCTCTTCTTTCATGTAAATGCCCACTGAGAAATTCCCTACTGTCATTTTATTCTTTTTCAATCCTCATTAATGCCTACTCTTCCACATGAAAAACTGTGAGAAATGCTACTGAGATCTTTCATCTTGTTCTGATCACATTTACAATAGTTCCTAGATTTTTCAGTTGTGGAGTCACATAGGTGTCTTCTAAGTAAACCACAGGTGGTAAAGAAAAGTCCTGAAAACTCTTCCTTTACATGTTTACCATATTTTTTATTGTGGGAAGAATGTGTCTTATTTAATTGAATATAAAACAGTACATTTATAAAAAATAATATTAAGAAGTCACTTGAAAGAAAAAACTACTCAATTATAAGAAAAGATCGACACTAAAACTATAAATACTGTTTGAAATGCTCTCTTTAAATTTTTAATTCATTAAAAGTTTTCTGTTGCTATAAGCAGCCCACTCACCATAATTAAAGCGCAACTTCTACCAAGTTATTCTGTTGTAATATTCATTTTAATTTATATCAAATTCTTAGCCCCTAAAAAAATCTTAGTTTAAGAAGAGCTCAACATGCTAGAGGGAAAAAATAAAAGGAAAAATAAGTTTAAAAAAAAGATTTTACAGATATTTTATACCTTTCTCAGAGAAGTTTTTATAATACCACAAATATTCAGATAAAGCTTATCACATTTATAGCTATGATCAAAAGCGACACAAGAGAATTTAGGGGTACCTACATCTACATGTGACTAATTAAATGGTTAAAAAAGGTTAAAAAAATGTTCTACTTAATAGTTTTTAATCTTACCAGGTCTTTCCTTCCCAGTGCCTTTTGATTCAGCAAATTTCTGTATCAAACCTTCAACAGTGGTGTTTGCAATGTTGTTTATAAATTCTTCATGTATCTAAAGAAAAGTACAATTAAAGACTATTTTCTTTTTTCCACAAAAATTTCTACTCCAGTTTAGAAGCAACTGCCATAAAGAGAAGTTAGCACCAACATGGGATTTTTCCTTTGACTCAATGCTGACTAAAAAAGAGCCTTGAAAAACATCTACAATCATCTATATACCCTGAAAATTAACTCAGGTGCCTAGATCTAGACAAGTGAATCACGTGTCGCACAGGAGAAAACAGCTTCTTTCCAACTTTTTCACATCTTACCAACTGTTCCAGGGCAGATGACCCCCACAATGGACAATACCAATATAGGTGCTCTCAGACCACTTGGGATTTTGAAAAACAAAAATGGCTTCTCCATCTTATCTCAACGTAATCCAGTGGTAGGATAAGATTACTGTGGACCATCATTGCATCTGTTTCTTTCCCCCACCCCATAAACGGAAACAAGATTAAAGATCAACACCTCTTGAAGTTTATTGAAATTTAAAAACAATGTGGTTAAAATTTGCTAGCCCAGAAGTCTGTTTCCATAACAACCTAAAACTTCAGATATTTAACATATTCCATACACATATGACAGCTGAGCATAATTCACTGTAAAAAAAATGTGAATCATCATTATTGGTAATTATATCACTAAACCTATGAATGGTATATTTAAATTATGTACCTATACACACTTGTTCTTTTTAATCTAACATCCTTTGTAAACTTCTTTCTTGGCTATATTACTGTTCTGCAGCCAAGTCAATTTGTCTGGATTTTTTATCTCATTCATTTTTGACACAAAACAATTTTTGCCTGGAGTAGCCAATTCCCCTTAGCTGTTAAAGCACAAGTTTAACGTAGGGATAAGAAGATAATTTTATATTAGTCATATACTAGTCACAGACATGCCAAAGTTACTACTCCCTTTACACATTGTGAATGGTTGCCAGGTTTTCAGACTAAACAAAGGTGATCTGCAAAATACCTTTAGTGAGTGTAATTCTTTGAACAGATCATTTCTTAGTCATTTTAATGGGAAATTATATTTGCTAAATTAAACAGTAACATTATGAAAAGTATTCTTTTCTAAACAAAGGCAGAGGAATATAAGGAACAGAGTAGTGTTACTACTACCTATGTTCATATGCCCATACCGGTGGGATTTAATATAAATAATGGTTTATTAGCAGTGAGTGAGCATGATCTCAAAGCATTAATTCTATTAAAAAGTTTGGTAACAGTATGAGCTAATGAAACAGTTGAATGATACAGTTTGTCTATGGTATATACTGGCTTCAATCACAGAAGGGCATATTGTGTCTCCACCTACTCTAGAACATGACATCAATTAAGTTAAACCCACCACCTTTAAAAAAAAAAGTTTAACTTAAAAGAAACTTACCTGGCCTATCTGTAAGTGAATTTCCTGTATAGCCTTTGACAAAGATTCTATAATCTCTTTTATATGAATGAGGTGAGTCTCTTCAATATCTTGAAATTTCTGTGCAGCAAACAGAAAAAATTACAGTCTTGCCAGTAATAAAATTTCAAAATTACTTCAACATAACTTTAACTGAACATAGCTACTTTGTAAATATTTAATAACCAATAACTAAAAAATATTAGAAACTATTGCCAAGATGTTTAATAAGCAAATGGATTTTACAAAGAGTAGATACTTAATAAATCCTTGCTGGTTGGTCATAAGCTAAATGCTTGTAGATACTCTAAACTATATTTTGAAAATGTATTTTTAAAAAATAACTGATTAGGATGGACATACTTTTATGAAGATGGACTATTCAAAGTAACAAAACCAGCCAATAATGCCGAGTTGTATAGCTGTGTTCAAAGTCATCTACCCAACTTTTTCATTAAAAATTTTTTTCTATCTTAATGAAACAGATAGTATTAGGAGTTCAAATCTCCAAGCCAAGATGAATTACACAAGTCACTGAACATAGTGGACAGATGTGATTACACATTTATAGTCAGTAATCTTTATAAAGTCATGAAAAAGTAGAGCTGTAGCAGAGAACTAGAGATAGGAAAGCATTTCTTTTCAATTTTTAGAAAAGTAAAAAGAGGCAGAATCTAGGAACTACCACATGGCAAATTTGATGCTAATTCCCCAGCAAAATTCTAGGACAGAGATCACTTGAAAAGACCTTTAAAAGAAAACAGCAATCATTAAGATTAATCACTAAGAATCAGATCACACAGACGGTATTTCCTTAGTTACTGGAAGGCTGATAAAGAGAATGCCCCTGATGCAGAATATTTTAAGCACACATTCAGCCATTTATCACTCCTCTGCAGAGAAATCAAATCTTGAGTGGCTCTCTATTGTCTATGCTGGTTAAAATTCAAACTCATTTGTCTTAAGCCAGTTCAGGCCTTCTATATTCTGATGTTCACTTATCTTTCCAGTGTTATTCACACTATTCTCTTCCACTTACTCTAAGCTTTAACCAAATAAACTACTGTTTTCTGAATATGTCCTATGCTTTCCACACCATGATAGCTCAAAACGTTCCTTAAAGCTAGAATGTTCTCTCCTCATATTTTCATCCTGGGTGCGTGCTTATCTCATTAAAATGCTATCTTCTACATGAATACTTCCTTGATTGATGCCCCTAATCAGTAATAACCATCCTCCCTGGAATTTACTTGTCATTAGCAGTAACGTTCCATGCTACACCTTGTATTTGTACTTTATTCTCTACAAAAGTTTATGTTCCATGAAATCTGGAACCATATCTTATCTAAACTTTGTTTCTCTCCCAGCAACCAGGACAGTGCTGTTTTGCACACTGCAGAAACTTAATAAAGGTATGAATTTTAATCTGTCAAAAAAGTACGACAAAGTCTCTCATGACATCTTTATTGACAATACAGAGAAATGATAGCTAAATTACAGTAAGTTAGGTGGAATTCATAATTAACTGAACACTTGTGTGCCAACACTGCTAGTTAATGGTCAGAAATTAATTTAAGGGGAGATTGTTGGAGATGTACTAAAGTTTTTGCTATCTTTTTCAATTTTTTTTTAATCAGTGACCTAGATAAAGACACAGACAGTAAGCAGCATTATTAAATTTGAATATGACATAAATCTAGAAGGAATGACCAAAACTCTGGGTGACAGAATTAAAATGTAAAATTACATCAATAGGCTATTGATGTAAGTTGACTAAGCTGAAATTTAACACAGATGAGTATATTTAGATTTTTTAATTAAATGCACAAATACACACTTATTTAATAAAAATTTCATATGAAAAAAGATCTGTGCTAACTTTCTAGAGATACATAAGCTTTTTAATATGCTGATAAGAATTTCCCTGAGAGTTACCCAGACATTAGCAATGTTTAAACTAGCTGAACTAGTCAAGTAGGAAAAAATGTAAGCTAGTATAGGATCACATAGAGCTGTATGTATATCCACCACTGACTGCATGAAATCCATGAGGAAGCACTTGTTCATTTGCTTAACGGACTAAAGTAGGATCAAATAAATAAATAAATAAAAATAAATAAATAAATAAATGTGCGAGTGATACTTTTTCACCTAGTCTGTTATCTAGCATGTCAGATTCTAAGAGGACAAGCACTTCCCCTGAATCCTATTCTTCTGCAGATGTGGGAAAATTGGAACACTAATGCATTGTTGGTGGAGCTGTGAACTGATACAACCATTTTGGAGAGCAATTTGGAACTATAAACAAAGGGCTATAAAACTGCACATACCTTTTAATCCAGCAATACCACTTCTAGGTCTGTATCCCAAAGAGATCATAAAATGGGAAAAGGACCCACATGTACAAAAATATTTATAGCAGCTCCTTTTGTGGTGGCAAAGAATTAGAAATTGAGGGAAGACCCATCAGTTGGAGAATAGCTGAACAAGTTGTGGTATATGAGTAGAATGGAATACTATTGTGCTACAAGAAATGATGAGCAGGGGGCAGCTAGGTGGCACAGTGGATAGAGCTCCAGCCTTGAAGTCAGGAAGACCTGAGTTCAAATCTGGCCTCAGACACTTGACACTTATGAGCTGTGTGACCCTGAGCAAGTCACTTAACCCAAGTGCCTCACCAAAAAGCCAAAAAAAAAAAAAAACAGAAAAAGAAATGATGAGAAGGCACACTTCAGAAAAACCTGGAAAGACTTATATGAACTGATGCTGAGTGGAGTGAGCAGAACCAGGAGAACAATGTACACAGTAACAGTCACATTATGCAATGACTAACTTTCATAGACTTATCTCTTCTTAGAAATGCAAAGATCTAAGACAACTCCAAAAGACTCATGATGGAAAATGCTGTCCACATCCAGAAAAAGAACTATGGAGTCTAAATGCAGATCAAAGCATATTATTTGCTACCTCTTTTTTTTGTTTCTTCTTTTTCATGGTTTCTTCCATTGGTTCTAATTCTTCTTTACAAAATGACTAATGTGAAAATAGATTTAATATGAATGTATATGTTGAGCCTATATCAATTTACATGCCGTCTTGGCGTGGGGGGAGGGGAGAGATAGGGAGAAAATAAGAATTCAAAATCTTATGGAAGTGAATGTTGAAAACTAAAAATAAATTAATTTTAAAAAGAAAATTTCCTATTCTTTTACAAAAAAGGCTTTCAAAAGTCTTCAGAAGTAAAAAATTTACTACACCGAGGAGTTCAGACACTTGCATAAAAAACCTTTTGAACTCACAACATATTTGGGCAACTGGTTATTTTCAAAACTGTACAAAAATATATCTTTAGAAAAGTAGGGGAAAGGAGCTGAAGAAAGCAACACAGAGTCTTCTTAAAGTCCCAGCCCTGCTGATTCCAACCCAACACCAGGTAAGCTGTCAGAACCCTACAGCCCAACTGTCAACCAGGAGGAGATCCTGAAGCCAGGTGGTAGAACCGGCAAACACCAACACCTGCGCGCCTCCAAGTGCCTCAGTGAGGGCGGGAGAACCAGTGGAAACCAGCTCAGAAAACCACCAGGTGCCTCAGTACTCTACCACAAAGGAATCTCCCAGTGCATTAGCAGAAATGAGGGAGGCAGCATTGCAAGGGGCCCCAGGCAGATAAACACCATGCAGCACCCATCTAAAAGAAGCTGAAGAAAGCTAAAGAAAAGGAAAAGCAGGCAACCTAGAATTGCCTAAAAGCTCTAGCCTTGCTGATTCCAGCCCAACACGAGGTAAGCTGCCAAAACCCTACAGCCTCCAATTGCCAACATAACAGGTCCCAGAACACAAAGCTAATGACCAAGACCTAGGCTCCCAACACAAGAAGCTTGGGTCAGTGCCCTCTGTTCTCCAGCAGGAGAGCTCAATCTCTTTAAAGGCCAAGGAATAAAGAAACTATGAGTAAAAAGAAATGTACTCTAGATTCATATTACAAGAAGAGTAGAGATCAAGACAGAAATCCTGAAGAGCACAACACTGTCAACAAACCCACATCTGTAACATCAAAAGGGAATATGAACTGGCCTGAAGCCCAAAAAGCCTTCTTAGAACAGCTCAAGAAGGATTTTGAAAGTCTAATGAGAGAGGTAGAAGAGTCCTTAAAAAATACAATTGGCCAATTGGAAAAAAAGTACACTGAAGAAAACAAGTTCCTAAAAAACACAATTGGCAAACTGGAAAAAAAGTACACTGAAGAAAACAAATCCCTTAAAAATACAATTGGCCAACTGAAGAAGGAAGTACAAAAACTAACAGAAGAAAACAATCTGTTAAAAACTAGAATTGGACAAATGGAAACTAATGACTCTATGAGAAAGCAAGAATCAGTCAAACAGAAACAAAAAAATGAAAAAATGGATGAAAACATAAAATACCTCATCGGTAAAACAACCAACCTGGAAAATCGATCCAGGACAGGCAATTTAAAAATCACTGGACTACCTGAAAATCATGATGAAAAAAAGAGCCTGGACAGTATCTTTCAGGAAATCATAAAGGAAAACTGCCCTGAAGTCCCAGAACCAGAAGGTAAAATAACCACAGAAAGAATACACAGGTTCACCACCTGAAAGAGATCCCAAATTGATGCCAAGGAATGTAACAGCAAAATTCCAAAATTACCAGATGAAAGAGAAGGTGCTGCAAGTAGCCAGAAAGAAACAATTTAAATATCATGGAACCACAGTCAGGATTACACAGGACCTTGCAGCTTTCACATTAAAAGACTGCAGGGCGTGGAACATGATATTCCAAAAGGCAAAGGAGCTTGGATTGCAGCCAAGGATCAACTACTCAGCAAAAATGAGCATCATTTTTCAAGGGAGGAGATGGATATTCAACGAAATAGGAGACTTCCAAACCTTCCTGATGAAAAGACCAGAGCTCAACAAAAAAATTTGATCTTCAAGTATAATATTCAAAAAAGACATAAAAAGGTAAATGGGACAGAAAGATACAATATGTCATTAATAAGGGCAGACTGCTTATATCCCTACAAGGGAAGATGACACTTGCAACTCTGAGAACTGTATTGTTATTACACCATGTTAAAGTAGTATATATAAAGAGGGTGGATATTAGTTGACTTTGATGTAATGATAAAAAAAAATCTAATCAAGTGGGTTAAATAGATCCAAGTAAGTGGATTAGTCTGATCTTAGAAAATGTACTGAGAAAGGAGGAGGCAGACATGGGTAAATTACATTACAGGAAAAGACAGAAAATCCTATTACAGCAGAGGGAAAGAAGGGAGGGGGTGAGCATTGTTTGAACCTTGCTCTCATCAGTTTTGGCTCGAGAAGGGAATAACATAATCAGTTAGGTATGGAAATCTAACTTGTCCTAAGGGCAGTAGGAGGGAAAAGGGGAAAGAAAAGGGAGGGGGGATGGAAGGGAGGGAAGACAGTAGTGTGGGCGAAGGGGAAGAGGGGGGAGGGGGATAATAGAAGGGAGGAGAGACTGAAGGAGGTGGTCAAAAACAAAGTGGGGGGGAGGGAGAGAGGAGAAAGAAAAGCATAAACGGGAGGGGGGGAAAGGATGGAGAAAAAGACACAGACAGTAATCATAACTATGAAAGTTGAATCACTATCTTTTTTTTTTCTCTCCTCTGTTGAGTTTTGTTTCCTCTTCCTGATGGTTCCTCCTATTGGTTTTAATTTTTACTTACAACTTCACTAATGTGAAAATATGTTTAATAGGAATGTAAATGTATAGCCTATATCAGATTGTGCACCATCCTGGGAAGGGTGGTGAGGAGGAAGGGGGAGAAAAATTTTAAACTCAAAAGCATATGGAAGTGATTGTTGATAAATCAAAATAAATTAATAAAATTTTAAAAAAAGAAAAGTAGATAAACTAATTCTTATTTCTTAATACATATAAAAGTCTCAAATCCATTAAGTCTGCAAAAAAAAATCCAAAACTCTGCAAAACATTAAGAATAATAAGAAAGGTACTGTAATATTTTTATCTTTGTGGTATAAAGGATAAAGAGCTGTCCTCTGACTCAGAAATCCTGGGTTCCAGTCCCTCCTCTGACATATACTGGCTTAGTGAATGAACAAGTTACTTAATCTCTTATTATCCCAGGAGGTAGCTGGTCTAGAGGCAGCTGGGCAGTACAGTGTATAAAGTACTAGACCAAGAGTCACAAAGACCTGAGCTCAAATATGATACTTCTTTCTCTGGATGGCAGTGAGGACTGGTTTAGAAGCTGCAACAATGATCTGATGGTTCTGCCTCCCTTAGGGTTGCTGTGTTTATCTGACTGTTGGCAAGCAGTGGGTTAGTAGTTGTTGCTATGTGACCCATGGCAAGTCATTTAACCTGTTTGCCTCAGTCTCCTCAACTGTAAAATGGGGATAATAATAGCACCTACCTCCCAAGGTTGTTGTGAAGATCAAATAAGAATATTTGTAAAGTGCCAGCACACTGCCTGGCACATTGTAGGTGCTTAATAAATGCTTACTTCCAGGGACCTCTTTAAGACTATTAAGTTGCAAAGTAGTTGCTCATTTGTATTGGTAGAGGGAGTTTCCTCACTGGGAGTTCCATGACACCAACTAAATCTGTGCCTCAGAAACATAGGCACTTAAATGCTTTTTTCCTTTCTTCCTTCCTCCCTCCTCAAAAATCTTTACTGTAAGTTAGAAAGCAGGTGAAAATGTGCACTGTTAGAAGAAGTTTCTTCGTTGAGAGTTCACTAAATCAATTAAATCGGAGGCTGAGAAACCTATGTTGAACAAAAGGAAAATTTTTATACTTAGGGATTTTTTTCTAGCAAGAACTATGAAAACACAATTTCAGCTTCATTCACTGACAACTTAAATTTCTTTTCCTGTTAGTTGTATGGTTAGCAGAACTGGCCCCTAAATTAGGTTTTCAATAAATTAACAAAGCACCTCTTCTCTCTGCTTAGTGTAAAGAAGATTCTGGAGTTGTTGCTTTTTTTTCTTTTTAAGTGAAATATGTCCTTATTTCATAAACACCAACCTGTGCCGTTTCTGTCATTTTCTGTTCAAAATCAGATTTGGCTGTTGCATACTTTTCCACATACAGCTTATAGGTATCTGTAGCTTTCTTAGATTTAATAGCCGCCTGTAACAACAACCAAAAAAAAAAAACACAAAATAATCATTTATTCTTCTTTTTGTATGTGTTCATATGAAATAAAACAAATTCAAAGAGATTTCTGAAGAGGTGATATAGTGTAGTCATACATAGCAAATTTAAATACTGTACCATTACTCTATCAAAACTGCTTTAAGATATCTATTTTTTCTTCCTTTTTGTGAATGTCAATCACTCAAAAGTTAAAGCATTCATTATCTTTGAATTAGTTGAGTCTACTCATTCTTTCACCTTTAAAGGATGGAGAATACTTTGAAAGTCAAATACAGTATTATTTAATTTTTCTGAGTAACTAATGGCATCATTTTATGATAATATAAAATAAGCTTTGCTGTCCAAGAATATGGTGGTCCACTGCAGATTATTTAAATCCTCTACTAGCATGTCATACACTTAGGGAAATCACTAAAAACTCAGAGACACCCCCCACCTTTGAAAATTTACATTTCAAACATGAACTCAAAGTTAAAAAGTCAAAAGGCCTAAAGTTTTAATGATTTCAACCATCCCCATTGTTAAAACATCTCTTCATTTCACATTCTTCAGAAAACCTCTCTCAAACATAACTTTATCTTCCTCTATTTCCTACTTCCTAAATTCCAGAAAGTTCTCCCTTTCCTTTAGGAGATGGTAAGCATCTTGAAGGCATACTATTCCATATTCCTTTTAATCTTCAGAGCTCTTACTACAGTCACAGAATGTTAAAATTTGCTGAACTAATTCTCTACTCATTCTCCCTCTATACTCCACATGGAGTTACAGTAACAAACCAGAGAAGGAAAGGAATTTCCACAAACAACAATAAAAATATAAGACAACTATCCATTTTTTCTTTTTGCCTTCTGCTTTATTCAGTAGGTTCTGACTTACTTCTGTATCAATTTTTACAATCATGAACCCTTATGAAAGCACTAAAGCAATACCTGATCATAAACTCCATTATTTAAGAATTATGTTGATGATCTCTCCCTAAATTCAAATAATCAATAAATTCCAGTTTCATATTTCTATAGTGTTTATGTTTGTTATCTTTATTATAACTCTCCATCCTGGCAAAAGATTGAGAGCTCTAAGAAAACTGACACCATCAGCCAGAAGTAACACTTTTGTCTCACCCACACCTCAAAAACCTTCTATGTCATCTTCATTCTCCTCCTTTGCTCCCCTGTGAAGAGGTGGCCCTTATAAAGGTGGTCACAAAAGATAAAACAGACAATTCTACAATTCTATTCACTAAATTTAGAAACTTTTGCATAAGCAAAATCAATAGATAAAATAATAGGACAATATTTACTTGGAATAAATATCTTCAGCGCAAATATCTCTAATAAAGGTTTGATATACAAAACACATAAGGAACTAATGAACGAATGAACAAACAGTGTTAAACTCTGGGACACAAACAGAAACGCATATTAGCCCTTGCCCTTAAGGAGCTCACGTTCTACCAAGGGAGACAACATATGAGGCAGGTTTTGGCTGCAGATCAGATATAAAGGTCCTTATAGTGCACCAGCAGAGGAGAACTTAATATCTCTTCACTAAAGTCACATCCACTGATAAAATCTTATCAGTTTCTGATATTAAGCCATATGACAGTGCCAAGGACTTTGGTAACAAGAACTTTCCTTCCTGGGTCTTCAGGAGCTATGGCTGCAGCACCTGCAGGGGCAACTCCACACAGATGATGAATCTTCTGAAGATGGTGGCTAGGGGAGTGTCATTCCCAAAGCACTTTCTTGGGTTTACAATCCTGGACTGTCTCCATCAGGGTCTGAAAGGAGATGATATGGGCCAAGGTAGTAGAATGGGAGAAGGAAGGGAGGCTGACTTTTCTGGCACATACTGCCTCCTAATTCTCTCCCCAGGTGCTTTTCCACTTCAGCCAAGTTGGTTTGAGTGGCAGGTGTTTGATAGAGCTGACCCCTTCTCCACAGCAGTTTCTTCTCCAAATGATGACAGTGAGGACTGGTCTAAAAGCAGGACCAAACAGGCTGGTGGGTCCTGCTGTTCCCAGGGCTCCTGTATTTATCTGACTATGGTGACAGTTGGTTAGCAGTTGTTGCTGGTGATGACAAGGAAGGAGCCTTTCTCCACAATGACTTCTGCTCATAATGATGGCTGGACTAGAAACAGTTCTGGTGGTTTAGGTTCCCAAGACTCTTGGGCTCAGAGTTCTGGGCTGTTTCCATCAGGGTCTGAGGGAATACAGTGATGAAGGTGTTGCCTAGCTCGCGTTACCTCCTGTCTCTCTCTTACGGGGCTTTGCTACTTCAGCCAGGCTGGCTTGCCTGCCTGTGAGTGCTAGTTGGTGGGAAGTTGGTAGAAATGGCCTTTTCTCCACAAGAGCCACTTCCCCAGATGATGGCCGTGAGGGATGATACAAACATCTGAGAACAAGAACAACTTCTAAAGCATGAATGAATGAATGAATGATTGAATGAAAAAGCACTTACTATATGACAGAGGCACTGTGCTGAGCAGTGATACAATAACAAAAATGAGACAATGCTTGCCCTCAAAAAACTTACATCCTAATAAGGGTACAATACACATAGGGGAGTGGTATCCAGGGAAGGATGAAGTTACAGGGATGGTGAGTGGATCCACAAGGCACTCATATGATTTGCCCTTTCCAGAATCAAGAATAATAATTGATTTTATTACTACTCCCAGCACAAGAAGGAGGGGGAGGGAAAAATACAAGCAAGAGTATAACATGAAGCTGATGATGGCAGATATCTGGGGCTAGATATATGTAACTAAGATCTCACTAATTAGCGTGGTCCCTAGAGGTTTAGTTGGGAAGATGTATCGGCATGAGTGGTAGGCCTGAGAACCATGATAGAAAGGAAGTGAGGCAGCAAGTTATGACTATACGTAGTGAGCTCTCCCCAGTCAGCAGAAAAGTGGATTAAAATATGTGGCAGGCAGTTTGGTTTTTTTTGTTTGCTTTTGGTTTTGGGTTTTTTTGGCAAGGCAATTGGGGTTCAGTGACTTGCCCAGGGTCACACAGCTAGTAAGTGTTGAATATCTGGTCTGAGACCAGATTTGAACTCAGGTACTCCTGACTCCAGGGCCAGGGCTCTATCTATTCTGCCATGTAGCTGCCCCCTGGCAGGTAGTTTTTTAAAGAAGGAATATAAACTATAAATCATCATTAGAAAGAATCCTCAAAATAATTAAGAAAAATGCAAATCTAAATTCTCAGTTTTTCTTCATAGCCATCAGGTTGGCAAAGATAGCAAAAGAAAAAACTGTAAGTACTGGAGGGTGCTACTGAAAGTGAGGCAGAGTAAGACACTGTTGGCAGAACTGAATTGGTCCAACTTCCAGAAATCAGCTGTCTGAAGGCAGCAGGCCGACCGCCCAGCTTCCACATACCTACTCTAGCAAAAACTTGAAAATCCTACCAGACTAAAATGATTTCTTCCATCTCAGCCAGAGTCTGACAATGAGCGACAGGAAAGAGGGCTAACAGCAAACTCAGTACAGGTGCAAGCAAACAAGCTCACAGTTTCTCAGTGTGAGCAGAGACAAGAGTGGCCCGTGGCTCTGTGACTGGGACTAGTAAAAGTGATAGCTCCTCTAAGAAAGCCCCACCATAGTCAGAAAAGCCAAGGGTGATGTCCTTGGAAGCCTTGTGAGGAAGCAGTGACCAGCCCAGTACAGCACTGACCAGCCCATGACATTCCACACACAGGGACTCCAAGGACTCCCCTCACACTGTCTGGAGATCCAGTACTATGAACATTAAAGACTCGGAGATGCCTGACCCAGGAAGGTAGAGGTCAGCACAGAAAACCAGGGGACCCAGGGAGAGACAAAGCAGGGCCAACCACCCTACCCAAAAAGAGAGGAAGGGGTCAAGCCTGGCCCTAGCACAAAGCACCAATTCAGAAGTAAACTGAAGACACAGACCAGTATGAAAAAATTGTAGATCTCAAAGCCCCCCAAAGGAAAGAGTAACAACTACAAAGAGAAATCATAGGGAAAAAAAATGGATTTTTCACAAGGTCTACATGACTACCTAGAAGAAATAAAACAAGAGTTGAAAAAAAATGTTTAGAAGAAAGAACTGGAAGGAGAATAGCTTAGAACAGAAATTGTTAAACCTTATCCAAATAACAGACTGCCTGAAAACTAGAACAGACCAAACATAAATCACTGACTCACTGAGACAGAGGTATTAAGAAAAAAAAATTTTTTTAAATAGAAGACAATGTAAGAATATCTGCTATCAAACAACCAATCTGGAAAACAGGTTAAAGAAAGATAATTTAAGAGCCAATCAAAACATTTTTTAAAAAAGCCTGGACACTGTATTTCAAGAAATCACACAGACAATACAATACATGCACAGGCACATGTGCATATACATGGACACACATGGACAAGGACGGACACGGGGACGGACACACACACACACACACATACCCAGGGGCAGCTAGGTGGTGCAGTGGATAGAGCACTGGCCCCGGAGTCAGGAGGACCTGAGTTCAAATGTGACCTCAGACACTTTGAGCAAGTCACTTAACCCCACTGCCTAGTCAAAAAAAAAAGAACCCATCAATCACCAACCACCTCTTGGTTTGGGGAGAGAAGGGAGGAATATCAGGAAAGTTATAGTCAAAATCCACAACTCCCATGTCAAAGAAAAATGCTACAAGCATCCAGAAAGAAGCAGTTCAAGTACCAAGGAAGAGGAATCAGGAGCAAACAAACCTGGCCACTTCTACTACAAATGAGGGGAGACACTGTAACGTGATATTCCAAAAGCAAAGGAGTTTACAACCAAGAAGAACTTACCTAGCAGAGCTGAGTGTAATTCTACTGGGGGGCGGGCAGGAGGGGAGGGAATGGATTTTTAACAGAAGTGGGCACTTTTCAGCGCTGCTGGTAAAAAGACTAGGGAATACTGAAATACAAACAAGAGGCAAGAGAAACCTAGAATTATCTGAGCAACTAGAAGAGGCTATATGATGAAGTAATGTTAATGTTCTAATATGGGAGAAGAAACAATTGTAACTTCAGAACCGTAGCATCTTCAAAACATATTAAGGAAGTTAAATAAGAAAAACAGAGGATGTGGGAGGGGCCTAGATCTGTTCTTAGGGTTTAGAGGGGAAAAAAAAAAACAAAATAAAATGTAAAAGGATTACTCTATTCCTTTCTAGGAAGAAGAGGGGAAAACTTGCTATTTCTCATAATTGGGGTATGATGAAGAATATGCAAAAATGGAATGTGAGGAATCCAAGCAACTGACAAATCTTGTTCTTTTCTGACCCAGACAAAGAAGTGAACTCACACACATTTTGTTTGTGTAGAAATATATCAAATACAACAGGGAAACAAGTTGAGATGGAGAAAGGAGTTGGATTAAGAGGGAGGATAATACCAGAGAAAAGAAGTCAAAAGCAAAACAAAACTTCCTTATCCTGAAGGGCAAGGCAGGGCAGGAAAAGCACTAGAATCTAAGAAGGCACCCTCATCAATTGTGGAATGGATTAATAAATCAGAGTATACTAATATAATGGAATATTATTGTGTGATAAATTATTAAAGAGATGATTCAAAGAATTCTGGGAAGTATAAACTGAAGTAGAATAAAGTGAGAAGAACTGGGAGAACAATTTATGCAAGGACAACAATACTGTAAAAGAAACACAACTTTTAAAGACTTAAGAATTCTGATCAGAACAATGGCCAATCACATCTCTAAGAACCTATGAAACATGTTTCTCCTTATAGAATGGACAGATAATCAAAATGCAGACAGAAAGGGAAATACATTTTTTAATGGGGATTCATAGTTTCATATACAATCTTCTCTTTGTATTCTGCTGTGTATGTGGAAATGGTCTTTTGTTCTTTAAACTCAAAATTAAAAATAATTATTTTAACAGGAACATACATTTTTGGACATGGCCACTATATGGATTAGTTTTGTTTCACTATGTTTACTTGTTTAATGTCCCTTTTTTCTGGTTTGAAATGGGGTTGGGGCAGAAAAGGGTTGGCAATAGTCATGCCACAAAAATAGAAGGTTATAAACACTTCCAAAAATATTCAGAGAGCAGAAGGAAGTTGAAAAGGAAGTGCAGTAAGGACAGTTGTGAAAATAATGCTTGAATTTTACTGCATACTTTTTTAAAAAGCAGTAAAATAATGGAGATTAATAGTCTCATATAAAACCCTCTTTTTGTGTTGCTTCGTTTATGGAAATGGTCATCTTTTGGAGTGTCTAAGTTCAGAATAAAACAAATTTTTTAAAGTTTTTTAAAACAGGGGTAGCTAGATGGTGCAGTGGATAGAGCACCGGCCCTGAAGTCAGGAGGACCTGATGGGCAAGTCACTTAATCCCAATTGCCTAAAAATAAAAATTAAATTAAATTAAAATTAAAAAGCTTTTTAAAACAAACAACATAACCACACTTAAATAGGTCTACAATAAAGTTATGGCATTTAATTTCAACCAGGCCCTCACTGCTTCATGGAACTCCTTTAATTCTTCGTTAATTTATTCTATTTCATTATCCTCAACCACTATTCCAAATGCTCTTTTCTATCTTCAAGCCTCCATTGGAGGGGAAAAAAATCCCTCAATAGCCCTCTGTATCATGAATATATTGGAATTTTTTTTTTTAAATTGGGAGATGCCTGGCAGGGAAAGCACCAAGTAACACCAAAAAGAATGAAAGAGATTATGTTTTAAAAGACAGGAAAAAATTTGTTATTGAAGTGGGACTTCTCTCCAAGTCAACTTTTCAGACCACAGCCAGACCACAGAGATCAGAATTAATAAAAGACAAAAGAAATTATAATAATGAAGAAAATATATGGCTTACAACTGAAACAAATTAACCTAAAATATTACAACTAATTGAAAATCAAAAATAGGAAATGGACAATAGAAATAACATCAACAAATTTTAAAACAATTTTATGAGAAGTTTAATCAATATGAATTAACTACCACAATAAGAAAACTGAGAGTCCAAAAAGGTATTCTAGTCAACAAACATCTGACTTACTAGTCAAATGGACAAAGAGACCCGCTATCACTAGGTTAGAATACAAATGGTTTGTAAAATTTACAAAGAAAGCTGATGATTATGTGCAATATTGTTTCATAAGATGGAGAAAAGCAACGAGGTTAAAATTAGTTTAAAGAAAGCCTGGAAAGATATCCAACTAATCAAAGTTATTCTAAGGGAATTCAAGAATAAAAATGGAAGGACTACAAACAGAAGAAAAATGGAAAAGATTTGCAAAAAAATATTTTCACAAACTGTTTCCTCTATCAAAAGTATGACTGGTGCCCTACCATCACAGTTGCAGATGCTTTTAAAAGAGGCACTAAAGAGAATAAAGATAGGGAAAGTAGTGACATTGGACAAATTTTACATGGAAGAGAACTATACTGGAGGTGATACAACTGAGAAGGAATTAAACAACCAATATACGAGGTATCAGCAAAGGATGATATCAAAGGTAGGGGAAAATTTTCAGACCTGACAAATACCCCCAAAAAAGACAACTGAGAGAACACTAGTAATTGTTAACCTTTATGTCTACTCTTCCATCTATAAAAAATCTTTATGAGAATCACCTATACACAAATCAAGAGCATCCTCAATGAGGCTATCAGTAGGGAACAAGAATGTTTTTACTACTTTTATTTAACAATGGACCACATTTTCACCATTTGACAACTGTGAGGAAGATAAGATCTCACTGTGCTTACCATTCGTTGATTACGAAAAGTATTTGTATCATCTTACAGACCCTTTTATGCAAGATATGTACCATTCATATATCAAAGTCTTTCAAGGTTCCTTGAAAGATAAAACTGCAGAAACAACCATATTAGTCTTGTGTTTATCAGGTCATGCCTGAAAGAGAAAGGGGTACGTTTGCAAAAGTTGTTTGCTATTTTGATGCAGGAGATCCAAAGCTGAGTCCAAGTTGAAAAGAGAACTTCTATGGATGGCAAGACCCTCCAGATGAAGCACACTGTGCTGACTGTATCATGTCCCAGAACTCAACAGAGCCTCCTGAAAAGAGATCTATAATCACTCAAAGGAATTTTGCTTGTCCATACATGGAGGAAAAAGTGAGTGTTTGAAGAATGTCTATTACCCAGATTTTAACCATGCACTTGTATGTACATCCTATAAAACTTGTTCGCCACATGCATTTCTAGGACAAACACAAGAATCAAGGGAAACATAAAAGGTATTTCAAATACAAGTGAGAAATTGAAGGAACTTTATGATAATAAAATATTTACATTTTAATTAGGGTTGGGAAGAAATTATATGTGTCCCCTCAGAATACTAATGTCATCTGGAAACAGAGGGAATGAGTTAAGAGAGGGCCTGGCCTGGGAGTAATTTTGTTGTTTTAATGATCTTTAAGAAGTAAAGAAATTGAGGGCAAAAAGATACACAAGGGAAGAAAAGTTGATATAGGGTGAGGGGGGTACTTGTTTTTCAGTCATTTTCAGTCATGTCTCACTATTCATGACTCATTTTAGGTTTTCTTGGAAAAGATACTGGAGTAGTTTGCCATTTCCTTCTCCAGCTCATTTTATAGATGAGGACATTGAGACAAACAGGGTTAAGTGACTTGCCCAGGGTCACACTGCTAGTAAGTATCTAAGGCCATATGTGAACTCAAGAGATGAGTCTTCCTAACTCTAGTCCCTGCACTCTATCCACCATGCCACCTAGCTGCCCTAGAGGGAACTTAACTGTCTCAAATAATTAGGCTGGGCACATAAAAGTTCATATATGCAAGAAAGAGGTAGAGGATATGAGCATCACTTTCATCTGAATTGGTCAAAGGAAGGAAGGCAGAACACTACACACTACACAAACACATACAGTTTCATATAGAAATACTTTTAATTCAACAGGGAAATAAGAAGGAACAGGTAGAGGAGAAATCAGGGAATAAGAGCACAGATTCAGGGAGAGTTTAGTTATAAGCAAAGCAAATTCTAAGCATAGAGTAGGAATCTGGAAGAAAAGTTTAAAAGGAAAGAAAGAAAGAGTAAGAAGCTATGTTTGGAGTGTGGGCAAGGAAAACAAAACTGGAGCACAGAAGCAGAAGTAGAATTACCAAGCACAGGTCTAATGCTAAGCACTATTCTCTGGAAACAAAAAGAAGAAAAAGTAGAAGAGAATAAAATGAAGGGAAATACACAATTAACCACCATAATTTGTGAATAGGATGAACTCACCCATCAAACAGAAGAATGGATTAGAAAGCATAGTGTAACAATGTTATTTACAAAAACAAAACCAAAATAAACCAAACTCCAAACCCATTTGTAACATAAAAGACTCACCCAGACTTAAAGTAAGGAGCAGAACAAAAACTCTTATTCTTCAACTGATCTCAAAACAATAGTCATGATCTTAGATAAGGCAAGAGCAAAAATTCACTTTATTAAGAGAAATAAATGGGAGTACTGAATTAAGTTAAAAATTTAGTTGAAAGGTGCCACAGATACTATATAATATATAATAATATATTATATATATATAATATATCCACTGAATGGCACTGCATTAAATACTTAAAGGAAAAGATAAATGAGTTACAGACAGAAAAAGACAATAAAACCATAAAGATGGAGAACTAGTTCCAGGGCAAGGAGGAGAACTACCATAGCAGAGTTTGTGGCCACAGTGAAGTGGACCCTCTTTACAATTCCAGGGCAGAATGAGTGCTTGTGGTCACTCACAGAGCAGAGCACAGGCCAGGAGAGGAGTAATACCTCTCCTTAGATCATACCACCTTGGAAGAACTAAAAACCTATAGGTCCCTAGAGGTATCTCTGCAAACAGATGCATAAAACCCCTGAAGCTTGGGACAATGTGCCCTCCATCCTGGAAGCAGAGCCCTACTTTAACAGAGTTAAAAATTTTTTTAAAAAAGGCTGGGAAAATGAGCAAACAACAAAAAACTGACTACTGAAAGTTAACAACAAAAACTGACTACTGAAAGTTACTATGGTGACAAGGAAGATCAAAACACACACTCAGAAGAACACAAGAAAGTCAAAGCTCCTACATCCAAAGACTCCAAGAAAAACATGAATTGGTCTCGGGCCATGGAAGAGCTCAAAAAGTACTTTGAACATCAAGTAAGAGAGATAAAGGAAAAATTGGAAAGAAAAACGAGTGACACAAGAAAATCATGAAAAAAGAGTCAACACCTTGCTAAAAGAGACACAAAAAAAATTGAAGAAAATAACTCCTTAAAAAACCAGACTAAACCAAATGGTAAAAGAGTTCCAAAAAGCCAATTAGGAGAAGAATGCCTTAAAAAGCAGAATTGCCCAAATGGAAAAGGAAGTCCAAAAGCTCACTGAAGAAACTAATTCCTTAAAAATTAGAATGAAGCAAATGGAAGCTAATGACTTTATGAGAAATCAAGAAACAATAAAACAAAACCAAAAGGATGTAAAAATAGAAGACAATGTAAACTATCTCATCAGAAAAACAACTGACCTGGAAAATAGATCCAGGAGAGATAATTTTAAATTACTGGACTACCTGAAAGCCATGACCAAAAAATGAGCCTAGATATCATCTTTCAAGAAATTATCAAAGAAAACTGCCCTGATATTCTAGAACAAGAGAGTAAAATAGAAATTCAAAGAATCTACCCATTACCTGAAAGAGATCCCAATATGAAAACTGCCAGGAACATTACAGTCAAATTTCAGAGTTCCCAGGTCAAAGAGAAAATACTGTAAGCAGCCAGAAAGAAACAATTCAAGTACTGTGGAGTCATAGTCAGGATAACACAAGATTTAGCAGCTTCTACATTAAAGGATCAGAGGGCTCGGAATATGATATTACAGGGGGCAAAGGAGCTAGGATTACAATCAAGAATCAACTGCCCAGCAAAACTGAGTCATCCTTCAGGTGAAAAAATTGACATTAAATGAGATAGAGAGGACTTTCAAGCCTTCTTGATGAAAAGACCAGAGCTGAATAGAAAATCTGACTTTCAAATACAAGACTCAAGAGAAGCATAAAAAGGTAAATAGGAAAGGGAAATCATAAGGGACTTAATAAGTTTAAACTGTTTACATTCCTACAGAAGATGATATTTGTAATTCATAAGATCTTTCTCATTATTAGGCTAGTTAGAAGGAGTATACATAGAGGATACAAATGTGAGTTGAATATGAAGGGATGATAGCTAAAAGAAAAATTAAGGGGTGAGAGAGGAATGTACTTGGAGAAAGAGAAAGGGAGAGGTAGAATGGGGTAAATTATCTCACATAAAAGAGGCAAGAAAAATCTTTTACAGTGAAGGGGAAGAGGGGGAGGTAAGGGGAAGTGAATCTTACTCTCATCAAAATTGGCTCAAAGAGGAAAAAACATACACACTAAATTGGGTATAGAAATCTATCTTGCCCTACAGTAAAGTAGGAGAGGAAGAGAACAAGAGAAGGGGGAGGCAGTGAAATAAGGAAGGGAAGATTGGGGGGAAGGAGTAGTCAGAAGTAAAACACTTTTGAGGAGGGATAGGGTGAAAGGAGAGAGAACAGAATAAAGGATAGAATGCAGGGAAATACAGTTAGCAATAGGAACTATGCAAAAAATTTTGAAGCAAGTTTCTCTAAAGGCCTTATTTCTCATATAGAGAATTGAGTCAAATTTATAAAAATAAGAACCATTCCCCAATTGATAAATGATCAAAAAATATGATCAGTTTTCAGATGAAGTAATCAAAGCTATCTATAGCCATATGAAAAAATACTCTCACTACTGATGGGAGAAATGCAAATTAAAACAATTCTGAGGTACTACCTCATACCTAATTGTCTAATAGGACAGAAAACATAAATGAAAAATATTGGAGGGGTTGTGGGAAAAATGAGACATTAACGCACTGTTGGTGGAGTTGTGAACTGATTGAATCATTCTGTAGAGCAACTTGAAACTATGCCTAAAAGGCTATAAAACCATGCATACCCTTTGACCCAGAAATACTACTACTAGGTCTGTATCACAAAAGAGATAAAAAGCAAAAGGGAAAAGGACCTATACGTACAAAAATATTTATAGCAGCTCTTTTCTGGGGGCAAAAAATTAGAAATTGAGGGGATGTCCATCAACTGGGAAATGGCTAAACAAACTGTGGTATGTGATTATGATGGAATACTATTGTAATGATGAGCAGGATGCACTCAGAAAAACCTGGAAAGACTCACATGGGCCAAAGTGAAATGTACTGTGTCCAAAGTAATAGCAATATTGTAAGATGATCAGCTGTGAATGACTTGGCTATTTCCAGCAATACAATGATTCAAGACAACTCTGAAGGATTTATGATGAAAAATGCTATCCATCCCCAGAGAAAGAAGTGGTCTCTAAATACAGATTAAAACACACTATTTTTAAAATTTTCTTAATTTTCTTTGAGGTTTTTTTTTCTTTCACAACATGACTATTACAGATGTTTTGCATGACTACAAAAGTATAACCTATATCAAAGAATTGCTTGCCTTCTCAATGGTGGGAGTTGGGGAGGGAGGAAGGGAGAGAATTTGTAACTCAAAAGTTTTTAAAACAAATGTTAAAAATTGTTTTTACATGTAACTGGGGAAAAATAAAATAAAATGCTAAAAAATTGTCTTTACCTATAATTGGAAAAAATAAAATATTATTTGAAAAACTGGTAGGAAAACCTGAAGCACTCTGGCAGAAATGAGGTACAAATTGATAACTCTTATTATATACCAAGATAAACTTCAAATGGGTACATAGCTTACACATAAAGGGGGACAGCATAAACAAACTGGAGGAGAAAAGAAGAAATTACTTTTCAGAAGTCTACCCAGGGAAAAGAGTTAATAATTAAACAAATCATAGAGAAGATTGCAAAAAATAAAATGGACAATTTTGATTACATAAAATTTAAAAGGTTTTGTGCAATACAGCTAAAATTAGAAGACAAATGGTTTAACTGGGAAAAATATTTGCAGCAATTTCTCTAATAAAGATCTCATTTCAAAGGTATGTAGGGAAATAGTTTAATGTTATAAAAATAAGTACCATCCCCCGATTCGTAAATGATCAAAGGATATGAACAGACAGTTACTAAAGGAAAGACTTCCAAACTATCAAAAGCTATATGAAAAAAATGCTCCAAATCACAAATAATTAGAGAAATCCAAATCAAGGAAACTCTGAGGTTTCACATCCATCAGGTTGGCAAAGTTCAGAGAAAAGGAAAATAACTGTTGGAGAAGCTGCAAGAAAACAGGGACGATGAAGCAGTATTAGTGTAGTTGTGAACTGATCAAGACATTCTGGGAAGCGATTTGGAACTATGCCTCCCAAACCACTTAATAGGGTATACCCTTTGACCTAGCAATATCATTTCCAGACTTATACTCCAGAGATCCAAGAAAGAGGAAAAGGTCTTATATGTGGTCAGTCAGTCCGTAAGCATTTATTAAGTGCCTCCTATGTGTCAGGCATTATACTAAGTGCTGGGGATACAAAAAGGAAGCAAAAGAAAGTCTGTGCCCTCAAGAAGCTTACAGTTGAATGATCTAATAAGTACAAAAATATTTACAGCAGCTTTTTGTGATAGCAAAGAAGCGGAAACTAAGCACCTGCCCATCAAATTGGGAATGGCTGAATAAAAGACAGCATAAGAACATAATGGAAAACTACTGTGCTCTTAGAAATGATGACACAGATAAGTTCAGAGAAACCTGGGAAGACATATTAAATGATGCTGAGTAAAGTAAGCAGAACCAAGAAAACAATTTATATAATAAAAACATTATAAAGACAAACAACTTTTAAAAACTTAAAACCTCTCAATGCAGAGATCAACCATAATTCCAGAGGGCCAGTGATGAAGAATGTTACCCACTTCTTGACAGCGAAGAAATGAATTAAATATGCAGCACCAGACATTGTTTTGCTTGATTGTACATATTTGCTATAAGAGTTTGTGTTTCTTTTTTTTTTTTCCAGGACTCTGGGTCCCCTTGAAGAATATACTCGCTATTTTCTAAAACTAGAATTTCATCTATTTTTTGGGCGTGGCAATGGGGTGAAGTGACTTGCCAGGGTCATACAGCTAGTAAGTGTCAAGCGTCTGAGGTCAAATTGGAACTCAGGTCTTCCTGAATCCAGGGCCGGTACCCTATCCACTGTAACATCTAGCTGCCCCCTAGAATTTGATTTTTAAAAAGCCAGTTGGCACTCTAGACTAGTGTTACCATTGGCTGCCACGTGTCTTTGCTTGGCAAGAAGAGCAAGTGTTTGCTGGCTAAGGGTCCCATTGGTCCCCTCATTACAGCAACCGCTTTTTATCAGTTCAATGTCTTTAGGAAGAAATGGAAAAAAATCAAAGTATATTTCTTTACCTATTTCCAGTACTCTTTTTTAAAAAAAATTAAATAGCTTGCTTGCCACAGGTCAAACTAATGTTATTCTAAACACATGCACAATGTTCATCCTTTCTTATAATTTGTTAATCACAGAATCACAGATTTAACCTCTTCATTTACAAATGAGAAAACAGAGGCCTAAAAAACCAGTTAAATAGCTCACCCAAGTTTACAAAGGTAGTAAGCTGCATAGTCAGGATTCAAGCCCAGGCTTTGTGATTCCCAAACCAGTGCTCTTAATTTTGACCTTTATTCTAACTAGTCAATGGTCCAAATTCACCTAGCAGACTCCCACACTAGTAACCAAACTTTCCCTGTCTCTTGCCTTCCTATTCTATTCTTAAGGAAAGTATTTGTTGTGATGTAAAAAGGAATTAATAAAACTTATGGTGACCTTTTTTTTTTCTTAAAAAAGGCCATTTATACTTTATGTGAGGCTTCTGAATAGTCTACAATGCCTCTTACATTTCTTAACACAGAACTAAATTTACTAACAGCAACTCTTTTACCATCTTCCCCTATGTCTCTAGCTTCATAACAAAGTCAATGAGTATAAATGTTGATAATTCCTTAGTACATATGTTATTTAGGAAGATCTTGTCAAATTCTTTATAGAATTTCTGTACCACTCTGGAAGAGATGTTGGTAGTTAACCTGAAATTATCTTCATGGTGGCTTTTTTGTTTTTACCCATGATCATCAACTGTTTTATTAGCTGATTTTTCTTAATGTCTTTAGGCACATGAAGAGACCAAATCAACCACTTCCTTTATTTGTTCCACAGTGGACCTGTGAACTACCTTTCCATCTAGCTCCAATGTCTTTATGCCCTTTTGGTTTCAGCAACAGCAAGATATGATTCTATTCTTTTAAATTCTCACCAACATTAGAGTTCCACTAGAGTTGGTTAGAACAAAAATAGTAATGTTGTTTTTTGGTTTGTTTTATTTCAGACTGGGTTTCCCTACCTTAAGCAGACAGGAAGTACAGAAGCCTCTAATGGGCCCCTTCCCGCTACTGATCCAGCCAGTTCACCCCCTGTGGGCAGATTGGTGGCTCTTTGCTGGGAGTGGTGGTTCACCATAATGGTTCTGGACACAGCACTGACACCTGATTGGCTGAAATTCAGAATGCCCAAGCTCAAGTAACCCAAAAACCTCAGCCTCTTCCTCTGCAAAACCCCAATTGTAGCAGAGATTACAGGTAGGTGTCATCATGCCTGGTAACAATGTTTACAGATGGTCTAAAAACTGTGATTAACACTTCTGTCCCCTTTTCTGCTACTGTCATTGTGAAAGCAGAAAGAAGGTTCACATGGGACTGAGAGCATGATGAAGAGCCTCTCTATACTTAACTAGATTGGTCTTCAGAGAGCAAATTCAGTACTTCCTGAGACCTGCTTGTTAAAGTTTGCCAGGGTTTGTATACCACCCAGGATTAATTCCTTAGAATGATGAAGGACGGGACTGGAACTTTTGTAGCAGTTGCCAAATGACAGATGAGTCAAATCTCTCCATTCATAAAAAGAACTTCCTTTGCATTCTGAATATGAATAAAGACTTCTTAGTTAAAATTAAGAATAAATTAATATTATACCTGAATATTGATTAACACATTTTAAAATAAAATTGTCTCAAAAAGACTACAACAATTCATTCAAGAAATCACTCATCACTACCCAAGCTGAATTTATACTAAGGATGTAAGGATGACAACATTAAACAAAACTCTATTTAAAACATTTAATCCAACTTATTATCTCACATAAAGAAAAAGCCTTTCACAAAGTACAACATTCATTTAAGCCACAAAAAAACCCCTTCAAAATATAGGTAGAGGGACTTCTTTAATATCATAAAAAGTATATAAAAATTAAAAGCAAGCATCACATGCAATAGGGATACACTAGAAACTTCAATAAATACAAGGATGTCTACTCTCCCTACTGTTATTTGATATCACTTTAGAACTACTACCAATTGCAATGACAAAATAAAGAAAATAAAGGAATAAATATAGGTAAAGGTGAGATAAAACTATCCTTATTTTTGATATGATGGCTTACTTAGAAAATCCTAGGGAATAAGCAAAGATACTAATTGCGATAAATAATAAATTCAGCAAAGTTGCAAGCTACAAAATAAACCCTCAAAAATCAACCTAATTTCTAAATAATAATAACAAAATCTAAGAGGGAAGAGAAAGGGAAATTCCTTCCAAACAACCACAGAATACCTAAAGTATCTGGGGATCAATTCACCAAAGCAAACAAAACATTTGTACAGATTTAATGACAAGACGTCCCTAAACATATAAAGAGCATTAAATTGCTGGAGGAATATTCATTGCTCATCAATGGACCACGCCAAAATAATAAAAATGACAATGTTACCAAAGTTAATACATAGTTTAATGCTATACCAATCAAACTATCAAAGAGATACTTTACAGGACCAGATAAAATTTAAAAAAATCACTTGGAGAAAATAAAAGATCCAGACTACCAAAGAAAATAATGAAAACAGGCAGGGATGAAGAGGGAATGGCACAATCAGATCTTAAACTATATTATAAAGCAGCAGTTATCAATACCATTTGGTACTGGTTTTAAAAATACAGAAGTAGATCAATGGAAAAGACTAAACAATGGAGAATCTGAAAGAAGAGAACTCAATGACTCTGTATTCAATAAAATGGAAGACAAATAACTTAGGAAAGAACTCCCTATTTGATTAAAAACTACTTAGCAATTTAGCAGAAATTGAGCTTAGATCAATACCTTACCCCATAGTCCACAATATATATGGATTGTTACTGTTGTAGTTCAGTCGATTCAGTCATGTCCAATTCTTCATGACCACATTTGGGTTTGTTTTTTTTTTAAAAGATACTGGAATGTTTTGTCATTTCCTTCTCCAGCTCACTGTCCAGATGAGGAAACTGAGGCAAATAAGGTTAAATGACTTACCCAGGATTACACAGCTAGTAAGGATCTGAGGCCAGATTTGAATTTGAGAAGATGAGTCCTCTTGACTTCAGGCCCAGCACTCTATCTACTGCACCACTAGCTGCCCCTTTCATATGGATCCGTGACATTAATATTGAAGATCATAATATTAAAAAATTAGGAGAAGCCGATCATATACTTTTCACAGCTATAGGCAGGAAATGTATTCTTAGTTAAACAAAAGAGAGAGGAGATAGATAACTTTGATCACATGAAACTGAAAAGCTTCTGCACAAACAAAATTAATGCATAAAAAGGAAGGTGGTCAAATGGAAAAAAATTTTGAATAAAATTTCTCTGCTTTGGTATCTTATATATACAATATCTCTCCACAGCTATATCTATATGTATAGATATAGACATAACCAAAAGCCATTGTCCAATGGTCTAAGAATACAAATAATTTTTTCTCCTAAGAAGATCCATATGAAAGAATGCTCCAAATCACTAAGAAATGAAAATCAAAACAACATCATGGTTTCACTTCACACTCAGAAAACTGGTAAAGATAACCAAAAAGATAAACAAAAACCAAAACCATGTTGGCAGGGTGGTGGAAGATAAGTACACTAGTACAATGTTAGTGAAGCTATGAATCAGGATAACCAATTTGGAATTATAAAAATAAAGTAACTAAAATATCCATACCTTTGACTCAGAGATTCTATTACTAGGTCTACATCCCAAGAAGACCACTGATGAGAAAAAAGTCCCCATAAACATCAAAAAGCAGCACTTTTTATGATGCTAAAAAATTGGAAACAAAGTAGGTGTCCATTGATTAGGGATGGCTAAACAAACTGTTGTAGTGTGTAAAAGTAATGAAATATTACTGCGCTGTAAAAAGTGATTTATTTGATGAATACAGAGAATCATGGGAACATCTACATTAACTTATGCAGAAAAAAGCAAGCAGTCAAGAAAACAATGTACTGTACACAATGACTTCAACAATGTAAGTGGAAAGAACAAAATTCAAAAGTAAATGTTGCAAAATTATAAAGAATAATCATAGTTCAAAAGAAGAAATGAGAAGACTCCCTTATCCCAATCCCTTGTAGAGATATACTAGAAGTATTTCACATTGCATATATTTTCAGACCTTTGTTGTGAAGTATGGATCAATTATGATGAATTTTTCCTGTACTTTTCTTTCGTCTTTAAAAAAATACTATTTGTTACATAGGATGGTCATTTGGGAGAGGAGAGGGATACTGAGGAAAGCTAACACGTAAAAAAAAAAACAGCCATAAATACGCATTTTAATAAAAACACTAAAAAAAGTACACAATGACTACAATAATTTAAGTAGAAACACACACACACACACACACACATCAAAAGTGAATGTTGCAAAAGAACAAAAAGGCTACACAAAAGACATAAAAGAAGACATCCCCCCACCTCATCCCTCTGCAAAGGATGGAAGGCCAAGTGCTGTCCACTGCACATATTTTCAGACAATTCTCATATACTGATTAATTGAGCTTATTTTTTTTCCTCTTTTTTTTGTTTTTTTTTTAATCTCTAAAAAAATAATATACGTTACATGAAATAGTTCTCTGGGAAGGGGAAGAACATTGGGGAAATTATGGTGTAAAACAAAGACATCAATAAAAACTTATTTTTTAAAAAGCAAATACAGATTATCCACAGAGAGCAAGATTAGAATACATCAAATAGGCAACTTCAAGAAAATCTCTAGTTACTCCATATTAAAAACAACATTTATATTTTTTAAAAACTCAAAATATTAATTTCTTTAAATTTAAATTCTCATCAGAAACCGGTAATTAGTTGGGCATCTATATTCATGGCACTGTACAGGGATGTAAAGAAGAAAAGATAGCAGCAAACCAATAACTTCCTTTGGTTAACAGAAAGTTATTTAGTTAGTACAGATGGTCTATGGAAACAGAATATTTGCATAAGTGATTCGGAAACCTACACTCAGTTACTTACTGAATTGTGGTTACAGTTCCTATTAATAGTACTATGTGGCTTACTTTCTAAACGAAGTGCACAACATCAAACAAGTGAACGGTTGGGTAAACCTTTCTTTAAAAGTCTTTTTCCAATTGAAATTTGGGGGAGTTTGTGGTTTACCACAAAACCATAGTGCATAAATAGCAAATAAAAGCAGCACTCAACCAATCATTAGTGCTTATTTTCAAATATATGTGCTTTCAAATATACCACAGCTTTGCTTTAAAAGAAAACAAAAACTGCCCATTACTACACCTTGAACCAAACAGTATCCTAGTCGAATGTTTTACTACAGTAATCCCAATAAATATTTTTGATTAGTAAAAGAAATATCATATTAAATAGGCTTGAATATTGTGTTCAAAATGACATCAATATAAACATAATAAACCACAATAACAATAAGAAACTAAATATTGTGTAATTATAATGACCAAGCTTATCCACAAAAAGACAGAAGAATGCACCTCCTTCCCTCTGTAGAGGTAAGGGAATATAGGTTTGGAATTCTGAATATAAGGTTACATTTGGTTGGTATGCTGATTAGTTTTGATGAACATTTTTTCCGCTTTCTTTTTTATATGATTCTTTGAGGGGAGAGAGGGATATATTTGGAAATAAAGGTGATATAAAAACAAAAGCTATCTTTAAAAATAATCTTTTAAAAAGAGAACAACAAATAAATGTATAGATTAAAATATATCTCTAACTGTAAGCTTATATACAAAAAAGCACTGTAAAAGACATCAGGTCTGACTAGAAAAGGAGATGGATTGATCAAGAAGATAGAGTAACTTAATAGATGGAAAACCTGAGTGCTACACCAGCAGCAATAAAAATATTGCAAATAGCAGAGGAAGACCTCCAAATGTTGGATAGATCCTCTATATGAAAAGATATGGACAAAGACTAATGCTGAAGAATGCTTCCTTACACTTGGCAGAGAAATGATGGATTAGAAATGCAGAACAAGACACTTTTCCAGTCTCAGACAATGCACTGATTTATTTTGCTTGATTATACTTAATGTGTTACAGAGGAAAGCTTCTGTTCAGAGAAAGGGACGGTGGGGTATATAACTGGTAGGCAGAGATACAGATGCAAAAAAGAAGATAATAGTATTAATGAAACATTTTTAAAACTACACTACAAGGTCAGTTCAGAAGAAGACATAAAAAGGACAATTTAAGGAGAGTTTTACTATTATGTTAGATTTAATAGAGATTTTTAAGAGACACAGGAGGCTAGGGCTGTGCACTATTCTCCTACCCCAATGGCCAAAGAAACAAGATCCAACGTTCTCTCCTTTTTCCACATCTCTCCTCCTCCTGCTCAACCCAGAAAAACAGTTTATTAAGGCCTAACACCCAGGCCTTCATTTTGCAAAAGCTGCTTTGCAGAATAGAGATAGAATTGATTCCATGATTCCTATTAAGTTGACAACATGAACAGATAAAAAGCCTATGACACACCCCAGCAAAAATCTGAAGGGGATCCCAGATGAAATAATTAAGAATTCCCCGCCAGCCCTTCTCAAAAACAAAAACAAAAAACAAAAGAAAACAAATCAGAAAAGCCTCTATTCACTCCAGAAAAAAAGGAGGCAAGAAGCCAGCAGTGTCTAGGAGAAAGGCTGCACCAGGAAGCCAGCCACCCCAGTAAAGGGACCGAAGCCTGCAGGCTTGGGACTGCACTGGGGAAAAGACCGGTAAACATTTAAAAAATAGAACACAATGAAAAAATATTGTGGATTAAAGGAAGCTCAACAGGTAAACCCAGACAAAAAGAGTGACTCCACAACAAATAGTAGTAGAGCCACAGGAAGGGAAAAAAAAGCTTAGCCACAAGGACTGTAAAAATGACTCAAAGAAATGAAGCAAGATACAAAAAAAAAACTGAAATTAAAACTCTGGAGAAAAAGATTGAAGAATAAATAATTTAGCATAGAAGATAAAATTGTTACCCAAATATTAAGTACATATAAATCAGATCTCAATGACTCCATGAGACAATAGGAAATAAATATTCAAAGTCAAACAAACTGGAGAAAAAGAAGAAAGGTATCTACTATGAAAAACTGACAGTTTAAAATAAAGATAGTTTAAAAATCATCAGATACCCTGAGAACCATTACTAAACTAGGAAGAAAAGAAGGAATAAGCCTACTTTGTGCCAGGTACTGTGCTAAGGGCAAATATCTCATTTAATCTTCACAACCACCCAGTGAGGTGCTGTTATTAGGCACATTTCATAATTCGGAAACTGAGGCAGACAGAGGTTAAGTGATTTGCCCAGGGTCACACAGGTATGGCATTTCTCAGGCTGAATTTAAACTTAGGTCTTCCTGACTCCAGGCCCAGCGTTCTATCCACTGCACAATTTAGGTGCCTCATGAACACATTAGAAAATCAGGGAAAGAGTTATTATTCACATTTATAGATAAATGAGTTCTTGACCAAAGGCTAAAGAGGATCACGAGAACATCACAATAGATAGTTTTAATTATATAAAACTGAAAAAATTCTGCACAAACAAAATAGAGTTAGAATTAGAAGGAAAGCTATTAAACTGAGGAGGGAAATCTTTGTAGCAAATTTCTTCAATAAAGACTTGATATCTACGATTAAAGAATTGATTCAAACATAGAAGAACAAGAGCCATTCCCCAATAAGTACTATGTCACAGGATATAAACAGGCAGTTCTCAAAAGAAAAAATGCTAGCAATTACCAACCATGCAAAAAAATGTCCAAATCACATAAGAGAAATGTAAATTAAAACAACTCTGGAGCTCTACCTCCCACCAACCAGACTGGCAAAGGTGACTAAAAAAAAAAAGAAAAGAAAAGAAAACTAACAATTGTTGGAGGGACTGTGTGGGAGAACAGACACAGTTATTCCATGCTGGCAGAGCTGTGAATTGATTCAACCTCTCTGGAAACAATTTGGAACTATATCCAAACTGTCACTAAACTTGACATACCTTTGATCCAGTGATACCCCTACTAGACTTAAACTTCAAAGAGATAAAAGAGAAAAAGTACCCCTGTGCACAAAAATATTTAAATTAGCGCTTTGGGGAGGCAGAATAAAAGAAAAAAAATATATTGAGCTACCTCAACAACCCCTCCAAAGAAACATAAAAAATCCCAGACCTAATCCTAATTGGGATATCCAAGAAAATTAATCATAGTGAGACATCTTTCCAGCACAGATTGGCATAGGAAGGCAAACAAATATCTATGGACACTAGGGATGAGGTCTGGCCAAGCAGAGGTTATGCATCAGGGCAAAAAGAGGCTCCATATCCAGCAGAAAGGGGCCTGATCTTGTGTAGGGTACAGATTGGTGCCAATTGGCTGTTACTGACTATTTCAATTCTGGGTCACAGATCCAAGACGGAATGAAAAGGGGACCTGCATCTGGAGGGGTTGGGGAGACTGTCCTGGTGAGGAGTGGTCATGGGCTCTGGGTTATACACTGAGCAAGAAACAAGCTCAGAAGCAGCTGTGTCACTCAGATACCAGGGGCAGAGTGAGATCTTGCTTCCAGTCTCTACCCTAGTTTGAAGCACAGATAGGCATTACTAGGGCAGGAATCCCAGACCAAGGGCAAGTCTACAATTCTGTCCCTCTAAAACAGAAGAGCTTTCCAGGTGACTGACAGTAGCTGAATTCATCAGCACTCACTGCTGCTTAGACTCAAACCCAGGTCAGAAATTCACATAGCTTAGACTGAGGTGTGGTAGTGATCAGACTTTGCTCTAGATCAGACAACTTTGGAAGCCCTGAAGGTTTTCAGGTCCCCAATTTGTACTGCCTGAGAGGCCTCTTAATAACAATACTCAGTACCCCAAGAAAGTGGCAAAAGAATCAGCCCGCATATTCCCTCCAGAAGTGAGCAAAATCTGGCCCTGACACAAAGTCTGAAGTCAAGAACAGGCTGGAAGAATGAACAAACAAAAAAGAATGCCATCATAAAAAAGCTGTTACAGTGACAGGGACACTAAAGGCACAAACCTAGATATGAACAGGCAGTTTCCAGAAGAAGAACTCAAAATTATCAATAATCACATTAAAACTTCTCTAAATCACTACTGATTAAAGAAATGCAAATTAAAACAACTCTGAAATACCACTCATACCCATCAGACTGGCTAACACAATAGACAAGGAAAAAGAAATGCTAGAGGGGATGTGGAAAAATTGCACTAATACACTGTTAACAGAGTTGTGAACTAATCAACCATTCTAAAGAAAAATTTGGAACTACGCCCAAAGGGCTATAAAACTGTGCATACCCTTTGATCCAGCAATACCACCTGTATTCCCAAATGAGCAAAGGAGAGGGAAAAGGACCTATTTGTACAAAAATACAGCAATTCTTTTTGAGGTGGCAAAGAATGGGAAATTGAGGGGATGACCATCAACAGGGAATGGCTGAACAAGTTGTGGTATAAGACTGTGATGGAATACAGTAGTGCTTAAGAAATGACAAGCAAGATAGTTTCAGAAAAACCAGGGAAGACTTATATGAACTGACATAAGCAGAATCAGGAGAATACTGTACACAGCAACAGCAACATTCTAAGGATGATCAAGTATGAAAGACTTAGCAACTCTGGTCAAGACAAAGATCCAAGACAATTCCAAAAGACTCATGCTACAAAATGCTATTCACCTTCAGAGAGAGAACTGATGAACTCTGAATGTAGATTGAAGCACACTTTTTAAACTTTATTTTTCTCATATTTCTTCTTTCACAATATGACTAATACAGAAATATATTTTGCATGACCTCACATGAATAACCAAAATCAAATTGCTTGCATTCTCAAGGAGGGGAGAGGAGCTGGAGGGAGAAAGACAATGAATTTGGAACTCAAAATTTTTAAAAATGATTGCTAGAAAATGTAACTGGGAAATATTTAACAAAATACATGAAAATAATTTTTAAAAAAGACACAAACCTAGAAGAAAATGAACCCAAAACCTCTACAAGAAAAGCCTCAAAGAAAAATTTAAGCTTAGGCACATATTCAACTAGAATTCCTGGAAGAAATGAAGCAAAAGATTAAAAAAGAGTTAAAGAATGTTTTTATAAAGGAAAAGAGAGGGCTGGAAGAAAAAACTGGAAAAGAAATGAGAGCTAAGGAAGAAAGAAATTAAGAGAAGAGCACGGAACAATGAGGCACAAATCTTCACCCACACAATAAAATCCCTGAAAATCAGAATAGAACAAAGAGAAAACAGACTGAGAAGAAATTTAACAATCATTAGACTATGAAAGCCATGTCCAAAAAAAAAAGGAAATAAAAGAAACTAAATATAATATTACAAGAAAACTTCCTATATCTCTTAGAACCAGAGGGCAAAGTGGAAATAGAAAAAAATCTATCCATCACCTCCTAAAAAACCCCAAACTGAAATTCTCATTGCCAAATTCCAGAGCTTCCACATCAAAGAAAAAACACTGCAAGCAGCCAGAAAGAATTCAACTACAGGACAGAGGGAGGATCGAGTGGCTGATCAGAGGGGGATTGTAGGGATTTCTTTGCTGGTGCTGAGGCAGGATTCTCTTGCTTTGCCCGTGCTTGGATCTGGGTCACAGTTCTGGTTGGCAGTCCTGGGGCAAGGAGTGCTGGTGTAGTGGAGCTTGTGGTGGCAGTGAAGAGCAAATCCTCCTCACAGTTCCAAGGCAGAAAGAAAAGAGTGCTTGTGGTCACTCACTGACCACAGCACAGGCCAGGAAAAGATAGACACCTCACCTTTGATCATACCACCTTGGAAGAACTGAAAATTTATACGTCCATAGAATTAGCTCTGAAAACAGCTGTACGAAACCCCTGAAGCCTGGGACAGTACATCCTCCACACGGAAGCAGACCCCTACCTTAACAAAGAGTTTAAAACTCAAGTAATTAGCTGGAATCATGAGCAAACCTCGCAAAAAACAAAAGTCAGACCATAGAATCTTTCTTTGGTAACAAAGAAGATCAAAACATACAACCAGAAGAAGACAACAAAATCAAAGCTCCTATATCCAAAGTCTCCAAGAAAAATATGAATCAGTCCCAGGCCATGGAAGAGCTCAAAACAGATTTTGAGAAGCAAGTAAGAGAAGCAGAGGAAAAACAAATGAGAGTGATGCAAGAAAATCATGAAAAACAAGTCAACAGCTTGCTAAAGGAGACCCAAAATAATACTGAAGAAAATAACACCTTAAAAAATAGACTACCCTAAATGGCAAAAGAGGTCCAAAAAGCCAATAAGAAGAAGAATGCCTTGAAAAACAGAACTGGCCAAATGGAAAAGGAAGTCCAAAAGCTCACTGAAGAAAATACTTCCTTAAAAATTAGAATGAAGCCAATGGAAGCTAATTACTTTGTGAGAAATCAAGAAATTGTAAAACAAAACCAAAAGAATGAAAAAATAGAAGACAATGTGAAATATCTCGTTGGAAAAACAACTGACCTGGAAAACAGATCTAGGAGAGACAATTTTAAAATTATTGGACTACCTGAAAGCCATGATCAAAAAAAGAGCCTAGACATCATCTTTCAAGAAATTATCAAGGAAAATTGCCGATATTCTAGAACCAGAGGGTAAAATAGAAATCGAAAGAATCCACCATCACCTCCTGAAAGACATCCCCAAAGGAAAACCCCTAGGAATATTATAGGCAAATTCCAGACTTCCCAGGTCAAGGAGAAAATATTGCAAGCACCCAGAAAGAAACAATTCAGGTATTGTGGAAACACAATCAGGATAACACAAGATTTAGCAGCTTCTACATTGAGGGAATGGAGAGCTTGGAATACGATTATCACAGAAGGCAAAGGAGATAGGATTACAAGCAAGAATCATCTACCTAGCAAGATTGTGTATAATCCTTCAGGGGAAAAAATGGACATTCACTGAAATAAAGGACTTTCAAGCATTCTTGATGAAGGGAGCAAAGCTGAATAGAAAATTTGACTTTCAAATACAACACTCAAGAGAAGCATGAAAAGGTAAACAGGAAAAGAGAAATTTTAAGGGACTTATTTAAGTTAAACTGTTTACATTCCTACATGGAAAGATGATATTTGTAACTCACGAGACCTTTGTCAGTATTGGGGTAGTTGGAGGGAAAAAACTATATATGGTTGGTTAGATAGACAGATAGAGAGATAGATAGAGAGATAGACAGATGACACAGGATGAGTTGAAAATGAAAGGGTGATATCTAAAAAATAAAATTAAAGGGTGAGAGAAGATTATACTAGGAGAGGGAGAAAGGAAGAGATCTAAAAGTTGAAGGGGATAGCCTCCTGGGAAGACTTGTATGAGCTGATGCAAAGTGAACAGCAGAATTATTTATGAAATGACAAAAATATTTTAATGAAAAATAACTGAAAGACTCAGAATCCTGAGCAGGACATATACACACATATGTATGCATGCATGCATGTATTATATGTGTATGTGTTTGTTTGGACACAGCCAATGTGGAAATTTGTTTTACTTGAGTATTTTTTCTTCTCTCTCAAATTCACTCCTGATTCTGGACTTCTCCACCTCTACCCTACCTGCCTTCTCACCCTGGAGATGCTTCCATTCCTGCAGCCGTGTACTCCCAATGGAAAGTTCTGATCTACCATCTGGATTAAGTGCTCATGTTCATTTCTCTCTCAGTTCTGCTCTTGCCTCTACAGACTTTTTATGTTTATAAGAAGGATTTTGTTTTCCTTTCATCAGGGGGTAGGGGTGCTGCATGGAGGGGGGTAAGAAAAGGTGGATTTTTGCTGATTGAAAAAAATAAATTTTAATTTAAAAGAACAAAGCAGAATTTTTTTTGTTGTAGGAAAGAGCTAGAACTAAAAATAAGTGTCTATCAATTACAGAATGACTGAACAAATTATGGTATATGAAAATGTGATAGAATATGATAATGTGCCATAAGAAATGGGGACATAGGGACAGCTAGGTGGTGCTAGGTTCCAGTCAGGAGGACCTGCATTCAAAACCAGCCTCAGACCAAACACTTGACACTTACTAGCTGTGTGACCCTGGGAAAGTCTCTGAACCCCAACTGCCTTAAAAAAAAAAAGAGACATAGATTCAAAGAAACCTGGGAGGACTTGTATAAATTAATGGAGAGTAAGGTTATCAGAAGCAAGAGAACAATTTATATTATGACTATGCCATAAATGAAAAAAACTATGAGAAAATTGAGAACTATGATAGATGCAATGATCAAAAACAACTTCAGGGACTAATGATGACTTCTTGGCAGAGAGGTAAAGAAAGAGACCTACATTTTTAGACATGGTCAATGCTAGATTATTCTCATTTGTTATGAGAGAGCTTTTTTAAGAGGGGGAGGCACTTATAAAGAGGAATTAAGGTATGTTAATAGTGAAACAAAAAAACCCCCCATAAGTGATAGTAACACCCCCCCAAACACACACACACACACACACACACACACACACACAAAGTTCAAAAAGGGACTTACATAGATAAACAGGGCAGAACTGGAACTATCATAATAAATGTAATATATACTTTAAAAAAATAAAGTTGTACATAATAGAGATTCACAGTGTCATATACAATCCCCTGTTCTTAATTACATAAGGAAATATTCATATTTATTGATAATGGCCAGGTTCGTATTTTTTAACTTATGTTAAACATATACTTTTAAAAAGATACACAATAGTTCAAAATTTCAGATACAATCTTCTTTTCTACATTGTTTACTGAAATGTTAAATTTGGCTAAGTTCATAATAAAAATGTAAAATAAAAGAAAGATATCAATCACATAGAATAGGAAAGGGAAAGGTTAAGAGACATAGAGATGAGAGTATGCATCCAATGAAGTATCAAAGAAACAACAAAATTTTAAAGCCACTTATTTTAACTACCTTTTCTATTTCTCTCTGTGTAGCTCCTTCTTTTTTCAAACGTTCTTGTTCTAGACACTTGGCATTATAATTTTCCTTGGATTTTTGGAGGGCCTGAGTTATACTCTGAATATTTTGTACAGCTTCTAGAGTTCCTGCAACTTCTTCCTTAGTCTGTTAAACAACAAACAATTCATCAAAATGATATAATAACAGGAAAACAATATTTAACAATATATTCTTTGGTAAGAGAAAAGGGATACCTTTTTGTGAGATTTTAATTGTTCTTCTCCATACTTCTGTACTTCCTTTATTAGTTCTTGTAACTTTCGAACAAGTTCCAAGTGGCAGCTTGCTAATTTTTCTGTTGATGATTTAAATACATCCCACACAGGTGCAAATGTTCTAGAAAAAAATTACAAATAATCAATGATATGCTTAGGTCTAAACTTATATCTTAATTCTATATTACTATTTTTTCTCAATTTTAACAAATATTAATTCAAAATAAACACAAAGGCATTCTAAAGACTAATCCAAGTTACCTGATCATTAACTATTTTTTTTCTCTCCCAGAACTACTCCTGATTCTGGACTTCTCCATCTCTACTCCATCTGCCTTCTCACCCTCGAGATGTTACCATCTCTGCAGCCCTGCACTCCAAATGGTGAGTTCCTCTTGACCACAATCTACATGTGAGTAAGTGCTCATGCTTATTTCTCTCCCAGCTCTGCTCCTGCCTCTCCACTTTTACATTCTCTCCTCCACACCCTCCAAAATGGGGAAGAAACGGCCTCACAGCCTTAGATGTCTATATATCAATTCCCAAAGTCCAGATCATAAACAAAGCAAGCTAGAGATCTCCAAAACCGAAGGTAATTGTGGCCTTATGGGTATCTCTGAGACTTGCTAGAAGATCTGATGGTACAATGGATAGAGTACTAAATCTGAAGTCAGCTACTACTTAGCAACTCTGCGACTATGTACAAGTCCCTTAACCTCACTAAGCTTCAGGTTCCACATCTTTAAAAATGAGGAGGCTGTTAGACGACTTCTAAGGCCCCTTCCAATTCTAAAGCTATGACTCTATAATTCATGACAGTCTATAGCAATGGAAGGGATAATTTTTTTTTTTGCTTTTTGGTGAGGCAATCAGTGTTAAGTGACTTGCTCAGGGTCACACAGCTAGTAAGTGTCAAGTGTCTGAGGTGAGATTTTGAACTCAGGTCTTCCTGAATCCAGGTCCAATGCTCTATCCACTGAACCATCTAGCTGCCCCAAAGGGATAAAATTTTATGGAAAAAGAAGAGATTAAATAGGAGAAGCAGAGCAGCAATATAAAGATCCATCTGTGTAGAAAACCATGAACCTGAAAAGAGGAGCACTGTAGAAAACATCTGAGTGAGGACCTAAGAAAGAAGGAAAAAAAGTGATTTTGTAGTGAGAGTACAGGTCAAATTGTAGACCAACCTGAGGAAATGAATGAAGAAGTTAAATACAGGTAAGTATAAAATTCTATGCTTAGGTTTAAAAAAAACCAAACCCAACAACTATATAAACATAGGATGAGGCAAGACTTAACCAAAATACACTTAACGGGGAAAAAGAAATAGTGGTTCTGTGGAATACAAATACAATATGAGTTGGTCGTGTCTGTACCTCTGCAGCAGCAAAAAAAGTTAATGCCCTCTTAGGCAACATTAAGAGAAAGAGAAAAGGTGTACAGAGCAAGAAAGGAGATATTCAACCTAAGCAGTACCTAATGGCATCTCCAGTAATTTATTCTTGATGCCCTATTTTTGAAGGGACAGCATGGTACAATAGGAAGAATACATGTGAAATGGGTATCATGTGTCTTGCCTTCTCAATGGAGTAAGGGATGGGAGAGGTGGGGAGAAACTAGAAATGAAAATAAAAATTTTTTAAAGAATACTGCATTTTAGTCAAACTAAAGAGAAAGTAAGTTTTAACTTTTTTTTTTAATTATGGCAGAACAATTTAAGTCTCTTTAGGGAAATTTAAAGATCATTCTATATTCTTTGCATAAACCCATAACAACATATCACTAAAAAACTGTTAAGTATACAAATTGTTTAATAAAAGTAGGAAATACCAAATGTCTGATTCATTTCAAATCTACTAACTGATTTAAAATATGTTTTCTACTTAAACTGCACCATCTCCCAAAACTAAAAACCTTAGGGCATATATAGTTATCCTATTAATCAGAATACAAACTGCCCTCTCCAACCCCATCCCCCAACCTGGCTTGCATAAAATCTGTGGGCAGCCTATAATTACATATTAGAGTAATAAACACTGAGGAATAAGGTCTCCCCTGCAGCAGCAGGACCAGTAACAACAGCTTGCCACAACATGCTAAAGGATCCTAAGCCAGACACCAGATAGTGGTGTCATAATGTAAAAGAAGGAGATGCTCCTACCACGCGTTCTCCCAATAATGTCCTGCATCGTTCCTCTTATCCCCTTAAAACAGGAGTTCTTAACCTTTTCTCTGTTATGGACCACTCAGGCAGTCTGCCAAAGCCTATGGACCATCCTCAGAATAATGCTTTTAAATTCATAAAATAAAATACAGATTGCAAAGAAAATCATTTACATTGAAATAAAGTTTAAAAATATTTTTTAAAAACATGTTTACGGACCCTAGGTTAAGAACTTCTGCTTTAGACATAGAAATCTCACAGAAAAACTCATCAACTCATATCTCTCTCCTGTTTGCCCTAGACAAGAAAGAACGCTAGGTATGAGTTGTAGAAAGTGGTAAAAAGGGAGTTAATCTCCCTAAAAAGCATACTTTGTCCTGTGGCTTAGCCTCTACTTGAAGAGGAGACTATACAGAATTCTGTATTACTGAAAAAAGTAATAAAGTAGGGAGAGAGGGATAACAGACCCCACAGATTATTTGGGTTTCCAAACTTTGCAAATGATTCAGGTACTGCCCTGGGTGTAGAATGAGAGGTTGTGGAATGATCCATATGTATTAGCTTCCTCCTTGGCCAGGAATAACCAATTTTTCATGCCTGTTTGCTATTCAAAATTTTCCCACTTTCTCAGATTCTTTTTACCTGCTATAACGTAAAATTTTTGTGGAACAGAAGCTTATTTGCTTTTAGAAAAGAAAAGCTACATGCTTCTCCTAAGTAGACTGTGTTTTTACCACAGAAATTTTTCATTGTATACCTATTTTTTTTTCCTTTCAATGAGAGCTCATAAGAGACATGGCCTATATGTAGGGTTATCAATATACTGACATAAACAATATACTTTACATAGATACACACAAAATCATGCAAAAAGAGGAACAAACTATATTAACTTACCCAAGTTGTGTATAATTGCTTGCTGATTTTGCTAGTTTCGTCATTGACCGTGAATATGCCTCTTCTATTGTAGCCCTGTTTAAAAAGAAATAAAGTTCCCATAACATTACTTACAGTTTAGTGCCTTAAAAATATCAAGCTAGAAGACCTATATTAGTACCAGAGATAATTCAAATTACTATATCAAAAATAAGCATATTTTTTACCATGATTTTCTTTTCCAGATTCAAATGCTTTTACAAGCAGATCAGAATATAAGGAGCTAATTAATATTTATATCTAGTCTAAAAGGATGCATGGAACCTATAATTAACTACAATATAGTTACCTCTTCCCTCTTTTATATAGTAGTACTCGGTGATTACAACAGGAAACTGAAGAGTGATGCTTAGGTTCTCTACTACTGAATCACCATGCTAAATCATTTGGTAAAACACTTATTAATTCTACAATACGCTTTACATACTTTTATTAGTCCTTACAACTGATATAGGTCATTATCACACTCATTTTACAGATCAGGAAACTGAGGACCAGTGATGTGCCCCAACTTATATCTACTAGCCTCACAAATCAAAATTTATTGTGCTAGAAAATTGTGGTTTATACATTTATTATTCAGTTTAAGTTTCTGGGTTGCTTCAGGATAAGAAGGGAGTATCAAGGAAGGATACAAGGGAAACCAGTCCTTTCCACAAAGTCTGAGGCTATGCATATAAATTTCTGGAAATGAGCTAGAAAAACCATTTGCCCCTATCAACACATAGGAACAAGGACTGACTATAACCTGCTATCTATTTACATGCTTTATTTAAATGACTAATTAATTCCTTTTTAAAGCTTATACTTCTAAATCACAACAAAGTAGGCATAACCACCTAAAGTTATACTAATATGACAAAATGCTATTATAGTTACAATAGAAAAACTAAAAGTAGAGAGACAACCCAATGATCAAAAGAGTGAAAAGAATTGAAATTTTATCATCTATATCTTCAAAAAGTTGATGCAACTAAAATTAGGGAGTAGTTTTCTAAAGACACTTTGACCACAACTTCCTTCCACTTACCTCATAACTGCCTTCGTTTCTGTGGCAATATCCCATCCCAGTGTCTCCTATACATTTTTTCTCAATCTCCCTCTCCCTGACCCCAAATTATAGAGAGACGTTCTAAAAAGATCAAATCCTAGGCCCTGTTTTCCTTTTCTTTATACTCTCCCCTTGGAAAGCACATCTATCTATTCTTCTAACCATCTTCTGAGATCACAGGATTACAAATCTGAGAACTGAAAAGATAGTGGTGACTTCAAAGGAAATAGGGAAGGTTGGAAGAGGAGAAGATTTAGGAGGAAAGGTAATGATTTACATTCCAGACATACTGAATTTAAGATATCTCCAGAACATCGAGTTTGAAATGTCCAAAAGACAACTGGTGATGCAGAACTGAAGCTCAGAGTCATCTTCAAAGTCATTTCAAAGATGACAGTTAAACTCACGGGATCTTATGAAGTTCCAAAAGAAAGAGAGAGTCTTAAAAGAAGGGAAGAAGACCCAGGAAACAGCCTTGGAGAAAACCCACAGCCTAGGGAGAAATGATGAAGATGATGAGTCAGCAAAAGAGATTAAAGAGTTGGTGAACGAGGAGAGAAAAATGTCATGAAAAGAGAGGGAAGAAAGAATGCCCAGGAAAACAAGCTGGTCAACAGGGTCAAATGGGTTTAGAAAGAAGGTTTAGAGCTGAAAAAAGACCATCAGATTTAGCAGTTAACTAATTACTGGTCAATTTCACAGGACAAATGATGAATCATGCTACCCATCCTTAACTGAGAGGTAATGGAAGATGTATCATATAAAATTTTTGGACACAGCCAATGTGGGAATGTTCTGTCTATCCATATTAGTTACAGGGGGAGGAGATGGCAAAGAGAAAATAAATGCTAGTTAACTGAAAATGAGTAAAATGAAATAAAAGTCACAAAAATAAAATTAAGCTGGGCAGTTTTTTTGCGGGGTGGCTAGACAATGGGGTCAAGTGACTGTGTGACAGTCACATAGCTAGTAAGTGTCAAGTGTCTGAGGCTGGATTTGAACTCAGGTCCTCCTGACTCTAGGGCCAGTGGGCAGATTTTTAGAGAGGGATCATTGGTAAGTTTGGAGAGGGCAATTTTAATTGAGTGATAAGGTCAGAAGCCAAACTTCAAGGAGTTGAGAAGACAGAGAGAAAAGAAGGAGAGGCAACAAGAGTAGACAATTTTATCAAGGAGTTGAGCTAAAAAGGGAGAGGAGATATAGGATGATAGCCTGAAGGGAATGGTAAGGTTCAGCAATTTTTCAAAATTTAAGAATGGGGCAGAACTCTCTTAGAGCTAACAATGCTGCTGCTGATATAATGAACATTCCCCAAACCTACAGAACCCACTTCAAGAAGGTCAGCAAGCACCAGCTTCTCACAAAGTGACACAGTACAAGGGTATAGACTTCTTCCACTCAGGGACAAGGGGACTAAGACCAGAAGCAGATAGTAGGGAAATAAAGCCAATTTTTCACAAAGGGGACCATACTGAGGTATGTATGTCTTCAGGTCTTGGAGAAGGCTGGCCATTAAGAGAAAATGTAAGCACAATGAACTGGAAGAAGACCAGAAAAGAAAGGACCAAGTGATCCAGGTCTCAGCTTCACCTTTTTTTCATAATAAAAACAAAATGTTGAAGCTATAACATTTAAATTCTTTGGCCTCATTTGCTGTTTTGGGAGGGAAAAATCTTGAGTCCTATCCTGTGATAGGACCCAACATAGAAAAAGCTAATTAATGCTTGGAGAAGTGGCTGAGCATGTAACTTAGTGAGACACTAAATCACATTTAAATGTGGTTCACACAGTATGTTCTAATGAATCTTAGCAAACGAATAACAAGGGAACACCTCACAGCCTAGCCCAAGGTATAAAACAGTCATACTGGTATCAGCAAATCAACAGTGAAGTCATCATCTTTAAAGGCTCTTTCAAAGTACCATTTCAAAGTACTCTTTCAAAGCATTATCTTAAAGAAATAGCTATTTCCCATATCTACTTGAGTAAAGAGTAATCCTTCAATATAATTTTTTTGGTAAAGAGGTAAAGTTCTAAGCTAAGAGAAGAGAGTGGCAATCAGTCAATCAACAAGTATTTATTAAGTGCCTACCAGGGGTCAGGCATTGTGCTAGGGGCTAGAGATAAATACAAAGAATAAAACAATCCCTACTCTTCAAGGAATAAGTAAGTGCTTAATAAATATTTGTTGATTGACATTCAGTGACCTGTATTAGGGGTTCTTAACTTTTTTTTCATGTCATGGGCATCTTTGGCGGTCTGGTGAAGCCTACAGATCCCCTCTAGGACTAATGTTTTAAAATAATTAAAGAAAATGCAAAATTTCAGATACAGTTTAGTTAAAATAAAGATATAATTTTTCTTTCTTGTTCATATTCAAGGGTCCTTTGGCCCCAGATTAAGAACTACTGTACTGTATAATCTGATTTCCTATTATTTGTTCAGCCAGGTAGCACAGTGGAGAAAGATAAAGCTCTGCACCTGAGTCAGAAAGACCTGACCCTCAAACACTTACTGGTTGTATGATCCTGGGTTAAGCTGCTTAGTCTTTGTCTTCTTCAGTTTCCTCAACTGTAAAATGGGAATAGTAACAGATGGGGACAGTAATAGCACCAACTTCACAAGGCTGTTGTGAAGATTAAATGAGGTATCTGTACAGCACAGTTCCTGGCTCTTAATAAATGTTTTGTTTTCTTCCTTTTCCTCCCTATTTATCCATATGTATCAGCAGTGAAGGTAGTAGAAAGATATGTGGCAAGAGAAAGTGAGCCAAATCTCACCTTTGATACTTCTGACACATACTGGTTATATGACTCTGAAAAAGTCACTTAAATCTCTCAGTGTTCCAAAGAATTATCTAAATTATGAGTTGCAAAGTAGTTGCGGATATGCATTCTTCACCTGGAATTTTTGCCTACATTCATGATATCACAAGTCTGGATTTTTTCCTTTATCCTCACATAGAGAAATGGTTCTTAATCTGGGGTCCGTGAACTTTTTTTTTAATATTTTGAAAACCATATTTCAACATACTTGGTTTCCTTTGTAATCCTAGGTGTTTTGTTTTATGCATTTAAAAGCATTATTCTGAAGGGGTTCATTAGGCTTCACCAGACTCCCCAAAAGACCCCATGACACAAAAAAGGTTAAGAACTCTAAGCAGCAGCATCATAGAACTTATATAGCACTATGTACCAGGCACTATGTTGAGCACTTTACATTGTTATCTCATTCAATCCTCACAACAACTCTACAACACAGGCATTATATTGATCCTCACTTTACAAATGAGGAAAGCTGAGGCAAAGAGAGATTAAGTGACTTGCCCAGAGTCACATAGCTACTAAATATCTGAGGCCACATTTGAACTTGGGTCTTCCTGACTCGAGGCTCAATGCTCTATCCACTATACCACCAAGCTGCCCCTACAAAGGAAGATCACCATTCCCTAAAATTATTCATCTCCATCCCTTTTCCTAAATTTATGTGCAATGTTTGGGGATAACTAGATTGCCTTCCTCTCCATGTATTCAATTTCTACTCCTCATTCATAGATTAGCTCATTTCTTCCATTAAGTTTTCCCTAACAAATCCAGCCAACATGCCTTTTTGTCTACATCAAACATTTGGGTGCCTAATCTCCTATATTTGATGTGAGCTATTTCTAACTTTCCACTTGTTTGGATGTTATGAGAAAGCAGCATAGTATAGTGGAGAGATCACTACACAAAAGTCAAGAAATATGAGTTCAAGCCCAACTATACCACTTACTAGCTATGTGATCATAGGCAAGCCAATCTCTAAGCTTCAGTTTTCTCATCCATAAAATACACTGTTAAATCACAGTATCTATCTCAGAGAATTGTCTTAAGGAAAGCACTTTGTAAACCATAAATAAAGCAGTATATAAATGTGAGTTGTTATTGTTATTATCATTATCATTTGCCCATGGCAAGGCTCATGTATAAGAAACCCATAATATTCCCTAGAGTGGGTAAATTCTAGAGTTGGAGATCTTTACCTGGGGTCCATGAACTTGTTTTTAAAATATTCTGGTAAGCGTATTTCAATGTGATTTATTTCCTTTGTAATCCTATGTATTTTATGAATTTAAAAACATTATTCCAAGAATGGGTCTATTAGCTTCACCAAGCTGCCAAAGGGCTCTTCATGAAAGAAACATGTTAAGAACTCCTGTTCCAGACTTCCTTGAAAATTCATGAGTGGCAATAATAAAGATGAAGATAGAAGTGACCCAAAGGAAGGAGGGTCTAATGAGATAATCCATCCTATTTCTCCTCTGTCTCCTCTCTTACTTCATGCTACCTGCTCTCCCCAGCAAGTACACAATGCTTAGTCCTCCCTCTTCCTCCTCATCCTTCAATCATTTCACTAGACATCTCAGGTAAATACTAATCTGATTAAAGCATCCAACAATACCTGATTAGCTGCAATCAGGTGAAGGTAAGCTTCAGTTACAGGGAAAATTAATTTAAGTTGAATAGTTCATTCTCTGACGATAAATGAGGGATAATAATTCTGTTGTAATGAAAGCAATGCACAACTATATTAAGAATGGGGAAGAGCTCAAAACAAGACCACTGTTAGGTATTTCTAGTAACAAACTTGTAAACAGCATTACAAAAGTTGAATTCCATTATAAACCAAAATCCATTGATTTGAATATCCCTAACACTAGTAGTGATATTCTAAAAGAGGCCCTATAATTCTTGTAAAAACATCAAGATGAAATTTTTAAAGTAATATCTATCGTTAAACATTTAGTAATTTATATATATAATTATATAATTGTCTTTTCTTAATATAGAATTACAGAAATTCTTTTTGGCTAAAGAAACAGTATTTCTTACTTGTTTAAAAAAAATTATTTCATATAAAATGTTTAATGTATCATCTTACTATCTATCACATACAATGAAAAATATAGTGTTGACACTTCATAATTATTGTGTAGTTTCAAAGTATGTCTGGTTACTTCTATACAAACTTAACAAAATATGCCAATATCACTGTAACAGTTTTCCTCTTAAAAAGTTAAAATGAACTATTAATATAAAAACCACATACCTTTCTCTTACAAAATCGGCAAGTTCCTTTGTCGATATCTGTCCATGTTTCATGTTATGGTAGAGTACATCAAAGCCACTATTTCTTTCCCCCTAAAGGTTACAAAGATTTTTAGTTAAACAAAAAAAAGAACAACATATCTTTAGGACACTGTATAAATATTAACAGTTTCTCAAACTGATGATTAGTTCACTTGCCTTCCTTCCCTCTACCTATTAATAGTTCTATTCAAAATGTTTTAAATTTTGTTCTGTAACATTTCAAGTTATAAACTCCTCTTTCCATATAAAATTATTGCCCTTAACTTATAGCTTTTAAAAGATCAATCTAGGATTCAGTTAAGACAGGAAGAAATTCAAGACATCTTAGTTTTAAAATAATCACGAAGTCCTTTTGATTTTTAAAAAATATTACTAGATCTCAGAAAGGCTGATTCTTTTAACAGATGTTAAATGTTAAACTGAGGGCTTTTTTCAAATGGTTATCACAATACATTTTAAACTCTACCAGGGGTGGGGAACATGAGGCCTCGAGGCCTGCAAATCTAGCGTATGGTCTAGTTTTATCTTTTGGTGAATTTGAGAAAGGACAAACACAGGAATAACATGTTTCAATAAAGGAAAGTAGTTTCTTATTCGTTTAGAATTGGCCTTCACTAGAAATCTTAGCTTAATCACCAGGAAGGGCAAATAATGTTTCCAGGCATACTATACCATCTTTAAAAAGTTTAGTGCTGTATAACCATGGATAAAATTAAGATTCAAAAAGCAAAACACTAGCAAATCAAGGTGAAAAGAAATATGACTTTATATGTCTACTTTATAGATAAAACACACAGATGGCTCATTATAAACTTAACAAGTACATATGGTTACCAGGATTCATTTAAACAGCAATGTCCTATTTTTAAAGTATAAGCTTTATTTCTTAATATTAAAGTCCAATATTAGTAGCAAGAAAATGGCAAAATCTAAACAGTTCTTGAATGCTAATTAAGTATCTTAATTCAGATTTTAACTTAGACTTGATAATTCCTTTCCTTCAAACATACAGTTAAGCTGTTCAGCTTGGTTTCCCTGTAATGGTGAAAAAAACTAATGCTGAAGTATATTTGTTGTAAATTAAAGCAATCCTATAAGTAAATATTATGCAATCTGAAACCCGGCTTTTTCCACAACTGAAAGAAAACAGGAAACAGATTACAGGAACTTTCAGTTATGCTGAAGTGGTCCCTAATAACCTCATCAAATGGTATGGCAAGTATGTATTTTGCTACACACAAGCAAATTACAATCTTATATTTATGCTTCAGCACTATAAACATTCCTTAGAATTTTGAGCATTCCTTTCCAAAATTTTTTTTTAAAAAGTCTAGGATCTTTTCTGAACAAATATTTCCATTTAGAAAGTGTCTAGTTTTTTTAATTTACAAATTAAAAAATAGGAACATATTTAGCAACTAACTCTGGCCTTCTGAATTACCCTGTGCCATCCAAACAATAGAGAGGCCTCGAGCATTGGCCTCTGAGTCAGAAACACCTGGACTCTAGTCCAGTCTCTGACAGTTACTAGGTATGTGACCCTGGGCCAGTCATTTAAGCTCTGAGAGCTCTAGGAAGCTCTAAATCTATAAGGTGGAGAGACAGTGCCAACCTGCACTGAAGTTCCTCACCAAGAGCTGCCTATACTAATGATATGAGAAGGTTCTGTTACTAGCTGTGCTCAAAAGATCATTTTTCCCCAATAGATGAACATAACCTGAGGTAAAATTACTACTAGTAGGTTAGGTCAAGGTTGATTGTATAAACTTGTGGACTACAGCAAGCAGCCAAGAGTCTTTGGCTCTCTTCTGATTCTATTACTCACATACAGGCCTATGACACCACATCTATTCAAATTTCAGCTATTCCAGACACTGCCAAGAATCCAAAAGAATGTCAAACAGATCTTAAAAGCCAATTTTTTTTAACCAAACCTGTGATTTCATTAGTATAATGAGCTTTAATGAAGAATTTCCTATACCAATGTTGTAAATGTAATAATAACAATAATATAATATTAATAACTATCATTTATATAAGGCTTCGGTTTGCAAAGCACTTTAGAAATATCTCGTTTGATTTTCACAATAACCCTGGAAGGGAGGTGTTATTGTTATCTCCATCTTAACAGATGAAGAAATTGCAGCAGACAATTAAATGATTTGCCCAGGTTCACACACCTATTAGGTGTCTGAGTCTAGATCTGAATTCAGGTCTTCCTGACTCCTGTTCCAGTACTCCATCCACTGTACTACCTGGCCGCCTCCAGGTAGCTCAGATGTAACTTCTTTGTTCTTGGCACAGAGTTAAGTAGGCATTTAATAAATGTGTGTTGACAGGACTGCAACACAGAGCTGCCAAAGGGCCTGAGAGGTTAAATGACTAAGTAGTCCAGGGTCACACTATGAGTAGGTGGCAGAAGTCACACTATCAGTATAGACTCAGAGATGTCTTCCTGATTTTGAGGCCTGATCTCAATATTCCTCATAGGCAGCCATGCTGCCAAAATAGATGCCACAAAAGGTGAGGCACCTAAAGCTGGTGCATTTTGCTCATATCAGAACTTTTTTAGTTCCTCATTCAGAGCCCATTTACTCTGATTTTACACTTTATCTGGTCTCCAAATCTCCAACAGATTAGAAGCAAATTAGAAGGGAAGAAGAGAAAGAAATACCTAGTTAGTAAGGATTGCAAAGTACTTTACAGATATCATCTCTTTTGATCCTCACAGTCCTGTAATATAGGTCCTATTATCTCCATTTTACAGATGAGGAAACTGAGAGGTTAAGTGACTTGCCCACGTCACACAGCTATTAAGTGTCTGAGACACAACTCAAACTCCAGTCTTCCTGACTCAAAGTCCTGTGCTCTATCCACTATACCTCAGGCTGACATCCCAAAAGTGCTCAGGTTGACTCTGTCCATACTTTTACGTTTTAAGATCATACTTCCACATCTGAGTCAATAAGAATGTGAGTAGCATGACAAAAATGATAAGACGGTAGAAGCCAGAAAAGGAATTAGAAGTGTAGGTTTAGAGACTTTGCAACTCATGAGAATCATGAGTTCGTGGCCCATTTGCTTCCCTTCTCATAATCTCACTGTGTAGTTCCCAAATTCTTTCTGCCTTACTTTTTAATTCTCCAAAATATACTTTTGAGGAGGAAATCACAGAAAACAGGGTTTATAAAAAATTTTTTTGGCAGTTTATAAAAATTTTTTTGGCAGTAATCTACATGCTCAATTAAGGAAAGACTGGACAAAGTGGTAAATTACATCATAATAATGAAAAAATATGAGGAATGTGGAAAGAAATATAAAATAATGTGAAGTGAAGGTGGCAAAATTAGAATCGTTACACACTCAATATTGATAATTATATGAAAAACAAAAAAGTGTTTTGGGGTATACCTCTACTATTTCTCCAGAGTCTACTATCAAAGTTCTCTGCTCCACACTGGGGGAGATACAAAATTTAAATAACAGAAAGACTCTGACTTCAAAGAATTTAATATATTCAAGAGAGATAAGACAACAACACAGACACTGAAAACATGATATTTCATCAAAGCATTACCAAGTTATAAAACAACGCTGTTACTAAAGGGGGGTTAGGAGGGAAAGAGTTACTTATCAGCTGAAGCTTCCAGAAGGAGATAACATTTGAATTTTAGTTTAAAGGATGAGTAGGAATTTGACAAGACAGGGAGAGAGACCACACCTAATATAGGCAACAACACAAGAACCTAGGGGATGCTGGAGGGGCAGAGCTAGTCTAATGTGGCTACATCATATAGCACACAGAAGGGAGAAAGATGAGATTAAGGAAAGCTGGTACCCAAATTGTGGAGGGCCTTGAAAGCCAGGAGAGTTTCAATTTTGTTTCACAGACAATAGGGAGCTACCTAAGATTTTTTAAGCAAAGACAGCAGCAGAATGAAGAACTAATTAGAGGGTGAAAGAACAGCAAAAGGAAGACCTGAAAGGAGGTTATTATAATAGTCTAGGTGGGTATTAATGAAGGACTTACACTAAGATTGGGGTAAATGGGAATTAAGAGGTGGGGCTATATGAGAAGAAAGTTGTGGAGAGAAAATCAACAGGATTTAGAGAGATGGAGGAGAGAATCAATAAGCATTTAAGTGCCTACTATTTGCTAGGCACCACACAAGGGCAGGACATAAAAACACAAATATAAAAAGTGAGAAGGTACTTAACCTCAAAAGGAGCTGACATCCTTCTAAAGGGACACAACCACCATTCAGAAAAGAAAATACAGGGGAAGCTAGGTGGCACAGTGGACAGAGCTCCAGCCTTGGAATCAGGAGGACCTGAGTTCAAATGTGTCCTCAGACACTTGACACTTAACTAGCTGTGTGACCCTGGGCAAATCTCTTAACCCCGATTGCCTCAAAAAAAAAAAAAGAAAACAAGATACCAGAGCATTAAAATTCATAAACAAATACACAGAAAGATAAATATTAAACAGATAAGAAAATACAGTATACATATAACATATACAATGACTGGGGATAGGGACAGAGGGGATTGCTTTGCTGGAGTCAATCAGGAAAAGTCTCTTACATAAGATGACTCAAGCTGAGCCCTGAAGGGAGCCATGAGTTCCCAGAAGCAGAAGTAAAGTATAGTAGAGAGCCTGTGCAAAAGACAGCAGACAGAATGGAATAGAAACATGTACAGGAAGGACAAGTTTGGGTAGAATGTAGAAGGCATGAACGAGAATAATTTGCAAATAGACTTGGAAAGACAGACTGGAGTCAAGTTATGGAAAGATTAAAGTAACAGAAGAGTTTGTGTTCTATGCTAAAGGCAACAGGTAGGCACTGAAGAATCTTAAACAGGGAAGTGATGTGGTCCAGCCTGTGTTTTAGCTGCGTGGAAGCCTGACTACAGATCAGAGAGACTAGACACAGGAAGAATAATTAAGAGGCTATTGCAACAGTCCCAAGCAAGAGGTAATGAAGACCTTAACCAGGGTGGTTTGGATATGAGTAGAAAGAAGGGGATAGATCTGAAAAAATGTGAAGAGATAGAATGGGCAAGATTTGGCAATCAATTGGATATGGGTGGTGAGATGATGATAAAACTGGATGACTAGCAGAACCTTTAATACAAACAGGGAAGTCAGAGTCAATGATAATCCCCAAAATTATGACCATGGGAAAACAGATGAATGCTGATGCCATGGAACAAAAACAGTAAGGTCACAAAAGCAGGATGAAGGGAAAACATAATGAACTCTTCTTGGGACATAATAATAGATGACATTTACTTAGTGTTTTATAGGTTACAAAGAGTTTTATAAACATTATCTCACTCAAACTTTATAACAACCCAACGAAGTAGATAATTATTGTATCCATTTTACTGATAAGGAAACTGAGACTTAAAGACATGAATAATTCCCTCAAACTCACAGTTAATTCAGTGGCAGAGCTAGAATTTGAACTCAAGTCTTCCTACTTCAAATCTCAGTGTCTCTCCTTCTACTTTATCAGTAAGTTTCAGTTACTATTATCTTACATGCAGCTTGAGGATGTGGATCTAGAGCTTAAAAGAAGTCATGCCTAAATACTCGCTTGATATCTGCAGAGTTAAAAGTTGGTTGGGACTAAGTCTACCATTGGAACACCTACATTTGAGGAACAAGGAGAGGTAACAGGAACCAGGAAGGAAGCAGAGAATCAGAGGAGTGATTGAAAAGGCAGAAGGAAAATCAGAAGACTCCTGTGTGTATGAAACCACTAGAGGAAAAAAGTATCCTAAGAAAGGGGTGATTAACATAGCCAAAAGCTGCAGAAAGGTCAAGAAGAATGAAAAAAGACCCCTGGATTCCTTTGTTAGGTTGTCATTAGTGACCTGACAGAGCCGTTTCCTTTCTGACCTTTTCAGACAGTTCATTTTACTCTCCCATCAAGAACTCTTAGTCTCAGGAAAATTGGCTGAATGACCTCCCCAAACTCAACACTCCATTCCCACCTGCATGGCTTTGCATATAGGAAGAAGACCCTCCTCCAGCCCTGCCTCTCAGAAATCTTAGCTTTCCCCCAAGGCTCAGGAAGATGTGCTACTTCTTTCATGATGCCTAAAGAAGGCATCATGAAGCCTTTCCTGATGCCTGAAGTGTTAGTCTCTCTCTTGTCCAACTACTGTGTATTACTTGCCTATGTACATGTTTTAACTCCGGTACGACGTAAGCTACTCAAAGAGAGAAACTGTTTTCATTCTTGTCCTTTTCATCTCTAGTGTACTAACAAGGTCCCCTAAAAATAGTAAGTACTTAATAAATGCTGGCTGAATGAATTTCCCAACATTTATGGATAAATAGAACATGTCTATATTTGAATATATAATGAAGAATGACCAGAGATACATAGTAAAGTCCCTACACGATCTGCTCTTTTGAAACACCAAGACACAAGAAATTCATTGTAACCAAGCTTTCTTTCAAATTAAAACGATTTTCTAGAAGGAGAGGAAAATGGTCAGTTGCCAGTCTATCTTGTGGATCACATAGCTCTACAAAAAAGATCCGTGACTACTCAAAAAATACTTCTAACAATCCACAAGAGAAAAAACAAATAGATGAAAAAAATCCTGTTTACACGAAGAGTTCTTATTCTTAACCAGGGGTCCACAGACAAGGAGTCTGTGACTTTGGATGGGAAAAAAGAATCACATCTTTCTTTTTCACTAACCTTGAACTGAAATTTAGCAATACTTTCAATTATTTAAAATCATTATTCTGAGGAGTCTGTTGGCTTCACCAGACTGCCAAGGGGGGGGGGGTCTATGACTCAAAAAAAGGTTAATAATCCATGAATTAAACATGCTTTTGAATGTCAATCTATATTTTGAACAAATAGCAAAAGGACAATGAGTTGAGAGTCTAGAATTAGATAGGAAGTAGGGAACAAAGCTGACCTGCATTTTGGAAACTGGTAATCTCAATGATCTCAAGCTGCTCACAGACACAAAAACTCATTTACTCACAAAAAATTCCTTTTTTTTTGTTAGGCAGTGGGGTTAAGTGATTTGCCCAGGGTCACATAGCTAGTAAGTGTTAAGTGTCCACTGTGCAGCCTGGAGAGGAATGAGACAGGGCTACCCTGGGTGTCCTCCTTAAATGGAGGTTCTAGGAGGAATCATTTAATCAGAGGGAGAGGCTGCAGGGATTGGATGGTACTTCCAATGTGTGAAATTCCAGGGCTAGAGTGATTTTCCATGATGAAGAGGTTTCTCATGATGGAGAAAATCTGCAATACAGTTTGGAGACAAATGAAGTGACAGGGAGGCAACAGAAAGATGGATGGTAAACATAAATAGGCTGTAGTTTGACAAAGATAACTGAGATATCCAGGAAATATTTAATTAGAAAAAGAGGTGGGTCTTCATATAGATAGAATAGTAATAAGTAATAAATATACAATAAATATACCCATAGGATGCCAAAAGATCTAGAGGAAAACTTACAGCTGTCCTACAGAAGGTTTTATGGGATAGGAGTTGCACAAGATGAAGAAAGTGTGGTAGATAGGATCCATACCACTGATGGGAATACTCACATTAATGAACTCATGAATCCACCGAAGTACACATCTCATCCTCTCCCAATCCCATTAGATTATAAGCTATGTTCTGCACATGTACTTAATAAATGTTTGTGAAATGAAAGTTGGATAAATGAATGAAAAAGTATTTGTTAAGTGTATACTATGTGCCAGGCACTAATGTAAATCCTAGGGATATACATACACACACACACACACACACACACACACACAGAGATGTGAGATACTCCCTGCTTTCAAGAAGCTTACATACTAATAGGGGTAAACAACATATATAAGGTAGCCAGGAAGAGTATTTTGGTCTGGGAAGTCATAGGGATACAGAGTTGGAACCATAGGGACAGTTAAGCAACACACCCTTTCCAAAAGTAATGGGTATGCGGATTTGATTACAGTTTCCAGAGAAAAGGATAGAAGGTGGGGGATAGGGATGGGTGGTAGATGAAGGTGAAGAAGCCTGGTCCCATAGCAGGAGTTCAGAGCTAAATGACATATGTTACATCTAATTGGCATATTAGTTGGTTAGAATTATAATGAAGAAAAGCCTGAGTTTAATAAAAAACACACCAACTTTCCTGTATCTTAAGACACTCACAGTTGGTAAGTGTCATGGAGTGTACCCTATCAAAATAAATACTAGAAATAAGAAATTATTCAAAAGCTCAAGTGTCAGTACTAAAAGCTCAAATGCATAACAGATTGGCACACCCAGTCAGAAGACCTAGTCAGAAGAAACCATGTGGTGTAGGGACCAGCACTACAGTTGGAGTTAACAGGGTTTAAATTCCAGCTCTTCTACTTAATTTCTACATGTTTTCCCATCTCAATATCCATCCCCTTCCCTCCACTCACATAATCATCAACCTAGTTCAGGCCAGCAGCACCTCTCACCTGAACTATTCCAAAACCTTCCTAATTGGTCTCTTTATCTCAAATATCCCCTTTATCTACCCTTCACACAATTACCAAACAGTGCAAATCTGGCCATGTTCTCCCCTACTTAATAAACTCCCTATTACCTCCAGGATCAAATATAAACATCTCTCTTCAGTATTCAAGGCCCTTCACATGACTTAGCCTTCACTCACATTTCCAAATTTATGGCATACTACTTCCCTCCATAAATACTGTGGTCCAGTCAAACTGACCTTATTGATCATCCTATACCATCTTCCATCTCTATCTTTGCACAGGCTGTCCTCCATGACTGTAATCTACTTCCTTCTCCCCTCCATTTCTCAGAAACATTTGTTTCCTTCAAGGTTCAGCATAAGCAACACTTTCTGCATAGGGTCTTTCCTGATTCTCCACCTCTCACTCCCAGTGGCTGGTTCTTCCCCTCACAATCAAATTTTATTTATTTTGCATATACCTTACACATACATATTGTTTCCTCTGGCTAAACTGTAAGCTCCCTGAGGGCAAGAACTATTTTCACTTTTATTCTTGTATCTTCAGTACCTAGAATCTGGCACCTTGGCACACAGCAACTGCTCAGGATAGGAACAATCTCTTAATCTGATAACTGTAGTAACCTGATAACTATAAAAAGGTCTCTTCCAACTCTAAAAGTCTTATGTTTCCAGCTAACATTGAGCTAAGTCCCTAAAACTTGCAGGGCCCAGTTTCTTCATTTGGAAAGTAAGGCTTTAAATTAGAGGCTTCTTAAGGTTTGAGTTGAAAGATTAACATTAAGTGTTCCACATTTTGTCTTCTGCTATATAGAGAAAAAAAGTTGATTTCTGAACCCTGTTGACATATCTGTAGCTTTGCCATAATTCCAGAATTTATCTACTGTTTTTCAACAACTTTTTGTTTCAGCTGAAGACAAGAACCCCCAACTGGGGCTCTGTAACTTTTGTTTTACGCCTACCTTTATTTTTAAGCATTTTGTTTTTAATCTTATTTTTACATTACACGTAACTTTAAGAAGCACTTGTTACAAGGACACAGAAAAATTTCCAGAATTAACTACATATTAATTTCTAACAAAATAAGTCTTGAGAAACTATATTTCTGTTATAGTAAGCCTCATGACCATTCCATCTCAGCTCAGGTACTTTTCAGGCTGTCCCCTGTGCCTGAAACGTTCTCCCTCCTATGCTCTGACAACTGTAACCTTTAAGTTCCAACTAAAGTCCCACCTTCTACACGAAACCTTCCCCAACTCCTCTTAATTTCAGTGACTTCTCTCTGTTAATTATTTCCAACTTATCCTTTATATAGCTTGTTTTAACTAAAAACACCAGATCTTCATGGAAGGTAGGCAGGCAGGAAATAAGCATTTATTAAGTGCCAAATATGTGCTGAGCATTTTTACAAATATCTTATGTGAGCCTCACAACAAGTGAGGTAGGTGCTATTATTATCATTATTCCATTTAACAGCTGGAGAAACTGCAGTTAGAGGTTAAATGCTTAGCCAGGATCACACAGCTAGTAAGTGTCTGAGGTTAGATTTGAATACAGGTCTTTCTGGCTCCAGGCCCAGGGCTCTATCCACTGGAACACCTAAACTGCTGCTTCAGGAATAGTGAATTTCGAAACACTTCTGACTGATAAATCTATATTACATCTCTGTAATGGAAATTTACCAGGGTAAAAGGCAGAAGAGTTGTTTCTCTCAAAAAGGTATTTTTCCCTCAGGGAGGGAAGCTATTTATATTACTATGCACCACCTTGAAAATAGTTATAATCATAAGTATTTTTTAATGCTTTTGGCATGCTATAATTGTCAACAAAAAATCCTGCTCACAAGTTGGAAGTCTTTAAGTCTAGAATTAAATGACATTCTTACTCAGTGGTGGCAAGCTTATTTACAGCTGGATTATTCATTAGTTTAATTGATACTTAAGAGCCAGGCAAATAACATTTTTGTGCACTTACTCTCCTGGGTTTCTGCATTAAGTGTTTAACAAGCTTCTACTGCCTGAAGCAGTTCTGGTTAGAAGAGTACAGCATATTCTCCTGGATCTATTCTTTTAGTGAAATTTTCCTTAACTGACAAAAACACGTATTAAAATAATACTGGTAAACAGACAAGCAGTAATACAAGAGGACAATAATTTTGGTATCTCACACTGGATAATATGTGTGCTGAAGTCAAAGTACTTTACAGAATCCTAGATTTTTCAATGACTAGAGTACCTCAATTACAGTCAGGAAGTTGTGAGTTCAAATCCAGACTCATCTACTAACTATCTGACCTTGGGCAAGTCACTTAACTTCTGCTTGCCTCAGGTTCAACTGTAAAATGGGAATAATAGCACCAGTCTCCCAGGGTTGTTGTGTGGCTCAGATGAAAATAATCTTTGTAAAGTGCTTAGCACTTTATGTACCTGGCAGATAGATGGTACTATATAAATGTTATTAAATCCCACAACCTCTCTATATTTTGCTACAACTAGAGTTAAAATTTTTCACATACCTCTTATGTATTATGAATCATTACAAAGTTTTATCCTCCTTTAAGAGACTCAAGTGACTGGTGTTCACAAAGTTCCTTAAAAGGAACACAAGCCTTCCAGGATTTGTTGCCTCCTCTAGCAACAACAATAACAATGAATAATTTGCATGTATATTAGTTCTTTATGGTTATAAACTACACTATCATATTTGATTTCATGACGACTTTGGGAGGTAGATAACTACTATTCTATTCAAACTGTCACTTTGGTCAACTTAATTGGAATTTAACTACTGAGGAATTAAACTATAGATTAAACCTGAAAGCTACAGAGAGACTCTCTAGATGTTTATCTTATCCAGAAAGAAATTGGGAAAACTAGAATCTTTTGAAGTTTCTAATGGAATGAAACCTAACTCCATCATTAAGGATGACTTTGAAAACTCAAAGATATTTTCTCAGAACTTTTCAGTATAATTGTAAATTCAAAACATAACCATTAAACAAGCACTACTGTATTTCCATTTTGAAAGGGAAATTATATCTATAGACCAGTGACAATGATAATGAATGCATATTTCAACTATGGCAGAGTTGCCTACTGCTAGTGTCAAGTACCACAGGATGGGATATAAGGATAGAATGGGTTATAAGATATGGAAGAACAAAGATAGAATGCAACCCACAAGCTTCATTTAGCAAATGGTTCTGCCCTCTTCCACTAATCTTTCAAAGGTTTCAACAAAATAACAACATCAACTACTTTAAGATTCATCTTAAATGACTAATAAATGATTTAGATGTCCAAAATGCAAGAAACAGGGAGATGATCGACAAGTAGTATAAGCAACCCATAAATAACAGAACTGACTGCACCTTGTTCCCTCATCTTTTCTCTTCCTTCCTCTAAAAATAAGGGAGACAATGTTTCTCTCATCAACCTCTAATTCTCTTCCAAATGGCTCTAAAGGAGCCCTGTTCTTTCCTTCTATCTCCATATTTTCCATTATTTTCTTTACTATCTCTTTGTATACTTTTATATCTATCTTCTTACCTTACCTTCTCCAACAGTATTCATAAAATACGTAAAATCTTGTGTCTGTTTTAAACAGCAATTCCATAAAGGCAAGGAAAATCTTTTCTTTGATTTACCTCAATACCATAATATCTACTAGTATCAAATGTAAATTTGATAATCATGGACCCCTGCTGCTATTTTTTTATTTTGAAGTCTGCTAGAAAGTGCAGGAGTACTTGGCAAAAAAGTTTTCCTAAACTAGCAGGAACTACAAAATTGATGAATTCAATTATAGCTGTTAAAAAGCTTTTACAAAATGTTTTTTTTTCATCTGCAACTTGCAGAAAAGTTAGAATCACTCTCTCACCAATTATTGTACATTTGATATCTTTAAACTGATACTACCTGTGTGACCTTAGGCAAGTCACTGAACCTCTCTGGGCCTCAGTTTCCTCATGTATAAAATGAAGAGGTTGTACTAGATGGCCTCTGAGGTTCCTATCAACCCCAAATAAATGATCCTATCAATAACAAAATTCTACTAATAAAGTCAGTCAAAAAGTGTACCTAGAATAGACTATGCTGTCCATTTTTTTTATAGATGAACACTCTGACCCAGTGACTCCAGGACTGGGTTTATAACATGAGGAAGTTATAGACAAGAACAACAAAAATATTTATAGCACCACTGTTTATAACAACTAAGACAAACTATGTGCTCAGCAACTGGGGAATGACTATACAAAATGTGGTATATGATTTTTATGGAATGTCATGATGCCATTATATTCAACAAATTATAAAGACAAAGAAATATGAGAAAATTTGCAAGAAGTGATGCAGAGTAAAGAAAGCAGAGTCAAAGAACAATACATACACTATATAAATTATCACATTAAAAGGCAACAAAACTCAGGTCAAATACAATGGAGAAAGATCATACTAACTAGTTCCAAAGTTAAAGCACAGAACGCTTTTTGTGGTAGCAAAGTACTGAATGTGAAATATGTGTCCATCAATCGGGGAACCATTAACCCAACAGATTTTTTTTTTAAATGTAATGGAATACAAAGAATATGAAGAATTCAGAGACACAATGGAAGATGCTGACTGAAACAAGCAGAACCAGAATAACAACATATACACTGAAAATAACGTAAACGGAAAGACAAAAATGAATATAGTGATAATTATAATGGCCCAGGAGTTAAGAAAATGCACCTTAATTAATCAATAAGCATTAATTAAACATCTACTATATCCCAGGAGATATTCTAAGCAGTAGGGATACAAAGAAAAAAATGAAACAGTCCCGACCTCAAGTAGATGACATGCTATTGAGAATGCTGACATGTACAAACATTAAGATTGTTAAAAATATACACAAAATAAATGCAAGAAAATTTGCAAGGTGGAAAGGTACTAAGAGCTGAGAGAATCAGGAAAGGATTTATGCAAGAATTTGCATTTTAGCAGAGGATTCTAGAGATTTTAAAGAGAAGTGTTAAGAAGGCAATGAATTCCAGACTTTGGGAACAGGCTGTTGCAAAGGCACAGACACAGAAGACAGGAAAGAGTGTCTTGTTTGAGGAACAGCAAGAACAGTTTGGTTAAACTGAAGATTGTGTGAAGGTGAATAATGTATTACAAGGGTAGAAATGTGGGTTGGAGCCAAGGTGAAGGTTTTAAATATCAAAGACAGGAATTTGTATCTTATCCTACAAATAACACAGAGTTGTTGAAGTTTATTGAGCAGGAAAGTGATACATGGACAAACCTACACTTGGAGAGAGGAGAGTTAGAAGGAAAAGATGATCAATTCAATTAGATTTCGGCAATAGTCCAAGCAAGACATGATGAGGGTTTAAGGGTAGGATGCCAACTATGTGAGGAGAGCTGGAATCAACAAGACAGCATGCTGGATTTTAAGTCAAAGGACCTGGGTTCAAAACCCATGTCTGTCACTTAGATGTATGACCTCATTTAACCTCTCTAGGTCTCCATTTCCTCACTTGTAAAGTGAGGGGTGGGCTAGATGGCCTTTAAGGTTGCTCCCAGCTCTGAATCCCTATGATGGGATGGATAAGACTAAGGAGTCAAGGATGACTCCAAAACCATAATCCTGGGTGACTAGAGGGGAGACTGAAAGAAGGGTCAATTTAGGAGTAAATTTAGGAGTAAAGTCGAGTTCCATTCTAGAGAAGTTGATTTTGAGATAACTATGTTCAAAATACCCAATGTATAGTTGGTAATGTGGGTCTAGAACTTAGGAGAAACTAGATTTAGAAGATACATAGATCTGGGAATCAGCTCCCTCCCTTCACTGCACAGTTAGGAGACCAGGGGTATGAAATACTATATATATGGCCAGATAGTTTTCCCCTTTTCTTTTTTCATCCTTGTTATGAGGGGAGGCTCCTTGGGTGGGGAGGGAGAGATATTTAGATTAATGCAAAAATAAAAGGTTATCTTTTTAAAATTAAAAAACAAAGTTAAACACAAATGCAATTAATTGAGTGACTCAACAATTCTGGAAAATGTGAAACTATGCCAGAAAAGTTACTAAACTGTTTCTGTTCTCTGACGCAGAGATTTTACTACTGCTCCTATAGCTTAAGATTACTCACAGCAAGAAAAGACCAATATACACAAAAATATTCATAGTGGCAATTAATTGTAACGACTGAAAATAAAATGTGCCTAACAACTAAGGAATGGCTGAACAAACTATAGTATATTAACATGATGCAATATTATTACACTAAAAAGTCTGGAAAATATAACGAATTCAGAGAAACATGGAAGGACTTATGTTACATGACAAAGAGTAAATACTTCATCAAAAGAACAATATGTACAATGACTCCAACAACGTAAATAAAGTCACCAATGAGAGACAAAAATATTCTGGTCAAATATGGCAATATGATTTCTCAAAGTTAAAGGGCACATTACTCCTTTTTCTTAATAATCGATATAAACTGGGAGAAGGGATATGGGAAAGTTAAGGTACATAGCCCTTCTTTTAACAAAGCGTAAATTACAAAAGTATAAGATTAAAAATATACTAATAGCGGCAATCACTTTTATGCTGCTTTGTTCAATTCTTCTCTCTGAAAAAAAATTGTTGGTAATTTGTTGTGTACGCTCTGAAAAATGAAACTTACCAAATAAAAATGGGTGTGGTTCAATTAAGTGTTTCTCCTCCACAATGTATACATACTACCTAATATTGTATATAATGTAGGAACTAAATCACTATCATATATTTTATGTGCTAGTTAACTTAAAAGTCAACCTCATATTCTCCAAGTTAACGTCTCCTCTCTTTAAGACTATCTACTGTCTCTTCCATAGCCTTATGCATCACCCTTAAATAGGTAAAGTACATGAAGCATTCCTGATTAGTTAAGACATGACAGAATTCTTTATATTTAATAAATACTTGTGAACTTCAGCTTCCTCCCTCCACTCTATTCTGTATGCAAAACTGGTAGAATTACATTTTCCTCAATTGTCATTTTGTTCCTATAACTGCCTTTCCTCTCTTCTCAAAGGTTCTCACAGGCTCTTCATTACCTTCAATAAACTTAAACCTCTCAATATCTCAAAGATATTCAACAATTAGCACTCATCTTTATCTTGCCTTATTATCTTCCTAACTATTTATTCAAGCAAAGTAAACATGCATGCCATCTCCTCTGTGACTTTTATTCATATCTTTCCTCCTCCCTGGATAATCTTCCCCTACCCTTCCAAATTATTTTCTTTCCCTCCTTCAAAACACTGTTCAAGAATTACTTTCTTGAATTAATTCCAGATTAATCTCAATTAGCTCTGAATATATCAGCCACATTCCCTAAAACAGAACAAGTGAAAACTGGTTAGAAACCAGCTAAATATTAAAACTGGTTATAAAAATGTTTAGCTCCTGACCCCCACAAGACCTCAGCTTCCTGATCTAATATGTGGGAATTAGACTAGTTAATCCCTCAGATGCCTGTTAGCTCCATCTCCAAAATGCAGGAATTTTTACATGCCTAGAATGTTCTCCCTCTTCATTTCTGCCCCTCACTATCTGCCTTCTATTAAGTCCCAGCTAACATCCCACCTTCCATGGAAATCCTTTCCTGATCTGTCTTAATTCTAGTGCCTTTCCCCGTAAATAGCTAGTTTGTACACAGTTGATTGCATGTTGCTTGCACCACCAAGGCAGTTAAGTGTCGCAGGGGATAGAGTGCTGAGCCTGGAATCAGGAAGAGATGAGTTCAAATTCAACTTCAGACACTTAGTGACTCTGGGCAAGTCCTTTACCTGTCCACCTCAAGTTTCCTCAACTGCAAAATGGGGGTAATAACATCATCTACCTTCCAGGGTTATTTTAGAATCAAATGAGATAATATTTGTAAAGTGCCTGGCACATAGTAGGTGCTATGTAAATGTTTCTAAACCTTCCTTCCACCTTCCTCCATTAGAATGTGAGCCCCTCAATCACAAGGGCTGTACTTTAACTTTCTTTGTATTCCCAGCACTTAGCTCAGTTTGTGACATATAGCTGGCATTAAATAAATTTGACTAGCTTTAAAATTCTAAAAATTTCACTCTCTCTCTCAATAGTTTTTTTAAAGAACAGATTTTTTATATAGATACTATATCCTTGACTTTGTGTCTCCTCATAGTATTTATTATTCTGCATACATTAGGATCTTCATAAATGCTGATTTAATTTGGCTGCTTCTTTTAATTCAGAATTAAGGAATCAGGAAGAATATTTTCAGCAGACATCCAAGATAATGGAAAATATTTCAAACTAAATCTATGCTAAATTATGTTCATAATATCATATAACGTATACCTGGTTCTGCTTTGTCTTTAGCTATTTAAGTAGATATTTTTGCCACTTCATTAAAATCACACAAAAATAATTCTACAGGTTTTAGTGTTCTGCAAACTCAATCCTGATCAATAATATGACCAGGCAGCCAAAAAAGCTAATGCAATCTTATGTTGAATGAATTAAAAGAAGCATAGCATCCAAAATAAGGAGTGTTAGAGTCCTGCTACTTTATGCCCTAGTAATATTATTTGGTTCTGAGCACCACAAATTGAAGTGCTGTGGTTCTAGCGATGCATAGCTGGAAAAAAGAGAAGCAGGGTAGGGAGGACACACATGATAACAATCTCGAAATATGTGAAGGGTTGTCATGTAGACAAAGGATTTTACTTGTTTTGCTTGTCTCCAGAAGTTCTGTAGTTAAGTTAAAAGGAAGTTAAGAGGAATGGATGAGTGTTACAGAAGCAGACTAGATCCTGATATAAGGAAAAGCTTTTGAATAATTAGAGCTATCCAAAAGTGTAGTGTGTTACCTTAGGAAGTGAGTTTCCCCCAATCAGAGGTTTCCAAATAAAGGCTGGATGTTGTAGAGGGTTTCCTGAAGATATATGAGAGGTACTAGAGGGCTTCTGAGATCCCACATCCGAGATTCTGTAACTCCCTGCTTTCTGTTACTATTGTTAATTCAAGAATTTGACAGTCTTAAAATGTCCTGTCCTATGATACTACAAAAAATTTTCTGATGTATATGTGTGTGTGTATAAAACAATTATATCCACTAAAAAGAATTACTGCATATGGAGTTGGACCAACAAATTAGACAACAGCAATTTGAACCTCTCCATAGGTGAGGAATTAACAGGAAAGAGAAAATTTCAGGAAAAAATAGGAAAGAAATGTTTTCAGGGGTTTTTTTCTTTAAAAGGATGAATAGGGCTGATCTTCCTTTAAATGATCAATACTTGAAAGTCCTCTAAACCACAAGTACTAGTTATCAATGCATGTTACAGGTTAAAGAATATTCTAAATACCATATGGTCTACTCAAGCAGACAAGATTATATAAGATATGGTATATAAATTATATCTTGTACTCTTGAAAGTTTTGCCCTTGCCCACTTCATCCTTTTGGTTAACAGTAATTTAGGAAATCCACAGTTTATAAACTTTTTGTTCAATTCTTTTAAAAAAGTGATTAAAATATAAAATAAATATATTTTTATAAAATTTATATTTTATATAAACATATACAAAATATATATTCAAGTTATTCATTAATAAGCACCTATTATTGTCAGGCACTGTGCTAAGCACTAGTGATACAAAGAGAGGCAAAAACAATCAGTTTTTCAAAGGAGGTCACAGCTTAATCAAGAAGATGATATTCAAATGACTATGTGTAAACAAGAATCAGGCAAGAGAAATTAGTGATAATATATCAGAGGGGAGGTACTAGCATTAAGGACCAGAAAGACTTCTTACAAAAGGTGGGATTTTAACTGGGACATATAGGAAGTTAGGCAAGCAAGGAGGTACAGATGAAGAGGGAGAGAATTCCAGGCCTGGAGCACAGCCAGTGAAAATGCATTAAGGGGGCAGGCAGCTAGGTGGTGGATAGAGCACCAGGCCTGGAGTCAGGAGGACTTGAGTTCAAATGTGACCTCAGACACTTGACACTTACTAGCTGTATGACCCTGGGCAAGTCACTTAACCCCAATTGCCTCACCAAAAATAAAAGAAAATGCATTAAGTCAGGAGAGATGGAGTGTCATGCTCAAGGAACTAAGTAAGAAGACCAGTATCACTGAACTATAAATTACGTGGAAGAGGATAAAGTATAAGAAGAATGCAAAGGTAGGAAGGTGCCAGGTCATAAAGCGCTTTAAATAGCAAACAAAGAATATATTTGACCTTGAAGGTAACAGGAAAACATTGCAATTCTCTGACCAGAGGGGTTGCATGGTCAGACCTTTGCTTTAAGATCATTTTGATAGCTAAGTAGTTGATGAACAGGGAGAGATCTGAGACAGAAAGACTAACAGAAACCTATTGCATAGTTCAGGCATGAGATGGTGAGGGCCTGAATCAGAGTGGTGACAATGTCAGAGGAGAGAAGAGGTTGTTTAGGACAAGTTTGTGAAAACAGAATCTACAGATTTGGCAACAAGTTTCCCCCATATATATGTGGGAAAGGAGATAAGAGAGTGAGGAGTTGAGGATGACACCTAATTTCCAAGTTTGTGTGACTGGGAGGATAGTGAGGCCATCAAATGTAACAAGGAAGCTAGGGAGAGAGGAAGATTTGGGGGAGAAGATCAGTTCAGTTTTGGACATGTTAAGTTTAAGATTTACAGGACATCCAATTCAAAGATGCCCAATAGACAGGTAAAAGAGGGAGACTGGATGTCAAGAGAGAAATTAGGGCTAGATAAACAGATCTGAGACTCATCTGTACAGACAGGTTAATGGAATTCAATATCAAATTATTCATTTTAGGCAATGTACTGAACTATTTTGTAATATTGGTTATGGATCTCAAATATATTATAAATTTAAATAATTATAACCATGTTCAATTAAGTGCTTTCCAATTTACAGAGTTTTCTTTATATAACCCCATGAATTAGGTAGCGTAAGTATTATTCCCATGTTACAGACAAGTTAAAAAAAAGTAAGTTAAATGACTTACCAAGGCCATACATATAGCTAGTAAGAGTTCCAGCAGAGACCTCCCACCCAGGTTTTCTGACTCCAAGTCCAGTGCACTTTCTACTCACTCCCTCACCCTACTCCAAATACACACATGCAAAAACTATAACCACTCAGATCAGTTCATGCAGTATACATTTCTCCTACACTTCTACAAGCAGACTTCTTCAATTTTTTTTTAATACAAATAACTATCTTTTTCAAGTATTCTATTGATGGGCTAACAACTGTTTTCCTATATGGAAGACAAAGATTCTTGCTTTCAAAGTGATTTTAGCTGACTAATTTAGTTGAAAGGAAAAACAGTTTCAGTTTGACTATCAATGTTACCATACTGCATAGCAAAAACTTACTTATCAGCAATAAAACACCTGTTCTAAAAGAAGTTTTGAAATACATTTTCACTTCAGAATAGAATACTAAATGAAGGAATTAATCATTTTAGTATATCATTTTGGTCAAGAATGATACTTCAAAAGAAAAAGACTTCTTTAAAACTAAGAATGATATGTTTCCTCTTACAAATATCCAAAAATGATACAGTAAAAAGACATCTCCAATTCTTATAAATGTTAAAAAGGAAACAAAACTAATAGTATCATCTAGGCCTAAAGTTTTGTAGTATTCTCACAGCCTCACCTCAACTAATTTTATTTCATTTCAAAAGTTTAATCCCTTTAAGTACGAACAACATTCTGTACATATACACAATATAAGACTTAAGCGGTTAAAGGGGAGCTAACAGTGGAAAGTATGCTGATCACCTGAGTTCAAATCCTGGCTCTAATTACTTTATCTCACTAGGCCTAAATTTCCTCAGCATTCAAATGAGGGGTTTGACCCAGCTATTCCAACTCTCAACCTATGATCCTATATAGTTTTAATTCTTTCTTGGGGGGAAGGGGATGTGCGGAATGGAAGACCTGTGACTCTACCAATGCAAATCAGCAACTGCTCAGTAACTTACAGGCTTATGGGACACTAAGTGTTCAAGATCATACAACCAGTATGTATTAAATGTGGGACTTGGACTTGGGTGTTCTTGAGTAGATAGGAGTTAGAACCTCTACCCATTAGACCACTGGCAATATTTTTAGTGATGTCTGCCATGCAGACACCTGGAAAGGAAGTAAAAATGAATCAATCTCATTTTGCTATCCGAACCACTTTAGGTTCTATCAGAAACATTGGCGGAAAAGAATCTGAAGCTTTGTTATAGAATGAAGCTTGGGAATTCTCTGGATTTTAATTATCCAAAATAGTCTTGTTCCTCCATTACCATAATCAATAACCATTTAAGAAGTTTAATTAGCATTTTTCTTTAAAAAAAAAACTACAACTGCAATAAAGTCAGAGAATTTCAAGAATACCTAGGTAATATGTTTATAACAACTTGAATTTTCACATAAATTTTGATCTTTTGTAAAGAGAATACTAGCTTATAAACTGCCTTTTCACAACCTAACAGCTAGGTTTTACAATACTTCTGGGGGAAGAAAAATTTAAGAACAGCAACAGTTGTTCAAAGTTCTCTAAACTAATGGCATTCTGAAAGGAAGAGTCCAAGTTAAAGAAACACTAAGGAATAAAGATTTTGAGCTTAGTAACCAAACCATAGCTCTGCCTCTTCTGATCCCTATGGTTAATTCAATATTTGCAGTACTTCAAAGTTTTAATGAAATAGAATTTGTGTTCATAGCTGGCAGAGGGATGTAAAAGTGAGATCCGTCTCAGTTACTTTCGTAAACATGCTCCTTTCCTGTATATGGCTGAACTGTACTTCCCAATCCTGCAAACAATAACTGCAGGAAAACACACACAGAGACTCAGAAACGGGAGACAGAGAAGTGATTTTTTTCAAAGAACAATCTCTGTCTAATATTAAGGGCTCAGAGGAGGGGCGCGACAGGAACGAAGAAGGCAAAAGAAGATCTGGGTGAAGAAAAGGGATGGGGGGGTGTCTCGTTGCATTAACACAGATATTAACATTTCAACTTTTTAGAACCTTTTTTTTTTTTGGTGAATAGGCCCAGAGGGCAAAGCAGTGGGCAATGTAGTGGACCTAGCTGAGATGGGGCGGGGTGGGCAGGGGGTAAACTGAGAGGGCAAGGGGGGGGGCTGCACAGGGAGTAAGCAGGGGCTGACCCGGAGGTGGGGTGGGGGAGCTCCCTCTGTCTCGCTGGGTCGGGGCTCTGGTATTGGAGGGGCGATGGGCCCACGCCCTCGGTGCTGCTCCCCGGAGGTCAGTCTGTGCCTGGGGGAGTCCTGTGGAGGGGCCCACTCCCACACCCCGCCTGGCCTGCGGCGCTTTGTCCCCCCCCCGCCCGGGGCGCAACCTCGCCCGATGACAGCCGGGGAGGACCCGAGAGGCCGGGGCTCCTTCCTCCCTCCGCCGGCTTTGCCGGAGCCAAAGCCGGGTCCCCCCTCCGCGCCGAGCCCGGGCTCCCGCCTCGAAACGTCGACGCTGAACCCGACCGACCGGCTCCTCTCCCTCCTTCCCTCCCAGGACGCCGCCAGCTCCTTCTCCTACCCAGAAACTCTCGACGAAATGCGCCATGACCATCGTGCCGCCGCCACTTGGGCTTCTGTGTCCGCTCCAGCCACCCCCGCTCGCCTCCGCTGTGTAAACACCGGCCCGGCCCCCAGCGGCACCCCCACCCTCCTCCTCCTCAGCCGCCGCCGTCGCCGCCTCTGTCCCCGAGGCCTGCCTGGGCGCCTCCAAGGCGCATGCGCCTCCTAGCGGCCATCGAGGCCTCTGCAAGGCAGCTTACCCCGCCTCCTCTGCTTCGCGCACGCGCCTCCACCCCCCCGGTTCCCCCCGCCCCCCCCCCCCCCGGTCCAGTTCCCAGACAGCTTGCGGCACCTCTAGTCTCTTTTCTCCGGCGCGCGTGATGGTATTGGTTGCGTCCTCCTCGAGCGCTGCCCCCGCTCTTCTTTCGGGAACGCGCTTGCCCTCGGGCTTTGCTCTAGGGATCTAGGTGGGGAAGGGAGCGAAGTGGAGGACGTAGGGGGAGGGAGATTTGTGCGCCGAGGGCACGGGTGGGGGAGGGGGAGGTGCCTGTAGGCTGGCCGCCATGGGACACACACACACACCCACACACCCACCACCCACCCACCCACACACACACACACACCCCTCTCTCTCTCTCTCACCCCCCCGACCTCCGTGGCCTTCCCGCTTCCCCGGCACCGCCCCGACGGACAGGAAGCGGCGAGAGAGGCACCTCCCCCCGCGGCCAGTTCGGGGCGACGCCGGGGATCCTCGCGGCCTCCAGCTCGGCCGAGTACCCCAGGGCCGGGGGCACAGCCTCGCGCCCGGCCCCGGATCCGCTATCTCTTCGGCCGCTTCGGGCCCGAGCACCTTGCGAAGTCTTGGAAAAAGCTGCAAGTCATAACGTGCTTTGGCCCAAGGGGGAAAAGAAATCCCTTTTTCCTCCTTGTGTTCCAAAGGTAAAATGAATTTCCATGTGCACCGTGTTAGGATCGGCCTCCGAAATTCACCATTTACCCGAACGTTTCCAACTGGAGAAGGAAGTGGAAACCCAGTGTTCAAAATTCCCATTTCCTAGGACCCAGGGCAGCAATTATATTTTAGCCATGGTTAAAGGCTACTCTCCCCCGCCCCTCGCCCCAACTTTCTCTTTGCAGCCTCAAATGTAGGGTTGTAGACAAATGCTTTTATCCTAATTTTCATGGAATTTTACCTTTTAATCTTTGGAGGAGGGTTACTTAAACCTTTTTTTTAAACAAGTGTCCTAATGGCTCACATGCTTCTGAAAACATTTCCAAATAGTAAAATATTAACAAGCTGAAAAGGCCACACCTAATTCCAAGTAAAATCAAGCTTGGAGATGGCTTTCAGGCACACCATAATCTAATTTATCAGCTTGGAACTGTTTTTCTTCATGCCAAGGAAATTCCAACATAAGGAAACCAAATACATCACCCTGCAATAGCCCTTGGCCTTAAATTCTCAGTACTAAGAAAAGGTTATTCCAGTCATCCTGTAAGTACATTAGAAAAGTAATCAGAGTCCAAACAATGTAATGCTAGTGTTTAAATTATTAAAATGACCAAATTTCAAAAAAGACTATTGGGCCATCAATATGTAGCAAACACTAGTAGCTCGGTCAGGACATTTGAAGCAGCACCACATGTATGTGAAGAGCTCTATTAAGAAAGTGAAGCCAGTTCTAGTGCCCCTTCCCCCTCAAAAAAAATGTATGTTTGTGCATATATATATATATGTATATATATATATATATACATATATACACACACACACACACACACACACATACATACATATCTTTATACTTCAAGTTTATTTGGACAATTGTAAAGAAGCCAGTACTTAGAAACAAAAATGTTAGAACTGAATGGGAGCCTAAAGATCACACACAAAGGGGCCCCAATTTCTTCTGTATGCCCTCTTAATAAGAAGTGGTAGATCTTAGATGCACAGATATTTCCTATGCTCTCAGTGTAGTACATGGTCTGTAGCTCCCAACTCCCATTCACATTAGCATGTTGGTGTCCCATATGCCTTCACCATTCTAGGAGTAGCTCTGAAAAGTTAGGAATGGTTTTCTAATGTGTAACTTATGAGCCCCTACTAGTGTGCTTCTCAGTGATAATCAGTTGGTATGAATTAGTAACCAGATTTAGTCCTTTTTTTCTTTAGAGATATTATCAATTTCTTCTTTGGCATGTTATGTAGCTTTCTGCTGAGTTCCTTGTACAGTCTTAAAACTTCTTTCCTTATTTGTGTCCCTACCGAATAGACGTTACTCACCAAATTGTTGATCATATACCTTGATAGCTGGGTGCTTAGGATAAAGTGGGCAACTCTTCCAACTCTTGGAAAAGGGAATGAAGAACAATTTGAAAGTGGTATGGTAGAGACTTACATGATATAAGGCATTTATTAATTTGCCTTAGTAATTGGAAGGAAGAAATACAGTAGATGAGAAAGAGCCCTTAAAATGATTAAGCATCGCATATATTATGAAACTGCCCTTTTTGCAGGCCTGTTTTAGAATGCTGTCTTGCTAAGATTAGAGAAGCAAAAAGCAGAGCTGTCCAACATAGAACAAAACATTTGGTCACTTAGCTAATGATAAATGCCTTTTTATGCCAACAAGCAAAGTAGACAGAGTCATCTTGTGTGGCACAGCTATAATGTTCTCAAAGTTGTAAGTATACTTTAGGTAACAGATTACAGTGTTCCTTATTAACTGTTTAACTTTACTAAACATTCATTAAAGAGCCAAGTCCAGAGTGCTCTTGTATATGCAGAGTACTGTACAAAGTACAGAAGGATTCTACAGGCTAGAATTTTTAGGAGTCTATTCTGTGTCTGGCATTGGGGACAGGAAGGCAAAAAGAAAATTCTGTATTCTCAAGGGGTTTACATTTTATCTGGAAAAACAACATAAACACATCAAAACAGTTACAAAATATGTGAATAGGGACTGGCCCTGTGAGTTCATCAATATAGGGAGCTCGTAGGTGAAGAAGCTCCCTCTTCCAATGCAGGTTGTTAGCTTTGCTAAAAATTATAGCCTTAGAGAATTGCCTAGGGCACTGAGGGGTTAAATAATTTGCCCAGGGTCACATAGCCACATATTAGAGACTGGATTTGTATTTAGGTCTTCCTAGTTCTGAGGGAAGCCTTCCATCCAAACTATCTCTCCAATACAAAATATATGCACAGTAGACAGAAAGCAGTTTGGAAACAGATCGCTGTCTGCTTGGAAGATGAGTCAGCACTTGGGTAGAGCTTTGAAGGAATCTAGGAATTTTGAGAGGCAGAGGTGAGGAGGAAGTTCATTTCAGGCATGTGCAAAAACAGGAAAAAGGTGAATGTAATGTATGAAGAATAGCAAACAGGTGATTTTGTCTGGAAATTAGATACCACAAAGAATGATGTGTAATATTATGCCTGGAAAGGTAAGTTAGACTGTGAAGAGCTTTGAATGTCAGAGGACTTTCTATTTTATCCTAGTAGCAATAGGGAGCCAATAGAGCTTTGGAGACAAGGGAATGAAGTGGTCAGGAATTAGAGATTCCTTTAGGAATATCATTTTGGCAGCTATGTGAAGGATGGATTGGAGAAGGGTGGGACTAGAGGCAAAGAGGTTAATTAGGAGGCTGTTGCAATAGTCCAGGCAAGAATTAATGAATATTTCAATTAGAATGATGGCTTAAAGGAATAGAGGGAATAGGATGGTTATAAGAGATACTGTAAAAGAATTAATGAGATTTGGCAAATGATTGGAGAGAGGGATGTAGAATGAAGAATGGAAGAAGACTCTGAGCTTGTATGACTAGAAAGATGCCTTCAACAGAAAACGGGAAGTTAGGAAGAAGAAATATATAGATTAAATAAAATTATCCCTGTCCTCATGAAGCTTATACTCTGTGAAAGGAATATGACACAAACACAAAAAACTATATAATACTAAAAGTTAAGTGTATAAGAGGTGCAGACCAAGTGTCATTCATGGTCCAAAGGGTGGGGCTGAAGAGGATGAGGATCTTTATTGATTAAGGGATCAAGTGAGGCTGAATAGGACAGACAGTAATGCAAGAGACGTGGATAGATTGTCAGTTGTCTACACACTTTGACTAAAGCAAAGCATATATGTCACTGTTAACCGCACAAAATAGTACTACTTTGAGCAAATGATCACAAAACAACCTTTTGTAGTTCCTTTCCCTGAAAGTGCCACTGGAATACGTCTGCCTTGAGATACTTCTTACTGCATCACTTCAAGGACAAAGTAGCTCAAGCCAAGTTCTTGTTTTCAACTAGATCCAGAAATTGCATATTATTTTTTTTCTTCCTACTTCCCATATATCAGCAAAGACTACTTCCTTCCTTTATTCAGAACTACGCTTCTACTTCCCTCTCTGATATCTGCCTTTTATCTTTATCTTTTTCTATCCCCTCTCTTTTTTCCTCTGTCACAACCTTTATCTTGGCATGCTTATATCCATCCAGGATCTTGTACCATTCTGCCTGCCAACTTTCTTTTGTAATGATAACACTAACTTCTTTCCTCTGATGTTGCTTCCTTCAGTCTTCAATATCAGCATTGTTAGTTTCCTCAATACTATTTTGACTATTTGTTTCTTCAAAGTTTTCCAAATTGGGTTGAAGCTACTCATTAGGGACTTCCTTTTTACCTCTTTCGTTGCTTGCTCCTACCACTCCTGCCTTTTCCGTTCTTCAGCACTCCTTTCCAATCAGTATAAATTTCTGTCACCTAGCTCTCAGCTTTCCCACTGAGTACTATATTTATATAAAAAAATGCATTAGTCCATCTATACACATGTATGCATACATTATAAGCCATACAAATGACTAGGGCCCTCCTCACTTTGGTAGCATTCCTAAAACAACAAACTTTCTGATGTTAAAGCATTGGGTTTCTTTTCAAAGCAAACCTACATGAAAGAATTTATTTTTGTCCCAAATCTTTGATTTCATCTAGAAGTTAATTCTTTGTTTGGAAACTCTTCTCACCCAAAATTTATGCTTTTAGAGAGTTGCCTAGAGCACTCAGAAGTTGAGTGACTTCCCGGGCTCACATGCTAGTATGTGCCAAACGCCTGGTGTGAACTACAGTCTTCCTAACTCCAAGGCCAGCCCTTTAGTTGATTAACTGTACTACTTTTCATGAAAGAATACTCATTTATAATCTTTTTTATTGCATTTAAAAGCTTTTTTATTTATCTAGCATTTATTAGCACCTGTTATGTGCTAGGCACTGTATTTGGTTCTGGGGATACAAAAGCTAAGTGGCACAATGGATAGAGCACCAGCTCTAGAGTCATCAAATATGGCATCAGACACTTACTCGTTGTGTGACCCTGGGCAAGTCACTTAACACCTCCAAAAGAAAAAAAAAGAAGAGAAAGAGCTTTCATTCCTCTAGGATGATACCACACACAGGAACCAGCTAAGATGGAGTAGGAAGAATCAGTACAGCCTTGCACTCCCCTACAACTACCCAAATAAAGATCTAAGAACACTAGACCAAGGGATCAGGAATAGGAGCCAGCATCTAAATCTTTTTTACCTCAAAGCTGAACTGCAGATCCAGTTGTAGATTTAGAAAGGGACTTGTAGCAAGATATCGGCCAACCTGGGGCTATTTTCCAGGACAAGGTCTAAGAGGAACTGGGCTTGATCCTATACACCTTGAAGAGAGCAAGAACAGCCCCAGCCTGAAGCTATGGAGTTCTGACTCTCAATTTGGATTGCAGATCCAACTTAGATGGGAAGATCTAGATTTAGGTGGAAACTTGCAGCTGTTATGGAGAGAACATGTAGCTCTGTGTCAGAGCAAGGGCCAACCAGTCATCTAGTAGATCCAACTTAGACAAGGCCTGAAGCAGTGTATTAGGCAAGGAGCAAGAACAAAACATGCAACAACTGTATGACACTGACTCCAAAATGAGATCTAGGATCCAGCCCCCAGCCCATTCTGAGGTGTTAATCAGCAGTGGGGCCAGAGCAGGGAGCTCAGACTCAAGGAAACCTGTAGTTCAGCCTTTCTGAACCATTAGAGCCTTCCAGCCCACTAACAGGGGCAGGGACCAGAAGCAATTTACTAAAGCTACAACAAGGGGCAAGCCCAAGGTTATGTTGCCCAGATTCAGACTGAGATTAGGAGCTTGCAAAACAGACCAAGAGAGTAGCAGTCAGGCTTTGTTCTAAATCACACTGCTTAAAACACAGTGAAAGTTTGCATATCCCCAGACTGAAGCACCTCTGGTGACATCTTTGAAGAACACAGTATTTGATATCCAGAGAAAACATCAACAGGACTCCAGAGAATATAAAAGTTAACCAGTTAAGACACTGATATTCCATCTGGCCCTAATACAAAACCTCAATTTGTAAATTAAGGCTAGAAGACTGAATAAAAAAGAAAAGACTCTCACAATAAAAAATTATTATGGTGCCAGGGATGTTCAAGACACAAACCCAGAAGGAGAAAATAAATCCAAAACAGCTACAGACAAAACCTCAAAGAAAACTGCAAATTGCTACAGGGTAAACTAGAATCCTGGAAAGATTAAGCAAGAATCAAGAAAAAGTTTTCAAAATGATATTATAAATAAAATGAGAATGCCAGAGGGAAAAGTTGGAAAAGAACTGTGAAGAAAGATTGAAAGAAGAATTAACTTCTTAAAGAGGTACAAAACCTCATCCAAATAACAGAATTAAAATGAAAATTGACTATTTAGAATTTAATGACTCCATGAGACAACATGAAATATAAAAATAAAATCAAAAGACTGAAAAAATAGAAGAAAAAGTTATCTCATGTCAAAAACAACTGTCCAGGAAAACAAATTGAGGAGAGAATCATTGGCAAATGAGAATGAAGGAGGCCTTGAAGTTCCAGGTCTCAAATTACAGTACAAAACAGTCAGTATGATTTGGTACTGATTAAAAATTAGAAAAGTTGATTACAGCAACAGTCTTTCAATAAACATTTATTAAATGTCTGCTACATTCCTGACACTGTGCTGAGGACTGGGGATAAGAAGAAAAAGAAAGATAATCCTTGCCCCCACCAAGGAATTTATAGTCTAATGGGAAAGAGAGTACACAAAAGGAAGCTGAGAAGGGGGGAAGAAAGTTATTCTACATGAGGAACATGACAGAGAAGTTCAGAGGAGTGCAGCTGGGTGGGAAATGAAGAGATGGCTGGCATGCATCCTCTAAGTGGAGCTTTGCCTTCCAATTAGAAGGATCGTGGGGGTCCTAATTGCTACTGAGGTAAACAAATTAGGTACACAATATATAGAAATAAATCAGTCTAGTAGCCTAACGTTTGATAAACCTCAAACCCCTGGCTGCTGTAGTAGAGACTTGTTGATTCAACAAAAACTGCCAGGAAAAACTGGAAAGCAAGTTTGTCAAAAATTAGGTTTAGAGCTATAATCTCACATTATACACCAAGATTAGCTCCAAAGTTATACATGACTTAACTATAAAAGGTCACATCATTAATGGATTAGAGGAACAAGGAAATTTCCTTTCAGATCTGTGGACAGGGGATAGGATCACAAAAGTAAAATATGCAATTTTGTTATATAAAATTAAAAAGGTTTTACACAAACAAAATCAGTGTAACTTAGATTAGAAGGGAAGCAGTAAACAGAAAAAAATTTTTGTAGCAAATTTCTCTAAGTCTCATTTCTAAAATGTAAGAGGAATTGATTCAATTTTATAAAAATAAGAGCCATTCCTCAGTTGGTAAATAGCTAAAGTATATGAACAAGCAGTTACTATGAGAAGTTCTCAATAGCAATATAAAAATCTTCCAGATCATTAATAATTAAGGAAATATAAATAAAGAAAATCTGAGGCATCTTCTCATACCCTAGATTGGTGAAGATGACAGAGCAGGAAAAGGACATGTTGGAGGGGCTCTGGGAGAGCAGTCACAATGATGTAGTGTTGGTTGAGCTGTGTCCAACCATTCTGGAAAGCAATTTGGAACCCCTAAAGTTACTAAACTATTCATACTCTTGGGCCTAGCCATACCATGTTTGAATTAGGAATACCTGGGTTTTTTTCTTGATTCTGATACATTGTATAACCTTGTTCAAATCACTTCACTTCTAAATGCCCATGCAATTCTCTCAAGACATAAATTACTGGAGGAGAGAGGGGAAAAAGAACAAGCTTTTATTTAGCACCTACTGTCTGCCAAGTACCATGCTTAGCACTTTGCAGATAGTGTCTCATTTGATCCTCACGACTTAGCACTGTGTTTAGGCACTTTACAAAATATTATTTCATTTGATCCTAGGAGGTAGGTGCTATTATTATCACCATTTTACAGTTGAGGAAACTGAGGGAGACTGAGTAACTTGCTGGGGTTACACAGCTAATAAGTGGCTGAGACCTAGTTTTGAACTTGGGTCTTCCTGACTCCAGACCTAGCACTCTATCCATTGTATCAATGACAAATTGCATTGATGGTCTCTGTGGCCTATAAGAATCACCTGTGGAATTGGTTCCACCTCTTTTGGACTCCTCCCTAGTGTCAAGTTTTCCAGCAAAACATGGAGAGATTTCTCCCCCCTTTGCTCCCAGCATCAATAACAGCATCTTGCAGCAGCAAGTGGGACTGGGAGATACACTCACACAAGCAATCCTGAAACTGGGGCCCCTAAACTCCCTTATTCTTGGCGTCCTTCATCTGCCATTTCCTCTTATTAGGATAGGTCATTGACGACTGTCCTGAGATGTGAGTTTCTAGCCTTGGATTTTACCTGGTGAGTATAAAGAGTTCCAGAGTGAAGCAGCACCTGCTGCCCCAATGAAGAAAGTTGCTTTACTAGCTTTTGAAAGAGAAAAAAAATAACAACAGTAAGATCCTGTAGCTAGAGAACTAAAGTAATACCTGCGTTCAACAGGAAATTCTGACTTTGCCAACCCTCCATGGTCAGTGCTGCTCAGTGCAGGTCCAGGGAGAATGTGAAATGTCTGGTCGGTAGTCCCATGAAAGGCCTTATAATTACTATAATATGCCATTTGGAAATATGGTGTCTTTGCACCCTGAAGTAGAGATTGGCTGGAAGTATGTCATGATAAGAGCAGTGGGACAGGAACAAAGAGCATTCCAGTGCCCAGGGATTGAAAGGAGCTGAGGCAGAGCACCAGGGTTGAACGATCCCAGGGGACTCTGAACTAACTGTAAGAGCAGGAACAAATGACATCTAGCAGCCCTGTTGCCCATAAATCAGTTTGGAGTCACAGATCCAAGGAAGAAAGGAGCAGTCACTAGCAAACATGGGGCTTTGCTGGGTGCCAAGCAGTGACCAAGTTCTAGAAACATAGTTGTGTGGCTCTGAGCCCAGGAACAGAGCTGGGCCTTTAGCCTAACCCATGAGCTTCTGGTGGAATAATCAGGGCAAGAGACCAAGACTAAGGGAAGTCAACAATTCAGTTGCTCTGAACCTGCAGCAGTCTCCCAGTGGGCAATCAATGTCTGAGTCCTGTAGCAGTCTACTGAAACTCAACCACATGTAAGACAACAGAAGTTAACCTAGGTCAAGAACTTGCAGAGCTCAAACCAGAAAGGCAGTGAACAGACCTCTACCCAGATTGCACAACTTTGGGATCACTATAAACTTACAAGCTCCCAAAATGAGCTATGAAAAAAGCTGAAGGATATAAAAGGACAGAAATTCAGCTTAGATATACCCCAACCCAGAAGTGAGCATAACCCAACAAAGTCCAAAGGCAAGAAGCAGGCTGGATGAATAAACAACAACAACAACAACAAAAGAACCCAACCATAAAGAGCTATTAGGGTGGCAGCCCAAAGCACAACACAGAAGACAATGATTTGAAAACATTTACAGCCATGTGTACAAGCATTAAAAGACTCAAAGAAAAAGGCAGATTGGACACAAGTCCAACAAGAATTCCTATAAAAGTTAAGACGATGATTTTTTAAAACCAAATGAGAGCAGTGGGGGGAAAATAGGGAAAGAATTGAGAGCTGTGCAAGAAAATTATGAAAAGAGAATTAACAGCTTGGTAAAAGAGGCACAAAATGTCAGTGAAATAAACTCCTTGAAAATTGGGATTAAATAAATGGAAGCTTATGACTCCATGAGACATAAAGAAATAATAAAATAAAGTTTAAAGAAATGGGGAAAAAATAGGAGAAAGTGTGAAATATCTTCTAGGAAAAACAACTGACCAGAAAAATAGATTGAGGAGAAATCGTTTAAGACTCACTGGACTAACTGAAACCCATATGCCAAAAAAAGATCCCAGACATAGTTCAAGAGATTATAAATAAAACTGCCCAAGTAGCTCAGACCCAGAGGGCAAAGTAGAAATTGAAAAAATTTACTAGTCATCTCCTTAAAAAACAAACAAAAAAGCCTCCCAGATAGCCAAATTCCAGAGCTTCCAGGTCAAGGAGAAAATATTGAAGCAGTCAGAAAGAAAGAATTTAAGAACCTCAGAGCCACAGTCTGGATCAAATAGAATTTAGCAGCCACCACCACTAAGAGAGGGCTTGGGATATGATTTTGAAAGGCAAAGGATCTAGGATTATAACCAAAAATAATCTACCCAGGAAAACTGAGTTTAATACTATGGGGGGTGGGGGCAGGAAATGAACACTTAATGAAATAGACTTCTGAACATTTCTGATAAAAAGACCAGAAGTGAATAGAAAATTTGACATTAAGATACAGGACTCAAGAGAAATATAAAAAGGTAAACATGAGGGAGAAATAATAAGGGACTAAACAAGGTTAAACTATTTACATTCTTAAATGGGAAGATGACACATGTAACAAGTAAATAAGAACTTTATTATCACCTGGAGTTTTAGAGGAAATCTAATTAGACTGAGGGCCTAGAAAGTCTAAGGACAAAAGACAAGTGGGTCTGCAGATCTGAGTAGGGCAGGTGGTTGAATAGGGCAAAAGTTTGGGGCAAAGCTCTCCTCTCTTGGCTCCAGAGTTCTCAAGACATGTCCCCAGGAAGGTACTTCTTCAGTTTTCCCTTGGAGGGTTTTTTAGGTTTTTTTTGGATCGGTTTAATTTGATTTGATGGGGAGTTGGGAGGCTTCAAACACCAAGCTTCGGGGTAAGAGTAGAGACAGAGCACAGTACTCTACAATAAAGTCAAGATTGTTGGGGGTTTTTTGGGGGGGGTTGGTATACAGATTTCTTTCAGAATTCTCTAGGTAAAGTCGAATTTATATAATCTGAATTTACATAAAATGAGAACTGTCATATATATATATATATCATCTCCCCATTTATGAATATAATCAGTTTAACCTTGTTTAATCCCTTATGATTGCTCATTCATGTTTACCTTTTTAAAAGGTTTTTTTAAAAATTATTTTTATTTCACTAAATATTTCTTAATTTGATGTAAAAAATATTTTAATATTCATTTTTTTAAATTTTAAGTTCCAAATTCTCTCCTTCCCTTCCAGTCCTTCCTCTTCCTTGAGAAGACAAACAATTTGATGTTTATTATTTATGTGAAGTTCTGAAAACATTTCCATATTAGCCATTTTTGCAAAAGAAAATACAGACAAAAAATAAAACAAGGAAAATAAAGTAAAAAAGTATGCTTCATGAGCAGAACCAAGAGAATGTTGTACACAATAATAGCCACATTGTGTGATGACTAATATTGATAAACTTAACCCTTTCCAGAAATACAAGGATCTAAGACATCACCAAAGCCCTCGTGATGGAAAATGCTATCCACCTCTGAAGAAAGAACTATGGAATTTGAATGCAGATCAAAGCGTACTATTTGTTATTTTTTTCTCTTCTGTTGAGTTTTGTTTCTGGTGGCTCCTCCTGTTGGTTCTAATTTTTACTTACAACATCACTAATGTGAAAATATATTTAATAGGAATGAATATATATAGCCTATATGAGATTGTGAGCCGTCTTGGGGAGGATGGCGGGGAGGAAGGGAGAGAAAAATTTTAAACTCAAAAGCATATGGAAGTGATTGTTGATGAATCAAAATAAATTTTCTTAAATTTTTAAAATTTTTAAAAATGTGCTTCAATCTACCTTCAGAGTTCACCAATTCTCTCTATGGAGGTGAATAGCATTTTTCGTTATGGGTCCTTTGGAATTGTCTTGGATCATTGTCTTGATCAGAGTAATTAAGTCTTTCACAGAATGTTTACTTTTTTATGCCTCTTGACTCCTGTGTTTGCATTTCAAGGTTTCTGCATAACTCTTAACTTTTCATCAGAAATGCTTAGAAATCTATTTCATTAAAGATCCATTTTTTTGTTTTTTACTGTTTTTCTGCTAAGTTATTGTTGGTTGTAAGCTTATATCTTCTACCTTCTGGAATATTACATTCCAAGTTCTCCACTTTATGGTAGTGACTGCTAAATTTTATGTGATCCTAAATGTGACTCTTCAGGACTTGAATTCTTTCTTTCTGGCTGCTTGAATTTTTTTTTTTCCTTTAATTTGGAAGCTTTGGATTTTGGCTATGAAATTCCTGAGAATTTTCATTTGGGGTTTCCTTTTGGAGGTGGCAGGTGGATTCTTTCTGTTTCTACCTTGCCACTGGTTCTAAGAGATGTGAGCAGTTTTCTTTTATGATTTCTTGAAATGTGATGTTCAGTTCTTTTTGTTGTTCAGGCTTTCAGGTAGTCTAATGATTCTTAAATCATCTGTCTTCAATGTTTTCTACCTCTTTTGTTTTTGCAGTGATATAGCTCACATTTTCTCCTGTTTTTTTTGTTTGTTTTGTTTTTAGTCTTTTGATTTTGTTTTATTTTTTTGGTGAGGCAATTGAGACTTGTCCAAAGTCATACAGCTAGTGAGTGTTATGTGTCTGAGGTCAGGTTTGAACTCAGGTCCTCCTGATTCCAGGGCCAGTGCTCTATCCACCTAGCTTCCCCTAGTCTTTTGATCTTTAAAAATAATTTTTGGTGTCTCAAGGAGTCATTAGCTTCTATTTGGTCAATTCTAATTTTCAGGTATTTATTTTCTTGGGTAAGGTTTTGTTCCAAGCTCTTAATTCTTTCATATCTTTCTTCCATAGCTCTCATTTCTTTTCCCATTTTTTTCCTCTTCCACTTTCTTTTAGTTTTTAAAAAGATTTTTAGCTCTTTAAAAGAAAAAAAAGAAAACCTCTTACTTTTGTTTCTTTTTGTACTTTTTTTTTGAGGCAATCAAGATTAAGTGACTTGCCCACAGTCACACAGCTAGTAAGTGTCTGAGGCTGGATTTTAAACTCAGGTCTTCCTGACTCCAGGGCCAGTGCTCCATCCACTGTGCTACCTAGCTGCCCCTCTTGCTTTGTTTCTTCCAGGAATTTGGTTGGATTAGTGTGTTAGCTGCATTTTTCTTTAAGGCTTTCTTATAGATGTTTTGGAGTCATTCTCTTTATCCAGGCTTATATCATGAGATTCTCTGTCATTATAATAGCTCTTTATGGTAAAATTACTTTTTTCCCTCATTCTTCCAGCTTATCGCTTGACTTTGGACTTTATACTAGGGCTGAGTTCTTTGTACTTCTGGAGTGAGCTGAGCTTTGTTTTTTTCCTTGCATCCTCCTGCTGCTTTCACAGCTTGTGTTGGGGGCCTACAAGCTTTCAGTGTTCCCAGAGTGATGTGATCTGGGGCAAAGTCTGCTCACTGCCCTCCTGGTCTGAGCTCAGCAAGTTTCTGACCCAGGTTTGGATTTGTCAGTTTGTCTCTGGTTAGAAGTTTCAGTGGACTGCTGCTGGACTCAAGTCATTCTTAGACTATTAACCCACTTTGCATGTTCAGAACAACTGAACTGCAGAGTCCCCTTTCATCTGGTATTCTTGTCCTAGTGATCCCACTGCAAGCTTCCAGGCTAGAACTGAGACCCTACTCTTCTCCTAGAATCAAAGCTTCTCAGCTACTTTTTGCTTCTGAATTTGTTCCTCACTCAGTAGCTACAGTCCGTGACTGACTGCCACTCTTAAGTGTCGATCCCCTTCTTAGTCTGTCCTGGCTTATTGACCTAGAACTGGGTAATAAGCAACAGAGCTGCCAGTTAGTACCTATTTTGGCACCCCTGGGGATTCAGGTACCCCTGGGATCTCTTCCTGCCCTAGTACTTCTGTCCTGGTGCCCATTCTCAGCTCTCTTTCATTACCTGGACACTGGAATGTTCCACATATGGCAGTCTCCTGAGCAGTCCCACTCCCCATTGACTGCAGACCTCTCTTTCAAGCTCCCTAAGCCAATCTGGGCTAGAAAAATGACTCACTGTGACTTTTTCCAGAATTTCCAATTAGAATTTGGTCTGGTACATTTTCTAGGTCTTTGTGGAGGAGTTTTGGTGGGGAAGTTAGGCTGTAGTACTTCTTCCTGCAGTTCCATCATCTTGACTCTACCTCTCCCTAAGATTTTCTAAATAAACCTTCATTTTTCTCAACAAATAAGGATAGTTTTATCTCTGTTTTGCCTATCTTTATGATTTTATTTTCATTCTTTTGTCTTATTACTATTGCTAATATTTCTAGAAATATACCCAATAATATTGGGGAGAGTAGGCATCCTTGTTTCACTCTTATATTTGTTGAGAAAGCTTCTAGTATATCTGCCATTCTATATAATGTTTGCTTTTGGTTTTCACATATTTTTATGATATTAGAAAGCTTTGTTTACCTATTCTTTATAGAGTGCTTTTATTTTACATAAGTGGGTATTATACTTTATCAAAGTCTTTTTATGACTGTTGCGATAATCATGTGGGTTTTGATGTATTTGTTTTTAATATGATTGTTTTCTTAATGTTGAACCATCCTTGCATTCCCAATTTAAATCTAATTTGGTTAAAATGAATGATTTCTTGGATTAATTGCTGCAGTCTATTTGACAAGATTTTATTTAAAGTATTTCAATCAACATTCATCAATGATATTGTGTGCTTTATCCTTTCCTGGTTTATATATTACGACTATATTTGTCTTATAAATGCAAGTCTGCTAGAGTGCTTTCTTTCTCAACTTTTGAGAATAAGTTGTGTAGTATTAGTACTAGTTGTTCTTTAAAAATTTGACCAGGAGGGTTTTTTAAATTCCTTTGTAACTAGTTTTTATTTTTATTTCTGAGATGAGATTATTTAAGATGTACATCTTTTATTATTTTGGTTATTTTATATTTTTAAAAGTATCTCCCTGTCTCCTTCATTCTTTTTCGTGCATAGTACGTTCTGATAATTCTTTTTATTTCTTCTGGTTTTGTTGTAATTTCATCTGCTTCATTTGTTATTTTGGTTGATTTGATTTTCTGTCCTTTATAATCAGGCTGGCTAAAGGTTTATCACTTTTCTTAGTATTTTTGAGGAATCAACTTTTAGTTTTATTTATTATTTATATAATCTTTTTGTTTTCCAGATTATCTGTTTCTCTTTTAGTTTTCAATATCTCTTCTTTTGTTTTTATTTTGCACTTATTTGTTGGCTTTCTATTTTTGAAAATAAAAAATGTCTATTCAGTTCTTTTATGTTATCCTCTTCTATTTTGTTAACATATTAGGTTTGTTTCTCTTCCTCTTTTTCCTTTTTTATTAGGGATTCTTGGAGGTGTGACTCTAATGCCAGTACCCTCTTAGTTCAGGTTCAAAGCTGAGATGAAATGAAGCACATACTTTTAACAGGAGCATTTAACAAAAGAGGAAGTTTACTTTGCCCTAGCGCAGTAAGAATTTGCAACAAGGACATAGAGGCCTTTAGTTTCTCTGGATGTAGTCCCCGCCATCTCCATCTGGAAACATATGTGGTCAGTAAATCATAAGGGTGTGGTAACTCAGGTGGTTTCAGGCACCCACCAAGTATAAGAGGTCTTGCTTCTTAACCAAGCAGCTGTACTGGGGAAGCTGGGGCCAAAGGAAGTTGCTTCAGGAAACCCCGATCCTATCACATGCCTCCCTGGGTTGTAAAAGTCTAAGGATCTTCTAGAGGACCTTCTGCCATTTAAATGCTTACAGGGCTTTTACTATTCAGTCCTCCTATCATGAACCCTGTATTAAGGGGTAATAAAGGGGGAAAAGAGGAAAAAATGAAAAATAAACAAAAATGTGGAGGAAAACAAAAGTCAGTAACCCTAGATCTTTTTTCCTCCTTTGGAAAGACTAAGCCTCAAGTCTTTTACTGGACAGACCTTGTAGCATAAGCAGTGCTAAAAAAGGAAAAAGAGGAACAGAAACAAACCAAGCCAAAAGAAAATGTGGAGAAACACAAACACGAGAAGCCTTTTCCTTCTCCCTTCGGAAAGACTACGTCTCAGACATTCACAGTTGAATCTCTGTAATGACATCTTTGTGGTTTACAATGGGTTTCCTTATGCAAAATGGTGATAATGTACCAGAGCAGCACAGATGATGACACTTCTAGGACAGTCACAGATTTCTGGTGGTATTGATGAACAGGAGCAACTACAGGAATATCAGGGCCTCTGTACAGACACTTCTGACACAGTCAACAATTCCTCATTCTCCATCAGAGTCATCTGCAATAAAATTGCTAAGAAGCCCCAACTTCTCACATACAACCTGTCCCAGGATCTAAGGTGATATCAATGCTTTTCTTATAATTTCCCACCTGCCAAAATGCCCCCCTCCATGAGAATTCCATCAGGGGAATGCCCTTTTTATCAGTCAGTTAATATGTATTGATTAAGTATTACTCTGTGCCAGGCTCCACTGTGCTAAGTGCTGGGGATACAAGAAAGGCAAAAAACAGCCTCTGACCTCAGAGAACTTGCAGTCTAGTGGAAGAGTGGAAGCAAACAATAAATAAACCATATGCAGGAAAAATAGGCAATAATTAATAGAGCAAGAGCCAAGGCAGAGTAAGCAGTAAATCGCAGTCACTTTCCCTCATTGACCTCTGAAAAAATCAGAAAATAGGGCCCCAGCAAAAATCCTGGAACACTGGAAAGACAGGGAAGCAATCTTTTAGCTCAGGAAACCTGGAAGATCAGCAAGAAAGGTCTGTCTCACTTGGATAAAAGGGGGCACATTCCAGGACAGAAAGCATCCCAGCAAGCCAGCAACTAGGCCCACCTCAGCAAACCAGTGGGAGATCCTGAGCTCCAGACTGGTAAAACAGGCAAATGCCAACACCAGGACACTCCACGTGCCTTCGCGTAGCCAGGGGAACCAACAGATTCCAGCTCAGAGAACCACTGGCATAGCTCCAAGCAGGCAGGCCTCCTTCAGTGGCTAAACCCCCACGTGCTTCAGTGTAGCCCTGGGGAAATGCAGAAAAACTCCACCTGGCCTCAGCACATGCTAGATACCACCACTAGGACCGCAGCTCAGCACCAGGTAAGTTGTCAGACCCCTACAGCCTCCAGCTGGTAGCACCTGAGGCCCCAGCACACAAAACCAATGACCAGGACCCTGGACCCCAGCACAAGAAGCTTGGGACAGTGCCCCCTATGCCCCAGAAGCAGAGTTCAACTTTAAAAGCCAGGAAATAGGCAAACATCATGAGCAAAAAGCAAAAATAAACACTGATCATAGACAGTTTCTATGAGGACAGGAAAGCTCAAAACACGAACTCAGAAGAAGACAACATTGCCAATATACCTGCATCCAAAACTTCAAAGGGCAACATGAATTGTTCTCAAGCTCAAAAAGCCTTTTTGGAAGAGCTCAAGAAGGATTTTAAAAGTCAGATAAGAGAAGTAGAAGAAAAATTTGGAAAAGAAATGAAAGGTATGCAACAGAGAGTCAACAGCTTGGAAAAGGAAGTCAGTCAATTCAGTCAAAAATTGACAAAATAAAACAATTCCTTAAATTTAGCCAAATGGGGGAAGAAAACAACTCCTTAAAAAGTAGAATTGGCCAAGTGGAAAAGGAGATACACAAATTCACTGAAAAGAAGAACTCCTTAAAAAGTAGAATTGGCCAAGTGGAAAAGGAAGTACAAAAGCTAACAGAAGAAAGTGATTCCTAAAAAATTGAATTGGACAAGGGAAAGCTAATAACTATGAGACATCAAGAATCAGTCAAACACAATCAGAAGAAAGAAAAACTAGAAAAAATGCAAAATACCTCATTTGAAAAACAATTGACCTGGAAAATAGATCCAGGACAGATAATTTAAAAAGTATTGGTCTTCCTGAAAGCCATAATCAAAATGAGAGCCTGACCGGCATCTTTTAAGAAATTATCAAGGAAAACTGCCCTGAGGTCCTAGAACCAGAGGGTAAAATAATCATTGAAAGAATCCACCAATCACCTCCTGAAAGAGATCCCAAAATGAAAACTCCAAGGAATATTTTAGCCAAATTCCAGAATTATCAGGTCAAGGAGAAAATACTGCAAGCAGCCAGAAAGAAACAACTTAAATACCATGGAACTGTAGTCAGAATTATAAAGGACCTAGCAGTTTCTACATTAAAGGATCACAGGGTTTGGAATATGATATTCCAGAAGACAAAGGAGCTAGGGTTACAACCAAAAATCAACTACCCAGCAAAATTGAGCATAATTTTTCAGGGGAGGAGATGGATATTCAATGAAATAGGGGACTTCCAAACTTTTCTGATGAAAAAACCAGAGCTTAAACAGAAAATTTGATCTTCAAATATAAGACTCAAGAGAAGAATAAAAAAGTAAATGGGAAAGGAAAAAAAAACATGTGATTCAATAAGGTTAAACTGTTTAGATCCCTACAGGGGAAGATGATACTTGTAACTCTTGAGAACTGTATCTTTATTATGACATTTAAAAGGGGTATACGTAGAAGGTGTAGGTATAAGCTGACTTTGATGTGATGATAAAAAAAAAATCAGAGATAAGAAAAGGATTGTACTGGGAGAAGAAGAAAGGAGGAGGCAGAAAAGAGAAAATTATACCATATGAAGAGGCACAAAGACCTATTACAGTAGAGGGAAAAAAGAAAGGGAGACGAGCATTGTTTGAACTTCACTGTCATCGGATTTGGCTCAAAGAGGGAACAACATACACACTCAGTTTGGGCATAGAAATCTATCTTACGCTATAGGAAGTAGGAGGGGAAAGGAGAGAGAAAAGGGAGGGGGTGGATAGAAGGGAGGGCGGACTGAGGGAAGCAGTAATCAGAAGCAAAACATTAGTGAGGAGGGAAAGGGAGAAAGGAGAGAGAAAAGCATAAACAGCAGGGGAAATAGGATGGAGAAAAAGACACAGTTAGTAATTATAACTGTGAATGTGAATGTGATTAACTCTCCCATAAAACAGAAATGGATAGCAGAGTGGATTAAAAAGCACAGTCCTACAGTATGTTGTTTATAAGAAACACATCTGAACCAGAGAGATACATACAGAGAGGTAAAAGGCTAGAGCAGCATATATTATCTTTTAGCTGAAGTTAAAAAAGCAGAGGTAACAATCTGATATCAGACAAAGCAAAAGCAAAAATAGATCTAATTAAAAGAGATACGGAAGGAAACTACATCTGGCTAAAAGGTACCATAAACAATGAAATAATATCAATCCTAAATATATATGCACCAAGTGGTATAGCATCCAGATTCTTAAAGGAGAAGTTAAGTGAGTTACAGGAAGAAATAGCAAAACCATGCTAGTGGAGGACCTCAGCCACCCCCTCTGAGAACTAGATAAATCTAACCACAAAATAAACAAGAAAAAAGTTAAGGAAGTGACTAGAATTATAGAAAAGTTAGATGTGGTAGACTTCTGGAGAAAACTGAATGGGGGTAGAAAGGAATATACCTTCCTCTCAGCAGTATATGGCATCTACACAAAAATTTACTATGTACTAGGGCATAAAAACCTCACAATCTAATGCAGAGAGGCAGAAATATTAAATGCATCCTTTTCAGATTATGATGCAGTAAAAACTACATGTAATAAATGGCCACAGAAAGATAAACTTAAAATTAATTGGAAACTAAATAATCTAATCCTAAAGAATAAGTGGGTCAAACAACAAATCATAGAAATAATAACTTCATGCAAGAGAATGACAATAATGAGACAACTTATCAACACTTATGGGATACAGCCAAAGCAGTTCTTAGGCTGTATCCCATAAGTGTTGATATGTTGTCTCCATGATATGTCCCCAAAGCAGTTCTTAGGGGAAATTCTATATCTCTAAATGGTTACATGAATAAAATAGAGAAAAAGCAAATCAATGAATTGGATATACAACTAAAAAAGCTAGAAAAAGAACAAATTAAAAATCCTCAATTAAATACCAAATTAGAAATTCTGAAAATCAAAAGAGAAATTAAGAAAATTTAAGAAAACTATTGAACTAATAAACTAAGAGCTGGTTTTATGGGGGGGAAAAAACCAATAAAATAGATAAACTTTTTGGTTAATTTAATTTTTTAAAAAAGAAAGAAAACCAAATTACTAGTATCAAAAATGAAAAGAGTGAATTCACCATCAGTGAAGAGGAAATTAAAACATTAATTAGGAGCTATTTTGCCCAACCGTATGCCAATAAATCTCACAATCTAAGTGAAATGGACAAATATTTACAAAAATATAAATTGCCTAGATTAACAGAAGAGGAAATAAAATACCTAAATCACCCCATTTCGGAAAAAGAAACTGAACAAGCCATCAGTGAACTCCCTAAGAAAAAAATCTCCAGGGCAAGATGGACTTACAAGTGAATTCTACCAAACACTTAAAGAACAATGAATTCCAATATTATATAAAATATTTGGAAAAATGGGTGGAGTCCTGCCAAATTCTTTTATGATATATGTATAGTGCTGATACCTAAACTGGGAAGAGCCAAAACAGAAAGAAAATTATAGACCAATTTCCCTAATGAATACAGATGCAAACATTTTAAATAAAACATCAGCAAAGAGATTATAGCAACCTATAAGGATAATGCACTATGACCAGGTAGGATTTATGCCGGGAATGCAGGGCTGGTTCAATATTAGGAAAACTATCAGCATAATTGACTATATCAATAACAAAATTAATAGAAGTGATATGATTATCTCAATAGATGCAGAAAAGGCTTTTGACAAAATACAACACCCATTCCTATTAAAAACACCAGAAAGCATAGGAATCAATGGAGTTTTCCTTAAAATGATAAGTAACATCTATCTAAATCCATCAGCAAGCATTATATGTAATGGAGATAAGCTAGAAGCATTTCCAATAAGATCAGAGATAAAACAAGGATATCCATTATCACCACTGTTATTCAATATTGTACTAAAGATGTTAGCTTTAGCAATAAGAGAAGAAAAAGAAATTGAATGAATTAGAATAGGCAATGAAGAAACAAAGGTATCACTCTTTGCAGGTGATATGATGGCATACTTAGAGAATCCTAAAGAATCAAGTAAAAAACTACTTGAAATAATAAACAACTTTAGCAAAGTTTCAGGATATAAAATAAACCCACATAAAATCATTGGCATTTATATGTATTACTAACAAAGCCCAGCAGCAAGAGATAGAAAGAGAAATTCCATTTAAAGTAACTGTACACAATATAAAATATTTGGGAGTCTACTTGCCAAGACAAACCCAGGAACTATATGAACACAATTACAAAAGGCTTTTCACACAAATGAAATCAGATCACCATCTGTTTGTGAAGAGTGCTAACACCAGAGACACTCAGGTAAACATGATTTGTGATGTATGATTTCTATTTTAGCAATAGAAGCATCCTGTGCTTTACCCGTCTTGCATCATTCAAGCCATAATAGACTGCTGTACCGAGAAATCAGCAAGTGAGATCCAGGCGTAATTTAAGATGTGGATTTATTAGCGCATGACTGCCAGGGGTATTGACATCCAAATCAAGCAGCCCCCATCAGGGGTTGAGCTAGGGTTTATATAGAAAAGAGCATGGGAAAGAAATGCGTGGAACACTGATAAGGTAATCCAAAGATGCAGGTGTCTTTGGGGCTATGGATGGGAAAGTACAGGGAGTATACAGGACAGGGAGGGGAATGGATCTTTGAAGTCTGGCAAGAGGAAGAGTTTTTGGGCTGGTCAAGGGCACCCCTCTCCCTCTGTCTTGATGAGAGAATGCTCTGCAACAAGGGAAAGCTTTCTCACAACACAGGAACTACTGAGGAATTGGGAGGCTTCCAGAGACATGATCTGAGGGCTGGGGCCTGAGCAGCCCAGCTCTGTGTAGCTGTACCAGGGAGAGAGATAAGGGTCGTGCTGAGGCCCATGCATGAATAACTGCTAGGCACAGTGTCCTTAGGCTGGGGAATGGTTGTTAGAGACAGTGTTTCTGAGACTAGGGAGAAATTGGGGCACAGGTACAAGCACAAGCACCCAAACACCCCATCATTATGGGTCAGAGATCACACAAACCAGACCAGGTATCCTGGTCTCTGATATAAACATAATTATCTAAAGCAATTATATTGCAAGCTTTCTTATCCATTTGCATTGGAGGTACGGGCTATGCTGAGCTATGCAAGAGTACATTTCATTATTGTTTAGATTTAGGAGAAAAGAGGTCTGGGGCAAGATTAAGCACCAACTTTTGCTTTCCATGGCTTAAAGGGCCCTACTACCTAAAAGGCAAAATAATGTTCTGTGTTACAAGACAACTCTGGACAAAGGATGCACTGTTTCTGGAATCCCCTGGGTTTTCCTCACCACTGTATTACACCAAAACTTGACTGAGTGTGCTGGACCCTCGATTTCTTAGGGTTGATTTCCTACCCCTTGCACCCTGGATAGGCCACCATCTGAACTAGGGCCTCTGCCAACGTGCCCTTATCAGACTCAGTCAACATTATGTCATCAATGTAGTAGTGTAGACCAATGCCTTCAGAAAGGGAATCTCTTTCAAGTCTTTGCCCATCATAATGTCACAGTATGAGGGAGAGTTCAGATAGCCCTGGGAAAGGACATTGAAGGTTTATTGGACCCCTCAGGTGAAAGCAAATTGTTCCTGACTAGTCTTAGCTCAGGGGTGGGGAATCTATAGCTTGGAGACCACATATGGCCCTCTTGGTCCTCGAGTATGGCCTTTGACTGAATCCAAACTTCACAGAACAAATTCCCACCCCTGTCTTAGCCACATGAATAGAAGGGGAAAAAACCACTTAGCATGTTGATAGCCCCATACCATTCACCATGGGCATGAGCTACTTGGTACTGATGAGGTCAGGAACATCTTTAGAGAAGACATGATGATTTTGTTCAGTTCCCTTTACTCCACTGTAATCTCAGAGGTACCTCCTGCCTTCCTCACAGGTAATACAGCATTGTAAGGGAACTGGTATAATGAAGTACTTTTGCTTCTTTCATCTCTGTCACTAGGGAAGAAATATCTTCCACTTCCTTGGGGACCTAATGTCACATATTGTTAACTACTTGGGATATTCGGGTTCAGGAAAATAAGGGTTTCTATTTGGCCCTACCCACAGTAACATGCCTAGAGGGTTCTGAAAGGGCTTGCACAGCTACTGAGCCTGTAGTTCCTTCTCCCACCCTGTGCTGCCCTCTGTAGCTTCTACTGAAAGATCCAAATGGGGCAGGGGCTTTGGAGGCTTGGGTGGGGCTAAAAGGGCGTGCTCTGGTGCTTAATTTCTCTGTAAAGTTTTACTAGCACCTCCATGTACTGGCCATCAACTACATTCTATTTAGTAATTAATTTTATTTTATTGTTCCTCAGTTACATTTAAAAACAATTTTTAACAGTCACCTTTAAAACTTTGAGTTCCAAATTCTATCCCTTTCACCCCCTCCCCCTCCCCCCGCCCCAGTTGAGAAGGCAAGCAATTCAATGTAGGTTATACATGTGTAGTCATGCAAAACATTTCCATAGTAGTCATATTGTGAAAGAAAATATACTTTTTAAAAAACTCAAGAAAAATAAAGAAAGCAAGAAAAGTGTGCTTCAATCTATATTGAGACACCATCAGTTCTTTCTCTGAGGATGAACAGCATTTTTCATCACAAGTCCTTCAGAATTGTCTTGGATCATTATATTTCTGAGAATAGCTATGTCATTCATAGCTGATCATCTTACAGTATTGTTGTACACAGTACATTTCACTCTGCATCAGCTCCATGCTTTTCCTAGAGCATCCCACTCTATTTCCCATAGCAAAACAGTATTGGATCACAATCACATGTCACAGCTTGTTCAGCCATTCTCCACTTGATGGGCATTCCCTCAATTTCAAATTCTTTGCCCTCAGAAAAGAGCTGTTATAAATATTTTTGTACACAGAAGCCCCTTTTTATTTCTGTTGGGATGCAGACCTAGTAGTGGTTTTGCTAGGTCAAAGGGTATGCCTGGTTTTATAGTCCTTTGGGCAAACTTCCAAATTGCTATACAGAGTGGTTGAATCAGTTCACAACTCTACCAACAGGGCATTAATGGCTCATTTTTCCCACATCCTCTCTACCATTTGTCATTTTCCTTTTCTGTGCTGTTAGCCAGTTCCTGGTTTAGGTCTGAGACCTTGGGGCAGGTTCCTAAGCACCCCCCTCTCTATCCCCACTCTCATTAAGAGAGAACTCTTGCTTGGCCACCAGCTCCATTAGATGTCCCTGGCTTTCACTGCACTGTCCCTGAAAGTCAAGGACAACTCTGTCTCCAGCTGCTGAATTTACTGGCCCAGTGTATTTATATTGGCAGTCCAATTTATGCAGAATAGTCAACAACATGCTGGCCTTGCTACTTTCTTTACCATCCTGGACAGCCTTCTCCAGCACCCACCAAGCTAATTCCTCAGCTCTAATGGGATCCTGCTTCAGATCCCACAGACTCCTCATACACAGTCAGGGGGCTCTTGCAACAAGAAGTCATGATGTGTCCTGCCATGTGACCATTAGACCCTCCTCTATATTTGCTGGGCTATTCCCCCAACTCAATTACTGTGTGAGCCAGGAGGCTATCTGCTCTTGTCCCAGCCTGCCAAGACTACCAAATGTTGGAGATGTGGCTGTAACACCAGTACCCTCTTAGTTCAGGTTTGGTGTTGGGACAAATCAAGAGGTACTTGCAAGTCACTGAATATTTAACAGGAAGAGCTTTACTTTGCTACAACAGAGCGAAAGTATGCAATAGAGATAACGATAGATGCAGCTCCTCTCATCTCCATCTGTTTAGTAAGTCACTGGGGTATGGTGACTCAGGTGGTCTCAAGCACCTGCCAGTCTGAGAGGCCCAGACTGCACTGTAACTGGGACTTTTCATGCCTCTTGACCATGAACCAATCATGTTGTGGGGTGTGGGGGAGAGGAGATTGCATCAGAGAAGCTGGGGCTGAAGGAAGTTGCATCAGGAAAATGCTGGTCATATCACAGGTATATAATTTTTATCTTTTTTTCCGGCGGGCTGCTTTAGTTGCATCCCAGAACTTTTGGTGTTTCATCAGTATCATTCTCTTTCATATAATTATTGCTTCTACTACTTGTTCTTTGACCTGTTCACTGTTTAGTATTCCATTTTTAAGCCTCCATTTGGGTTAATGTCTTTTGTTTGTGCTCCTTAAATTGGTTACTATTTTTTATTGCATTGTGGTTTGTAAAGGATGATTACTGTTTCTGCCTTTTTACATTATGTGCAAATGTGTATGTTTGCAATTGTCTTTGTGTCTTACTACATGCACAACTTCTGTAAAAATTCCCTGTGATTTTGAGAAATACATATATTATTTAGCAAGCCCATTTAGAAGACACCATACATCTTTTAGGTCTAGTTTCTCCTTTTGTTCATCTTCATAACACTTGTCTGAAACTGAAAGAATGACATTGAAGTCTCCAGGTATTATTATATTGCTGTGTGTGCCTTAATGTAATTAATTTTTCCTTTATGAATCTAGATGCTAAAGAGTTTGGAGCATATTTAACATTGATATTGATTTACTGTCTATGGTTCCTTTCAGTATAATGTAATTTCATTGTTGATTTCTTTTTATGTTGTGAATTTTTGTTTTTTGCTTTAACACCATGATTACACCTCTTGCTTTTTTGGATTCACCTGATGCATGGTAAATATTGTTCTAGCCCTTCTGTTTATTTCTGTATATGTCTTTACTTTTTAGGTGTGTTGCCTTTAAGCCAGTGATGTCACACTCAAATAGAAACTGAGGCCACTAAACTGAACATAAAGATCCCTGCTGGTCTTATATTGGCTTAGAAAATCACATATTAACATTATCTATGTTTTATTTTATTTTTATTTGTTTTGTCAAGTATTTCCCAATTGCATTTTAATCTAGTTCTGGGCACCGGGGAGTGTTGCTATCTACATGCAGTGCAGCCTGCTGGCCATGTGTTTGAACCTCAGTTCTAAGCAAGTGTTGTGTTTTGTTTTCTTGTCCAATCTGCCACTCATTTTTGTTTTATTAGATTGTTTAGTCCATTTATATTTAAAATTAAAAGTTAGGTTTATATTTTCCTCCACTTCTCTCTAATATTATCTAAATTGGAACTTTTTTGCTCCTTTTCCTTTGCAAAGACAGTGTTTTGTCTCCAGTTATTTTTGCTTAATCTATTTTCATGCAATCCTATTCCCACAGATTCTCTTCACCTTATAGTCAAGTCCCATTCCCTCCTATTTGTCACCTGTTTCCTTAGTTTTGGAGTTTTGTTTAATTTATTAATTCCTTTTTCTTTCTTTTTTAAAATTATGTAAATCTTCTCCTTTCTGTCAGTTAAGTGAAACCTCCCTCTGCAAATTTTTTTTATTTTTAAAAAATGTCTTTCCCTTTTACTCATTATTAATGTTCTTCTGTTTCTATTCTACATTTTTATTCTTTGCTTCATGATTTTTTTTATAGGCAGTTGGGGTTAAGTGACTTGCCCAGGGTCACACAGCTAGTAAGTGTCAAGTGTTTGGTCTGAGACTGGATTTAAACTCAGGTCTCCTGACTTCAGGGTCGGTACTGTATCCACTGTGCCACCTAGCTGCCCCTTGCTTCATGATTCTTATGTAATTATAACTCCTTCCTTATTGGTAGAGATGAATACCCTGCCCTGTGTGAGAAGTGGGGTGGAGTTGGCAAGAGGGAGAGAAGTCAAGCCTTCTTCAGTTCTTCAAGCTTCAGGGCTTCAAGCTTGGAGTTGCTTTGGGCACTTGTGGCTTCCAACTTCTGGAGAGCCAATTCCACTTTATGTTGCTGAAGGAGAAGACTCTGGAAAGGCAAGAGATGAGCTGGCAGTTTCTACTCTGGAGACATTAGAGAGTTTCCCCTTGGGTGTGATCTAGAACTCTTCTTGCTCCCAAAGGGAGAATTTCATCACTGTGTTATTGGTACATATTCTCCTAGGTGTGCCTTCTCCAATTTCTCTAGCAATGATTTAGTTAAATGGATTTCTTTGCTATTTACTATGTATGTTCATTGTGGGACTGGTATTTGGTGGGAAAGGGATCAAATCTTGAATATAGAGATTAGGGCCCTCCTTCTCCCCAGTAATAATGACACAGTGATCAGAAGTTAGTTTGAACTTAATCATATCTCCTAGAATAACAATATTAAGACACACTACTTATCCTCTCTCTCAGAGGAGACCCGAGTAGCCTCAGGCCCTAACCTCCGGCATTGTTCCTGACAGGAAATTAAATACATTTAATTTATAATTAAAGCCTCCCTTGGAGAAGGATGTGGGAAGAAGAGACTAGGGATGTATATTCTGTCTTCCTTCTGACCACACAAGGACAGCCCTCAACACAGGTGGGCCTCACTATACATGGGACTCACATTATACATATTTGTTCTTTTAGTCTTTGTGCTCCTTAAGGAATGAAAGGAACTCCATCTTCGTTTTGAGTTTCCTCTTCTAAACTGTTTCTGTTATTGTCTTGGAGATATTGACTCCTTTCCCCCTTTTTTGTTGTGCCTCAAACTTAAAACTTTCAATTCCTGGAGGAGTTAGGGTAAAAAGTATTGCCCCATGGTAGAAATTTTCCTGTGTCCCTGATTGTGCAGTTCATTACTATCCTCTGAGTGCCCCATGATCATTTCCCCCTATTTCCCACCAAAAAAAAAAATCCCCACTGGGTCCATATCCTCCCACCCATCTTAATGTCTGTTGCCCTCAGGAGTTCCAGTTCTCCTCCTGAGGCCAGATATTGTCCGTGTACAACATTTTTTTAAGAGGTAGTGATCTCTCTTAAGTACCAAATCCCTGCATTTAAGGTCCCCATTTCTTGTGAGAGAATCTCCCTCTACTATGGGAGTGGTCTTCAGAGGAAACTTATTCCACTGAGTTGAGAGTTCCCCATTTTCTCCATTGCGATCTGTCCCTTTGTCACCTTCCTCTTCCTAGGAAACTTCTTCTGCTACCATTTCTCTTTAAGTTCTTTCACCTTTGTCTCCTTGTGTTCTTCTAGAAAGAAAATCTTAATGGCTCTTCCGTCATTATTTTGTTGTTGTTTTGTTGTTGCTGTCTTTCTCTTTTGATTTTCTCCCTTATATTTCTGTCTTATTTAATATTTACATATAAATATGCCATATGTTATATGCTATATAATATATAAATGTAGCATTCTTTTTTTTTCTTTAGTTTTTAGGCAATTGGGGTTAAGTGACTTGCCCAGGGTCACACAGCTAGTAAGTGTCAAGTGTTTAGTCTGAGGCCGATTTGCACTCAGGTCCTCCCAACTCCAGGGTCAGTGCTCTATTCACTTCACCACCTAGTTGCCCCTCCGTAAGCTTTTATGGAGACTCACAAACACTCTGGCTCTGTCCCAGTTCTGTTTTTTAGCTCTCTGGCTGAGCTATGGTTTAGTGTGTGAACTGCAATTCTAGGCAGAACATGCTTCTGCTTTTCTACACCTCCAGCTCTTCAGTATGGAGTGAGAGTGAGAAGGAACGGAGTGGAGTTCCATTGCTTTTTGCCACAGAATAGTAGGGTGAGTGTTGGGGTGTGTGTGGCAGGGAGGGTTGCCCAAGACTGCAGCAGTAGCAAGAGAATTGCTGAATGAATCCCAGAACTCAAGCCTGTGGGTCCCACAACACAGCCAGAATTAGTGGGTGACGAGGTGCTGAATGATCGTGTTAGGGATTAGAAGATTGCTCTTCTTTGCTGTTTATCAGGTTACCTTATTAGAGTTTTTGGTGCCTTAGCCTCATGCATAATTCACATCTTGTAGAGTTTTGAGAGGTTATGTTACCTCTCAACATGTTAGTATGTTTTTATACACACAGTTATACTTATACTGATATGTATGTACACACATATATTCCGTATATGTGTGTTCATATAGCAATAGCTGTGTATAGATATAGTATATTGTGTGTATATATATATATAGTACATATGAGATGAAAAAATATACATAACATATTCTGTATCTAAATGAGTATATATATGCCTATATATGCCTGTGTATATGTATATAACATATAAACATGTTGAGAGGAAACAGCAATCATATATATAGAATATACACAGGCCCTATATATAATCTACATGCTAATCTGTGTATCTATAAACATACTACATGTTAAGAGGTAACAATGTATAATAGATACACATATTCTGTGTATACACACATCACTGTATATTAATTTAAGTTGTTCTGGTTCTACCCGCCTCATTCTGTATCAAAGTGAGGTTCTCCTCCCCTTCCCCCTTCAGTAATGTAGATTTTCACTAGCACCCTCCACTTATGGAAGATAAGATGTTGTTCCCTAGACTATCACTCTTCTCCTCTTACCCCTTTCCTTTCTTCTTTTATCATCAAAACATAATGGAAATCTCTCTCAGAGTCCCCATCTTACTTGCTTCCTGCTCTAGACCCTGCTGATATTAGGGTTCTTAGGGTGCGCTTTTTTTCTCTTCGGTAAAATGAATAAAAGGTCCCTTCCCTTCCAGTTCTAATTCTAGGAGCCTAACACTAGTTTTCTCTGATACACACTGGCTGTGTGATGTGGGCAAGTCACTTAAATTCTCAGCAACTGGTGCAAGTCTCCAAAAACTAAATTGAAAAACAGTGCCAATCTGGATTGACAGAAAGTAACACTAATTCTGGAGTCATGAAGGACTTGGGTTCAAATCCTGCTTCTGATACCTACCTGTGTTATCTTGAGTAACAACTTCCCCAGGACTCACATTTTTCTCATCTGTAAAATGGGGGGTGGGAGTGGGGAGAGGTGGAGAGAGGCAACATAAATTGGAGTTCTCTTCCAATTCTAGATGACTGATCCTATGAAATCACACGTTTAGACCGATAAAACTCCTACATTATACACAGTCTCAGCCATTGCCCCTTCAAGTAGGAAAAGCTGTATACTCAACTTGAGGATTAAATCACCTATATTTTTTGAGGAAACCTTTTCCCCATATAGTAATGCTCTTGTTGAAAAAAATCTAAATCTAAATCAGATCTAAGTAACTGAGACTGACTTTTTTTTTTTAACAAGGGCAACATTGTTAAAAGTGTACAGCCAATAGAAGTGGTTTAAAGGGCATACTTACATAAATTTGAATATTTCTGTTTAAAATCATTAGAGTCCCACTTCATTTATAAAACAGAGTCAGTGAAAAAAAATGAAAGAATATTTAAAATTATGTTCTCTGAAACATCTGCAGGCTGTTATCACAGATCCATTATTACTAGACATAGAACCATGAGGATAATGGTAGTTACCCCTTTATCTGGTTTATCTTGAATGTGTCTAGTTTATATATAGATTTTGCATGATGTCCTCTTCAGACAGTGAGCGCCTTAGAAGCAGGGAGTCCCCCCTTCTTTGAATCCCTAGTGCTTATTAGTATAGTGCCTGGCACTTAATGTTTAATTAAGACATTTTATCTCCTCTTGAGTCTAGCATGAGCTTTGCACACTGTAGCTTAATGATTGTTAGTGAGATGCTGAATACTCTTATTCTGATTGTAGTCATCAAAAGGGATTTAAGCTTATAATTCGTCTCCACTTATTTTATCAGTTTGTACCTGCAGTGCCTAGTCAGATGAAATTAGTGTGCTCATAACTCAGAACCTGAGGCTGCCAAAATGTGGTGTCCCACCTACTAGCAAAAGCTTCTTAAGCCAAAATGAAGTATTTTGGTGAATAGAATTTAGGGTTATACTTACTTGCTTCAAGATGCTGTGGCAAAAGGGCATGTTTGTCTCTTGGGAATGCATGCAATCCGTTTATTATATCAAATATAATCACATTCGATTGTATTTTATGTAGAAAAGATCTGAGCATAACATGCTTATTAAAATTGGGTATTTATGCTACCAAACCATGGTAGAAGCAAGGGTTGACAGTAAGGAAAATGATTGTGGTAAGAGAATTTCTGGCTTAATTTTACAATTAACTTAGAGATAAGCACCTCCGGTAATGAGTCTGAGAAATAGAGCTTATCAGTTAGAGGTCCTCAGTCAATCAGGTTAGTTTCCTGTTTTATCTGACATAGAACTTACCCTCCAGCCATCTATTCTTTGATCTGCAAATCATTATCTTCCCTCATTTGCTTTCTCGAATTCCATTGTACCCATCCTGTTTACATAACTAAAATCTACCTAAAGTAGCTTAAAACTGATGTTGGTCTCTGGGAAAAAAAACTGATGCTGGGATCTTACTGATCCATTTTGTATATTATGATCAGTGCAGCCTGGGCTGAGTATAATAAACTGCAGTCTCTATCTCTGTGGTTATTGTACAATTGGCAGCTGTCCCTAATCAATGGACCTTAGGACTTTTATGACAGATGAAAAACTAAAATCAAAATTTTTTTAAAGTTTTAACTGCTGTCACCAACTTTTTGTTCAAGGCCCTCAGCCTGACTTATTTAGTGTTTCTTTCCTTTTACCACTGTGAATTCTCCATTCTAATCAGTGTTGCTCCAAGTGCTAGTTTTAGGGGCAGATGAGTAATTTTAAGTTCAGACCCTTTAAAAACATGAGCTTTAGCTCTATTATTTCGGGATTCCAAACTGAATTAGTCAGAATTTAAATTTCCAGTCACTTTGGACTCTACTCCCTCAACCCTGTACATTAAAATTTACTTTCACTAAGTATTTGTAAATACAATTCCCCAAATTGATTTTGGGTAGTTGTGCTTCAGAAATATCCTAGTCAATTTGCAGTAAAGAATCAGGAGTCCTGAATTTAAAAAAAAAGAAATGCTTTAATTTTCTAGCTGTGTGACTCTAGGAAAATCCCTTTACCCTTCTGAGCCAATCCCCTCATCTGTAAAATGAAGGGGTAAAGTAAGGACAGAGTTGGAAAAAATGGTCTCCAAGGTTCCTTCCAGCTCTAAATGCTTCCTTAGCCTCATGACCAATATTCATAATATTTTAAGGGATATTTCTGGTCATACATTTTGTCGAGGACTTTTACTAAATTTAAACTGTAGGAAAAAAATTCAGATTAATTTACTTGACCTCATCAACAGAGAATATCACTTTTTGTAAATAGCATGAATTTGAAGCCACCAATGGCAAATCAATTCATCTCCCTCCTATGTCTGCCTTTAAAAATTTATCTCAGCTGAGGAAGGTGGGAGGAAATTTTCTTTACCTCCTCAAACTACTCTAAAAATCATCCAGTTTGAGTCAGCAGTGTTATCTCTTCCTTTCTAGTCATTTTTTTTCAACTTATTGATTTTAGGTCTTTATTTTGATAAGTAGGACAACCACTTGTCTAGAATGCTAAAGACTGGATAGTCCTTTTCCAATTCTAAGGTAATGGGTCCCCACCAACTTTGAAGTTAAGCAGAAACTCTGAAATTAAATACTTAAGATATATTCAATGCATCAAAATTAAGCTTATACTTAAACCTAAGCTCCATTGTTTATAGTATTTAACATGCACTTTAATATTGTATGGAACCCTTAAAATTGATAGCCTGATTGAGATTAATTCAACCTCTTTGCCTTTCCTACTGTAATAAATAGTGAGCTACCTCCACAAGTCACTAGATGTCATAGAGACCAGGTGACTGAAGGAATAATCACCAGAAATGGATGAGGGACACCTTCAAAGATGTCATTACTTTAACATTGTTTGGGAAGTGGTAGAAGATAAGATAGAATAACGAATTGGAGGATTATCTAACCGAAGTCACTCTACCAGTGATTTTTACAATCTGAACCAGGTTTACAGAATCTCATCTCTTACTTTTATCAATTTTTTGTAGTCTGAGTGCCCACCAAAAAAAAAAGAGTAATGTAATTTACATTCTCAATGATCCCAAGCAATTCAGTTGTGGTATTAACTTTAGTACTAAGGTGTTAACACAAAATAAGAACTGTGAGTATATATGTGGCATAATACCAATTTAGTAAGCAGAACTTAACGATTACTGAAAAAGAAGTACACTGGCATCTTCCCATAAACACCAGATGTATTCCACATTTCTACCTTCTCTCCTACCCCATGCAAAGTGCCTTTTATGTCAGGCAACCAAACCTACCACACAGACATCAATTTAAGCCTCCCAAGTAAAATTAAGCTCTTAAGAAAACATCTATTCATTACAAAAATTAAAATCACTTAATGACACATAAGCACTGATTCACGTGGTTAAAAGCACAAATCATTAAATATAACTAATTTTGTTAATATTCAAAGGTTGAGAGGAAAGTGGTGAACTTACCTGAGTAAAGAATCAATTTTCGTTTAAAAGTGATTGACAAATTTCAGTAAGAAATTCTAAGTACCATACAATAATCCATAATTTGCTTCAGTTTATGAAACTCACTCCCCTGATTATCAACAGAAACTTTAAGTTAATTATATTTGAAGTGCCTAAAATGATATAGATTACTTTGTAAATGCTCAGTTATCTTTACCAATTTTAGATTACCCCAAGACAACTCAAAACATAAAGCATTGCCAATTGAGTATTTTAGCTTCAGGTCTAGTCTTCTATAAATTGCCATACAAACATGAATACATGGACCTCTCTGACAATAAAGAAGGCAAACTATGTTTCAGCTAGGTGAAGCAGTAGATAGTCCTCCTGACCCCAGGGCTGGTGCTCTGAGTTCAAATGTGAGTCAAGCACTTGACATTTCCTAGCTGTGTGACCCTGACAAGTCACTATATCCAATTGTCTCACCTCACCCCCAAAAGTAGTAATTTCTAGGATCAATTTTTACCCTAAAACTGGATTTTAGAATGTGATAACCAAATTCCAATCGTCACTTCCCTACTATTTGTTATATGCTGGATTAATTTCATTATGCACAAATCACACTGAGTGAATATACCTTGATAAAACAACCTGGTTACAATACCAATCTTCCTAAAATAAGTACATCTAATTTTGGTTTACAACGATGTGTAACCATAATTCTGCAACTTGAAGCCCATTTTTCATAATGCAGACGACTTGTGCTTCATTCACAATCACTGAATACTTCCTTTGTGCAAGACAGATATAGGCAGCCTTCAAGCTTCGTTACTTCGTAAAAGGTTTATTTCACCATAATTTTAAAAGGCTAACATGATAGTAATGCCTCAATTAAAAAAAACCACACACACACACATGCACCCATTTCTTTATCCTTAGCTAAGAGTTTTCTTCACATGAATGAAAAAAAAAACTACTTTGCTGGTTTCCTTTACCCCAAAACTAAAGAGGAAAAAAAAATGGATACAATGTTCAAACAATTCACATCTTGGTAACAGAAATTAAAATATAAGAAAAAAGTTTCATTTGGTCAAATGTTCAGATAATGTAGAAAATATCAATCTTCAAAATGGATGATGCCAGACAACAAAAGTGCCCCATTTCAAGATAGCCGTAATTTATAGACACAAAATGAGGAGGGGGTCCCTCAAATCTTCCATTAAAAATCAGAGTGCAACATCTATATTTAAACAACTTTATTAACAGTCAAGCAGTGATTAACATTCACATCTATTATGTCACATCATACAAATGTAAATACAAAATTACTACAGTACAATATATATTCTCTGCATGATCCAAAATATTTGGTGGCCCCAAAAAACTTTCTTTAAAATTCAGCAGCTTATCAAAAATTAAAACCATATTCTATTTAATATGAAGTTCTGTTAGCACAGAGTCAGACTTCAAGGTATATCAATTTAGTACAGCTTGAGAAGTTGCAGGAGGATGTTTGAAGGAAACATTCTAACATTGTGTGGCAGATATAAGAAACATTAGATTTAAAGCTTTTAAGCATAACTCATACAACCTAAGTTGTCAGCAGAAAGATCCAGTTGTTTTCACTAATGCTAAACTACTAAATTATTGCACCCAATGTTAACAAAGTATTAAATTGAAAAACTTTTAATATTAATTCACATACAATATTTAAACTTATTTATCCTTGCAAGTGACAATCTATTTAAATTTAAGTAGTGCCAAGTAAACCTAACTACACAGTACTTTCTTATCGCTGCTTTCATAAAATTATCTACACCCTTAGTTTGGTTATATGCTCAGAGGAAAACCAAAAAGTATGGTGAAAGTACAGTGGTACCCCTTTATAATGCTGGTATGGGGGGGGCCAATACTGACACCTAACTTTAAAAGCTGTGTATCACTTTCACTGTATCATGTTCTTTCTTGGGATGTGATCCAAGTTAATCTTTGAAACACCTAGACATGGCATAATGGGATTTTACTATAAGTCAACTAAACTGGCATAAAAAATTTTTTTTAAAAGTAAACAACCGTTTTGCCTAACCAGTGATAACAGTGCTTGGCAAACAGATTTGGCTAGGTTTATAAAAAAAGCACACTGGAAAATTTCTAACTTCCTTCAAATCATGCATACATTTTGCTAATTAAACATTTCACTAAAAAAAAATTCACAATAACTGTGGGGGATGCAAACCACAATAAGTGACAATTTGATTATCATAAAATTAATTATTCTAACAGTTACACCTAGAGATTAATAATTAGCACATATAAACATCAGTTGGGGAAAAGCCTATATAATACAAAGGGAAAAAAAGCACAAAAACCCCACCAATTAGAAAGCATACAGGTAAATAAGATTACCCTTCAGCAATGTTTTATCTTTTTCTTAAGTGGCATCAGAGATGTCTCAGTATTTAACACAGTATGTAAGGAATATCTGTATGCAAACTAAATTGGTGTCCAACTAAACAATACTAAGTGGCATTCTTAGTAGTTAACTGTAAGTAACTCTCTGGAGATCTGAACTACCCCAAGTCCCTTAGCAGATACTCTGTAAACCTTGTGAGGTTCTTAAAGATTCCACTGCCTACATTTCAATAATAGTTTACTAACTAGCAGTTGATAATATTCATTTAAGTTGTTCCTAGTATTTTATTAGCAATAAACTTAATATGCAGTGATGTATCTAAAGTATTTTATTTAAAGAAGGACTTAAGTTGAAATTATGCATGATACATCCTTCCCTTGGGAAGAATGCTTTTGCACCGTTATGTTAATACATTCAATATGAATAAGATATATTACCTATACGAAACCAATTTTTTCCCCATCATAAAAGGCTATATTTGAAATACTTATAGTGTAAATTTTATAAGCTCAATTATCCCATTTCAGCTATGCAGGGTACTAAATGTCTTTTGAATAACTTTAGGAGAGAAAATCTTCCATTTGCCTATTCTTGAATGTGTAGCTAGGGGGTGACTGAGGTGGGGGAGCCAAATCCTCCCATCTCAAGGTAAACCTGGTAGGTAGTTCCCCTATAAAGGTTTTACACAACCCCAGGTGCTAATAATAACTGGGTAGGAAAACTGGGCTAAATAGGAAGTTCCTCTATGAAACACATAAAAAACACGTATAATGAGTTTAACAAGCATGTGCTCCCCAAACAAAAAAGGGTACAAGAATTTATTCACCTGAGATAAAACTGGTATCTGAATATTTCATAACTGAGTATGCAAAGAGTTTCAATTAAGGAAAGCCAGTTGAAATTTTAAAATATACATTTGATTCTATTTTACAGTATATGCAATTTACTTCAGAACAATGCAAAAAGTAAGTCTTAACAAAAAGTATCACAGTGTCTATCAATGTTAATTACAAAATGAATGCTACTTGATTTTTTCTTTTAAAGATGCAATGGCTTAACTAAGCTTTTTAGTTTCCACTCTTAAATGATGTGTCTGATGTGTCCATCAAAACCAAGTAGCAATAATCTAAAGCATCAGAACTGGCTCTTAAAGGATTATTATTTACACGTTGATTATTTTGAAAATAACCAACTAGAAAATGTACAAAATGATTTTTACACAGTATGAAGTCATTAGAGATTAGACAATATGAAAAGCAGACTAATTTCCTGAATACATAAAAAGAAAACCTGTGGCATTAAGTTCATGTACTATTTTAATTTTTACTTGGAACTGCCAAAAGATGCATTTAAATGATATTAAATACACTTTCTGTTACCAACTTAGGTTGATCAGCAGCTTTTGTTCACTGTTAGAATCCTTCAAAGACGGAAGCTCAAACAGGAAAAAAGAAGGCATATATATAAAACAGTAAACACTGACCTCCTGAGGTTCCTACAACATAAAAATATTCAAGTAGAAAATCTACGTCACTTAGCAGCGGCTATTTCTGTAGTTGAGCACACTAACAGCACTTTATTCAGTGTGTAAGGAGCAGATGAAGTAAGCCGTGCTTTTAGCATGCCAAGAGGCAGAAACACTGGAATGTAACAAAGACAAACTCACAATTCCATGAACATTCAGTCAACATTCAAAAACTGTCAAGACTACACCACAAGAAGATGCTTTATATATCCCATGATGCAATAATTTGAATCACAACTATTAATGCTGAATCAGAATGGATCTTACTTCAAACTAAAACTTAAATGGCTTCTGCAAATCTCTGTTATACTATGTACTAGAAATATGGTTTAATTATGTAGTAGTAAAAGGACCCCCTCAAGAGAATGTTTCAGTCTCAAATAATGGTAGTCCTAATTTAAGCATTAAAATTTTTTTTTAAAGTATTCTCTTATTTCTGAGGCCAGATTGATAGCCCTTAATGGGCATAATTCTAAATATCCCTATAAATATGGTAAACACTTGCAAAACTGGATCTATGGTCTAATCTAACACGTGACAGTGTTGCTTTTAATCAACACATAATTGTCACAATGAAACACAGGTCCAAATAACGCTGAATTATGTATCTATATATAGACATATAAAAGACTGGTTTTAGCTTTTATGTTTGGAGTGAATTTTTGTCATTTTTATCTGAAATACTTAACCAATACCTATCTTATAAAAATATTAAAGTTTGTATCCAAGGTGTTTCCCTTACCAAACTTTTAATAGTAATTTGTAGCACTTAGGTTATCATTTAATAAAATAGTGACCCAATTTAGAAGGTTGAGAGATTAACTAGGAAGCAAAATTTAAGAGCTTAAAACGAAGCAATGGAATTTGAAAGCAAAAATGCAATGTGCCCTTTTGATCTAACTCAAAATTAAAACAAAGAAGGTGCTCTATCTGGCATTACTGAATTCACTTCATCCAGTTTATGCACTACAACTCCAAGAGCACATCACTTACTGAAATTTGCAAAGCCAAGGGGAAAGTGGGCAGAGGGAGGGGAAGGAATGTGTAAAAATTTTTCTGCATGCTACCATGCACTTGAAACTATTTTGAAAGAGCGTTTATAAATTCACGCACACAGCTCAAAACTTCAGTGCAATGGCTGTATCATTCAATACCCTTAAAGAATAGAACCATGCAAAGAGGAGCAATTTCTTATAAAAACTGTTATCCAGTATTCATTCTGCAATGCAAAAGTGAGAAACTAAAAATACAAAAAGGCTGTTATGGCTTAATGTTTTTGTTGCAGATTAATTATGCAGCATTTGAAAAATGGAAAGGTGTGGCTTCACCTCTGACCAGCAGAGTTAAAAGAAATCTCTCCATTTTCCTTCATCATCATGGGATACACTGTTCAGGCAATCTAAATTAATAAAGACTTGCACTTTCATGTGGACACAAGATCAAGTGTACCAGTTAGATTTTCACATTCACAGTATATAAGAAAATACACATGGAAGGAAAAGTAAAGGGTTAACTTAACAAGGATTTATTCACAGGAATACATGTAAGTAGAGAAAACAACAGAAAAGCTAAACAAATGAAATGAAGAGGATCCAAACCATCTTTCACTCTGTCACTTTTAACTTGCCCCTTGTGCATGTGTCTAGGGCACAGAGGGCCACCAACATGCGCCATACAGTGCAGGGACCCTGCATTACATCCATAACTTAAACATCTCTTTAAGATCATGCTTTGAACAAAAAAGAAAGCTTAGAAGGTATATGTTGAGTGGGAATAAACACTGAAATATAGCAATCATGTCATCAACTTCTACAATTGTCTTGACGTGCCAACTAACATTTATGCAGCCTTTACAGATCTTTTACCATGAAACTTAGTTTTAGAAGTTTTGATAAAATCACTAGTAGTATATAACCATGCAGAAAGCACATCACACTGACAGCACAGAGGCCAAGGTTTTGCACAGGTATATCCGCTTTCCACATTGTGCAGGTTACACACAATACAATATCAATCTTATTCCTAACAGATCCTAAAAAGATATTTCAAGGCCTAACTGTAAACTACAGTACTTTACATCTATAGTCTTAATAAAAATAAAATCCACAGAATCTTAAAGGAATTTCAAATGCAGGGCTATATTGGATTGGTAAACTGCAACACAAACTGGCGCAACATAGGTAAGTGAATACCAATTTCACTCTAAGTGATGTGAGCATGCTACTTTCCCACTAATTTAAATTACTTTCAATCACTATGAGCCAGAATGCATGCCTGAACCTTAAACTGCACATTAATAATGCCTTGGTCTAAAAATTAAATCTAATGAAATACAACCGTCAAATTATATTCACTACATTAATGTTTTAAATGTAAAATTAAGATGTCAATCTTTAGTTTGATATGCCCTCCCCCATTTCTCCCACCCCATCCCCCAAAAGGTGAAAGGAGTGACTCATTTGGCATTTCACAGGGCGCTTCATTTTGTTTTAATTTGTCTTGTTTTATTTCCAACTTCTTTTGGGGTACCTAAATTGTAACTCACAGGAACCTGCCTCTACTATGGGTAGCAAGCTCCATTTTAACTGTACTAACTTCATTTGTGTAGTTCTTCATTAACATGCAAATAACTAGAAATCCCATCAACTGGGAAAATTATGTAGAAAACCCTTATATTAAATTAAAAAAATAAAAAAAAAGCCTCTTTACTGTTTGTAACCCCCATTCTTAGGTTTCCTTTATTGTGCGCTAAAGAATTTTTCCTCTCTTTCTTATCCCTATGGTTCAATTATATGGTTCTTGTTTTGGTACAATTCCCCATAATATTTCATAATGTGCTGTTTTGTGAACAGATTCTCTTTTTTTGCTTCTTCACATCCAGTGCGGAGTTGTAATAGGAGACAGATTTCCACCCACAAAGGCTCCAGATGTTAAAACGTTTCCCAACATCGACTTAATACAGTGACGGCAACACCTCCCTCCCGCCCCTCCCAGTAGGGTTGGGATTGTACTGTATTCCCTACTGGTTTACCCTTCCCCCCTGTAAAGGGTAACATTTTCCCTGGGTGCAGAGGCTCCCTCATAGTCTCCCAAGACTGAAGGACCTGTAAGAAAACAGAAATTTTCTTTTACTGAATAAATACATACACTGGTATTAAAATCATGACTTCCATTACTCGTTTAATGTCTCCTCCCTCTCCGCCTCCATTACAAATAAATGAGATTTTTTAAAAAGAATTACTGCACACACCCACACCCCATGAATGATTTTAAGTATATTTCATTCAAAGACTAAACAAGTTAATGAGGTAGCCAGACCCCATTTGCAAATAAGACAATGAGCATGATTTCCCCCAATACTTATGAAAATTAATAATGTTGCTTTCCTTTGCCTTTGGCTATTTTTCATCGGAAGCAGGTATAAAAAATCAGTAGGGAGAGAACTGTCCAATGGAGGTACAATGTACTATATTAAACGAACTTTATGACATCATGAAAGTTAATGAATACACTGTTTTATACAGGCACAAATACAGCAATCACCCATTACTGGTAAAAACTAAACTAAAATATCACTTCTTTTAGGGCAGAGTTTTTACCATTTTAAAAATTATAACCCCTTTGACATTTTGATGAAACCTATGGACCCCTTTCTCAGAATAATGTTTTATTACAAAGCAAACCAATTATATTGAAATACAGTTAGCCATCCCAGTTCTAGGGTAAACCCTGCCCCTGAGGTGAATCAAATATTACTGCCTTTTGTTTTTTTTTAAAAACACATTTTATGAATCTTTGCAAGATTCAAAAACAAAGAAAAAATGGAAAATATTTTTATGTGGTCTGAGAATCAAAAAGGGCAGTATCTCACAACTAGACTCTATACCAAAAAAGGCTTTAGTTTAGTTTGATTCTAGTTCTGGCTACCTCACAGAATGTTGTGAAATTTAAGTGAGATAACAGATATGAAAACAATAATAAGTATAAACTAAATGCACATAACATAGTGATCCCTTGACAATAAAGATGACTCATTATACTTAAACTTAACACATAAAAGGCACATGCTGCTATTCAGTTAAACACAAAACACACACACACACACACACACACACACACACATGATAAGTGAAGAAATAAAACTTTATACGCTTCAAAAAAGAAAAAACAGTGGCACACCTAGTCTCAAGCACACTATTTAACAACTTTGTATTTATTCTGCATGTACTTAGGAAGGAACATAATTATTTCCTCCAATAGAATTTAAGCTCCTTAAGAATAGGGATTGTCTTAATCTTTCTATTTGTATGCCCAGCCCCTAACAAGGTACTTGATGCATACATAATAGGCTGGTAAATACTTGCTGATTGATGTCTGAACACAGTATCATTATGCTTAATTTAGAATTGCTGGCAAAATGAGACAAATAATGTACTGAAGCCTTCTATGTTATATTAATAGGTGCTGAATGTGGAAATAGCCAAGATGTCCATATTCTAATAATTGAGTGCTGGGAGGTCAATAATCTACCCCTACTAACTGCCATCCCATTCCATGAGTTACACAGAATTCAGCACACTCTCACATCTGTGCCCTCCTGCCTATCTGTCCCAACATATCTCAGCACTTTTCTACATCCTCACATCTAAAAGACTGTGAAATCTCAAGGAACTGCTATAACTGGGCCTAGAGGCAGCAATTAGGCTTTTCTCATCACATTTTTGACAACTACAACTCAAGGGCACCAGTAATAGCTAATGTCTCACCTAAACATCTAGATGACAGACATAGCTGAGACTCTTGCAGGGTAAATAAACAAACAACTCAACACAAGACTGAGGAAAATCCAATCATAAGGTGAACTTTGTCCATGAGGTTTGCTCTAAGGCTTCCTACAGGCTGCTGGGTGACTCCACAGTCAGAGTGCTAGGCATGCAGTCAGGAAGGATTGAGTTCAAACACCACCTCAGACACTGTGTGAACCTGGCCAAGTTCCTTAACCTATCTGCCTCAATTTCCTCAACTATAAAATGGGGATGATAACAGCATTGCTATCACCAGGTTATGACTGAATTACACACACAGAGCACAGGGCCTAGAACATAGTAAGAGCTTAATAAATGCTTACAACCCCCCCCCCCAAGTCCATGACTTCTCAGCTAATTCTAGACCTACAGATATTAAATTAGAAGTTAGACCTTTCTAATTGGCCCTGTGGAAAAAGGTAAATTTAATTTTTAGAATAGTATTAGACATGTATCTCATATGAACTGATGCAAGACTACTGTAGCTTTGGTACTAGTAATTATAGTAAATTCCTTCTTATCCAGAGCTAGGAAAGCAATGTCAACTCTCAGCATCAGGACTGGTGGCCCCAGGAATCTACTCCCTTTTAGCTTCTGGGCAAAAGAAAATAATGCTCATTTCATTTTTTAGGTATGGGAACTCAAGCGAAAAAGCTTTATGAGCAGCCAATAATCATCGAACAGAAACTTTAAATATCACCCACTTCAATGTCCTTATTATCCACTAGAGAATTTTTTTTAAAAGTTCAGAAGATTACAGAGCTGAAAAAGGACCTTAAGAGGGAAATAAGCATTTATTAAGCACCTTTGTGCTGGATGCAGTGCTAAGCATTTTACAAATATCTCACTTGAGCCTCACAACCACCGTGGGAGGTAGATACTATTGTTATCCTCATTTCACAGATGAAAAAACTGAGGCAGTTTTTTGTGTGCCCAAGGTCATATAGCTAGTAAATGTCCGAGGCCAATATTTGAACTGTCTTTCTGACCCAGGTGCCCCTTAGCATATTATCTAGTCTAAAACCCTTATTTTACAGATGAAGGAACTGAGACCCAGAGAGATTAAGTAACTTGGCCAAGGTCAAAAAGATAATCAAGCAACAGAGCAACAACTCAACCTTAGGTCCTCTGACAGAGTCACTGCTCTTTCATTAGACCACACTACTTTCCTACCTCAGTGCTACTTAAACCTTGGCTTAGTTCCTATTGGAAAGTTCGAACAGGGCTTTGTGATCAGAAGAATAGCAATGTCTAATCCAGGGCAGAGCAAATCTCCTATTAAAGGTCCACATCTACTCTTTTAAGCCTGTGAGGAGTATATTTTGTGCTTCAAAGATGTGCCTGTGCCATTTAAGTGACCATAGAGACTTTCCTACACTTACGTTAATTTGGTTAAATATTTATTCTCCTGAAAAACAGACTAAGTATGATTCCTGTCTTTCATAATTTAAAATCTTGAGGAACACTGCATTCAACTTTGTATGACTATATTCCTATCTCATGACACATTCCTTTTAGGAACTTACCCCTAATCATGGGACTGCAGCCTAAGTGCATGAGATTAAACTCCATAGTAAGCTGCAAGACGCTCTTTTAAAGGAAGAGGAAACTGGTCAGAGAAACGCCTCCAATTTTCATCCCCAACTTGATTTTTAAATCCATGAAGGATCTGTGAAGGCAAAAGAAAGCACATTTCAATTTGTTAGTTTCTAAAGGTCAACACAACTTTTTTTTTTTTTTTACTAATTAAAGAATAATTTTTTCCTAACCTTTTTGAAGTTGTGACACTGCTGACTTAATTACAATTTCCTTTTTTTTTTCTGGGAGTAAAATTTTAAAATTCAATTTGCTTTGAGAACTGAGACACTACTTCATGATAAATATACTTATTTTGGGGTGCAATAAGACCAGAGCTGGAAATTACATTATAAAGATGCCCCTTTTAATGGCATACTAGATAGTCTCTCCCCAACAGTAGAATTCCTACCTTTAAAGCTGCTCCAACACAAAATCTGTTAAAGCAGTGCAAGTTAATTTACTTGGACAAAGCTTCCAAGAAACACTTCTAAGAAGAAATAATACAGCCTTTTCACATTAAAAAAAAAACACACTCATGATTTGACTACAACTAGATTTCAATAATTTTAATATTATTTAGTGGCTCTATTGGCCAATAGCATTTACTTTTCAATTATTCAAGGCCAAGGAAATCTTTTGGTTAGAAAAGAATTAGAAGTCACCACCCACATGTAAGGCTAAAAATTTTGCTATTTAAACATTATAGATGATTTTTGGAATCACAAACTAGCTATTTTGAAAAATATGTTCTGTAACGAACAGAATGGATAAAAGAATCTAAGAGCCACAACTACCAAAAAATTCAACTTAAATATGTCATCTGATGATTGATAGTGCATACATAAAGTATAATTAATGCCATAATTCCAACTTATTTTGTACTGAGGGTAATTGTTTTCCACAATAAAAGAAAATGGAAACAGGAATATCATAACACTCCAATAGGAAAACAAATGTAGTAGCAAAAGGTGAAACCCAAAACCAAATAAAGATCTGAAGAAATAATACTTTTAAAACAAAGCTATAGTTAGTTACCTTACAGAACATGTCTCTGAGATCATCTTTTGGACTAATCCATGATGCAACAGCATCACAAAAAAATATAAAATCCTGTAATGTGAAATGATGAAATATCATCAGGACCCAAAATCATTATTTCCATTTAAAGTATCAACATGACATAAAAAAATCTAAATTAAATCCACTTTACAATAAAAAGTAAAGAAATAGGCCAACAGTGTTGAAGTCTTCCAGCTTTTGTGTACTATACCTCTCCCATTTTTCACACTGTTAGAATTGACTATGTCCTCCTACTTTTGCCCCATTTTGTATTATTCCAGCTAGATTTTTCCACATAGGCACTGTAAGCTTTTTAAAATTATTCTATGGGGGCAGCTAGGTGGCACAGTGGATAGAGCACCAGCCCTGAAGTCAGGAGGACATGAGTTCAAATCCAGCCTCAGACCAAACACTTGACACTTACTAGCTGTGTGACCCTGGGCAAGTCACTTAACCCCAATTGCCTAAAAAAAAAAATTATTCTATGGTACAGGCCACTGCACTGATGTAAAAATTAATTTAGCTATTTCCTAGGTTTCTGGCTTTTGGCTAGATAGCATCTTCGTACAAAGATTCTCTTTACAAGATGTCTAATAAATGCCCAATATGTACAATGTGCTAAAAATACAAAGGAAAAAAAAGAAAGAAAAAAATTTGCTGCCTTCAATTAAGGGCTACCAACAAAAAATAAGTTTCCCTTTTATCATTCTAATTTATTTTGGAAGTTGAGATTTTATTCTGACACTCATCAACATTTTCCCTCCAAGTCTGTTTCCTTTTTATATTTTCCTTTTAATATTTTGTATTAAATGTTTATCTTTTTATACAAGTTAGCCCATAAACCACTGTCACTGTTTCTGATTTGCAAATTCATCACCTTTGTACTTAGGGACAAATCCTGAAACTTTTTTCCTATGTACTCTCTCCATAGTTGTAGAGAAAGAGATATAGCTCATACCACAGAATCATGGCACAATCCTATAGATTCTGATTTAGTTTTTTTTTCTCATTTTTACCTTGGTTCATTCAAAACGAATTTACTCACATTATCTTAGAAAAAGTGACAGACCACATTGGTTTGGCAACATAATGCTTTGTTTTTCTCTCTTAACCTATTCAAAATTTGACAACATCCAAAATTCCTAAAAATTAAATCCCTAAGGGTCTCAGCTAGTGCTAAAAATCAGGCAGCTCCATTAGGAAATAGAACTAAAATCTTCAGTAGCTATTAAAATGACAAAATGGGGTCACTACTGATTTAGCTTGGCTTTGAAATCATGGAGAGATAGTGTGATGATGAATGTAATGTTGAACTCGGGAAGACCTGAGTCTGAATCCTACCTCCGATGCTAGCTTTGTAATTATGGGCAAATCCTTTAATGTAAATCCTCAGTTTCCTCACTTGTAAAGTTGATAAATAATGTCTATCTTACAAGGTTATTAGGATCAAACGAGATTAACTGGTAATGTACTCTGTAAACCTAAAAGCACCCTATGTTATTTACTATTTTCATTTCTAAATGGTGGCCCATAAAATATACAGCAAAATCTCAACATTAAAAACTGGACAACTATTTGTAATTTTCATTAAATGGACCTATAAAGTAGTAATATACACCCTGGAAGGTAGGAACTATCTATTTGTAACACCACCACCTAGTACAATACACAGCACTTAAAGGAGGCATGGGAATAAGTAATTTGCTGATTAATATGAATGCAAAAATAAATCCCAATGTGATTTCAAATATTAAAAAGAGACATTGCAGTTTGTTATGAACTCGTAACAAAATCCTCCTTTTGTAAAACCTTCAATTAGTATAAAAATTTTTTAAAACCAGTTCAATATGCGGATGGGCTTGATATGAAGTCAAAACATTAACAACTGAAATGAGTTTTGTGAAACAGAAAAAAAATACTCAAGGGACAGCCATTTATTCAGACACAAGAGGGGAGGTCACCAATTTAAAAATCAGTAGGTTCTTTTGACTATAAGATAATACAGGGGGGAAAAAACACCACTATGATATTTCACAGAAAGGAAAAATTACCATCCCTCTATCAATATGAGTTGTCTGCCAATGTATTGATCACATCAGAACAGAACACAAAAAGGTATATAAAATTCAAGATAAATGTTAAATTTGTATATAACTCCCCTATAATGCTATTCATTTCTTAAACTCCTTTCCTATTAGTGAACACTTTAAAATTCAATCATCAAATTTGTAAGAACATTTTCCTCATAATTTAGTAACACTGAGTATTATAACTTCAGATATGAAAACCCACAAAAAATGGCATTAAACATTTAAATAATTCAGGCAAATTTCAAATTTTCTAATTTGCATTAATATCTTTATTACATATATTATAGATCAATTAAGTGATATCATAATTGGAGAAACAATGATTTTTAAATTATAAAGGCAAATAAAATAAAACCTAACTTCAAATATATAGTAGGACCTATCATTATTACAACTTTTGCGCATATCATTTCTTAGTTAATTCAAAGATCTTTAATTTATTGGCATGGGTACTCCACAAAGACTTTAAAACTTAAGATGATCTTCAAGAGTATCTGTAGTTGAAAAAAATTCATCAAGCTTACAACCAACCTGGTAATGAATCTCTCTGAAATTAGCCACTGAATGAATGAAATGAAATTGGTCATTACACAATAGACAAATGGTTCGCTGGAACAAAAGCTTCCATTAAAGGCCTGGCATTGAACCCCATTGCTGTAACTTTCTAGAATTCAAGGTTATTAGCTCCACGGCACCTGAATATAACTTTAGTCTGATGTATTTTTGTAAATTTTTTTTTAAAAGAGGACCCCTCCCCCACATCCAACATATTAATCCACGGTTAAAGATACCCAATTTTTATTTGGCATTTCCCACCAGCTCTACATTAAAACAGAACAACTACTATTAAAATTTTATTGCTGCAAATAAATGAGTGTAAAATAATTGCTAGGTCATTATTTTATTTGTAGGAAGAGCATCTTATAGCTAAGTACATAAATTCCTTGCAAACACAGACTGCTAAAATATTTGTGCTTATATCCCACTTGTCTTGGACACTGAGAGCATTCAATTTTGATCTTGCAGCTTTGAAACCAAAGGCTTATTAAAAAATGCACATCAGGAATATAATTTGGAAATTTTATAGTATGATGAATCTGAAAAATGTCCTATTTCTTAAGTTGTTTGCAAAGAGAACCATTTCCAAACCTTGTTTTGTATAATCTTAGTTGTTTTCGTATTAGAAATGCTTTTTAAAAATTATCACTGAAAAAAGTTGTACCTAATTATTCAGCAACTGGACATTTAACACGATTAACTCAAACCTTTAGATGGAACATGAGTACAAATAAAATTAATTTAGGTAACTAAGCTTAATAAGAAACATAATGTAATAATACCAGAATGAGATTTTTGAAAAGCTCTATACGTGGATCACAACTTTCTGGGGGAAGTATGATTTGAAGTATTTATGGATATTACTTAATTTTTATAACATTAGTCTTGATGTATTTAAGTTTTGCCAGCCTCCCCTTCTTAAAGGGATGTTTTTTGGGGGCAAGAGAAGGAAAAAATCTATTGGGAAATGAGGATGATGTGAAAAAAAAAAACACGTCAATGGATTTTTTTTTAATTTTGAAGGGGCTTACAAAATCCAAATGGCTAGTTTAAATTTACCTAAGCTAATGATGAAACGGAGTATCAAATTATTCAACTATAAATCCAGTTTCAGACTAGCTACAAAATGATACTTTCCATTATTATGATACATGTAGACAAAGCCAAGTAAATTACATTCATATTTTTATCTATCTTATCTTTTCTTACACATTTATGCAGGGTTGGAGACAGTTTAATGAATACAAACTGAAGTGACCAGGTATCCTAAAGAAAAAAAAAGCACTTCAACTAGCACACTTTCAAAGGATGTCACTTTCTGGGGCAAAAGGTTCAAATTGTCAACAGTTATTTGTCTGTGGAATGTAAAAATTTCTAATCAGGTATTTCCTAAATTAGGATACAGCTGAGGATTTCACAAAAATTGGCTTAAACACACATTAGTGAAAAGACATTTCAATGACTATTTCAGTATATGTTTTCTATGCCCACTGGCTCCTATGGTCATTTAGCAAAATATTAAAAAAAAAATAGGGCTATTTCTGAGGTAATCTCCTAATTAGCAATTACCTTCAAAAGTTACATCATACTTTAAATATACAAAAATAAAATTCCCTACACACTGTTAAGTCACAATAACCAAGCCATGCTTATCTTGCCATTGTTCACAAAAAGTTTCCTGAATTCCATTTCTCAGTTCTTTGCCAGGTCACCACACCTGCATCCATTCCCATGCTCCCTACCAACTCAACTATATTATTCTCCTTTTACCCTTGAATTTCTAGTCCCTTTGTTCTGTGATGATTGTATCTTGCCAATTCCCAACTGTGGGTCACTCTCACCATCTCTGTCCTTTTCCCTTATTCATATGCACATGAACAGAATTGGGGGAAATCATGAAACTGCTGACGAGATCCATTAAAAATTTATTATATCTAATCTCCATTGGGCCACCACTGTCACAAGAAAAACATTCTATTCCTTCCTAATAAGTTCACTACTTTTCCACTATGCACAGAATTCATTTGAAATATTGTTTCTCCTCAAGCCTCCTCCAGTATCCCTCTCCCCAATAAACACTCACAGCAGAATACTTCAGTGAACAAAAAGTTATACTCTTTAGCAAGAACTGCTCCTTTTCTACACCTTGAATCATTTGGGCAGTCTTTGATCTCAGATGAAGAGGTGACCTTTCTTACCAAAGCCAACTTATGTAGGCACAACCCTTCATCCCATCCTCTCCTGACTTCACCAGCAAATTGCTTCCATTATTTTTGATAATCTCATCTTCTAATTCAGATGAGGAAGTGACTAATTATTCTCATTTTACAGATGAGAAAGCTGGGGTTCAGAGAGGTTTATAGGATCACAAGTTTAAAGGTGAAAGGGACATTGGAAGCCACCACTCTCTCATTTTATCTTACACATAAAGAATCTAAGGCCCAAGGAAGAGAAGGGTCCTTCCCTGTTGCCTACAAACATGTCTAGGTCTCTTCTACTCTTAAGAAATCTTCACTTGGCTTTTGCAAGCCCCACTAGCTATCATACTATGTTTCTCCTCTCCTTCAGGGCTAAACTCTTTCATAAAATATTCTATAATCAGTGATCCTACTGCCTGTCCTCTCACTCTTCTAAACCCTTCAGAGGTTGGCTTCCAACCTCATTATTCAATTGAAATTGCTATCTCAAGTTACCAGTAATTTAATTGTCAAATCCAATGGCTTTATTACAATCCTTGTTATTCCTGATCTATTTTATTGATACTGTTGATCTTTTCTTATTGGATATTCTCTCACCTACATTTTGATAACATTGCTTTCCTGGTTCTTCTCCTTGTCTTACCATTGGTTGGTTGGTTGTTGTCCTTCGTTTTCAAAGAGGACTAAAACGACATCACTATGCTGGAGTCAAGTTTTAGTGTGTCTGACTATGACTGATCAGACCAATATGAGCTTGTAATGATATACCACATGTTGAGTACAAACAGTTCTTGTGAACCTTTGGGGTAGATTCTCTAAGTCTGCATATTTCTCTTGAGCTATTTCAATTCTGCTTTGCTCATACAACACAGAACTTTTTCTGATGTGGACATGCCATGCTGAGTGGTCCTGTGCCAGTGTCTCCTATGTCACACAGTCAATTCCATAGTTCTTAAGCGAAACCTAGAAAGTGTCCTTGTATCGCTTCTTCTGACCACCATGTGAATGCTTGACCTTCGTGGGTTCTCCATAAAACAGTCTTTTTGGCAAGTGTATGTTTTGCATTCAAACTATACCCCTAGGTTATGTCCTGGACCCTCTCTTCTTTCCTTGTATTCTGCCTCATCTGGTGATCTCATCAGCTACCACGGTTCAAATATCTATACACTGATGACTCCTCAATCTAACTCTAACCTCTCTCCTTGGCTAGTCATGTATCTCCAGTTGCCTTTTGGACACCTCAAACTGCATGTCCCTGTGTAATCTTAATCCAACATGTTCATTTTTTCCCCTCCAAACTCCTCAATCTTCCCAACTTTCCTATTACCGTCAAGGGCACAATCACCTAGGCTCTCAACCTCATCCCTAATACATCATCTCACTCCACATATCCAAATGGTTGCCAAATCTTGGTTCTCTCTTCAAAACAGGCTATTGTATGAGACTTCTGATCTGTCTGCTGGCCTTAAGTGTCTCCCCACTCTAATCTACCTTCTACTCATCCACCAAAGTGATTTTTCTAAAGCTTAGATAGGTCTGACCATGTCAACCTACAGACTCTGGAGCCTCTCTATTACCTTCACTAGTTGATATTTAAAGCTCTTAATAATCTGGATCCTTCTTACCATACTTTGATTCCCTCTGCATGCATCCCTCCACATAGATAATGTTGATTTATGGTTTTCTAATAAGTCAATATACTTCCCGCAGCTATCCCTTTCTATTTGGGTTTGACACCACTGATTTAAATGCTGTTTTCTTCTTGGGTAAACAGGAGCACCAGAATTGAACCCAGGTTCCTCTGACTCCCAATATAGTACTCTTTACGTTATATCGTCCATAAAATTCAGAAGACAACAGTTTAAATCTATCCCTAGAGACGAAAATAAGTAATATACTCAAGAGTTAAATTTCTAGGCACAATCATCAGAGCAGTACATCATTATGCTGAGTCAATTATTCTAATAAAATTTTTCTTTGTATTTTTGAGGCAGCCAGTACAAAATCGAGATTCTATAATTTGCATGGAATAAGATCACTGATACAATTGTTTTCTAGAAAGCATTTCTCAGAAAATACAAAAAGAAAAAGCAAAAAATAAACACAAACCCTAGAGTTTAAAACTTCAAGATTAAGAATATTTTCCAACAGATTTTGTTATATAATTACTGAGCAAATGGAATTTTATTCTTTCTTTATGCTTGCCTTTACTAAATAAAGGGAGATCTCTTCATTAAAAAAAAAATTCCTCCTTTAGAATGGAAGCTCCTTGAAGACAAGGACTGCTTTTATGTTTCTTTGTATCTGACACATATAAGTACTTAATAAGTGCTTGACTTTACTCTGTAGGTAAAGGAATGGAAACCTTTTATTTTCTGATAGATGTTTAGGCATAGGTAAAATAGTGGTATAGCCCTACAGCTAAAAATAAAACCATAACTAACCAATCACTTCTGCTGCTCAAAGATTTCTTTAACTTCTTGATACAAAATAAAGGGAAGCCTAGTGACAGGAATGGTTCTATAGAAATCCCTTTTACGTTCAAAATAGTACATTGTTTCCTGAATTTGAAATACACAGTTAAGTAGTTATGTGCAAAGTTGCTTTAGGAGATACCATTCCTTTGTACTCAGATAAAATTCTCCCACAGTGCTGTTCACTTAACGGGCATTCAGAAAATATTATAAACAAACCAACAAAGCCCTCACTAGTTAATAAATTCAGCACGAAACATCCATTTTTAAGAGCTAGTTTGCATTTGCCATAAATACTGGCCTAATTTGCTATAAATTTCCATCTATTTGTTTTAGTTCAAAAACAGAAGTTAAAAAATTCATCTTACTTGGATTACTCCACTGGGGTTGACACTGATCATGGTACAAATCCCACGAAATGCTGAATCCTTTTCCTCATTGTCCCTTATATTCCTCAGAGAAGTACACCTATTAAATTATACAAGTGAGCTTTAGTAATAAAGTAAAAAGGTGCTTCTGTTTTATTACTAACAGTATTTAATGGAATTCTACTCAAAGAGTTCTTGGAAAGCTAAAAGATGCTCAATAATTCTTTTGCTATATCTACTTAATATCAAGTAATTAAAAAGTGAAATTCTTATTCCTTAGCAACAAATCAGTTATGTGAAAAATGGATGAATGAATTTAGATTTTGTACTAGATGTGCATCAACTGTTGAATTTCAGCCATGTGAAGGTTATTAAACTAGTCTAAAGAGTTAATACAAAAAGTATTCCATTAAACACCACTAATAGGTTTTTTTAGTTTATGAAAGCTATAGATTTTAAGAAGCAGAACATAGAATATACTGCCACAGTGTAAACTACATATCAATACAACTTATGGTAAAAAATATTTAAATTTTACAGCAGCAAGCAAACAGTACTTGTATACATAACAAATCTAAACATCTATTTCTTAATGCAATCCAAGTGTTCAAATTAATTTTAAAGTAATCTAATGCAGTCTAATTTTTTTACATCTGCATGCATCAGTATTGTTCAGGAGGATTTTTAAATGCTCTGTAGGTATAAATCAAGCTTTTAACACAGCAAGCATGTGACAATCTTATCCCATGCATCAATTAGTCGTTAGCCACAACATAAAATAAATATACATGACGATGCTACTGAAAAACTCACAAACCTGATAGGACAAGATTAGTCACATGGTTGGCAATGATTAAGGATTGTGATTTTGTAACCAACTGAAAATATATCTAAAAGTGAGATAGAGAGAGAGAAAGAGAAAGAAAGAAAGAGTGAAGAAAAAATGAATTTTAAAAAAAAAGATTGAATAATACACACCAGGGTCTTATAAACTGCTGTAGCATGGGGGCCACCTCTTGAGGACAAACGTAACCAAGACGACCAATTGTTATTGCTAAGGTAACGCAATCACGGTTATACACCACCAAACGCCAACCAAGACATGAGCAAATGAGGGGGAAGGAGAAAAAATAAAGAAAAAACAACAAATAACTCAGAAACAGAAACCAACAGAATCTGTGTATGATAATAAACATAAGATTTCACCAGTGCTGTTTATTACCACCCCCTAAAATAAGGGGCAGCAACATATATGGCATACTTTTGGGGAAAAAGAAAGCAAAAGGAATTAAAAAAATTTTAAAGATTGAGAGAACACCAAAAACACAAGCAATTTTGCTTCTCCCACCCAATTTATAATGCCCACATATGACTATATACTAACAAAAAGATTGACTTGGAGGTCACTTGGTATAGGCTAGTAAATATTTTAGGAATTCGATAACAAAATGAAAAATATTTAAGTATAGTTCTTTTGTTTGGATTTTTTGGTGAGGCAATCGGGGATAAGTGACTCGCACAGAGTCATGCAGCTAGTTAATGTTATGTGTCTGAGGCCGCATTTGAACTCAGGTCCTCCTGACTCCAGGGTCAGTGCTCTATCCACTGCACCACCTAGCTGCCCCAACTATAGTTCTTGAAGTTACATAATTTAGGTAAACTTACTTAACAATTTATATTTATTACAGAATCATTTATATGAAATGGACCATGAATCATCTCAAGTGTCATGTCAAGTATATTGTTAAAAACTTAAATCCGGTCTGTTCATCTCACCAAATTTCTTTACGTAAAATGAATTCCTTTCATACTTCAATTTTAGATCATCTAAATCAGTAGTTAAATCTCAAGTGTTGAGGTGCTCCATTCAGGAGCAGGAAACAATTATTGTGATAGGTCAAATCTCATTTCAGCAAAAGTCTCCATGTAACAAAAAACTTCAGGTCACATATTAATTTCAAGCAATATTCAAATTCTAATACAAAAAAAAAATTTTGAACAGGAGTTCACTATAATCCAATTTGTTCCACCTATTTTTTAAAAACATTTTTACTATATGGTCTAACCAATTTTCTACTTTTATTATAAAAGGTATAGTGGAAAAGTAGAGATAACATAAAGGAGTAAATGCTAATTTTTAATTTTAAAAATTAAAATGGAAAGTAATCACCAATATGTAATAATTGAAAATATTTTCTTAATATGAGATGAAACAATTGCAACTCAGAAGAGCATTCTACAATTCAAAAATACATACATAAATAAATACACTTATACATTTAAAAAAAAACACAGAAAACAAACCATGAGGTGCTTTAATGGTGTTCTCTCAAAAACTCACAAAAGGTTAATATTTCAGAAAAAAAGGGGTGGGGGGAAAAAGATAATGTTTAAGGATTACTTAAAGCAAACTACACAGATAATACTAAAATCCAGCAGATTCATATGAAGCAGAGAAAGAAAACCTATGTTTAAGAGACACAAACTATGCAACATTCTTATTAAACAGGCATAATGAAACATGCAATAAAGCAGATGATGTTCTATTAAAAAGTTCAGTGTAGGATATACTATTTTTAAAAATAATGTTGGTAAATAGGCACTGTATAATTAATCTTGGAGCACTGAACTTGAGCAGCAGAAGATCTGGTTTCAAAATTCAGTTCTAGCACTTAATAGCTGCGTTTCGTCTTAACTTCCATTAGGCTCAATTTCCTCATTTCAGGATACTACTGGAGCTACCAACTTTGAGAGTTGTAGTGAAATAATATGTATCTGAACTATCATTATCATTTCCCTCTTAATGTTATAAAATTCATGCTAGATGAAATGAAAATAATGGAAAGTCAATATATTCTAACTGCAGGAAGGTCTAGATTTCTAAAAAGTTGAAATGGTAATGAAATTGTTTCATTTTTTTATTTGTATACATAGCACCTGATACAGCACCTCCCTCAAAGGGGTCCACTTACTACGTGTTAACTGATTTGATAAACCATTAATTTTTAAAAGCTCCATTTTACCTCTAATGTGCAACATATTCCAATAAAACGTTTGGCATTAAGAGGTATGTTATGGAGCAATCTGTAAGTAACTAATTACCAGCTGTATTTTCAATGGAGGTTATGAACTTGGATTTCACCATTTTAATCCAACTTCTAATTTTATTATAGTATAGGTCAATTAATGTTCCAGGATGTACTGCTGCACATTCAATAGCTGGTATCCCACAAAAAACTTTAGGTACATCACATTCAACATTTATTTGCAGTTATGCATTCACATTTAAAAACAAAGGTTTCTTTTTTTTTAAATTATGATATATGAAAGCTTCTATAATTTTATAATAGTAAAATGCTTCAACTCTGGATGAATGTTACATACAGGTACTGTACTCTAAAAAGGAAAAAAACTGTTAAGATACAATTTTTTTCATTTTTCAGCAATGTTTCCCTTGTGAAAAGTTTCAGTACCTATACAGCCAAACAACCAGATCTTTTTAAAATTTTAAAAGATCTCCTTCCATACTAACTCCAACACTCTAAAAATAAATTTAAAACAAACCTTTTCCATTATAGTTGATTTTATTCTAATCTTTCTATGGAATCTTTAGAAAGACAATCGCAAATTGCAGATCATCACTAAAACCAGTAATCAGCATGGTACATAAAAAGAGGAATGAGATGAATGGAAAAGAATTCTGAAATTTATTACCCAAAACTATCAAGAACACTAGCAAGTAAAAACAAAAAAACCACAAATATATTGCATAGTATGGAAGGTGCTCTTTAAACCATACATACATGCTCTTTAAAAATGCAAAAGGGAAACAAGCCCCTATAAATCAAATCCCACAAAGCTCTGTTTAAGTTCACACTTAGAAGTTAGTTACTAGAGAGAATACAAAATGTGCATGCTAGTAACAACAAATTAGCTTTCAACAGCAATGCCATATCCAATGTCTCAATCTATCTCAAAAACCTTGACAGAGGGAAATAAAGCAGGATAGATAAAATTTTTGCAAATTTTTCAGACTCTTCCCCCATGTCCAGCTCATATGGCTCAAAACTTTAAAAAGTTAATGTGTATAAACGCAACATATAGGTGCAATATATTTTCTGAACCAGTATAATACAAAACCCTTGAGGTTCCAGCATCATTCAACCATTAGCCATACTTTAAGCCATAAATATCAATATGTATTAGAGGAAGCAAGGAAAATGGACTTCTAGTTGTCCTGTTTGTTCGTCAGAGTTTTACAATACTGGTGCAGGAATATAGCTTTATTAATAAACAGCATATTTTATACACATGATCCACAAATGTTTATTTTAAAAAGCTGGACAAATGTTAGTATTGGTATAGTTTTTCTGAGCAATTTAATTTAAAAGAATTTTAAAGGCAATTAGTTTTCCCTTCACCACAACAGTTCCGTTATATGGTACCTGTATTCTCTAACAACGTCTTTGGTGTGTTGGGTCTGTTAATGATTTCTACAAGCTGGTGTAACACCATTGGAATATAAGGCTGCATCTCTATACCTAGATAATAATAATAAAAAAAAAAGAAATTGTATAAAAAAATTTAGAACTGTATTTACTGTGATACAATTTTATGTTAATGATAAATCTGATAGCGCTTATGTTAATCTGATAGCAAACATAAAGAGTGTTCATTTTAAATCTCAACACTTACTAAGAAAGAAAAAAAGGTCTCACCCATTTGAATAGAGATTTCTCCAATTGCCCATGTTGCATTGTTGCAGACTGAAATAAATTCTGGGTTTAGGTTGGTTCCCAATATTGGCATGAAATCAGCTAGAAAGAATAACATTTTTTAAGATACTGTGCACTGACTGAAACATCTTACTCTAAGTGAACTCTGCTTCAAAGGAGAAAAAAAAAACCCTCCAAAACTACGTGTAAATTGACCTGGGGGAAAAAAGCAGATTGGATGCTACACTAGAATGCCACCATCTACTAAGTGAGACTGTTAAAAGAACATGCATCATCATACAAAATATATTCTTTTAGAGCAAAAAGGAATTTAGATTTTAGCAATATTGGTAACTTGTTTCTCTGAATTAAAATGGCTACCTCTATACTTTATAGGCTCCTCTTCCTAGGGAGCTGGAACTACAGATACAACTTAAGCTTTTTATTTTTCTTGTTAAGTCATTTAAAAAAGATTTACTAGACTTTATTTAAAGCATGATTTTTATTACGCTAGCAGTCATGAAGGGAAGAACCTATAATAGAAGTTGTGACAATATAAGACTCAACTTTTTTACAAAATAATTTACACAATACTTCAAATAAAAACCTAGTACTTGAACTGGTCAGAGACAATACAACTTAAAAACGCACAACACTTGGCATACAGTTAAATGCTTAACAAATGTTTTTTCTTTCCTTCTCTCACTTGTTCACCTACGAAAGGCATATTTGATTATTTAATCATTTATGGACCCCTTTGTATTACTCCAAAACCAGTTTCCCTTGAACTCTAAACAAGATTAGTGGAATTTTTTAATGTCTTATTCTTTTAAGAATCCTCAGTGCTGGAGTGCATGGGTGGTGGGGAAAGGGAAGCAGAAATTGGTCTGTATTTCAGTTATGAAATGGTATGATTTTTTTAACAACTTGTTTTTGGAAAGGTCATTAATTATAATCCAGCCACTGGAATAGGAAAAAGTAATGCTAGATATCTTATGCTCTTCCCCCCACCCCACTGGTGTAGTCTCATGTAGAAGCACAGCTGCAAAAGTGTGACTAATTTATACTGATATTTTCTTGTCCTACATAAACATATCCTCAAAATTCTGAGGAAGGCAAGTAATCAAATTATATATATGAAAAATTTGTCACCACATAGTATCCATTAAAGAAAAGCTGAGTTAATCATGCTAGTGATGTTATCATTATAGAGGAAGTGGAGAGGTAAGTATGGTCATACCTATGCAAGGCTTAACATGCTGAAAGCATGCCTTTGTCAGGTCACCTAACAAGGCAAAGGAACTCTGTCGAACTTCTGGCATTTTATCCTGCAAAAATGAAGGGAAAAAAACCATCATTCCAATTCAGAAAACTATATGTCATTTGAAGACATCAAAGTAACTGGTTACACAAACATTAGGTGAAATAATACTATAGGGAGCACCCCATGAAACAACACTGGAGTGGGGATTGGTTTTAATTTGTTAACCACTTAACTGACAGCGAAGTAATATAGTATATGCCCCGTATGGGATTAAAAAACAAAATCTTACCTGCATGCATTGGTACATCAGTGTTAGAATGTTGCTTCGAGCTACTAGCTGTTCAATGTTGCCTCCAAGTCCTTCAGCTAGGCCACTGAGTAAATCAAGAGCCACAATCATGAAATCTTTATCAGGAGCCTCATATTGATCGGGTTGAGCATTGTGCAGCTATAATTTTAAGAAATGGTTTTAAAATGAATACTTTAAAACATTCAAGAAAAAAGCTAAATTTTATAATGGACTATGGCTACTGCCAATAACTGATGGGATTTAGCAGGCTAGGAAAAAATGAAATTATAATAAAAACAATGAAAATACCATGGCTTGTGCAAGAGTCTTCTGGACAAGGTTCACACAACGCTGATACACAGGTTCACAGTATGGAAGGAAGCCAGACTGCAGGGCCGTGGCAACCGAAGACAGGCACTGAAACGAGAGTCAAGTATATGACTGCTTTTTTGGCTACACTCAATCAAGAAAGCCAGAGATCTCTGAAAGCACAATTCAACAAGGCAAAATGAAATCTTGTATAGCTAAATACTAATGGTTAGAGTCTCAATCTGGGTTCAGTAATGCACTAGTTGCTACATCAAGCCTTACTTCCTTGTTCTTTTTTTATTAATTTATTTTGATTTATCAACAATCACTTCCATAAGCTTTTGAGTTTTAAGTTTTTCTCCCCCTTCTTCCCTACCTCCGTCCCCAAGACGGCATAAAATCTGATATAGCCTATACATATACATTCCTAAAACATATTTGCACATTAGTGATGTTGTAAGGAAGAATTAGAACCAATAGGAGGAACCACAAGAAAGAAGAAACAAAACAAATAGAAGAAAAAGAGCAAACAATAAGCTTCGATCTGCACTCCAACTCCACAGTTCTTTCTTTGGATGTGGACAGCATTTTCCATCATGAGACTTTTGGAGATGTCTTAGATCCTTGCATTGCTGAGAAGGGCTAAGCCCATTAAAGTCAGTCATCATACAAAGTGGCTGTTACTGTGTACAACGCTCTCCTGGTTCTGCTCACTTCACTCAGCATCAGACCACACAAGTCTTTCAGGTTTTTCTGAAGTCTGCCTGCTCATCATTTCTTATAGCACAATAGTATTCTATCACATTCATATACCACAACTTGTTCAGCCATTCCTCAACTGATGGGCATCCCCTCAATTTCCAATTCTTTGCCACTACAAAAAGAGCTGCTATAAATATTTTTGTACATGTGGGTCTTTCTTCCTTTTTCTTATGCTTCTTTATGCCATCCCTACGATGGTTTTTTAAATGGATTCTATTCCCAAGAGAAAAATCAGTGGGTTCATCAAACAAATCATCTGTCTGGACTGCACAGCATGTTTAACAGCCCCTTCCCACTAACCACACTTGAATCAAACCTACCATACGTGTATTATGTTAGTAAGTATTGAGCTGGAGAAGTGGCATGAACATACAATACTCAGTCTGCTCTGAGGGTTAGAACTCTATGTAATTCTGGTACTCTTGGGTATACTCTTCTTCCTCCTTAGTCTTTGCCACAAATTTTTACAAATCCTATCTTTCGTATTTTCTAATTATACCTCTACCCCTAATTATAATCTTAGCAATTAAAAAAATTTTTATACCAAATTAACCCTTTTAAAGCTATTTGACAAATTATTTTTAATCTTAAAAATCTGGAAATGCTGTTATGGATCACAGGAACACAGGTTTAGAATCAGAAGGGATCTTAAAGATCCCAATTATTAAGGCTAATTTTTCCTTAAAAGATACTGAAACCCTTCTTGAGACTTGCCTGGCTCAGAGAACTAAAAGCTCAGGCTGTTGCCATCACTTCTTGGTCACTGCAGTACAAAATGTTCAGGAAAAGCTCCATGTAGTGCTGATGATTAAGAGACCATGATGGAAAACACAGGCAAGGGAGCTAATACATCGACTCAGCATGTCCTCAGTGGACATCCTTTTGGGATAGCCTTCTGCCATGCCTGAGTAATTCTCCTTCTGTTAACTGCTGGAGGACTCACATGGTTTCATTTTGTCCCAAGACTGAACACAGACTACCAGAGGATGGGCCCAAATCAAGCTTAACCCAAAATAGACATGCTGCCAGCTGTCACTCATTTTTAAATAAGAACATGTATCATAAACAAGAATTTGGTCACATTTTTCTGGTCCTCTTTTCCAATACCCTTTATAGAAAGTTTAAGTAGCTCCTAGCAAGATCTCTTTGTGCATTCTAGGGCCTAAACTATTTTCCAGTTCTCCACACAGGTACTTAATAAAGAACTGTCAATTAATTCACAGACACATGGAAGTCATCACTGCAGGCACTTCCCTCACCTCAACAATTTACTGCACACTTGCTATGTGCCTGGACCTCTAGCAGAGTATTCTATGTTTTAAGAGTCGAAGTTAAGTTAAAGTTACTACATTACATGTAATACTACAAATGCAAGTAGATCACGCTTTATGTCAGTATTTCAACTGGTACTGTTTTAAAATCTTTCTAGTTTGAAATAATTAATATTCTATTCCAATACTCCATTGTAGCGGGGCAGCAACCAAGGGCTATGCAAGAAAGGCACAACCTCTAGAAGGTCACACTCAGGTAGGAAGGGGGGATGACAGACTGCATTATCTGCTACTCAAAGACCAGATTAGCTAAATACTTAGGGGCATGCCCCTAGGAGGCTGGCAACTTACTAAAAAAATTCCTTTGGTCATTGCAACTTTTAAGATATTAGGAGTAATCCATCAAGAGAAAGAATAACAAAACGAATAAAAATAGTAGATGGAAGCACACTGCATGTGTTGTTATCACAAATACAGTTACAACTTACATGATAACAAACATTTTGTACTTCACCATCCTTCAAATCAGAGGTAGCAAACATATGACCTGCAACACTTCTGAGTGCAGCATGGACCAGATTAAAAAGCAACTGGAAAATACTTAATGAAATAAAGCACAATATAATGTCAATATGTGGGTTTTTAAAGTAAAGATGCAGTCCACAGGGATCCTTATGTATAGTTTAATGGCCCCCTTTGTGTTTGAGTTTGACATCACTGCTTCAAATGATCCTACCTCAAGTAAAGGGAAGAGATCTTTATCTTCATCTTTCAGCATGTTCCATTTCTGGATTAGTGGAGGCATTAGCATCTGTATATATTCCTATTTATATGGAAGGAAAAAAACCCATGAATTTTTAAAAAAGGAAAGTTCCATGATAAAACGAAATCAACTTTAGTACTGAAAATCAAGGAAGAGGAATTGCCCTTTATAAGACATCTAACCCTACTGTTTTACTTTTAAAATATTCTTTACAAGTTTGACACCTCTTTCTGGAGAATGGTAGAACCATCTCCATGGCTCAAGATAAAAAGAATCCTAGTTTTTGACAAACCACTGATGTCTTCTGACAATATATAAACCTGCCTTAGATTCCTTAAGGGAACTAACAGTATGTTTCACAACTCCACCGCTGGAAGAGGCAGCATGGTGTAATGGAAAGGGCACTGCGCCTGCAGTAAGGAGAGATGGCAGTTCAAGCCATGGCTGACAGCACTGTGGGACTAAGGGCAAATTCATTTCATGTCTCTAATCCTTAGATCTTCTTCTGTCAAATAGGATACTACTACTTGAAATGCTCACCTTGAAAGGCGGTTGTGAGAGAAACACTTTGTGAAACAGGATTTACCTAAGTGTGATTTTGAAAGATGATAGAAAACAGGTTCTTAAGCTTACCTTCCAATCCATTAGATCAGTGCTACTGAGGGTTGTGGCCTCATATGGGGTTGCAACCCACAGTTTAACAAGCACTGAAAAAGTCTGAAGTAGGAAAAGTTTAAGAAGCCCTGCTGAAATAAGCCTTGGAGGGAACTGAATCTATCTCATATTAATGAGGGAACTGAAACACAAACCTAAGTACTATGATTCCAAATCTAAATTAAACTGACATTACACCTTATCTTAATTCTCAATCATGTATCAGCCAGCTATATCTTTTTCTTACCTGATACAATGGGGGCTGTGGTAGACTCAACCTATAACACGCTATGGTTACTACTGCATAGTGCTTTAAAATTAACATGTAATCTGAAACTACCTAATATTCTAAAATCATGCCAAGGTAATCTTAAAATGAAGTTAAAATATAAAGACTTAAAGTATTACATAAAGATGAGTTATTAAAGATGTTTCTGATTTAACTGTAGACAGTACAAAAGAAGGCAAGCAAAATAAGACAGGTCCAGATGTCCAAATTCTCAAAGATCATTTCTAAAATAAATCAGGCCAGAGAGCAATGAAAAGTGAGTAGACTATATTTTGAGGTGGAAGTGGGTGCTTCAGATACTCCTAGCAACATCAGCTCTTACCACAATTTGCATTTGATATATTTTTGGTCAGACTAAGCTTCTCTTGAAGGTAGGAACACATGCAGGCAGAAACAGTTAGCACACCCATGAGTAAATTTAATAATCCATGTTTGCTCTTATCTAGATTCCTCATATACAGTGTACATTAAGATTCCTGGGGTCTGCTTACTCTAAATGGTACATCTGCAAAGGATGTCAGTTCTCTTTGTCCTTCTGATTATAAAAGTATACATGCCAAAATTTAAGAGCCTCTCACTCAAGTCAGTCTACAATCCTACCAGAGCCAACCAGCTCCAACTGGGTTTCAAGTGTGCTATTGTACATCCTGGACCAGGACAAAAGGACCCTGGGTGGCTATGTCATAGAATGACACTTGTTTTTTGTTTTGGCACTTGTTAAAATGGGTATACACTAAGGATATCCTATAAACTAACTGTGAGGGCACACCAAAGATCTTTTCTGGACCTTCTCTTGTTAAACCCTCTTTTTCTTGGTTCCCACTGTTTTATCATGCTTATTTATGAAGACGGTTCTCAGATCTATACAAGCCCTAGTCTCTATCCTGAACAACCTTTGCACATCACTACCTACCTTTTAGGTAATTAAAGTAAATTTTCCAGAGAACATCAGATAGTCAAAAACAAAACAAAAAAAAACCCCACCCCCTTAAGCTCCCCCCTGCATTCATCCCTCTTCTAGACCTTATCTCAATCAAGAATCTTCCCAGTATATCATGTTTACGCAACCTGACAGTCCTCCTCCACTCCTGATTCTCTCTTAACCCACATATCCTATGTGCTATATACTAACATTTCTACCTCTATAGCCTCCCTCCTATCCAATCCCTTCTGTTTACTCACATGGCTACCACCCCAGCTTAAGCCATTATCACATTCTGCCTGACTATTGCAATCCTCCTGGTTCCCCCTGCCTCTCACAAATCTCTCATCCCCTCTAATCCATTCTTCATACAACTGTCAAAATGGATTTTCCTGAAATATATTTCACTCTCTTATTCAAATTCCCTTGTACATGCAGGATCAAACATAAAGCCGTCTTTGGGACACTGAAAAACCCCTTACAACCTAGCCCCAATCTACCTTTCCACCTTACACACATACTACAGTCTAGCCAAACTGGCCTTCCTGACATTTTCCCCCACACAACTCTCCCCTTTCTATCTCTTGCCTTTGAAATGGTTGTTCCCCATGACTAAAATTCCTATTTTCCTTCAAGACTCAGCTTGAGCACCACCGTCTGCGGGAAAGCCTTCTCTGGTCCTCCCAGATGTCAGTGTCCCCACTCCTAAAAGTTCCTTCTATTTATTTTGTAAATATTTTTCTATATGCTCATTTATATACATGTTTGTCTCCTGATAGAATGCAAGCTCTTTGAAGATAAGGACTTGCTTTACTTTTCTCTCTGTAACCCCAATGCCTGCCACACAGTAGGTACTTGACAGATGCTTATTTATCAGCTGAGGATTAGAGGTAGGACTGGAACCTAAGTGTTCCCAACTCTGGCAACTGGTGGTGCAGTGGATAGAGCACTGGGCCTGGAGTCAGCAAGAACTGAGTTCAAATCTGGCCTCAGAAACTTACTAGCTGCATGAACTTGGGCACGTCATTTAACCCCCGTTTGCCTCAGTTTCCTCAACTGCAAAATGTAAAAGAACAACAGCATATACCTCACATGGTTGTAAGGACAAAATGAGATATTTGTAAAAGTGCTTCGCATAGTGCCTGGCATAGAGAAGGCATCCCCTTTACTACCCATCCCCACCTCCTCTCCCAACTCTTAAGTCTAACACTATATGTACCTGGTCATGCTGCTTGCAAATGCCAAGCCTGAACCTTCTACTACATTAGCCTGATCATTTTATCATTCCCCTCAACCAAGAATATTTATTGTGGTCATCTAGGTTGGAATAATTCTTTTTTCTGTTCAAGGGCTACATTAATTCTCAAATTGTCTTGCTCTAGTATTTCCTCCATGAAGCCTTTCTTGAGGTAGCCTGGAATAATTATTCTTTTTAGCTAACTTCTCTTAAAATGTTTTATAAGGTTTAGTCTTGTTTTCTGTTTCACTTACATCTCTTTTTCTCTAATTATAATATACTTTTGGTTCCCTCCCCAATAGGCAGCACTGTTGATTAATAAGCACTAAAGTAACTGGGTTCCTTTAAAATTTGTATAAACTAACTTCAATGGGAATTGAAGAAATTTCAATGGTGCATCTGTAAATGTCACAATGAATTCCAGTGAGTTCAGTGCTGTTTCTTTAACCTCTTTCCGTTTGACTTTTATAGTAGAGAACTTGCATATTAAGTCAAAGGATTAATATCGAAAGGGGCTAATACTAGAGCCACGCCTTTCTAATCGATCTATATTCTGTACGACAGATATACATAATTAAAAACATGCATCACTTCACGGTGCTACATGGCACTACATAATCCAACTAAGCTGTATTACCTTCTCTTAAAATTGTTAAAGACATCTACTTACCGGTTTATTTAAATGATGCCCTACAGAATCTGCTAATGTTCCTATGGCATCATAAAGAATGAGCAGATTCTTATGCTGGTATTTACTAAATGCGAAGACCAAGGTGTCAAGTATATAAGCAAGATAGGGAACAAGTTCTGTACAAGCCTCCTCTTCCAGGGTAGCAAAGGCACTGAGAATTTTTTTTTAAAAAGAGAGAGAAATGGTTATTATATTAAAAAAAAGTGTGACAGGGATAGGTACATTGACATATTATGTGTCATTATTTTCTACAAGCCCATAACACCCAAAAAGACTTCCTCTTCTTCTTCTTCTTTTTTTTAAAATTATTTCAACTTCCCATTCCCATCTGCTCCTCCAATCGTAGGCCTGCCTGGCTGGTACCATTTAGCCCATTGTCACCACCAGATCTAAAGATTAGACCTTAAGATTACAAAATACAATGAAATAAAGTTGTCACAATCTAGTCCTTTACAAACAATTCTAACATACAGGATTAGAAACGAAAGAAGTGGCCTACTGCCTGGGAGTAGCTAAACAAACTGCCATGTATTAGAATGATGGAATATCAGTGTGCCTTAAGAAACAAGAAATATGAAGGATTCAGGGAATCACAAGAAGGCCATATGAACTGATGCAGAGTGAAATAAACAGAACAAAGAACGATTTACACAAGGCCTATAATGATGTAAAGAAAAACACAGAAAGACAGTCAATGAAACAGTCATAGCTTCAGAGGATTTGGAGCCAAACAAACCTGGGTAAAGAGATGGCAGATTCAAACCGCGCCATAAGAACTGTATCTGTCAGATATGGGCAACCTACTGATCTGATCAAGTCAAGTGTATTGATCAAGTCTTTTTGTTTTCGTTTTTTGTTTGTTTGTTTTGAGGCAATTGGGGTTAAGTGACTTGCCCAGGGTCACACAGCTAGTAAGTGTCAAGTGTTTGGTCTGAGGCCCGGATTTGAACCTAGGTTCTCCTGACTTCAGAGCCGGTGCGCTATCCACTGCGCCACTTAGCTGCCCCTGTATCGATCAACGTCTCATAATTAACTGCATGGCTTCTTTTTTAGAAGATCTAGAGAAAAACATGAAATCAATTTACCACAGACTTGAGAGACAGAAGTGACCTTAAAGATTACAGTGGCCAACTCCTTCGTTTTACAAATGAAGCCCAGTGAGGTGACTTGCCCAAGGTCATTCCACAAACAGTTCAGTGACAGCTAAGGTAGACTTAAACATACACTAGCTACTACTTATGTTAAAAACAACCTTGGTTCCTGAAAAAATTTTAATTTTCTGATTGGTGCTACCAAGAACACCTACCAGTACACTGTTTTCCCAATTCACTTCATAGTAAAATACCTCTAGAGAAAAATTTTAATTGAGGAATCTTAATTATTTACAATATTTTTTCTTTATAAGTTTCATGTTCTGCTCATTTCCATTATTCTCATCACCCCCTAATCATTTTAGCTACTGGAAAGGATTTAAATGAGGCAAGAGTGAAATATTTTCTTGCTAAGAATAGGTTATGAAAGAATATTTGGTTGTAAAAAAACAACCAGAAATAAGGACTCCAAAATATGTTAAGTGCATTCCAGAAAAGTAGGACATTTATGTCAAAGGACATAGCTCAAGATAGGAACATCTCTAATCTTAGCCTGTAAAGTAATTCTAAAAATGGAAGGTTCAAATGCCTATTTACATAAGACTAGTAGTTGAGAACAGATAGGCAAGGGATCTCTTTTAGTGAAAGGATAATCCACCTGGGGGAATAGAAAAATGGAATACAAGTATTCCTTCAAATATTTGAAGCTAGATGTAACAATGTCACCTAGAAACTAGCCTAAATACAATCAAGGTTAGCAGTATTAAAAAAAGGTCCTAACTTTTTACCTTCATCACTACCGTCATCTTTGGAAAGCTCTAGATGGGGACTCATTCCCTCTTTAGTTTTCTCACTTTTGTTACTAGGTAGTTGTGTGCACATGTGCTATGCAGTGGGGAAAGAGAAACAATGAGAAATGTGAGCCTAAGTTTGGGGCTATTATTTTTGTGGCAAGCCCAAATTTTGGAAAGTACTGGAAGGCCCTCTATAAGCACTAAGCAAAAATTTAAAGGTGTGGAATAAGATTAATGTTAAACAAAAACAAAAAAAAACCCCCCAAACTTTAAGTTCCTTCTTGTTTCCCTCTATTCCTAGGGAGATACTACCAAATTATCAGCCAATTTTTTCCCCAAGCAAATAAAATTTTTCTAAAAAGCTAAACACTAGAAATAAGTAATGCAAATTTCTTGTAAACAGACCTGTTCATCATAGTTTCCCTAAAGCTTCATCATCAAGGAAAACATGTAAACAGGGCAGTAAGAAAATAGGTTTTAAACATAACATTCAAAAAGGGACTTTATAAATTGAAATTTGCTAATCTGATTTAAATGACTGCTAAGTCATTTCACAGGGTTTCTGACCTGGAACAAACCTTAAGAGATGCTGAAAAGTTTAATCAATGACTAAAGTACCAAAGAAAAAGGTGAGTTATTTGTGATTTAAGATGATAGCCTACCTGCAGGCAGCTTCTTGTACTCTCTTGTTGCTATCTAGAATACGTTTAAGTAATTCTGTCATTAATGGCTTCAAGTACGTATCTGGGGGCTGGCTAACTACCCAGTGTGCATAGCGGCTAAGAGTCCAGCATGTAATGGAACGTACAAGAGCTTTTTTATCAGAGAGGCACTGAATAAGGTGAGGGATGAGTTCAGGCAGATATGGTATCATACCCTGCATACAACCTGAAAAACAAACAAACAAACAAAAAAAAACAGGAGGAAATTACAAACTTTTAAAATAAATCTAACACAAGCTACTTCTCATTTTGAAAGGATTAGTTGAATAGCAGAGATGCAAATAATATTAGAACAAAATAATCTGTAGAACAGACAACATCCAAGTTTAGCTCCATCTCCCTTTTTAAGTATTATTCAATACATCAAAAACTTCAAATTACAAAAAAAAAGTGTATGTAATCCCTTGAATCTTTAGAAATGAAATCTATTACTTTTACTTAAACTTAAGTGACAAAAAGCAACAAGACATGAATTTTTATTGTAACTTACTTCCAGTCACTGAATGCAAAATATATACAGATCAACTCTAGGTATGCAATTACTTAACAAGATTCATTTTATTACATGTAAATTACCATATATTAACAAACTATATACAAGACTAGTTGGAGATTATTAATAGTGGGAAGACACTAAACAATAAAAGGAAAGGATTCGTGTATAAGGTGGGATTTTAGCTGTGACTCAGAGGAAGCCAGGGAAGTCATGGCAGAGATGAGGAGGGAGAGAATGTAAGGCACAGAGAACAGCCAGGAAAATACCTGGAGTCGGAAGATGGATGTCTTATTTAGGAATAGGTCATTTTCACTGGACTGGAAAGTACATGGGGGGGTAAAAAGAGTGGAAAAGTAGAAAGGTAGGAAGGCGCCAGGTTATAAAGACCTTTAAAAACCAAGCAGAGGGCTTTATATTTGATCCTGGTTAATAGAGAGCCACTGCAGTTTACTGAATGGGGTGGGGGAGGGAGTGTTATGGTCAGACTTTCAATTCTGGAGGATCACTTAAACAACTGAATAAAAGACAGACAAGAGTGGGGAGAGACTTGAGGCAGAAAGACTAACCAGCAGGTTGTTACTTTATAATAGCCCAGGCATGAGTTAAAGGCATCACCTTGAGTGGTAGACAGAGGAGAAAAGGGAGTATATGTAAGAGATGTTATAAAGAGTCACAAAGATTTGGCCACAGATTGGATATGGGAGGTGGTGAGAAGAATAGAGGATGATACTTACACATTAGGAGCCTGAATGATTAGAAGTATAGAAGTACCTCCAACATTAAAAGTTAGAAAGGGGAGGATCTGGGGAAAGATGAGTTTACTTCTGGACATGGTGAGTTTTAAGCAGCTAGAGATGGGAGATGGAGGTTAGGGATATATAAGTAGATTTGAAAATCATTAGCATACAAAAAAAAAAACAACCAAACCAACCAAACAAAAAAACACAACATCAGCATAAAGGTGGTAATTGAATTCATGGGAGCTGATGAGATCATCAAGCAAAATAGTATAGACAAGAGGGCCAATGACAAAGCTCTGGTACTTCCTATCAAAGCACCTCCTCCCTCATTTTGGTTTCCTATAAAATAGTTAAAGGCCTGAAAGCATGTTTGCCACTAATTGTACTAATATGTTACTTTCCCTTCTTGTAGTTTATTTTTTCAAACAAGTTCATATTGAGAACACTGTATTATGCTCTGGTAGTACTTTAAAAAATATAAATCTTGGACCCAGCTCTTCAGCAAATTAAAAGTTAACAAAAAATTTTCTGAGGCTTTTGTAAACAAAAACATCAAAGTGCAAAACGATAAACTACAAAAGCTTAGTAAATCCAATTATATTTCCTCAATACAATCAATTTTAATTCAAACATGATCAGCATCAACTTGCCAACAGAGCATGAGGTAGAAGGCATTCTATATAAAGCTAAGAGTAAATGTACAGTTATTTAATCTAGAGCTAACTTTGTAAGAAATAACTGAAAACAGCAAGTTATCTGCTAAATGTCTCCCAGAAGGGTGGGGACTTCATCCTCTGCTGAAAATAAATAAAAAAAACATTAAACAATGTCCATAAAATGGTTTCAACTTCTCATAAACTGCATGCATATATACATAAACACATATGCACATATACATAAACACACACTCATTAAAGGATGAGTGATGTCCATCATTCATTTCAAAATGTTATTACTAACCAAACAATAAAAGGGCATGTACTCAAATTATTTTTCTTGTAAAGCCACTGGATACTTTATGAATAATGACCATGGCCAGTGGTAAACATGTGGAAAAACTCTGACTGGGACAGAGTTATAGCTTATTGCTATGCAATGGAACAAGGTCAGATGGTTCAGAATAGAACTCCATCATAATACAGTATATTCAGATGTACTATATTAGTATTATATAATATATATAATAAATGCTATATAATATTGGTAACAATCTAACTTCTTATCAGTATTTTTCTGGTGATATAGTTATCTGAGTCACAAAATATTCTGATCTCCTAAGAACCTAAACTGAAAACCATACAAAGGGTCATGGAGAGACAAAACGCAGAAATGGTAGGCTATAACGCATTACCAATGAGAAATCATACAGGAAAAGTAATGAAAAAAATGTTATCAAAAAATTTATGATAGGAAAAAATTATGGTCACATGAGGAGCAGACAAACAATGGATAGTCAATGTGCTCCAATGGTATTTACCTAACATGAAGAGAATATGAGGACCACCCCATGGAAGCTGGCTCCTGTGTGGTAATTTATGGAAAGACCATGGGATCAAGATATAGAACTGGAAGGGACCTTGGGATTGAGTACAACCCCCTCATTTTAGAGATGAGGAAAACAGAGGTTAAGAGACTTGTCCAGGTACCACAGCAAATGTCTCAGCAAATAAGCCCAAGTCTTTGCAGCTCCAAACTCAGAACACCATCCACTACCCCACGGACGACAACTGAGTAGATATTTGGGCGTGGAAGGGCTGTGATATGCGACATTGAAGGGAACGGCCACACTGATGATAGCATACAACCACTGGGAGTCATCTGTCAACTTCAATGTAAAAAACAATTCCATTACATTATTTAAAAAGTTTTTATAACATAGTGTGTTATACTTCTCTCTAAAGAAAGACGTAGGCCTAGGGATGGAATTTTATACACAACGTCAGATGTAACGGCTATGTGCACAGGTTTTGCTCCAGGTTGTTTTCCTTTCTTTTTATTACAAGGAAAAATTCAATTGAGAGGGGAAATGTATTGGGAAATAACTGTGGTGTAAAAACAGAAAGGCAGGGGCAGCTAGGTGGCGCAGTGGATAGAGCACCAGCCCTGAAGTCAGGAGGAACTGAGTTCAAATCCAGTTTCAGACCAAACACTTGACACTTTCTAGCTGTGTCACCCTGGGCAAGTCACTTAACCCCATACTGCCTTTAAAAAAAAAAGTTTAAAAAAAAAGCAAAACAAAAAGTCATCACGACTCAAAAGAAACAAAAATACTCTGTTGTTCTTTGGTATAATGGTAATACTATTCTTAGTATAATAATTTTTTAAAGAAAACTGACAGTCTTCTGAAGTAAGTTTATTAAGGATTTAAAAGTAAAATCTAGACTCTTACTTACCTTCAGCAATTGCTCCTAAGACTAAGATGCCTGATTCTTTAACTACCCATTCGGGATGAAAAAGCAGTTCTTTCAAGAGGGGCAAAATATGTGGCAAAAGTTCATCACGAAACACATTCGCCAGGACATCTAGAGCGGCAGCAGAGCACTTTCCTAAAGGAATGATTTAAATTCAGTTACTCAATAACACCACACAATTTTCCTGACTAAAATTAGTGGCACTCCCCCCCCCCCAAAAAGGCATTACTTCATATATGACATTGTTCTAGAGAGAGTCATTAAATAATAAGATAATAAGAAAGCTCTTTGGGACAGAGTCCTGCCAGTTATGAAAAGAGTTCCAAAATCTACTGTGTGCTTTCTAGTGGCTGAATCTAGCACAGCACATAACACACAAAGGTCAATACACAAGAAAGGTCTTGCTCCTTCTTTTAGATAAGTAGTTAACTGAACTCCAACTGGGGATAGTTTCTTCCCCCTGTGATTTCCATGCAAAAATATTGGTTATCAATGGCAAATTTTAACTGAACATGTGTTGCCCCAATCAAATGTTCAGAATATGAATATCTAAATATATTGGCAAAGAAGAAACACTACTATTTATTTCCAACATTCCTAAAGCTTATTAATACTAAGAAACTAGATGGAGCATTGAAATTGTTGAAGAAAAATAAATCACCAACAAAAGGATAAAACAGGCTAAACATATACTGTAGTTTTAAATGTAAAGGAATAACAAAACATGCTACAGCAAAACTTGTTAAAGGTATGTTAATCTATAATGCTGATTTTTTGTTTTGAGAGGCATGGAATCTAACTACAATTCACTCACTAACCACAACTGTAAATCAAACGCCAAGCTTCAATTTCCTCTTTTGTCAAATGGGAATACTCCACTTTATAAAACCTTAAAAATGTTGAATAACAAATCTAACTACTTCCCACAGTTCCTAACCAGATCCAAGAGAATAATGAAAAAGTACTTTTGGACTGTACATTATCTCAAAAAAGGTCAACATGACTACATCCCTAAAGATAACACAAGTCAGATCTGGAGGTAAACAAAGCCTACATTCATACTGATACAAGTAATTTTATTTGATATTCTAATTCTACAATGCCTTAAGTTTAAGCATTACCAACTTTAGCTGCTCTGGGAACTAAACAGGTTCTTTAACTTCCCTGATCATCAGTTTTCTTCGTTGTAAAATTGGGACATCTGAAATACCTCACAATTGTGGAGAAAGTGCTTTGTAACTTATAAAGTGCTTTAACTGAGCAGCTACTACAGGAAAGTCATAACATTTTCTGCCTTACTTAAATTCCAATCTGATATTGTATCATCATCATCAAGTTCATCATCATCATCTTCCTCTTCCTCAATTCCATCTTCATCATGCTGTTGAGCCACTGTCCGTGATCGATGAAAACGAGGCCTTATATCTTGTTCACTATCAGGAATAGCTTCATCTTCTTCAACATCACCCTATTTTGCCAAACAAAACAATGACATTTCTTTAAGAACAATCTTCATCAGCTAAGATGCACATCAGTACAAGCGAAACTTGTATATTTTATTTATTCATTTCTTCATTTATTTACATATTATTCATATATTTCCAGACAGGTTGAGACTGTGCTTTATATCTACTATGCAAAGAGGCAGCTCTCATCTTTTTTTTTTTGGGGGGGGCACTTTTCACTTCACCAACATATTCATTTAAAGCCATCTTGAAAACACCTCTTTTGCCCTTCTGCTATCCACTTACTTGGTGGATTGACATCATTCAAATAGCTGAATGTGCTTAATAAGCATTTTATTCTAACTGATAAAGAGCCAAAATTAAAAAAAAAATACATAAATGCAACCCCAACCAAAACATCACATGTTTTAGCCCCAAGAGGCAGAATGCTCCAGGTTATAAACCTCAAAACTGGACTGAAGATAAAGCTTAAGAAACTTGTCCTCACCAAGGAACTGAGGATGATTAACAAAACAACTTGGATTTGCCTTTTGTCTACTCTAGGTAACTGCATTCACCCACTGTCTTACCAAACTGGATTATTCAATTCAATTCAAAAGGCATTTCTTAAGCACTGATATAGCTTCCTTTCTAATACTTTGTATCTTATTTTATTCATTTAAAAACATTCTGAAAAGGAGGGAGTTCATAGGTTCGGTTTCAACAAATGTCAAAGGGGTCCATAACAAAAAAAAGTTAAGAATTCCTGATTTAAATGAAATGATTAATCAAATACTCTAGCAAAAAATGTTTAGTGTACGAGTGTGTATGTGTAGAGATCATCAAATTTTAAAGAACCAGATTATAGTATACTTAACACATTCTATAATGAATATAACCTAATCCTTCTATGATGATAAATTCTCTACCCCTCCTCCCAAGTTTTAAACAGTTAATTAAGTTACATCACCTTGAGAATATTACAAGAGTGGAAAGACTAATGCAAAAATTACTCTTCTGTGGTGCTAACTGATATTTATATTTTGAGGAAAGGCAACAACCAAAATAAAAATGGATAAACATTGCCAGAGTTTTCTTTATAAAGGGGCTACACTAGGTAGAAACCCATTATTTTGATACTGTGGATATGGTAAGAAACCTAATTTTCAAGCTCAAAAAAGTGAGTTTTTGGGATATTAACTTTGTAAAATGTATTTGCTTTGTTGTAACCTTACAACTAAAGGCACAAATTTTAATATAAGAGGACTACTGCAGCAAGAGTTCTAATTAACATGATGCTAATAAGTTTAATATACTAATTAATATACTTAATATACTAAATATACTAAAAATAATACACACAGAGGAATAACTTAAGCTGGTGCATTCAAAGCAGAATCCAACTGCCCTGGAAGGATGTTGGAGGGAAAAAATAAAGTCTCTGAATTAGGCTGTTGGTATTTTTTTTTTAATTCCATGAATAAAGAGATACTAAAGGAGGGGCTAGAAAGGAAAACAGAATTTGTGTTTTTCAAAAACAATCTAAGTAAGCAAAATAGCAATTTGAACACAGAACAGAAAAGGAAGTAAAGGACACTTGATAAATAGAACATCAACAAAAAAAGAATTAGACCTACCCTCTGCTCCTCTGGGATGGTTATCTCTTGGATGACTATCTCTTGGATGACTCATTTTCTATCCTTCTATATCACTCACCTCACCTCAACTTTTTTCACTGTCCTTATAAGCTACTTCTACCTACAAACAGTTTCTAGGAATATCCTACAGGGGGAAACTGAGACTACTTGTACAATACAGAAGTATGAATAACTGCTCCCTAAGTTTCCTATATTTGGATTTTTATATTTTACATTTTTATATCTTACATTTTTTTTAAAGGGTGACTGTGCTGAGTCAGTGTTATATTGGAGCTTATAGCTTTTTTATCTTCGATCCATGATCTTTAAACCACGGTTCAACAAATGCTGGACACCAGGTGGCTAAGTGCCATTTCATCATATTGTCTAGTAGTTTTGGCACAATCTTCCCCAAAGCTATAAAAGTGCAATTTATTCTTCTTGCTCATGGACAGTAAGTTTAAAAAGTAGAATTCCATAGGGCCAGAAAGCACTGCTCAGTAGCTGTGGGGACCCACTTAAGGCCCTCCTTGGGCTTCTCTGCTGCCAAAGCAAGCTCAGGAAGATCTGACACGCTGCTTGTTTCTCACCCTTCACACCTCCAGAATTTGTTTCTCTTTCTTCGGAAAATGAAAAGTTTACAAGGACCTCTACTTCTGGGTCTGAAGCCTAAATCCAAAGGCAAACTATGGATCTGTTTTAGCCACTCTAAATGTTTCCTCTTAAACAAAATAACCTTGCAAATGAAAATTTTATGGAATTTTTTCTGGTTTTCTTTCAACAAAATTTCCAAAGGTAAAACTGAAAACAAAAAACTGCCTTTTAATTGTATAGAGTAAATATACTTTTGTAACCTAAAAAAAGTACAATGACTCAGAGAACATTATGAAGAATGCACAGAAGCGCTCAGAGCAGAATATCTGACATCCCATTTCTAAATTAGTATAATGCGAAATCTAGATCTACAAAAGTCTAAATTACAAATTGGCTTTATCTGGGGGCAGCTAGGTGGCGCAATAGATACAGCACCGGCCCTGAAGTCAAGAGGACTTGAGTTCAAATCCAGCCTCACTTACTAGCTGTGTGACCCTGGGCAACTCACTTAACCCCAACTGCCTAAAAATAAAAAAACAAAAACAAAAAAAAAATTACAATTCTAAAAAAATGGCTTTATCTATATATGACAGATCAAAGTTGTTGAAACCACAAAGAAAAAATAGACTTTAAAGAGAAAAGAGGGAAGCATTAAACTATTATTGCATATAAGCTTACGTAACAACAAACTAAACAGCTCTATTTAAAATATTTTTATACCAGTCAACTTATTTTTCAAACCCACTGCTTTAGTGTGTGATTATCAAGACGGCTTTCCTACATACATAAAGAAATAGTTTTATTTTGTTACCTTAAGTAGAATAATATCTATTTCTGAGTACTTCATGCCATTTACTAATACAGGAATCAACCTATTAAAAAAATTGAGATAAACATGAAACAATAAGTACAAAAATTTAAACTGCAGCTTTAAAAATACTCTGGTAATAACTTTGTTCTAATTACCTTTTTCTTATAGCAAAACCGATATTAACACCCAAGGTAACATTTTATTTCAAAGTTTTAAACTTAACCATTAATGAGAAGATATGCAGTCCCTACTTGTGAATACTTGTTCCCATTTTATTTATTCAGTGCTATAATCATCACTAATAGTCAAGTCTATTTCTTGAGGTCTCAATTTCATAGACTGTGGTGGCACATAAGCGCCCAGGCACACCTCGGAGACTGCCTTCTTCCCTTCAAGATAAATTTGATGTTTTTTCTTGCTGGAGGTGGAAGACAGAAGAATGAGAAGCAAATTTGGGAGACCTGCTCTTCCAAATGCTCTTCAATAGAGAGGCATTCAAATATTCAGATACTAGAAGGAATACTTTTGCACATCTTAGCTGACAGAGAAAGAGACAAGAAAAAACATCCACTTAACTTTTCTTCAACGATTTCTTAAAGAGATGAGGTGTCCAAATCAAACCCCCTCCTCAATTCAAAATAAAATGAATGCATTCACCACAATAAAGAGCTAATCAAGATTAGCTCTGGATAGATATCTATAGCAATATAATTTGATCTACTACTTCAAACATAATACAGCAACCCTTTAAATAATCAACAGACACAGTAATTAAGATTTAGAACATACCTTTATAAGTAGGACTCCCACAAAAAAGTTGTTTTTATCTTGCCCATATTGTTCTGGTTCTATTTTAGTGCAATGTTCAATTTTTTAAATTTGATTTGATTATCTAGTTAAGAGATTAGATTCATATTTTTGAAACCTCTTTGATAAGCTACCTTTTATACAGGCACTTATAACAACAAGAAAACCACTGTACTGTCAATCAAGCTCTAGTATGGAGAACAGCCAAAGCTCTATTCAAATAGCTCATGGGGAGGACAAAAGAGCAGTAATCATAAAAATTCTCAAGGTTTTTTATTACAAAATGCTTTAAATACAGACATGAAAGCATTTCGGGTCATCTAGTACAACCTCCTACCCAAAGTAACAACCTCTAAGTCTTCAAATGGTCATCCAGCTTCTTGAGTACTTCCTAAGATTATGAAATGTCTCTCAATAGCTCCATAACATTTCTCCTTATAACTGAACCCAAATCTTATTTGACAGAACAAATTCCACTGCCTTTAGTTTCATTTTCTAAGCTACAACAGCCCCATAATCCCTATTTCTACAAAGTTAAGTACTCTTTAAATATTGGAAGCATAATTATCATTACCTCCTTCCTAAGTCTTTCCTCTTCTAAATATTGGAAGCATAATTATCATTACCTCCTTCCTAAGTCTTTCCTCTTCTAAACTAACTGTCCATTGTTCCCTTCAATCATTTCCTAAGGATCAAGAGGGAGATCACTTTGTTCTAAAGAAGCTTCATTTCTAAAAGCAGAAATGTAGTAAGAGGGTCTGTAACAGAGTCCCCGAGCTCCCCCAACGCCCTCTCTTCCTCGACAGTCACAGTCCCAGAGCTAAGGATGCTGTAATGACATGTCTTATACCACCTTTACCGCCTTGTTTCCAGAAAGATTAATGGAAATATTTGTATTATTTGTAAACCTAGATTCATGTACCACCTGTGCATAGCAGGCCTGTATAATAAACGTTAACCGATTATAGGGTAGTAGAATTAGCTGGTGATCGTGGGATGCCTTTAATAAATAAGCTTGCCTAGATTCACTAAAAGACAACTTTTAGGTACTTTTTTTTTGTACAAGGTATGCTACAACGATCTTTCATAGAAGCTCATACACTTAGACCTTGTTCATTTGGATCCATCCAGTCTAAAATTTGTGCAAGGATAAGCTTAAGTTTACTTAGTAAACTCCTTTTCCATATAAAGTGCCAGGTAATAATTTTTAAAAAGCTTTTAAATAACTGATAACAATTTTGTAAACTCCATATTACAAAGCCCTATCTACATGTTAAACATGTGAAGTCATTATTCATTAAATCAAGCTACTTAAGACTTCTATTAACCATTTTTAGCTTCTTATTCTATCACTATCTTCTCTTCTTGTTCTTTAGAGGTGCTTATTTAATAGCTAACATTTATATAACACTTTAAGTTTTGCAAAGTGACTTACAAACATTAGCTCCTTTAATCCATCTGACCCAGGGAGGTAGGTGCTATCTGTATGCATATTTTACAGATGTGATAACTGATGCGAAGTTACATGGTTAGTAAGCATCAGGATATGAAATCAGATCTTATCTCCAGATCCAGCTCTATATCCACTGCATCACCTAGCTGCCTATATCCTTGTTATATGTTTCAGTCTACTCACAGCCATGGTACACTTTCTGTTAACTTCTGCTGTTTTAAAAGCAAGAAATGTTTGTTTAGGTTTGTGGTGGAGATGAAGGTTTTCCCCAAAAAAACTTCAGATCACCAAAGATAGGAAGAACTTCTTAACCAGGGGTCCATGAAACACCCCCCACCCAGGTATCTGTGAATTTGGAGAAATTACTTTTTTCTTTTCTAACCTCTAACTGAAATGAAGCACTTCCTTTAATTATTTAAAACCATTATTCTGAGAAGGGATCCACAAGCTTCACCAGACTGCCAAAGGAAATGTGATCATTCAGATCCTTGTGTGGAATAAGGCAGAAAGCCTCATTTATCTTCATTCTGATTCTTTGTAGAAAGTATACCAAAAAGGGAGAAAGACATATTTGAGCTGTGGGTTCAACATGGCGATCGGCTCTATAAGAACATTTTGAGGAGCTGCCTCAATTCTAGTGAGGGACAGAAGCAGCACTTAAAATACAGAGACACTCTAAAAATGGACAAAGTCCAGCTACTACTATAAGTGTTATTTATTTTAATTGGTATGGGGCCAAAGGAACGAACTGTCCAAAAACCATTTATGTCTGGAGGGGCAGCATGGCAGAGAAAGAGGATCTCACCTCAAAGTCAGGAGGACCTGGGTCCAAGTACCAACTCGGACATTAGTTCTGCAACCCTACTTTAGTTACAACCTCATAAGCCTCATTTCTCTCACCTGAAAAATGGAGATAACAGGACCCACCTTACAGGTTTGTTACAAGTATCAAATAATGTATAACGAGCTCTGGAAACCTAAAAAGTGCTAAATAAATGTGAACTTTTGGAGCACGTGTGGTTTCAGAATGAAGACGTGCCCATTTTACTTGGGCTTGTATTTAGGCTAGAATTAAAATGAATTTACATTCCCCTACGTGCAGAGCCCAACAGACATGTCTGAGTAGAAAAGTGAAGTCAGCATACAATTAAAACACCACAAATCATTAGGAATAATTCACAAAGCATTTACATGTTATATACATACATCACCTCATTTAAAGGCTTTTATCGAACTTAAAACAACTTCGTGAAGAACCTGCATCTTTTTAAAGTGCTTAAAAAGTAATTCCTTTTAATAATCAACCTACTAGTTTTCTAAGAGCCACTGTCAACCTTATTGGCCTCCTGTTTGTAGAATCCGGAATCCACCATAACCTCTCAAATCACCTCTTTGCATCAACAAATACTTTCTTGAAATACAACTTTCTTCACATCCATCCCCAACTCAAAGATCTATAATAGCTTCTCATTTTCGACTGGATTCAATTTAACTTCTTCATCGCAGTCTTCAAAATCCTGAGTAATCACTGCCCCTTGAACTAACCACACTCATTTTAACCATCATACCTTTGTTTATGCTATTCCCCTGGTGAGAATGTCTCCTATTCCAATATACACCTACTGCTCTGGTTTGGCCAATCACCTCACTATCCCCTGCCCAAGCCCTGTATCTGCTGACTGGAAATACTCCCTCCTTGTCCTCCCTCTTGACCCAGTTTCAAAGGCCATTCATCATTCAAAATCCATTCCAAGTTCCAGCTCTCCAAGGAAGCCTCCTCCACTACCTCACAGCAGCTCTCCTTTATTTCAATACCTATAGAATTTGTTGTGCCACACATTTTGATAGTTTGTCTGTCTTGCATTATTCCTTGTTTCACATGTGATTAAATGATGTACACAGCGGTGTGTTAAGTGCTAAGGATACAAAGACAGGAACAAAACAGTTCTCTCAATGAGTTAGTATTCTACTAGGCATGTATGCTATATTCAAAAATAAGCATAATATCAGAAAGACAGAGGCAAAATAGGCAGCCAGCAAAACGACTCCAGGAAGGTTAAAGGAAGAGGAGAAGTGTTTCTCTTTTGGAAGGAGGAGATGGGCAGGAAGTGGAAGGCACACAAACTAGGAGTATTTTGAGCAAAAGTGTTTAAGTCCAGTCTGGTATTAACATTTTTGCACATCTGGACTGGCTATATTAAGGATAATTATTAAAAACACCTTAAATTCATTCAATAATTCCAAAACGAACAAGGAAATAATTACTTTGACTCAAGTATTAATAGTGTGCAGAAATTCTACCTACTTAGAAAGATGTCTACAGAGTACATCTTTGCAGATTGGCTGTTCAGCCAAAGTGAGCCAAAATTCACAAGCTTCCAAAGCCACATTTTCATCTTGATCTTGGGTCCTCTGAAGCATGTACTATAAAATAAACAAGTTTATGAAATATTAGCTTATGCACAGTTAAAAGCCAACAAATAATGATATACAGAAGCAATACTACCTGTGAAAATCTGGTCACATCACAACTCTCTGAAACTCAAGTTTTCTCATCTCTAAAACGAATGGGGCCTGTCTAGATGATCTCCTTGATCTTTTCTCCAGTTCTAAATCTAAATTTACTGTTGTGGAGATGTTCTTTCTAATGCAAATGTACCCAGAGGTAGCATGGGGCAGTGGGAGGAGCTCTCTGGATTTAGTCAAAAGAAAAGGGTACTCCTAGCTGTTTCCATTTCTGATAACCTTGTACAAGTTACTTACCTTTTGACTCAGTGACTAGGCAATTTCTAAAGCTCCTTCCAACACCTATGTCACACTTCATATTATGCAATGTCCCTGAATTACTGCGTATATGGATTTTTTTTTTTAGGAAACAAAATAATACTCAATTGAACTTGCTACTATCGTGACTTTTCATGATAAAAATATTCTATAACGTTAATAACAAAATGTGCCGTTTGTTTACCTTTATATCTAAATAAAAAGTACTCACCTTCTCATCCATAAGAATCACAAAACACCTCAAAATTATTCCCTTACTGTAACACTTAAAAACGAAAAGTGGAGTCGCCCTCTCTCTCTGGGCTGGAAACGCAGTGTGTCTGGCCCCCCTCTGATTGGCAAGGGAGCTTTTACAAGCTCCATTTCACTTTTGCCTCTCCTTAGGCAAGGTAGTGCATTTCAGGCACCCTACTCCCCTCTCCAACCTGAAATGCATCTTCCCACTGCTGCACAAAAATTCATGTTATCACTGATACTGAGAATAAAATATTTAACAAATCAGACCTATGTTGGAGGAACATTCCTGGGTAACCAATCCACTGCTCTCTTCATCTCTACACCCCAAACAAAACTACTCAAGATATCCCTTCCAACCTCAGATATCTTAAAAACAAAAACAAAGTAAAAAAAAAAATCCTACCATATCTGCTTCTCGGAATTTTCCCTCCTAAGAAATCATTTAGTGGATTTATCTCAAAACCTCCACTCAATTTTGAATTTTCATATGTCAGTGCAACCCTGGACAACTACTGACATCTGTCTTTTCAGATCCTGTTTGTGTGTTTCTAAAGAAAACCTTCATTTGAGCAGACTTGGATAACTACCAGTTATTCTTTTCTGCTATTTAACTCAATCCTAGAAACTGCTTAGCAATCCTACTTTAATCAACTCCCTGAGTCACTCCACAAGTAATTCTCAAAAGTTCCTAAGAAGTCCTCAAATCTCACTATGCCGGCCCTTAGCAGTCAACAGGCATATATTCAGTGCCTCTTACATGCCAGGTCCTGTGGTAAGAATTAGGTACTCAAATAAAAACAGCTAAAATTTAAACAGTGCTTCAATGTTAGCGATGAGCTTTACAAATATTATCTGATTTGATCCCCCAACAGCCCACAGAAGTAGGAGGGGGATCAATGATCATTTCTATGCTGATGACTCTCAGAGCCCTAACTCTCAAACTAATATCTTTAATTACCTATTGTACATCTCAGAACTGGATGAATTGGACATCATGTACTCCTATCATTTCAGCATCCTCCCACCCCCAGTATCCAATCTGTTACCGAAGCTTGTCAGTTTTACCTTACCCTTTTAACATCTCTCATATATGCTCTCTTCTCTCCTCAGACACTGATTCTACCTGATGCAGGAAGTCCCTTCACTTCATCCTTGACGATTACAGCATGGTTGACCAGTCTCTCTCCGCTAGAGTCCATCATACCCAGCTGCCAAAGTGATCTTCCTGAAGTGCAAATCTGGCCCTGTTAGCGCACCCCCCCCAATATTCCAATGCCTCCCTATCAGCTGCAGATCAAATACAAAATTCTGTTTGGCTTTACAAGACCCTTCTAAACTGTCCCCAGCACCCCCTTTTCCAGTCTTCTTACATCTTATAGTCCTCAACTCCCATGACTCAATGTGCATTCTGATCCAGTGACACTGGTCTCTTTGCTATTCTTCAAGACACTCCACCTCCCAACTCTGGACATTTTTGCTGGCTATTCCCCATGCCTAGAAAAGCTCTTCTTCCTCATCTCTGCTTCCTTGGCTTCCTTGAAATCATGGCCAAAAATCTCATCATCTACAAGAAGTCTTTCCCAACCCCTCTTAATTCTGGTGCCTACTCTTTGTTGATTATTTCCAATTTATTCTGTCTATAGCTTGTTTGTACAAAGTTGTTTCCAGGCTGCCTGCCCCATTAGATTGGAAGTTCCTCGAGGGCAGGGACTGTCTTTTGCCTTTCTTTGTATCCTTAGCATTTAACACAACACCTGGCATACAGTAAGCATTTAATAAATATTGTATGACTGACTTCATGAAGGTCAAGTTAATACAAATCTTGTCTTATCTCTCCATCTACTTGTATCCTCACTTATACTTAGACTCTCATCTTTTGAAAGTTACCTTCCTCTTTTGTGCTTTGAGTCCCATTACTTTCCAGTAGAGGATTTTGCTTCTACAAGTTTGCTCTACAGCCACTCCCCAAATAACATGAACTTCTATGTGACCAAACAGCTATTTTTAAAAGTGCACACACAACTACAACCAGAACCACTCATAATATAAGATAGACATTGATATCACTCATTAAATCGAGATAAAGCTGAAATAATAATGTAAGAAGTAGAATTTTCCTGAATGTATATCAGTAACTTTAAAATAATCATGATTAACATTAAATGGTTTGATTTACACGTGCATGACATGATAGTGAATGCCATACCAACACCTTTTAAAAACTGATAATAAAATGTTTGAGACTGCTGACTTTTAAAGTTACATCCATGCCACTCAAAAACTCCTTTATGATAAACCATACATATATACATCAAATCAAGTGTACTGGCTATGACTAGGAAATACAGTCAGTCACTAGCTTTAATCACAAACATATCTGATAATGTCATAATCTTAATTCTAAATAATCATTCTGAAAAACTATAATCCACTCCAGTAAGAACTTTAACTAAAAATTAAAATAAACTAATATGTTCTTTATTGTCTAGTTTAGGAACCAAATTTAAATGTAAAACCACCTATTTTATGAAGATCATGAAAAAGTAAAGCTAACTAGTCACAGCATATCCAAAAGAAAACATTTCCAGATTATCTTTTAATTGGGAAAGGGAAGTGACATGATTAAGTCATAATTAATAATTACCTCAACTATATTATGCATATGAGGAAGCAGGCGATCCATTCGGACTTCAAGTAGCATCACGAGAGCCCGACACACATTTTTACGTACCTCTGGCTCTTCATCACCAGCCAATGCAAACAGATTCTATCACGTGAGAAATAAAATTTAATTTTTTTTAAATCCCCAAACAGAAGTAATTTGTATATAACCAACTAAATTTATGCCTAAACAAAAAATAAATTTAATTAAGCACATTCAAATACACCTAGTGAAGCCCTATTGTCTTCATTATTGCTATCTCCTTCTGTTGAGCTTATCCAATTTTACACCCTTGCCATCATACTGACTGACAATTTTCTCCAAAACATTCATGTGTACAAAAAAAAAGGTAGGCAACTCAAAACCTATAAATTAAAGAAAATTCTATTTTATCATCTATCTATTTACATCAAACATTGAAGATCTTCCCTTCAGACCTAGACCGCAATTGTGTCTAACATGCAGTCTTAACATTATTTCCTGAAGCTCAGCAAGGTTCAGTAACTTACTTGCCTATGGTAACACAGCTAGTGTCAGACATGGCGTTTGAACCCAAGTCCGTGTACTCTAACCACTGTGTCATGTGTTCACCTAGTTTTACAAATGAGATTACTGTGATCTGGAAGTAGCACAGGAGAGAGGAAGGAGTGTTAGATGTGGTATCACAAAGCCTGGGTTCAAATCCCACCTGTCACTCTCTGTGTGACCTTGCACAAGTCACAACCTCTCTGTGTCTCGGCTTCCTCATCTGTAAAACGAGCAAGTGTGTCAGGACTTTATGACTTCTAAGATCCTTCTCAGCATTAAAGCTATATCCTAATTCTTATTAGACATACAGACCAATAAACACTTAATAAAAAACAGAATCCTAGGACAATTAACAAATATGACAAGTTTGATACATTTATGTACATTATGATCACTTTTGCACAAATACAGACTAATTTAAGATTTTAGAATACATAAAATATTCAGCTTGGCTCAAGGACTGCAGTACATGCTCGGCTTAAAACAAACTAATAAGAAACTTATTATCTTTTAGGAGTAACTAATGATGCTTATGTTTTCACTCGATCAAGACTATTTGCTGGCATTTGCCACACAACTCCATAAACCAACACATATTTTTTGTTCCTTAACTTGCAACAAAATTAAAACAATGTGTATGGCTGTTCTTATACGGGCATAATGAAGTCATAAAAATAATGCAAAATACAATAGCTTCTACATAGGAATTACTTCCAAAGCTAAACTTAATACATCAAAGTGCTAGCAAATAAAAAATTTGACACAATTTTGTCAAAAAGCCTCACATTTTCTGATGTTGCAGCTTATCAACATGTTCCCTAAAACGTGGTACTCAGAACTAACACTGATAATCAGATCACTCTGACAGTGTACAGCGAATGCTAGTCAGCACTTCTGATAACCAGCTGAAGAGTACAGTATGACTATTTTCATTTACTTTTATTTTTCTTAAGTGGATGATGAGAGTGTTTCTCCTACAACCATCAGACCAATGAACCAGTAGAAAAGTACGTAATGTTCAGAACTGCAGAAAATAGAACTAGTCTTTGTTTACAAAGACACTGCTGACTACTTAAGCACCACACAGTAGGCATATATATATAATTTGTGGCAATTAAAGACAGGAATATGGATGAGACATGTGATTTTTCATCAGTATCTCCTATAGGAAATTCCTTCCACTAATGCATGTCAGCACCATTTCTGCAATATGTGCCAGCACTGTGGCAGGGCTTGAATCTGGTCCTCTAGGCTTTGAGGCCAATTTTCTCTCCACTACACCATGCTGAAGAATTGTGCCAAATTCCTTATTTACCTACCTGTTGTGTCCAGTTTTGTTTTGGAAGCAACTTCTTATGTGTATATCCTATGATACCTTACAGGATTTTCAAAAATAGTCTCAGGTTACCCACTAAAAATAGTGTGTATCTCATTTAATAATGCCAAATAAAAGTAGCTTAGTATTTTAATTATCTTGCAAGGTCAAGAAATAAAATTATTCATTGTTAATTGATAGGCCACTCGTAAGTTGGAGAGAAAAGCTTGCTGAGAAAAGATGGGTATGAATAAAAGGCCACAAAATCATGCTATGGGGATTTTAGTCTGGCAAAGTGTGTATGGAGTGAGAGGAGGGCAGAAGGATGGCATAATCCATAATGTCCGTTTGGATTGGACTGGAAAGCCTCTACAAGTGTAAGAAAGGCAGTCACAAGGAAAGTAATGAGCTGCTTCTGCTTGGCCCCAGAGGACAGAAGGAGGAACGATGGGTACATGCTATAAAAACAGGCTTGAACTAAAAGCTGAACTTCAAACAACTGGAACCATTAAAAAGAGGAATGGGCTCTTTCAACACGTGCCACTTCCCATCCCTCAAAGCTTGTAAGCAAAAGTTGGATGATTATTTGTTGGATGTGCTATAGAAAAGATTCTTGTTCAGAGAAGGTATTTTCATCTCCAACAGGTTTTTTTTAATACGTGGCAAGTTAGCAACAAACAAGTTAAAAACTTGTTTGTAAAACATCATGAAAATCGTATTTCATAATTGTTTTCCTTTCTATAGGTTTTTCCAGCCTGCCAAAGGGATTCCTCCCTAAACACAAAAAGTTAAGAATCTATGTTCCACATGTGTGATCAGGTTTTGCTACTCTTCCAATTTCACCCCCATTATTACTTCACACAGTGCAGTACAGAGTAGAATACTAGTACAGTAGTTCCTATTGAAACAAAGGCAATATGAAAGCTCGTGTACTAATGTTGAGTTATTTTGGAGTAAGTGGGATTGATAATTAGGGAAGGCTGCATGGAAGAGATGGCACATGAACCAGGCCTTGAAGAACAGGCACTCTGGGCATAAGGAACATGGTTGTTAGCAAAATTTTTAAATGTCTTTAACAAGAAAAATACGACTGAGTTTTGGGTCCTTGAGGCTTTTTGGAAGATGTGGACATTTTTATCCTCTACAAATCCTAATAGCTGCCTACCTTCTGGAAGATGCAGAGCTGAAGCCACCAAAGGGCAGTGTTTTTAACAGCACGTATTCTCAGATCACTAAATATTAGATGTGACAACTCTTTTGGATTCCTTCTTATAACTTGCCCTACTACCAGCTTTTTTTTGGGGGGGGGGGGAGGCGGGGTTAGGCAGTGGGGTATGTGTCTGAGGCCACATTTGAACTCAGGTCCTCCTGAATCCAGGGCCAGTGCTCTATCCACTGTGCCACGTAGCTGCCCCCCCTTACTACCAGTTTTGAAGACCCTTACTTTGGTTCTGGACTGTTTGAGTCTCTGATGTCATTGCTACCAACCACTTTGATTTAACCAAAATGTGTATCAGATGCAAAATATTGTGCTATCCCCTCGGGTTATAGTCCCTTCCCTCAAGGAGTTTACAATCTACTGGGTTTACAACATATGTAATGATGAGAAAACTTTAAAAAAATTTTTTTAAGTGGGATAGATTAATAATAGGGGAATTGAGAAAGGTTTCTCGGGGGCAGCTAGGTGGTGCAGTGGATAGAGCACCAGCCCTGGATTCAGGAGGATCTGAGTTCAAATCTGGCCTCAGACACTTGACACTTACTAGCTGTGTGGCCCTGGGCAAGTAGCTTAACCCCACTGCCTAGCCAAAAAAGAAAGAAAGAAAGAGAGAGAGAGAGAGGGAGAGAGAGGGAGAGAGAGAGGAGAGAGAGAGAGAGGGAGAGAGAGAGAGAGAGAGAGAGAGAGAGAGAGAAGAGAGAGAGAGAGACAGAGAGAGAGAGAGAGAGATAGAGAGAGAGAGGCTTCTCAAGAGAGATTAGCATGTGAACATTGCCTTGAAGGAACACAAAAATCCTGGAATGCAGAATGCAAGAAAGGGGAACTACGTGTGGGAATAATATAAAATAATGTTGGAAGTGTCAGTTCAAATCAGTTACAGAAAAATCTTTAGAGTGAAGCTGAGGAGGTTGCATTTTAAACCTGTATGAGGTAATAGGGAGCTCCCAAAGGGTTTAAAGACAGGGAGCAGCAGATTCAGAGCTCTACCCAAGTAGGATTACTTTGGCAATTCTGGGGAAGACACTGAAGAAGAAAGAGTAGAAACTATGATGCCCAACTAAAAAGTCTTTTAAACATCACAGCATGGCACCTAAGCTTTAAAAACAAATGACTGTGTATTTCCATATTGGCCTAGCAAAAGTAAAGGTGTTTCTTTTTGCACTTAAATAATTTTGCTGAAAGGTTATTATTATTATTTTTGGCTAGGCAATGGGGTTAAGTGACTTGCCCAGGGTCACACAGCTACTGAGTGTTACGTGTCTGAGGCTGCATTTGGACTCAGGTCCTTCGGACTCCAGAGCTGGTACTCTATCCACTGTGCCACCTAGGTGCCCCTGAAATGTTATTTTTAATGGAAAAAGAGGCAATGAACCCATGATCCTTATAGTGGTAAGAGGGCTAAACCAAACAATTATTTAAGCCACCACGAAAACTAGATAAAACTTCTACAATTAAAAAGCCTTACATGCCACCCCATCCCTGCTGAACGAAACAGCTTTACATACACACACACACACAGCTTTATATATATCTACATATAAATAACTTTCCCATGTCTTGGAATTAAGGTCATACGCCAATGAATACAGACTATTTAAAAAAAGGAATGCTGTTCTGTTCACACAGTGAATACGTTACTAAATCTTGTAACTTGAGTGGGGGAGGCGAGGGAGTGGTCCTAACCTCTTACCATCTTATTCCTGTTGCTGTCATTGTTCCAAGTACCTGGTTTCCCTTAATGGGGCAGCTAGCCACCAAAAACGACAGAATATTAAAGGTACGGATGAAGCACCAGGCCTAGAGTCAGGAAGACTCATCTTCCTGAGTTCAAATTTGGCCTCAGGCACTTACTAGTTGTGTGACCCTAGACAAGTCACTTAACCTGTATGCCTCAGTTTCTTCATCTGTAAAGGTGACTGAAGGAGGAAATGGAAACCCCCCCCAGTCCCCTCTGCCAAGAAAACCCCAAATGGGGTCACAAAGAGTTGGACACTGAACAACAGAGAAAATGAATACGACAGTTCTAGCACCTCAACCCAGAAGCAGGGCAGGAATCCCTAAGAACTGCTTTAGCTATTTATCCCCATGCCCTCCTGCCCTGCTACTCAATATTTTAAAGAAAATTTCCAGCTTTAACATTCTAATATGCAACGATCAGAACAACCAGAGTAGTAATTCAGGACATTTCTGTGGATATTAATGAAAGCCAAAAAATTAAGTCGGGATAGATCAAGCAAATGGATTTAGTAGTACCAATAAAGGAGCATTCAATGAAATGCTAGAAACTTTACAATTAATTTCTCATGGAACTGCCTTTACAAAAGGCACAAGTAGGACAGTGCAGAAATCCCACACTGTAATTCCACTTCTGATATTTATCTTATTTATAGTACAATATTAAATTTATTTTATCAAATATTCCTCTAAATTCTATAAGAAAGTCAAGTCACCTTTTCCTTAAATGTCATTTCTACAGTATTTCCTCCTCCCCACTGCCACCTGACGCATAACTAATTTTAAAATGGACATCAATGGAAATATTGGATTCCCCGGACCAAATTATTATTCTTTTAATTTGGAGTCTACAGTTCCTATTAAAAAATAATCTATATGCAAAGAATTGAGGATAGAGGTGGGTAAAGAAAAGTATCATTACAATTTCTATGAGCAACCTTAGGCATATATGTGAAGCAGAAAAAGATTTAATTAGCCATATTATGTATTTCTAAAAATACATGAGACTTCACTCACAATATTTTAAGACAAATGACCAAATTCTAATCTACATAACATAGCTACAAGTTTAGCAAAATTATAAGAATGCTAGTTATTAAATTTTTAAAAAGAACCACGTTCTTTGTATTTTTCCAATTTTAAGTACTACAAAGAAAGCATGAAAATATTTAGAACTAAATAATGGTTTGTGTGCAATTATAAAGAAGCAATACTAAATCCATTTAGTATTACTATGCACACTTTAAAAACAACAAAAAAATAGCTTACCTCAATAAAAGAATCAATGTGTAACATCAGAGCTTGGGTTCTACTGATGATAAATTGATTGACACATGCAACAGCATGAGACCTAGAAGTATAATGTAGAAGTTTAGAAACATACATATAATTCTGGTTTTCAGAAAGTATCAGAAACAAAAACAATAATACTATAGTTCAATACTGCATTTTTAAAAGAAATTCTCATGTCTCATTAAACGACGTTTTAGCGTGTAATCTCCTCGAAGGTAGATAACCTACTTGAGTTTTTGGACACATATTCTACTCTAAAGCCATCAAAGAATTTGTGCTTTCAAAAAGTCCTTTTTGATTCACGACTTGAAGGTTTTAAAAAACATTAAGCAAAAATTGTAGCTCATTTCCTCAGTTTCATTTTTTAAATGGCAGAGGACACAAACTTAATTAGAAATCATAAAGTACCCTGATACTACTGATTGGAACACAGACATTTTTGAGCTGCAAAAGATCTTAGAAACTGTCTAGTCAGTCCAATCCTTTTATTTTACAGATGAGGAAACTCAGTCCCAGAAAATTTAAGTAATCTGCTCAAGGAGGCAGTGGCTAAGCTGGAACATTTCTTCCAATTCCTACTCATGTTCTTTCTATAAAGTTCTAATTGTAAAGTTTCTTTCTAAAAATTTCAAATAACAGAGTTGTCCAAAATACCCAAAAGACTGTAAATAGCTAAAATGCCTTGAGTGTGGAGGAATAACTCCAAGCTCTAACTCTATTATCATGTTGCTTTCTGGGAAGGCTCCACTTTTTTAAATGGTCCACTGATAATTGTACCCTGTCCCCTCAAAAAAGCAAGAAGTAGGAGAAAAGGCATACTTCTTATTAGCATTTATTAAAAGCAATTATGAAAGAAAGCTTAATATTTATAAGTGCAATTAAAAACACAGGGATGAAGTGAAATCATAAAATAAACAGCTAATTCATATTTTAAACATATCTATATTTACAACCAGAACAGTTTTAATATTATGCATACTTGTTGTAAAATGCAGCAAGGACTGCTATTTATGTTAAGTGAATGGTTAATCTTTTTTCCCTTTCAAAAATACTTATTTACATGGCTAACCAACCTAGTCATACTTGTAGTTACAATTTAAAATCTCACTATTTTTTTCGGTAATACTGTTCAAAAAGCACAGTAAATATTGTTTTCTTGCAATTTACTGGCTGTTTGATGTCTTTTCTGACAGTCCTGGCTGCCAGCAATGATGTTCCAAAATCTAAAAATGTAGACTAAAAGGATAGTTTCTCCCATCTGCAAGGGGGTGGGAGGTAAAGAGATATTTATCATACAACAGTGAAATGCAATGTATATGTATAAACAATTTCCCTCTCATCTTCTTACAGTTTGGGAAGTGAGATAGCAAGGCCAACAGGGCAATCAATTTAATAGCTAAATGTAACTTTGAATAATCATTTCTCTTTTTCTATCATAATCCAATGTCTTTGTACTTAGCCATTAAGGGGCAGCTAGGTGGTGCAGTGGATAGAGTACCAGCTCTGGAGTCAGGAGGACCTGAGTTCAAATGTGACCTCAGACACTTGACCCTTACTATCCGTGTGACCCTGGGCAAGTCACTTAACCCCACTGCCTAGCCAAAAAATAAGCAAATAAATAAATAAATACTGTCATTAGCTGGTAATTTAGTTCCAATAAGCATTTGTCTCTATTGCATATATATTACACTGTATTATGTACTATAAAAAATTAGAAGCTACAGTCCTTGAACTCCTAATTGGTAAGACATGATAAACACAGAGGAATCAAGACAATTTGAGCAAGCAAAACACAGGTACATAATGCTCTGCGTATCCTATAGCCAGATATCTGGTAATCTGAACCTTAGGAAATAAATTTTCTTTCAAAAGATGTGGATCTACTACAAAAATATGGAATAATGCTAATTCACTTTATTTCATGGATGATACCCTGAAGCCTTCATACTAAGCATATATTTAATCACTATTTTGTATACTAACAGACTTGGCTATTTGGTTTCCTAATGTACAACCAATTAAAAGTAGCACAGCTACCACTGAAGTGGCAGCTATGAGGAAAAAAGGAGACAAACACCTCTATTATGACCAGTTACAAGAAATAAAATACAGCAGGGCTTCTGAACTATTTGGTGTATGGGTAAATGAAGCTAAACATTTCAACAGGCTCTCGGGCATCACTGTATTACAATGCAGCATAATGACTGATGTTCATAAATATGACCCTGATCAAATATGTAAATGTTAAATTATATTCGGTACACATCAGCTTTATTAATTAAAGAAGATGTGTTCTGACACTTCATGATTAGAACCTGGTTTAATAATAGGAGGCATCCAAGAGCACCAGCTTGCACAGTTATGGTAAAAATACACACACACACACACACACACACACACACACACACATACACAATTAAGCTTTAATAGCTTAAAACTGTACTAAGACTTTCTGAGCAAAGAGATATAGATATAGCTAACTATATATTGATACACACAGATTTATGTGTGTGTACCCACAATCACTCTCCAGCATATTTCCAAATATTTACAGATAAAACACCTTTTCCTTTAAAACCAGATATAAAATGCTTCACATACAAATACATGGTTAAGAAAACATTTCAGTATGATTTGAGTTTCAGCTAAATGTTATCTATCAGCAATTAAATTGTGTAAGTAGATTCTTCCCAGTTTCCAACTAGAGGGAAGGACCAGAGAAAACAGGAGAGAACTGGATGGATTAAACAGAGTACTGGGAGAGGGAGCAGAACACAAAAAATACGGTAAAGGCTGAGAAACTAGTGTGATTTTTATGTTTTTTTTTCTCCTAGAAGACTCACAAAGTAATTTTGGTTTGATGCCTCAAACACTGTTAAGGAGGCAGGAAAGATGGAGGTAGGGGGAAGGAAAAAATCTAAAAGTAGGAAAAAAAATTTATAAATCCTGTGCTTTAAGAAAATTAAAGGGTAGGAAGTTTTGCTTTTTTTTTTAAATAAACTTTCCATTAACCCAGATAAAAATTTTGAAACTTTTGGCACTGAAAGTGTGTTAAGTTTCCATTATCTGGAGAATTCATTTATGCGGAATAATTTACTCTCCTAGGAGACAGAAATACTTAAACAACAAAAAAGGAGTAGTGATTAATTCTGATAAAGTAAAATAAATTTTCTTAAAACTGCAATACTATATTTAGATATACCTTATTTTGGGACTACTGTGCTTGAAGAACTGTAAAAATTTAGGAATCATGATGTTAAGTGGACGGTCTAAAACATCACTATCTAAAATTTCAGCAGAATCTTCACATATTTTCTGAAGGGCTCCAAATGCTCCCTGCAAAAGACACAAATTCAAATGTTAAACATTAACACTATATTTTAGAATGAAATTTATGTATAGTTAAAAATTATTATTTTGACACAATGTTTCTATCTTCAAGCGTAATCATATTTCCTTCTTTAATAACCTAAAAGGGAGGAGTCTGAAAGTATTCATGGATTTTTAAGTTTACCAAAATAAAAAAATGTTCCCCTTCATGAAGAATAACCTACCTTTGCAACTTTCATTTTTCACTAAGATTAGTAAAACACTGAGGGGAAAAAATTCTTCTCATTTCATATAAATAATATTATGTATTTAACGTTTAAGAAAAATTAAAGGAACTTTCAGGTTGAATTAGATATAAATTAGCAACCATTAAAAATATAATAATCTAGAATTTTAAAAAAAATTTTCTACAAACTGTAAAATCTTATGTATTCCATAACTGACACGTGACATTTCTAGTTCTGAGTGGAATATTTAAATCATCTATGATATATGTATTTATACTTCCAAAAGGCTATTCTCTAATTCTTTTCCTATATAAAGAATATAATTTTTTCTTTATATCTTTAGTATGCAGGCTCAACTTATTTCCAAATGTATTCAACAAAAGCACAGGAATTACTTTGAAACGTTAGTAAACGTTTCTACTAAATGAGTCTGCTGTATAAAAGAAACTTAACTTGGTTTAAAGATCTCTTTCTGGCATAATTTGGAAATGCTAAGTGAATTTGGCTCAGGAAATAAATGACTCCTGAGAAAAACATCTCTGTATTTTTCAGATCATAAAACTTTTATCAAAATAGTAAGAAATAGATTTAAATATTTCTTCCCAGAATACTTGCTACATCTGAAATATGGCAAAGTATATCCCCTAGGATACCCTACAGGGAGTTGAAGGAGGGTGGGAAGGCCACAGTGTTGAAGATGGTGTATATATGTGTACACACTTGTAGCTAAAACAAAAAATCTAATGGCTCTGTAAAACTGTCTGCTTTTCATCCTAACCTAAGAAATTACGTAAGTTAACATTAAAACTAAAATTAAATTTTTTTGTATTTTCTACAATTTTAGACAACAGATTATAAAAAGAAGAATGGATTCAGATCTCAAGTAGAATAAAATGCTTTTGGTACAAGTATATTCAGTTGTTTAACTAAAGAAAATATTCAAAAGAAATGGAAAATCAAAAAACTAACTTCAGGTTTTAAAGTAGAAGAAATATTTTTAAAATAAATCTCAAAAGGATATTAGTGAGTAGTAAAGTTAAGTATAATTTGAAAGTATTATATTGACAGAGCCAACAACTTGTTTGACAATGGAAAAAAAATCTAAATGTGACGTGAGCATCCTTACTTCACACGTATTATAGTCTTCAGAATCCAACAAGCTGCAGAGCTTTGGTAAGAGCTCAGGCCAGTTCTGTAATTCCCCTTTGGAGGCAATGGTTGTAATCAGAATACCTTGGGAAGAAAAAACGAAGTTCTCTTTAGAAAAAGAAAATTCTCAGAGACAGGATTAATTTATAGTTCTTTTCCTTAATACACATGCACTTACTAGCATGCGTGTCTCTCTCTCTCTCTCTCTCTCTCTCATACACACACACACACACACACACTCTCACACTCTCTCTCTCCTGTCCTATATACAAATGACAAACTAAAAAGTAAAAAGTACCATTAATGCTTAGAAAGAGAAAATGATCGGAAAAATGAGTTTGATGATGTATATTTACCCTTTAAATATTTTTTTTTACCATTTTACCATTATCATACCAAAAATATTTACCATTTAAATATTTTCATTCTGCCACTAATCAAGTTATTATTTGCAAGGTAAAAAGTCCAAAGCACTCTATGTGACACCTACAGCAACAGAACATGCAGTGGATGGTGGGGGCCTTCCCTCTGATCAGTGTTACCTAAGTAGAATCACCAAACTACTCTTTTCTCTAAAAATACACTCCTACTTGCAGAGGAAAAGAAAAAAAGCACGTGTCCATGCTGCCAAATATTAACACGTTCCATTCAGGTAACATTTTATTGTTACACTCATTTTAAAGATCTCTCCTCAAAAGTTTGCTGTAATGTGGTATCACACATTATACTCTTTTCAGAAAAATTCCAAACAAATTCAGAATAGTTCAATGTCCTGACTCCAACCCTCACAGCTGCTGAAGTGGCAGTTTTACCCAAAGCTACAGCAGACCCTCCAAGGCCCGCTCCTTCCACTGTGTCACTGCCTCTGTGGCTGGCAGCTGAAGGACTGTTTCAGTGCTATTCAAAATATGAAACTTACAAAGACCAAATGTCTCCATGGGACACATTTCATTAATAAGCTTATCTTCTGTCATTGCCCTGAGTGGTTTAACAATGACGTGAAGTCATACTCCTTCAAGTCCTCTAATTCTACTTTATCAAAATTTAGAAAAACCCCAGAAGCAGCTGCTATGCTCAACTAGAATAATATTTCACTAACTCAGTAATAATGAAAATGGCCTTCTTGCCTCCAATATTTTCAAAATATTTGGTTAGTCAGTTAAATAGTAAGCTCCAAGAGCAGTGTTCTGGTATTTGGATCAGAAGATCTGGGCTCAAGGTCTGCCTCCAATGCATACTGGCTGGGCAAGTCACTTTATTAACCACTCAGTGCCCCAGATAATCCTCTAAAAAAAGCCTTAAGTTGCAAAGACAACCTTGATCTGCATTAGCAGGGTAACATTTCTTACCAGGAAGCTCTTTATATGGATGAAATTACATGTCCAGAATCTCTTCTGTCTCGCCCCCCCCCCCAAGATGTAAAGAGTTAGCTTCTCCCAAATTATTCAATGATAAGAATTTGAAAGCAGAAGAGTTTGCCAGTGCAGTTCATTCTACTCCTTTTGCACACTCCTCTCCAAAATCCTTCAATAAGTAACAAGCACAGTGTGCCCTAATCAATGACTTATCTTACCAAGGGTGACTATAGCACAACTTTAATTCTCATGTTAATACACAGTAATGCTGCATTTAACCATGAACAGTGGGGGAATGTCATTAATCTTTTTATCTCCCTCAATACCTAATACAGTGCATCAAACAAATGTCTGCTGAACTGAAATGCAACTTGCCATAAAAACAACTGGATTAATAAGAACATTCAGGAATTCATACAAAGCTGGTCTCTTTTATGTAAATATCTTTTATGTAAAAAGCAAGCAAACAAAACTAAATGGTCTTATTTTAATTTTTTTTCTTTGTTGTTTACAATAGTGTCCAACTCTGTGACTCTATTTGAGGTTTATCTGGCAGATGAAAAAACCGAGGCAAACAGGATGAAGTGATTTACCCAGGGTCATAAAGCTAGTAAATGTCTGAGGCTGGATTTGAACTCAGGTCTTCCAGGCCCACCACTCTATCCACTGCACTATTGAGCTGTCCCTTTATTTTAATTTAGCAAATTTAAAAGTCAGTCATGTTTACTTCTACCACTGAAGTCAACGGGAAGTCAACCATTCCCTTAACTCCTGATCTCCTCCCACCCTACCCTACCCCGCCCCTACAAAGTGGTCTTCCATTCCTTGGATCTGTCATGACATTCTTTGGTCTTACCAAATTACTAAGTCATATTCTAATTTGCATTACAGTCATACTCCTTGCCACTTCTACAGAATAAAGGCTTATTGAGGACAGCTTTCTAATAAACTCAATAAATTAACCATAGCAATGTGGAGAATACTTCTAAACAATTTACTCTAAAGAGTAAACAAAATGCTTTAAGAAAGTATGTGCTATGATTAACTATATTTTATGGCTGATCAGAAAGCTTCAAATTTTAATCCTTATTGTTAAAAACCTTTTAAAATTATATTAATATATTCATGTTTTAATAAGTATATCAAACAGTTTAAGGTTAATTTCCATTTGTGTCAAGGCTGTCAATCCAAACTAGTTAACCATCACTGCAGAAGCAGTATGGTATAGTAGTAAGACGTATATATGAAGTGGACTCTAGTCTCAGCCCTGACATTTTACTGTGTGGTCCTAGCCCAGTCACAAGCACTGTAAAATTAGGCTAATAGCTGGTGTGCTGCCTAACAAGGTTATCATTAAATACATAACCTAAGCAAAAATGCTCTTTAACACGTAAGTACTATATAAATAAAATGGTGTTAGTGGTACTGCATGATAATGTAAATGTATCAAGTACTATGCATTTAGGATGGAAGTTTAAAACATTTATTACATACCCTCAAAATGTTTTCCATTAAATTCTATCAGGTGTTTGCTACTTTTGTTAATGTCATGATTGGTCTTTTCCTCCTAAATGGAATTCTAAAAAGAAATTAATCAGGCTTCTCCTGTAGTTGCTATTATGAAATTTGCGTGGCTGAATGCTCATGTCATGATCCACTCTTTTTCTGCAGTTAAAGATTATTTTTGGTACTAAATATTTATTATGTAGTAAGAAAACCAAGTGGTCATATGAACAGAATTCTGAATTATTGTAACTCCACTGGCCCCCAAACAGGATGGGGTCAGAATATTTTATAAATTTATAAAACCATTACATACGCTCCACCATAATTTTTTTACTTTACTTTCTATTGATGGTCTGTTTATGTTGCGATTCCTAATCTTTTATTTTCGAGTTAATAAAAATAAAAGAAAAAGACCCTTCCACAAAAGGCAGCATAGGACACCAACAAGAGTGCTAGCACTTAGAATGCCTGAAGACCTGGGGTCAGCTCCCAGATTCCGTACGTGCTCAGACAGGTCCATAAATCTCTTCATGCCTCTTCTTTCCATCTTTCAAACAATGGAGTTGTAGTATATTATGTATGAGATTCCTTCTAGTTCTAAATCTATGATCTAACAAATGCCATTTCTCATGGTAGAACCAAGTATTGCATGATTCCTATCTCATGAACATTTAAGGGCCCAAACATACAACGTCTCTTTCTGGGTTTTTCATCTTCCTGATTCGACGTCTAAAGTCAAAAGCTCTCAACATGTGTAACATGCTCTCTTTATATGTCTCCTATCTACATATAAGATTCTTCTAAAATAACAGCAGGATAAAATAACTTTATGAGCCTTCCAATGTCAGCTTGACATAACAGCAGAAAGCACTAAGATCTACTAGTCTTTGGCATCGAAGAAGAAAAAGAGGAAGGAGGAAGAGGAGTTAGATGTATATATGAACCGTAATACGCAATAAAGACCATGTAACAATTAACAACGATCTGGGATCCTGAAACTTCCTAATACACAAAGAGCACCCCACTGAACAAAGATGTGAGACACACAGAGTAGTCTGCACATCAAATTTAAACAACATTAACCTAGGGACACCTACGGCAACTTGTATTTCTTTTTTAAATGTTCTGACTTTTTTTTAAACCTCTTTCTTTGAATTTTTTGGTACTTTTTTCACTTGTGGATTTGAGAAAACTATTCTTTAATAAATAAATGTTAAAAACTAAGTATTTTTTTCTCTTCATTTTAGACATTTCTTCCAAATACTTATACAGAAAAATTATTTTAGAAAAGTTCCTGGTGTTAAGTGCTTTCCAAAAAAATTAGAAGACAAAAACCAACATTAAAACCATAGAAAAAGATTCAACTTAACATAGGTATTTGAACATTAGTTTTCAAAAAAAGATAATTATACAAAACTGTAGAGATGGAGAGATGGGGGGGGAGAGAGAGAGAGAGAGAGAGAGAGACAGAGACAGAGACAGAGAGAGAGATGGGAGTGTCAAAGAAAAATAGAGATGGTCAAAGAGCAACAGTAAGTTTGGTTTAGCAAAAGAGCATCAGACTTGAAGTCTAAAGAACTGATTCTCATGTCCAGGCTGCAGCATTTGATAGCTGTGTGACCACAGGCAAGAAGCTAACTTATAATCTCTAAGCTTCAATTTCTTGATGTATAAAATTGAGAAACACACATACACTGAATAGTCTAATAGATTTCAAACAACAACATACACAAAGTGCCTTGTAATCATACAGCACTAAATAAATTAAACAATTACCACTACTGGGGAGAAGTGGGAGGGGAGAGAGTACAGGCTTACACTATCTTCATAAGTTTCTTTTCTTATTAAGAAAAATAGCAATAGAAGGAAAGAACATAAGGATGTGTGCATAAGGAAGAAAAGCTGTTTTACAGTTGAGAAAGTGCTTTGTAAATCCCAAGAACGGAAGTAGGAAACTGCCTCTGGTTTACCCAAGAAAAGTCACTCCTTCTACAGTGCAGATCAGCACCTTCTATGCAATCTAATTGTAGATAAGCCAAGAACTCTGAGAAGTCAGGTGACCGGCTTAAGGCTCCAAAGCCAGCACGTCAGATGCTAGTCTTGAAACCAGGTTTTTCTGACGCCACGGCTCTCTAGCCATTACGCCACACGTGCTTCTCTCGAAACGTGAATGTCTTGTGTAAGTCCTAATATGAGGTGTCATTGAGGACTGTCTCTGGAATAGTGGATAAAGTGCTGGAAATCCCAGGTTCAGAGCCTGCTTCACACTCATAACCAACTACGTGACCTGGAGCAAGTTACTCAGCCTTCCTGAGGCTGTTCTCTCACTCTATAAAATGGAGATAATGGCAGCACCCACGTCACAGGGTAGTTTTGAGGGTCAAATGAGAAAATATGTCTGCCAAGGTTTTTCACGCTCTTCAAACCCTAAAATATGACACAGATAAATGTAGACTTATCACTGCCCTTCTTGCAGTGATAAATAATCGAGAAGTGTTGTGTTGGACTCTTTGAGACCACGTGGACCACCGCGTGCCAACGCTATCCATGGGGTTTTCTGGGCAAGGACACTGGAGAGGTTTGCCATTTCCTTCTGCAGTGGATTGAGACAGAGGTTAAGTGGCCAGCTAGGAAGTGTCTGAGGCCACATCTGAACTCAAGTCTTCCTGCACTGAGGCCCAGTGCTCTAGCACCTAGATGCCTAACATACAGTAGAGAGAACACAAAACTGATTAACTGATGTGTCCCTCCCTCCCACCCCCCCAAAAAGGAGCTACTGCATGTGGATTGGCCTCCCATTATTTAAGATCAGGAGGGCGCACATCCACAATCCGAGAACGGTTTTTACATTTTAAAATAAACTAAAACTTTAAAACCCATTCTTAGCTCTCAGGTCTTTTACCTCCAATCCAGATCCTTTTTTGACCCATCTCACATGAAGAGATGTCCTTCTCTTAAAGATAAACTCTTCTTCTTGCTCACCTGATCTCATTCCATCGTACCTTCTCTAGAGGATCACTCCCTCATCACCCTCACTCTCTCACATCTCCCTGTCTGGTGACTCCTTAGCCGCTAATTACAAACATGCCCAGTACTTCACCCATCTTAAAAAACCTTTACTCAATCTGATTGTAGCTACTATCATCTTAAAAATCTCTGCTCCCCTTCGTGGCTAAAATCTACTGTAAATCCATTTATATCAGGGCCTCTACTTCTCTCCCTGTCTTCTAAACTCTCAGCCATCGGATTTCCGACCTCATTATTTATCTCAGACTACTCTCTCCAGAGTCATCTCTTCATAGCCAAATCTAACGGTTGTGGCTCAATTCTTATTCTTGATGACTGCTCTAAATCCTCATCCTTTGTGAGTTCCTGGTCTCTCTGTAACCTCTGCCAGCGTGTTTGACCTTTTTCTCCTGGATTTGGGGTTGACTGTGGTCTTCATCAGTAGCTAGGTGGCACAGTGGATAGAGTGCCAGACTGGAAATCAAGAAGACACGAGTTCAAAGCTGACCTCAGACACGTGCTAGCTCTAAGACCCTGGGCAAGTCACTTACCCTCTCTCTTCCTCATAGTTAATCTATGTTAGCTAACATTTATATAATTCCTACTGCATATCAGGCACTGCACTAAGTGCTTTATGAATATTATCTCATTTGACCTTTACAACGACCCTGGAAGGTAGCAGCTATTATTCCTATTTTTACAGATGAGGAAAACAGAGGTAAAGTGACTTGCCCAAGGGTCACACAGCTAGGGAAGTGTTTGAGGACGGATTTGACTAGCATTGACTAGGCCCAACTCCGGCCCTAGCATTCTAAAGTGCTATGCAAGCTTTAAAGCACTTTTAAAATGTTAGCTATTATTGTTACACACTCTCCCACCATGGTCGGGTTGCTACACACCTTTTCTTCTTTCCTTAAGCCTACTGTACTACCTCCTCTTCCACAACAGAGGACTTCCCTTCCCATATTTCACTGTGCAAATTGAAGTCATTCACTATTAACTATACTTTGCTCCCTCTTTTCCTCGATTTTACATCTCAAAGCCCCTAGAAATCATCTACAATTTCCTCTACTTTTGCTCTAGTCTACTTTCCACTTCTCTCCTACACAAGCCCCATTCCCATCTCCTAGCATCATGCACTCTAAATTTCTCTCTCTCCCAATCTAACAGCTCCTTTCTCCGCAGGCTACGAATAAACTCCCAATCTTAAAAAAGAAAATATTCACTTGACCCAAACCATCCCTCAAGCTAACTGTCAATATCTCTCCTGCCTTAAATGGCCAAACTCTTATAAAAAGCTCTCTCCACACTCAATGCCTGTATTTTTCCTTTCACTCATGCCTAGCTATCTGGTTTCAACATTCAAGACTCAAATGAAGCTCTCTCCAAGGTTATCAATAATTTCTTAATTGCTGAATCTGAATGTCACTTCTCAGTCTGTATCTTTCTTGACCTCTATGCAACATCTGACACTGCTGACCATTCTTTCTACCTGGGTGGTGTGGTTTTTTGTGTGTGTGTGTGTTTGTTTTTGGTGAGGCAACTAGGGTTAAGCAACTTGCCCAGAATCACACTGCTAGTGTCAAATGTCTGAGGCTGGATTTGAACTCAGATCCTCCGACTCCCAGCCCGGAGCTCTATGCACTGAGCCACCTAGCTTCCCCTCTCCCTGGATTTTTGAAATACTGCTCTATCCTGGTTATCTTCCTACCTATATGCCCCATACCCCACCTCCTCAAACTTGTTGGATCATAATCCATAATCTGCCCCCCCATGTATGTCCTCTGTGGCTCTGACCTGAACCCTTGTTTCTTAACTCTCTAAACCCTCACTTGGTGATTTCATCATGGGTTCAACTATAATCTCGGCAAACCACTTCCTGGGTCTAGTTAGTATACAGCCCTAGTGTCTGTCTTAAGCACCAGATCCATATCAACAACTGCCTACTGGACATTTCCAATTGGAGGTAATAATAGGTAGCACTTACATAGTGCTTTAAGGTTTGCAAAGCAAACCTCATAGGCATCTCAAAATCAGTATGTCTAAAATACATACTGTTATCTCTACACCCCATCCCCATACTGCTCTTCCTTCCTAACTTCCTTATTTCTGTTGAGGACATTACCATCCTGCTAGTTACCCACACTCACAATTTCAGAGCTACCTTGAATTCTAGCTCTCCCTCACTCTTCATATCCAATTATCAAATCTTGTTGACTCTACTTTCACAAAATCTCTAACACGCCCCTTGGTTTGCCTCCTAATGGAATTTCCTGTTTTCAGTCTACATCTTCGTTATACTTTCCTCCAAACAGGTGCCAAGTTGATATGCCTAAAGCACAGGGCTGACCTTTGTTACATTCAACTTAAGAAGCTCCAGTGACTCCCTCTTTTTTCTAGAATAAGACACAAACTTGTCGATTTGTTGGTCAAAGTCTTTCACAATCTGGGTCCAATCTATATTTCCAGACTGAATCCATCTTTGTGCACTTTACATTCCAGACAAACTGGCTCATTTGCTGTTCCCAGCACAGAATATTCCATCTCCACGCTGTCTCCTCATGCCTGGACACAGCTTCCTCTTCACACCTTGGCTTCACAGCTTAGCTAATGTCACCTTCTATAGGAGGCCTGGGGGTTAGTCCTCCCCTCCCAAATTTGTGTATATTTTGTTTGTAATTAGCTGTAAGCTTATCAGTATATAAATCCCCCATTAGAACATAAGATCCTTTAGAACAGGGACTTTTTGTTTTTTCACTCCCAATGCTAGAGAACTCTCAGTAAAGAAATTGCCTTTACCAATGTTGGTCTGAAACTTAGAGAACTGCCTGGATATTGAGAAGTTAAATCACTTCCCCAGGGTCACAAAGCCAGTTATGTGTCAGAAGCAGGACTTGAACCAGGTTTTTCTGATTCAAGAACAGCTCTCTTACTTATCACTAGGTAGATAAATCACCTACTTTGCAAGTGATAAATCTTGCCTGGCACATCAAACATCTGGCAAATGTTTACTGAATAAAAAAGATGAAAAATGAACAATATTAACAAAATTAACAATACATCATGGACATTGTACAAAAAGGTCCATTAAAAGATTTAGCAGGTAAACGTATTTCTAAGTCCCCCCTCAATGAGTTGCAGAAAAACTAACCTCTATGCCTATAATAAGTATGTTCTCCCGTGACTGATGGTACATTTTCTAAAACTCTGGAGTGATTGTACAAACAGCTTGTTTTACTCAAGAGATAATCTCTTGAAAAGTTGTAGGAAGTGAAGAGTTTTGCTTTATTTTTGTAGATTGAGTTCAGTAAGTCCTTTTTGGAACTTGAACCTGTGTTATATGGCCAGTATGCTAACATTTATTTAGTTTTCCTAAAATATAACAGTGAAAATCAAAATGATCTTCACACTGCCTTTCCCCAATACCCAGTCTAAAGTACAAAATAATCCAGGTCAAAAGCAGGAGTCCTGACCCAATCATGTGAAAACCTTGGCCTGATTCCTTAGAAGTGACTTGGAAATAAAAGATTCTCAAAAACTTCTGACTTATAATACTAAGATTCTCTCCTCTTCAGTGACAAGTTAGTGTGCAATCCAAACAAATACATGAGGAAACCTTTCTGTTAAAAAAAACAAATGACAGTTTGGGGCAGTTAGGTGGCAAAGTGGATAGAGCACTCGCCTTAGAGTCAGGAGCACCTGAGTTCAAATCTGGCTTCAGACATTTGACACTTACTAGCTGTGTTACTCTGGGCAAGTCACTTAACCCCACTGCCTAGCCAAAGTAAATAAAATTCATAGCATAAAATCTGACTGGATGAGTCTATTTAGATTATATCCAAAATTGCAAATGGCTACACTATCAGAATAGTGTTATTTGGACAATTTATTCCATTTAAATGGCCAATAAGGAATAAAAATCACATATTCCTTTATTATTTAGTTCCATAAGTTAACGTTTTAAAGTAAAACTTCTGTATGACCACTTTAAGCACTTGAACTATGAAATAATAATCCATGTCAACAAAATGCACCACACCTTTTCTTACAACAAAAGAAATTCAATAGTCACTGACAAAGAATAGTACCATACCTCCCCACTCCCAAAATATTTAATACTAAATTCTCTTACAAGGTCATTTGGAATCAAGGATACCTAAAAGTGTTTAAAATGAAAAGGCATCCAATCCAAATCTTTCCCCAAATCTCTTCTTTCGTCTTTTCAACCCTACCAAAAGCCCATCCCCACTCCAGGGCAACCTACTCCCTATTTTCGATAACCACCTTCTCAAGGCACTGCCCCCTAGGAAAATGATATCATCATGAATGGAGCTTCAAGAGCCAAACATAAATGTTAAGATTACCTAGCTTTCTTGATGGATGATGGATATTGATAACAGTAACATTAGTGAATTGGTTGGAAACAATGTAACAGAAAAAATTTTCCTACTATAAATCTGTCTTAAAAATGGATATTAACAACAATCTCAAAAATTGAACAAGACAGAACACAGATAAATAAATTTTATATTGTAACTTACCCACAGTGGCTCTGATTAGAGGGGAGGAGTCACCAATATTATTCAGACATTCACTCTTAATAAAATCTGTTACTCCATTTGGGAAGTTGTGAAAGTGTGCCTTCACATTATTCTTCAGAATGAGACCACTCAAAGACCTTGTGGGTTCATCTGCAATAAAACAGTCAACACTGCTTTGAACTTTTAAGTAGTTTACACGTCAAAAACGTTACAAGAATTTTAATCTTTTTAGAGTTGATTTAAGGGGGAAAAAAAGATCACAGGACATTATTCGTCTTGCTTTATGATGAGAACTAGGAAAAAACATTGTCATAGAGTCTCAAGAGCTAGTTTCAACATTTAGGTTGATGAGAAAAGAAACAAATCTTGTTGATTAAGTACATTTGTATAATAACCATTCCATGCACAGTCACCACCATGATTTTAATGACAATTTGCTTTTAACCTCAGCCCCCACTAACATATATCCAAACTCTAACCAATCTTGCTCACTACGAACATCTCAGTAAAAAGGTGAGGGACAATACATACAAAATGTTGGGTAAACTGTCAAATGTAGCTGCAGTATAAAATGGTTAATTCTTTTCTATCCCAAGAGGAGATTGATTCGTGGTAGGCAGAATTTGATGACACACAAAAGAGTTAGGAAATGGTGTTTTTAAAAGTATCAACATTAAATAAATATACTTAATTCTTAATTCTCATAAAGTATATCACATACCTATTTATTTAACTCATAAAGTATATCATATACCTATTTAACTAAATACTTGAATATCTACAATTGCAAATTAATTAAAAGATTTTCTTTATAAAATGCCCGTTACATTGACATTTAGCAAACTATAAGGTTACCCTCAGCAAAGTAAGAGTTAAATAGGTAAAATAAAATATATATTAACTTCAAATTTGCAGAACACATTTTTATGTTTATAAAAGTCAGTACGTTAGACTGAAACCTAAAGCAAATTTTAAAAGTTGTTACACTGGGTGGCCAGAATTTTTATTAATAACTTGTCTTTGGCTCCATCACGTGAATGATTTGTATTCCAAAACATCAGAATTATATCTTCTCTGTTGTTTAGGTCAACTACGAATATCATTCATACACCAACACTATAAACAGCAATCAGGTCTCTTGAAATTAAACAGCACATGAAACAAATGCTTCACATACCCTAGTAAGCTAATAGGAAGGAAAATTTCCAGGTTCGTTTTAGTCCAGTCCTAAACCCCTGATTCAACTTAGTACTCAAATGATCCTTTAAAAGGTAAGATGGATAGAGAGAGGTAAACAACTATCAAGCTATTCCTGAATTCCTCTTTCGGCATATTCATTCCTCCATGAGAAATAGCATCTATCAATGAAATTCCTCAAGGTAATTATTTAAGGCCATCTTAATCCCAACCACGACACACACATTTGATGGACAAACACTTTCTCATCCTCTGTCCCCTATGACTTTCCAAAGCAACCATGTCTAAGAGTAAAATATTTACCTTGTTTAGGTGACAACTCATTCTCCAAGACTTTCAGGGTACCTTTTAGCAGTTTCAGCAATCTTACTTTTAATGAAATTTGTCTGTATTTTTATAAAAGCTAGGAGATAAAATTCACAAGCCTGCCTAATTATATACAAAAAATTATAAACAAGTTAATGGGAAAATGTCTTCAACTAATATTTAATTAGCCAAACTAAACAAGGCTGCACAAGTTTTGGAAGATTATGATTTCTTAGATAGTCTTTGCCCAGAATATTATCAGTTTCCATGGAATGAAATATTGGAACACTACTCATTTTCTATTAAGGACTGGGAACCATTAATTAATGTTCACCAAATTAAACACAAGTTGATAACACAGAAAACTGGCTGAACATGTTAATATATTAATATTAATGCTGTATAAATAATTTTTAACATCTATAGCACTTTGCTTTGAGATGTTAACACTTCAACTATAAAATGGCCATATTGAGAAACCATGTACAATGGAAATAATACTGGATTTGGGGGTCAGACTGACTGTGTTGAAATTCCTGACTCTGCCACTTAGTTATCTGTGTGACCTTGGCCAAATTAGTTCTCCAGGTCTTTGTTTTCCTCAACTAAAAAATGAAGAGGTTGGCAGATATCACTGTATCTGTGCAGACATAGATATATGGATCTATAGATCTACAAACGGAAATCTATATTTTCAACAGCAACAAAGATTTGGTATAAAACCTATGTCTCAATTTGCTTAGCTGTAAAATGGGGAATGATAAATACCACCCACCCCATCTACTTAACAAGACTGTTGTACAAATTAACTAAGATGAGGTATGTGAAAACACTCTAGAAATTGTGAAGTGCTATATTTGAATACAAGGTAATTATTACTCAATTGACTCCTATTGTGGGAAAGCTACACATTTCATGTTTTCACCACAAAGGCAATAACAGAGGTAAGCCGCTAACCAAATTAAACCAAATGCATAGTTTTCCCACAATAGGAATCAATTTACCATTTACCAGAACTTCTAAAGTACTGTTACATTCCATAAAAGACTATAAAACCTCAATAATTTAGAAGAGGAAATGTGAAACTGGATTTATATTACTCAAAAGTATATTACATATTGTTTATACCTGTCAGTTCAGCAAATACTTGAGTATCAATAATGTTAAATTAATGAAAAGATTTCCTTTACAAAAGGCATGTGGCACAGGAAAAGGGAAGGGATTAAGTACTGTGCTAAGCGATATTCAAAACGTTATATTTCATTTACGCAACCCTGTGAGATAGGTGCTTTTGTGGTCCCAATTTTACAGTTGAGGAAACAGAGTTAGAGAAGATGTCAGGTGACTCGCCCAGGATCTCACATAAAGACAATTAGCATACTACAATGGTCTGACTCAGAAACTTAAGATCCATGGAAGATTCTTTTTTTCCTTAGCGCCTGAGTTTTGGAAGGCTATTACTCTTGGATTTGTTTTTCCCCAAAGACACATTTAACACTTTAAAGATTACTTTATACTCGTTCAATTAGAAGTTCAGTAAAAATTATCATGTTGTATATGACCTATAAAAGTGCAAATTAGTATGGCTTTCTACCACATTGAAAAATTGTAATATTTTGAACTACTTTAGTAAGAGAGAAGATCTGGTATTTCTGGTAATTGTAGTAAAGGCTATTACAGAGGAAGACATTAAAAACAGTTTTTTTTAAAAAGTGCCCTTTCAAATGATAAAACAAGTAGAGAAACTAGTTTGTATAAAACTTGTTCTGCTTAGTACCTGACAATATGCCTCAGTGTTTATACGGTCCAAAATCTTTAAAATAAACGCAAAGCACCCCTCCTCCCACCAAAGTCTACTATACTTATGACTAAGGATTAGAATATTCTAAAATAGAATGGAATTGGCAATACATTTCTCATATGCATAAATCTGAATTTATTACACAAAACTCCAAACAAGGAAACCTTATGAAACATTAACAGAGAACACCCTGGAAAGCTTAAGGTAAAAAGAAGCCTTTTCAAACTTTCCTGTCTTTTCATATATTTGTAAGGGGGGGGGGAAAAAGCATTATCTACCTTCCAAATTACAATCCATAATCTTTTTTTTTTTTTTTGGCTAGTCAATGGAGTTAAAGCCACTTGCCCAGGGTCACACAGCTAGTAAGTGTTATTCGTCTGAGATCGGATTTGAACTCAGGTCCTCTTGAATCCAGAGCCCATGCTCTCTCCACTGGGCCACCTAGCTGCCCCTACAATCCATAATCTTAAAGAAAGCTTTTAATTATTTCCACTTACCTTCAGATTTCAATTTTGTAAGAACAAAAATCAGGTAGTTGTTAAAATCAGGATATTGGTTGAGTTGTTCCAGTTTCTAGAACAAATGTAGTTAAGGAAACTTTTCAAGATAATCTAAGAAAGAGTAATTGTTATACAAAAAAATCAAACACTCAATGTTTTTAGCTTCTTGTTTTCATCAGGATTAAGATTTCTTTATTAAATCTGACATTATTGCTTACAGTTGATTCAACTGTTTAGACTATAATAAGAAGCTTAAGAAAAAGGTGCCAAAATAACTTAGAACTCAAGATCATGAAATTGGTGTAGAGTGTTTTTAAACATCTTAATTTATCAATAAATCTTTAATAGTCTTGCATATCTTGGTTCTTAATATTCGAATTCGATCCTGTTAGATAATCAATTTTCTCCTTTCTATAATCAAATTTCTCCTTTCCAAAGCAGAAATACTCACAATTCATGGTATCTTATCAATGACAATTCAATCACAACAGTTCTACAAGTGTCCCTACCCCCTAAGATTTACCATATTGATTCATATTTGCAGGTGTTTCACTCTGGGTGAACAGTGACATAATGTTCCACTAAATTTTCCTTGCTCCCTGATTCTCAAAATGCTCGTTTACCTCCAAGCTGAATTTCACTGAAAGGTGCCACTACAAACGCAAAAGTATCAGCCAGAACATGTACAAAACGATGTGGATGCTTTACTCATTTCTGATTAAATCTGATATAAACTATAGTTATGAATATTTGCTGCTTATTAAATGAAGCCCTCTCAGTGCTTAACGGATCATATAAAAATTAACAAGCATAAAACAATAATCTTCCTTTTCCCAACAGACGGAAAGGCAAAATGTGTTTTCTAGAACCTTTAACAATTGACAAATTCATTTCAGAGAGAATTCAGTAATGGTTTAACAGAATGAAAGTAATCTTTAACCCCTCAAGTTGAACTCCCTAATTTTTATTTGCCATATATATAACATTTTACTGATAAGCACATTTTCTTACAATGTAATGAATAATTCCATGATACCAAAATTTCTCAACTCCACTACGTGTTATTTTTAAATAATTAAAAGCCAAATGGTATTACTCTTTCCCAAGGAGCACAAGCAAAGGACAAAGCAGTAAGCCATTACTTTGAAATAAAATCTCACCTCTAGTTAATGACCTGAATTCATTTTTTGAAGACGCCAATTATGCAAAATTTATACACCTAGATAACCTAAACAAAATTTTCACAAGTTTCAAGCATTTTGACCTTACTAATGAGTAATCCAATTTTTAAAAAATTATGAAATATTATTTGATCAGACAGAAAACAAAAATCCTAAACTTGTTTTACTCATTTGGAGGTTTCACGTTAGGTAACTGATTTTTACCATAGGAGAGACTGCATTATACCACACTACATGATATTCTGATGATTCACTGACATAGACAATTCAGGTAGTAATTTGAAAACTTCACTAGCAATCTATAATCCTTTTTTAATGTTGCCTTTTCAAGATCCCATGAGGCTGTTAGCTATGACATCATAAGAGAGTGGTATGCCACAGCCATGGAACTCAGCAGCAGAACTGAAAACTCAAAACTGGCTGGGGATCAAATAAATACTCCTCTTACTATTTGCAACTTTCTAGAAGAATTACCTTTAGGATGTCGCAATTTAAAAAAATCTTTAAATGAACACTTTTGAATAAGTCCCATCAATTTCACTAAGAAACATGGAAAACGTATTTGCCAACAGTTTAGTTAATTGACTACTCATAAGCTCCAGCCAAAAAATATCATCTAGCTATATACGCTTCCCACACATTAAGGAATAAAATTTGACTGCAACTTTCCTCGTTTATGTCATTCTATTAAATATCAACTAAATTATATGCACTTCCCACATATCAAGGAATAAAAGTTGACGTAACTTCCCTCATTTATGTCATTTCTATTAAAGCATTATAAATTTAAAGACTCCAAAAGACTGTATTTAAAAGCATCGCACGAGAATAAATCTTAAAAGCAACTCCACGTTGTCGGCGTGGAAAAATCTTTCTCTATTTCATTATGTATTTGAGATTGTTGTTCTGCAAAATGCCAAGCGAAGCAGAGATTTAAAAAAACAAACCAACAACAATACCCCCCCCACACACACACCGTGCTTTGGACCAGAATCAGCAATGGGAAAATTGTATCTTTACTCTTGGATATCTCTTGGGGGGGATAAGTGTATTTGGGGGGAACCTGTAAAGAGGAAGAGGAGTGCTCCTTTCCCCCCAGTTTGGGACATGGCTGAACCACGCGTTTAAAAGGGTTTGCTTCCTCTTTCTCCCCCGCGCCTTTCCCCAGCCCCCCTGTAACTGGAGCGCTCTCCGCCCCCCCACACCCCCACCCTGGGGTCGCCAGTCCAGCGGGAGCCAAGGCTTTAAAAAGAAAGCCCCAGCTCGGAGCCAGGCGGCAACAGGTGCTGCGCTGCCCCTCTACGGGGTGGGGCGAGGCCCGCCCCGGCTGAGTCTCCCTCCCGTCCCCAGGCCTGGCAGGCCAAAGCACACGCGATACCCCGGGCCGAGGCGGGCCCCGCGCGAGGCTGCTCCAGCAGACCCATGGCGGGCGGGCGGGAGGCCCCGCGCCTCCCTCCTCCCCGGGCTCCCGCCCCCACCCCGGCCCGGGCCGCAGTGGCCAACCTCATTGTGTAGGCCCAGGCCCCCGCCGGTGCTCCAGAGCGCCCGCGGTCCGCCTGGAAATCGGGGGCCATGCGGCCCCGAGGCCGCCGCCCGCCCCGGCCGGAAGCCGGCGCCCCTCCGCGAGCCCGGGAGCTCGTGGCACGCCTCTCCCCGCGCGCCAAGCCCGGGACCGGCTGCAGGAGGGGGAGCGGGGCGGGGGGAGGAAGCCGAAGGGAGCGCAACCGCCCGCTCGCCGCTCCCTCCACCGCTCCCCCCACCACCCCCCCCGCGGGGCCCGGGCCTCCGGAGGGGCGATGCGGCGCGAGCCCGGGGCCAGCCCCGCCACGGCCGCCGCGAGGGGCGGGGTTGGGGGAGGGGGGGAGCCGGAGCCGAGCGGACCGGGAAGCGCGGGGGACCCCGCGGCGGGAGCGGCGAGGCCCGCGGAAAGGATACTTGTTGCACGGTTCTCTGGGTGGAGGTGTCCGGGGACTGGGACTCTTTGAGCAGCTGCAGGATTTGCTGAAGCCCTTGCTCGTCGGGTTTCCACTCATACTCCATCTTGGTTTGCTGCAAATAAAGCCAGACACAGGAAGAGACGAAGCCAATGTTAACTCTCCGTGCACAGGCCCCAGAGCCGCCCACCCCGGAGCAGCCCCCCCCCACGCCCGCCGCCTCGGAGCACCCCCTACCCCCACCCCGGGACCTGCCTGGGCTGCAGGGTTTGGAGCCTTTGGACCGGGAGAGCGAGCCTAACACTTGCCAGCAGCAGGGCCGCCAAGGTCTGCTGCTGCTGCTGTTTCTGCGGCTGCTGCTTCTGCGGCTGCTGTTGCTGTGTGCACGGAGCCGACCAGACTGAGTCACGGAGAATTTGCAATCTGGCCCTAAGATCCGCTTCGAGGATCCCCCTGGGTCCTAATGCCACCCTCTTCCTCCGCCGATCCCCGCAGCTCGTCCCGGTGCAGAGCAGAGCCTCTTTCCACTAAGGAAACTAACGGATTAAAAAAACAAAAACAAAAAACTGAATTTAAAAAAGTCAACTCCAAAAATGATTTAAGAAAAAAAGCGACTCTTCGGATGGCTCAGTGTTTTCCCTAGTAGCCACTTGATCAAAACACTGAAATAGTGGACACTTGAACTCAAAAGCCAAAAAAAGAAATCCTCTAACGGGGAGCAAGCAGTAATTTGTTAAGCTCTAGGGACACACACACACACACACACACACACACACACACACACACAATTACCTACAACATTAACTGTATACATTGAAAGTTAGGGTTTTTTTTCAATTTTTCTAAAAAAAAGATAAATAATTTCCTACATTAACAAAATTGCAACACACCTGCATCAACCTTATATGGGGAATTTCATGAAATGTCACTGAAAACTTAAGTTGCCCCTGTTTCACCCTTCGAAATTTGAACCGGTCATAATGATGCACTTGGGCTTCTGAGCATGAACGCTAAGTACCAATAATAATTTACATTTAGATGGCACTTCATTGAAGTTTTTCGAACGATTTTCACGTGAATTTTGGGGGGTGTGTTCTTACAAAACACTGAGGAAGAAGCGTCAGGTTTTGTGGGGGGGGGTTAAGCTTTTGATGAATGAGGCCACTGAGGCTGGGAAAAAGTTAAGCGACTTGCCTGAGGACACAAAACTAATTACTGACAAGATTAGTTTTAAATCTATCAGTTTGGGTTTCCTATCTATAGCAATATGCAAACTCCCTTCCATATAATGACTTGGATTAGTGTAGTAGCAAATGGCTGTCATTAAACTAAACACTTAAATATGAGCCAAAATTATTGATATAAACATGCATTACGTTGATAACTATAATTTAAATTCAAATTTTGAGTCTAGGTCCATCGAGTTTGGCCCCAAACAAGAGATGCGAGAGGAGACTGCACCTTCTTTCTATTGGTGGGAGTTTACTGATGTGCAGCATTGTGTATGATGCCAGATTTTTTTTGTTGTTGATTATGTTTGCTGACTTTTTTATTCCTCTTTTTTTAAAACTTATTTGTTTTAAGGGAGAGATTTCTGGGAAAGATAGGGCAAAGGGGATAAGGATACAGGGCAAAAAGTAGGAGATGTAAAAACAAGCTGAGGAAAACTTGGCTCCCTCTGATTTTAGAACCCTAATGCCTCTTGAGCTAAGGAGGGACATGGTCAGACCAGTCCTCTGGGAAAATTATTTTGTTAGCTATGTGAAGGATAGATTGAATAAGGGAAAAGACTGGAACCAGGGAAACCAATTAGGAAGATATTGTTGTAGTCCAGGCAAGTTTGGTGATGAAATAGCAATAAGAAAATCTGTTTTTAAAAAAGAGAAATCAAATTAGAAAATTTGGTTGGCATAGATCATAGCAAATCCATGGAGTCTGGGCACTTTGTGTGACCTTACTTTGCTCATCTATAAAATGAAGATGGTTGGATCTTCTCCCCACTCACCAAAGTCATAGTTAGGGATACAGGCTATACTTGTTATCTCAATGGTATAGGGAACACCAGAACAAAGAAATCCTTCTACCAACTTTGGTTGGCACCTTCTCTGCAAATTGTAGTCTCAGAGAGTTGCCTCGAGCACTGAGAGTCACACAACCAGTATGTGACTGAGATAAGCCTTGGACCCAGGTCCTGTGGTTCTACTGCCTGTTCTATAGCCATTGGGCCAGGTTGACATGGTTAAAGCAATAGTTCTGTTTTCAAAAGTCTTATGACTTAAAGACAAAATTCTTCCTCTGTTAGGGGTTAAAGAAAAAACAATCCACAACAAACTTAATTTGGCTATACTGCTTTCTCTGGCTGTCATCCTTTTTTCTTTATTTTTTTTTCTTGCCAAAAGGCAACCCTCACTTCTACTGATTCACCCACCTTCTTCATTCACTCTTTCTTACCTTACTATATGGCCTTTGCCCTTATTAGTCAAGTGAAACTGGTCTTTCTAAGGTTCTCAATAACTTCCTTATCAACAAACTGAGTGGCTATTTCTTTGTCATAATTTCACATTGCATTTCACTCTTGACTATGGGGCCATCTTGAAATTCTGTTATCCATGGACCTCTGTGATGCTATATTTTTTCTCCTTCCACTTCTCTGGCTGGTCTCTTTTCCTCCATTCGCCCCCCATAAATATGGCCATTTGACATGGTTCATTCCTTCCCCCTCTTTTTCTATATTTTCTTCCTTGAAGATCACAAATATTTATGGCTTCAAATATCCTCTTCCCAAAGATGGACCACACCAAATCCATCTTCTCTAGTCCTGACCTTTTCTCCTGAGCATTAGAACCATTCTACGGCCTCCTGGCTCCTCATGCCTATAACCAGATATTCCTCCCCAAACTCTGTGCAATCCTCATTGTGCTAATTGTATTGTCATTCTTCCTATCACACATACTTGATACCTCTAAGAAATTTCTGATCCTTCTCACTTGACCTGTAATATCCAATTACCAAGTTCTATTTTCCTTTCAAAATATCTCTTGAATTTATTCCTTTTATATTGCCTCTACTACAATTCAGATCCTTATCATCACCACACCTAGAAGAGTATAATTTCTCCTTTTCTCTACCCCCTTTCACCCTTTCTCTCCCTCTTTCTACCCTATTCCTCCCTTTTCTCTCTCCCCCTTCTTCCTTTCTCTCTCCTCCCTCCCTCTTTCCCCCTTCCTCTCTTTTCTCTCTCCTCCTCTCTCCCTCTTCTTTCTTTCCCACTTCTCTCTATCCTTCTCTCTCTCTTCCCCTCCCCTCCCTCTCTCCATCCTTCTCTCTCTCTCTCTCCTCCTTCTCCCTCTCTGTCTCTCTCCCGTTTCCCTCTCTCTCCCTCTTTCTCTCTATATATACTCTGTGTGTGTGTGTGTGTGTGTGTGTGTGTGTGTGTGTGTGTGTGTGTTATAGACAAGGACAAATATAGACAGAGGAGAGGGAGAGAGACAGAGACAGACTCCTTCCAATTCCTCCCACTAACAGCCCTTAATCTTCATACAACACTGCTTTGACCATTTTATTCCCCTGTGCTCTCACTTTTCATAGCTTCAGAGGCTTCCACTCTTTACTGCCAAGCAAACACAAGGCTCCATGTTTTGGGTGGGACGTAAGCTGGAGACTGTTAAGAGAAGAGCAACTAGGATGATGAAGAGTCTGGAGCATATGCCACATGAGAACTGGTTAAAGGAACTGAGGTTTAGACAGAATAGACTAAGGGAGGATAAGGAGAAAGAACAAGGCAGTTGTCTTCTAGGCTCTGAAGGGCAGTTATATGGAAAAGGAATTACACTTGTTCTGCTTGGCCCCTGAAGGCAGAACTACAAGCAATGAATAAAGAAGCGAGGAAAAACTTTTTAACAATGAGATCCATCCAAAAAAGGGATAGCCTTACTCTGGGGGGGGGGGGGTGGTCTTTGTCAGACACTGGGTGGACAAAATGCTCAAGATCCACTCCAACTTAAATCTTATGACTATCATTACATAAAATAGAAAATTACTCCCTGTTTCAATAGACAGACATGTCTGTATTAAGTTAGTCTGTTTAATACCACATTCTCCATTTCTTTAAATTTAGAACATTATTACTAATCAGAAGGTTTGTTGGGTTATTTTTACATGTGAAAGAATCTAAAAAACCTAAGAAAATCTAAGAAAACCTAAACATTTTAAAAAGGGGAATAAATGGAAGTTTAAAACCTCTTTCTTCTGATAAGTGATGACAGGTTCAAATCATATGTAAAATCCAGGTGCAATGGTGATTGGGCAAGCTAGAAAGACTGTCACTCAACTAAGACAATCATTGGCAGAGTAATTCTTTGAAGGAACAGTTTGTCTTACTGGCTAGAAAAAGACTATCATAAATAATAATAATATTAATAATGATGATGATAATAATAATAATAAGCAGGTACCAGGTATAACAACAAGAATATCTGGCCTTTGAAAAGTTTAGCCTTGAGCTTCCGGAAACACAGAAACTTAAGTTTCTACAACCGATTTCAAATGGACTGAACGTGTGCCATATTTCGCTCTGATTTGGAACAACAAATTATTTATTGATTTTTCCTTTAAAATCCTTCTTGAATTAATCCTTTCCATTCCCTTCTGTCCCAACTATAGTTAAGGTCCTTATCATCATTCAAAATATGAATCCCCTGGTGCCTAATGTAGTGTTTAGTGACTGACTGACTAGCCCCTCTAAAGTTAGAAAAATTGGTCAATAGTCAGTCAATAAATTTTTATTAAGCCCTCACTATGTGCCAGGTATTATGCTATACACTGAGGATACTTAAGAAAGGTAAAAGTCCCTGATCTCAAGGAGCTCACAGTCTATCAAGATGCAAACAACTTTGTATAAACAAACTTTGTACATGATAAACTGAAGATAATCAACAGAGAGAAAACATTAATATTAGGGAAAGGCTTCCTGTGGAAAGTGGGAAAATTTAGCTGGGTCTTGAAGGAAGTCAGAGAATCCATGAGGCAGAGATATGGAAGGAGAGAAGTCTAGGCAGGGATACAATCAGTGAAAAAGCTCATGTCCAGATATGGAGATTCTTGTTGGGAGGAACAATGGATTGAAGTGTACTTGGGAAGGATGTGGGGGTAAAGATGTAAGAAGATTGTAAAGGTTGGGGTGGGAGTAAAGAGGGGAACACCAGAAGACTGTATAATTGATCCTGAAGGTGACAGAAAGCCACTGGAAGGGCAGGGAAGATGACATGGTTTTTTTTCTTTCTTTCTCTTTCCCTCTTCCCCCTTCCCTATCTTCCCTTCCATTTCCTGCTTTCTTTTCTTTAAATCTCCTTCCTTCCATCCTTCCTCTTTCTCTCTTTTTCTCTCCTTTCTTGCCCTATCTCTCTCCTTTTCTTCCTTCCTTCCTTCCTTTCCATCATAGTAAAACATATCAAAGTTTACAAGCTGCTAACATACCTTTTAAAAGCTTAGGGTCTTAATGCCATAATACCATGATGTGATATCAGAGTAGGAGTTTAGTGGAAGTAGAGGGAAAAAAACCCAAAATTTAAAAAACCCACTTTTTTATTAAAAGATTTTATATGGATAGGAAATAAGACATATAGGTTAACTGTCAATGTTTTCTCAGTCAACTCCTTTTGGTATTAATAAAATCTGAGGTTATAACCTTGGTCCACTCTGGCTGCCTTTCCTATCTTTGTTCTCCTTAGTGACATTTCTACCTCTCTGGAATCAGGAAGACCTGAGCTCAAATCCAGCCTCAGACACTTACTAGCTGTGTGACTCTGGGCAAGTCACTTAACCCTGTTTGCCTCAGTTTCCTCATCTGTAAAATGAGCTGGAGAAGGAAATGGCAAACTAGTACATTTGCCAAGAAAACCCCAAATGGGGTCACAACAACAACAAATACAAAAAATAACAACAAATACACAAAAGCAACCACAAATTGAGGGCCTAGTCAATGAGGGCATTAAAAGGGAACAAGCGGGCTTTCAGAATGAAAATTCACCAATCGACTACTCTTCCCCATCTCTTCCCTCTTAAACTTAATGAAAGATGCTATCAGATCCCACTGGGCTTATTGTCTGGACTATGAAAGAGTGTTTGAATCAGTAGAGCAAGAAGCCTACTTTCCAGGCTTCTTAATGGCTAGGTAAATCTCTAGCCATACTTCAAGATCATTTAGGATTCTTTAGAACATGTAAGAACACAAATAACCTCATTCAATGACCGTTTGATAATAAACACTGGGCAAAGCATAGAACAGCATATGCTAGACAGAGGTACTCACCATTGACAGAGAGAACATTAGGTGCAGAGTCCAGGAGACGCTGTGCTCCAAGACACTGCAATGCCTCCTGGAAGAGATCTGTAATCACTGGGATGAGTTTGGCCTATGTAGAAAGACCTAATGGATAAAGAATGCCAATTGCCCAGATTTCAAAATGCACTTGGACTGCAAATCTATAAAGCTTGTCCAACGGTATGTATATCTGACACAGACAAGACAGAGGGACAGTGAACTGTGTGCACAGACAAAGAGAAGGAGGAGATCATGGTTGATTGATTTTGGGAAATTGTAGAGATTTTTTTTTAACCTACTGGAAGCAAATGAAAGCATTTGAAAGGAGATGTTAAAAGAAAGTGAGGAAGGTCTTCTTTTGTCTCACTGGGTGAACCTCCAGGGTGGACTTTTGGGAGAATAGGAACGAGAGTCTGTCTCACCAGTGTACCCAGGTTAGGATCCACCTTGCTGGAGGAGACTACTGAATTGATGACGTTAATGACTGATGATAACATCTGAGGATCTGGACAGTTTTCTTGGAATAAGCTTAAACATTTTACTGTTATGTAAACAATTATTCTCTTACAACTGTGAGTTGTGTAGCTGACAAATATCTCCATTTATGCAAAGAGACGATACTCACTTTACTGCTTTGGGACTTCTGAGTTTTCCACCAACCTCCCAAGCACATTTCTCCAAACACACCTTCCCCACCCCCACCCCCACTCCCCTTTCAGCTTCCTTTTGTAAAGTATTGTCTTCCCCTATTAGATTGTAAGTTCCTTGAAGGCAGGGACAGTTTTGTTTTTTAAAATTTGTATCCTTAGTGCTTAGCACAGTGCCTGGCACTTGGTATTCGCCTAATAAATGCTGATTAAGTGATTAAGTGAATTTGATCAGTCATATGTTTTAACTTCCTATCTGAACACTCTTAACACTGGATCACCAAAAGATGCTATGGTGAAATAAAGACTAACCAAATGAATAACTGAAAGAGTATGACATTAAGAGAATGCAACAGTTCAATGAACTGTGATACAATTATGAGAAACTGAACCAAAGGTAGTAAGAAAGAGAAAAAAAGATCCCCCCCAAAATGATTGAGTCAGGATCTTAATAATGAATAGGTGAAGGAATGGAATCAATGGGTTTTACTTTTTTTAATGAAAAAATCCAGTGGCTTGGTAATTATATCTATCTATGGTATTAGACAATCCTTTAGAATAATAGAAGCTAAAAATAGAAGCAAAATTTTGAACCAAAGAAGAATCCAAAAAAAAAAGAACCAAATAGAAGAATCAAAAGAGAATTAATTCAATTAGTTTGTATACTCTGCAAAAGCAAGGTCAACATTTTTCATGTATGTCTGTATCTTTCATAGATCCCCTAGAAGCATGCTGTGCTAGGTACACAGCTATAGGCACTCTAACTTGGGATGACTGACTGATTAAAGTACAGTAATAATTTTATTCTTAGAAAGAATTATACTAAGAAATAATTTTCCAAAATTACCCACTACCATTTTGTACAAATACATGACCTTAAAGTGTTACTGCTTCTGCTTACTGGGCATTTTGAACTGGATGTCTTATAGGCATCTCTGACTCAATATTGCCCAGACAGAACTCATGATCTCTTCTGGACTTGCTTATTTTGGTCAAGGGTACCACAATCTTTCCAGTCACCCAGGTTTCATAACCTTGGTAACATTCTTGACTACTTATTGCCCCCCCCCAAAACCCAGTGGTTCTCTCTCTCTATTGCCTCTAGGATAAACTATAAACATTTGGCATTTAAGGCTGGCCCTATCCCACCCTTATTACATATTAACTCTCCTCCATTCATTCTCCCTGCCTGCCATTTAGGAGGCCTTTTGAATGCCCTCCTTACACTCAATACTCCATTTCCTATTGTTGTAACTTAGAATTTTCTCCCCCATCTATAGTGCCCTCCCTTCTCATTTTCACTTCTAGGAATCCCAGGTTTCCCTCAAGATTCAGATCAAGTGCCAAGAAACTTCTCATAGTCTCACCAACTGCTACTGCTCTCTGGGTCCTTACCCCATAGACTTTTACCTACCTGTTGTGTGTTTTGTATATTCCTAAATACATTTGAAAGTAATCACCTTAAGGGTGCTTTTACTTTTATCCTTTGCATTCTCACCTCAGAGCTTAAGGAATAAATACTTCTTGACTGAGTCATTGATTAATTGCTCCAATTCAGTAACTGAAAACTACACAGAGAATTTAACAGTTACAAGTATACATATCAAGGGTTATTTTTTCCCCTGTTGTTTTTTTTAAAGTTAAGAGGGTTGTTGCTACTTGTTGTCTAAGCAAGCACATAAGTACACAAATGGCTTGGCATTGAAGTGAGCAGTAATAAAGCTTGAACAAGTGAATGTTCAAAGGTCAATCCAATCTACAAGCAAACCACCAATTTCTTCTCATTTTTCCTACCTTTACTGCCACTCCCACTCAAGTATAACTTTTAGAGATCCTCCCTTCCACAAACATTTTAAGTATTTCCTATGTGCAATGCACTATACTAGAGAGTATAAAGGTTTGGTGGAGGAGAGGGGAGGAGGGAACATTACAGATTTATTAAATAAGAGTTAATATCAGCCCTGGGCAGCTAGGTGGCTCAGTGGATAGAGCACCAGGCCTGGAGTCAGGAATACTCATCTTTGTTGAGTTCCAACCTTGCCTCAGACACTTAACAGAGGTGTTACATTGGGCAAGTCACTTAACCCTGCTTGCCTCAGTTTCCTCATCTGTAAAATGAGCTGGAGAAGGACATGGCACACCACTCCAGTGTCTTTGCCAAGAAAACTCCAAATGGGGGAGTTGGATATGACTGAACAACAAAAATTAAAAAAAAAAAATCAGCCTTTCCATCTATTGATCCTAAGAAACCCTAAAGCTCTTTGGTGCTGGATGTTTCTTTTTTCCTTTCTACTCTTTCTACTCCGTTCTCAGGGTTTTGATGGAAGACAGAAGCAGGATTCCTCAATCTAACAGTCTTTGAAATATTTCTCAAAACCATTCTCTTTCATCCATTATGGGACGCCCCTCTGACAGAGGTCTTTATCACCACTTGCCTGACTATTTTAATCACCTCTTAACTGGTCTCTCTCTAGCTTTTCCTCTCTCTTCATAAAGCTACCAAAATAATCTTCCAAACCTTAAGTCTGACCATGTTGCTTCCCATCTCACAGAGCTTCCATGCATTTTATTCCAGAGGTAAGAGGGATTCAAATTCAACCTTGGTATTTAAGGCTTTCTACAATCTGCCTTTTACCTACTTTTCCAGACTTATTTCACATTCCTCTTCTTTACACACTACTTTCCAACCAATTTGGTTTATTTTGCTATTCCTTGAATTTGACATGCCGCCTCCCATCTTCTGTACCTTTGTGAACAGGCTGTCATCCTCCGAACCTGAAATCACCATCATCATCATCATCATCATCAAAGATAGCATTTAGATATGGCACTTCAAGGTTTGCAAAGTGTTTTATATATGTCAACTCGTTTGATCCTCACAACAACCCTGTGAGGTAGGTGCTATTATTATCCCCACTTTTCAGGTGAGAAAACTGAGGCTAAGAGGGGTTAAGTGACTTGCCCAGGGTCACACAGTTAGTAAATGTCTGAGGTTGTATTTGAACTCAGGTTTTTCTGAGTCTAAGTGCAGTTCTATCCTCTGTGCAACCTAGCTGCTTAAATATAATATAATAAATCATATGTAGTATATATACATATAATATATAAATATAACATTTAACTTAAGTAAACATAATGTAATAAATTATAATGTATAATATGCAATACATTATATAACACACAATATATTATATAAATTCACATGTTACATAATATACAATAAATGTTATATTATATGCTATATATAACATATAATAAATGTCATATGTTATATGGCATACAATAACCATGTTATATATGTTAAACAACATGCAATAACTTATGCTATATATTGTTATATTATATACAGTATGGGTTATATAATGTATAGTAAAATATAGTATGCCTAAATATATTTAACTTAAGTAATTTATCTACTACAAAAATAATATTTAATTTAAATACATACTTATTTATCTGCTTAGATATTGTGTCCCCTAGTAGACATGTAAGCTCCAATCTATATCTCCAGGACTTGTCATAGTAACTGGCACAAAGTAGACACTTAATAAATGCTTATTGATTGTTTTTTATTATTTTTTTAATCCTCTGCATCTAACACAGTACCTTGCAAAGAGTTAACATTTAATATCTGCTTTTTGAACTGAATTCAATTCATGTCAGTTCAAAAACTCTTCTTTCCCTTTTAAATCAAAAGATTGGGCTCTTAATATCTCTTCATGAGACACAGGCCTCTCCCAATCCAAATCACAATCAAACTCATTACAGTTGCATTTAAAGGCCAAACTCTAGCTATCTGTCCTATTTCTCCTTAGGTTTTGATCTAGTAAACTATCCTATGTATTTCTTCACACTTTTCTTCATTCTCTTTTAAGAGAAGCATTCTAGTTAAACTAGAAATGGAAGAGAATGATAAGAGAAAGGAAGACAGAAGATTAGACAATGATGAATGAGGAAAAATTACCAGAATATTTAGAAGTATTTTTTGTACCAAAGTAAAGGACCAAAAAGTAGTCATTTTTTTTAAGTATCAAGAAAGAAGAAAATGTCATACATAGCAAACATTGGATGTGATCAGTTATATTCTTTAAGTCTATGTTCGTGAAACATGGAAAACAGTAATGACAGAAGACAGGTCAAAGTAGACACCTACACTGCAACACAGAGTAAAATAGATGGTAGTATCACTAGCTTTGGGAAATGAGAAAAAAATAAAAATAAAAGCTAGGGGTGGAGGTTGGTAGTCACGTAGGGTTTAATTTTCAAAATGCTCTATGTGAAAGCTTATCCAGAAAAACAATTATGTCTCTCAGATGTATACATGCTGTCAAGTCATACATATCACGTCAATTCATTGTATATGCACAAATACCTTTATGAAACTCATAAAACTAGGGGGGAGTTAGTCATGTTACAAAATATCTAAATATGTGCAAATCCAAATTTATGAAACAGATAAAGGGGGGAGGAGGGTTTTTGGGGGTAAGATAATAAGTTCCCTTTTGGACATATTGAATTTAAGACGTATACTGGACATCCAATTTGAGATGTTTGAAAGGCAAGCTGAGATGTGAGAGTGGAGGTCAGCTGAGAGTTTGGGGCAGTAGAGGCAGATTTGAGAATCTTCAGCATAGAGGTGATAATTAAATCCATAGGAGCTGATGAGATCACCAGGTGAAGTAGTGTAGAGGGAGAAGAGAAGAGGGGCCCAGGAGAGAACCCTGGGGGACACCTATGTGTTAGAGGACATGATCTGGAAGAGGATCCAGCAAAGGAGATTGAGGAAAGGTTACATAGGTACGAGGAAAAGGACAGACTAGTGTCCCTAAAACCTAAAGAGAAGAGAGTCTCAGGGAGGGGAGAGCGATCAACAGTCTCAAAGGCTGCAGAGATGTGAAGGCGAATGAGGATTGAGAAAAGACCAGTGGATTTGGCAACTAAGAGATCATTACTAACTTTGGAAAGAGTAGTTCCAGTGGAATGATAAGGTTGGAAGCTAGGTTGGAAGAGGAGGGAAATCAAAGGCACCTATTAGAGATGGCCTTTTGAAGAAGTTTAGCTACAAAGGGCAGAAGAGATATAGGATGATAGAAGGATGAAAGGATCAAGTAAGGGTTGGGGTTTTTTTCAGGATAGGGAAGACACGGGCATGATGGTAGATAATAGGAAATAAGCCAGTAGAGAGGGAAAGATTGAAGATACATGAAAGAGTAGGGATGACAGAGGGGACAATCTGTAGGAAGAGTTGGCATGGAATGGGACCACTTGAACAAGTAGAGGTAGCCTTGGTAAGAAATAGAGCCACTTCATCATGTGAAACAGGGGTGAAAGAGAGGAGAGTGTCAGAAGGAATCTGAGGGAGAGAAGAGGGAGTTCACAGCAAAAGACCTAATTTTGTTTCTGTAAAATAGGAGGCAAGGTCAGAGCTCTCCTGATTAAAAAAATGGTCAAGCAGGATGTTACTCCTAGATTTACTTGACCACAGTCATGAGCCACCCAAGCTGGAAATAATTCTAAGCCCTTTAAATACAATTAAGTACAACTATTTAGAGAAAGTATCTTGTCTGGTAAATGTCTTTAGGTACAGTAACAATGTTGTAAACTCAAGGGCAGAAAAAGGGCAGTAGTTTACTTTTTGGTTTATTTGCCAAACTGGCAAGTGCCAACTTAGAGGGAAGTTATAGGAAGTTCAGGAAGGGAGTGGTTCTAATGTAAAGTGGAAAGGCCACTGTATTTGGAGTCAGAGGAACCTTAATTCCTTCGGGGTCTCATTAGATTGCAAGTTGCTCAAGATCAGGGAATGTCTTATGCCTTTCTTTGTATGCCTAGTGCTTTCCAAGCAGGCACTAAATAAATGTTTATTGACTAATTTTGAGCAAATCATTTAACCCCTCTGAACCTCAATTCCTCATCTATAAAATGAGAGGGTCTCCAAGGTTTCTTCTAGCTTTAAGTCTGGAACTGATTGATGATACTAATGTGCTGTTAATAAATTCAGTTGTTTGGATCTATATCTGGCCACTGGACCCAGATGGCTCTGGAGGAGAAAGTAAGTCTGGTGACTTTGCACGGTCCTCCCTCACTTAAATCCAACTCCCTTGCATCTCATAACATCACCTCCCTGGTGTCATGGTCCTCTTGGAAAATGAAGGACAAACCACAAGGTCCTTGACACAGAACTCAAAATATTAATGCTGTACAAAGCACTTCCCAGGCAAGCTACTGATTACAAATCCGCATATTTCCTACATTTAAAAAATGGCAGTAGGAGAAATAACGTGGGCAATTATGCTCAAAATATACTCAAAATTCCTGTACGTCTCTGAAATTATAATATCAATGAATCAATGAAAAGTGCGATTCCATTTTTTAGGATACACTTGTATTAAAAACTATTATACCTTTTTTGTAAAGTGAAACAGGCCTATATACTGTGGCTACTGTGAAGCAAATTATTAGCTGGTCATGTTATTGTTCAGATAAGCTATCACCATTCAAGCCACATGTAATCTTGATTTACATCAACTCATTTGTTCTCAAGGAACAGCTAAAATATGTCAGTGCCTCTCAAATTCTTAATGGGGTTTTGTTTTGTTTTTTTCTCTTTGGTACAACTGAAATCTAGCTTGCTTAGGTCATTTAGGAGTTTTAATGTGTTGATTCTACTATCCGAACTTGAGAAAAGAGAAATAAAGAAAGGAACACAGTTTTGGGTTCACTACAGTCTCTAATCAGAAAAGGGCCTCGGCAGATCAGACGAGAAAACAGAGGAGGAAAATGCTAAGTGGCTGGAGTCACTATCTCCAGTTTTCATCTGACCTTCTCTTTTTTTAAGGCAATTGCACTCAAGGCTACTAGGAGCATACTTCAATCAGGTTTTCAGCTGTGGAAGACCTGATTGACAACCTATGGACATAGTGAGGGATACAATTCTGAAGAGAAATTGATTAGGATCTTATATTTCAGGCCCCCTAGAATCTTTTCAAGCTCAATTGCCAAATTGAATGTGGTTTGCTGTATTTATCTCTGATTCCTCTGTCAACCAAATGTGCTGTCATTAAAGTCTACAGCTGCTGAATTACTGGATACCATCTCAGGGCCCAGAAGGTGCACAGATATGGTGAGTTAAGTGCTTTTGGATACCACCAAAATAAATGGCCTTTTCCTATGGTCTAATAATTCAAAGTGGATTATCTCCTCTGTTATTTAAACAGGGTGACATCCTGAAGAATTCTCATCAGCCAATCAGAGGGAAAGAATTGTAGAGGCAAGAGGTAGAGGAGGAGACTCAAATAGCACACAGTAAAAACAGATGAAGGAAATTAATCTACAAGAGGTTACATAGGAAATGAGAAAGGAATTAGGAATGGAACCCAGAGAATTGGAAGGGAAAAGAAGTAAAAAGGAAGGAACTAAATATAATGCTTAAGAAAAGGGCCAAAACCGAAAGAACAGCCCCAGGATTCAACAGAAAAATGTGAAGGAAGATGGGATGTATGATCAACTGTTAAAAACACAAGTAGTCCAGAGATGTCCATGGGGACAACAGGTACCAACAATATTGTTTTTAAGACAATAAAGCATTAAATCACTAATGATGGGCATGTTTGCTTGCTTTCTTTTTTGGAGGCAATTGGGGTTCAGTGACTTGCTCAGGGTCACAGCTAGCAAATATCTGAGGTCATATTTGAACTCAGGTCCTCCTGACTACAGGGCCAGTGCTCTATCCACTGTGCCACCTGGCTGTCCCAGACTTTTTTTTTTAAGCCAAAGACAAGGTTTATTAGAACATCCCTCATACTGGGCAGACTCTTACGGAATATGAACATCTGTGAGTTATTGGCTAGATTCTAAGAATCTGAGCAGTGGCTAGATTTTAAGAATCTGAGCGGACTTTTTGAAAAAATTTATTTTAATGGGGCACCTGGGTAGTGCAGTGGATACAGCACCGGCCCTGAAGTCAGGAGGACAAGAGTTCAAATGTGGCCTCAGACACATAACACTCACTATCTGTGTGACCCTGCACAAGTCACTTACCCCCACTGCCTATCCAAAAAAAAAAAAAAAAGAACGTGGACAGGATGGGCGAGGTGTCAACTGGCATCTGTGGATGAAACATGCAATCAAAATGCCTTTTTCACTACCTGATGACCTGTCCAGTTTGCTAATATGGAATTCTGCCTATAAATGCAGTATGTTTGTGATAATTTAATGTGGAAATTACTGTTACTTCTTTCATCTTATGTTTTATTGTTTTTCTTTTTAAATTGAAATCTCTTTCCAATAATCTCTCCATTGAACTTTCTCCTCCAACAAAAAACTCAAGTGAAACCTTCTATTTCATGCCTCTTTAAAAAAAGGATAAATTAAAAACATGATTTCCCCAAAATGACAGTTTCACTAACGAGAATGGTTTTAAAATTTGATAATTGTATATTGAGAATAATATTGAATAATAATTATTTGAAGTGCTACAATTAACTATATTTCAAGCAGGCATGTTGATATAGACAGTAATATTTTAATATTATTCCTAATAATATGTCTGTCTCATATTTAGTGTGATTTGTGTTTCTACCAAGCATTTTATGATATTTTAATGTATTTAATATTAATTTTATTTACTTTAATATTGTTCCTAATACTTCTGCCTCATATTTAGAGTGGTTTATGTTTCTACCAAGCATTTTATTACATTTTAATATAATTAATATTAATTTTGTTTACTTTAATATTATTCCTAATAACACTTCTTCATATTTAGAATGGTTTATGTTTCTGCCAAGTATTTTGACATCTATTTAAATTTTTTTTTTTATTTTTAGGCAATTGGGGTTAAGTGACTTGCCCAGGGTCACACAGCTAGTAAGTGTCAAGTGTTTGGTCTGAGGCCGGCTTTGAACTGAGGTCCTCCTGACTTCAGGGCCGATGCTCTATCCAGTGCAACACCTAGCTGCCCCTTGACATCTATTTTTGATTCACTCCTTACAACAACCTTGAGGGCTACTTAAATAGGGCAAGTATCAGCCTCCATTTTACAGATTAGTAAACTGAGGTTCAGAGGAAATAAAATGACGGTACTTGAGGTCACAATTAATGATAATTCTGATCTAAAGAAAGAAGGGGCAGGGGTGGCTAATGAGAATGTACAAAATCATACAAAAACCTCACTTCAAGTCAAGTCAACATGCATGGGTGTGGGGCACTGGGCTAAGCAACGGGAATACTCATTTTTTTCTACTACAAACCTTTTGTTTTTTTAAAGCACAGATGGTAACATATACCAATTTGAATTTAATTTTCTTTTATACTTGAACCCAACAAAGGTATTATTGAACTGTGAGAGTCGATTCAGTTCAATGCAACAAGCATTCACTAATAACTTACTAGGTGCTGGGCCCTGGGGATGTAAAAGATTTTTTTAAAAAGGAAAGAATCCTTGACCCTAGTGAGTTTACATTCTGCCAGGGGAAAACAAACTGTACCCAGTTAAATAAATACAAATGATTTTTAAGACTAAACATAACAATTTAAGGGTGGGGAGGAGGAACACGGACAATCAGGAGTAATTACCCCTTGAAGGAGTAAGCTGAGACTTGAAAAGAGTAAGCAATTCCTAAAGGTCTAAATGAGGAGGGAGGGCATTCCAGGCAAGAAGCAAAGGCACCTTGGCAGGAGATGGATTGTCATGGGGGGGGAATGATGGTGAGGAGACCAGCTTCACTGGCATATGGAATGTAAGAGGGGGAGTGATGTGAACCCAACCTACAGAGAGAAGATGGAGATAGACTCTGAAGGGCTAGAAATGCCAAATACAGTTATTTCTTCCACCTCTCAAATTTACCCATCATGCTTTCAATATATCTCCAGTCAGCATAAGAAATTTAATGGGAATTTTGGGGAAGTTTTGCAGAAACTGAAGATGAGATAGACAAAGTTTAGAAACTCAGAAATGCATAATATATATGTATAATATTGTATATCAACATATTTTATCTTTTTTTTCATTTTGTTTTTGGTGAGGCAGTTGGGGTTAAGTAACTTGCCCAGGGTCACACAGCTAGTATAAAGTGTCTGAGGCTGGATTTGAACTGAGGTCCTCCTGACTTCAGGGCTGGTACTCTATCCACTGCCACCTAGTTGCCCCTATATTTTATCCTTTAATAATATAATAATTCAGACTTCTCTGGTATGAACAGAAGGCCAAAAAATTTCATGCAGATTTTCCAGATCGAAGGCATGTGGTCCTTAACCCCCTCAAAGTGAAAGCGATAATTGTAGAAGCATTTGGTGAAACATTCTGACCTGGGGAGTGACATGGACTGCGCTATGCTTTAGTGATGCCAATTCTGCAGGTGTGTGAGAGATAGATTGGAGAGCTGAGGAGGGAGGGGAGAAGATTATTTGGGAGGATATTGTCATAGTATAATTGAGAGATGATGAGCCCCAGAAAAGGAGTGGTAAGTAAAAAGGAGTGGTGAGTGGAAGGAAGGAGACAGATGTTGTGGAGTCAGAAATCACAAGATTTGGCAACACTGCATGGCTGGGGTGAGAGAGAGAGTAAAGAAAAGTTGGCTCTTTAAGAGATCTCCTTGGCTATGAACCTCGAAGAAAGGTGGTGCCTTCAGGAGAAATAAGGGAGAAAGATGATGGAGTTCTATTTCAGGTGTGTTGAGTTTGGGGCAGCTAGGTGGTAGTAGATAGAGCATCGGCCCAGAAGTCAGGAGGATCGAGTTCAAATCAGGCTTCAGACACTTACTAGCTGCGTAACCCTAGGCAAGTCACTTAATTCTGATTGCTTCCCTGTCCCCAACACCCCACCACCACCAAAAAAAAAAAAGACTTTGAGTTTGAGATGCCCATAGGACATCTAGTTCAACATTCTAGTTGAAGCAAAATTGGAATTCAAAGGAGAGGGAAGAGGGCTGAATATAGAGATCTTGCAGTCAGGTGGCCAGAGAAGATAGTCAAACCAATAAGAGTTAATCAGTCCATCAAAGGAGGGTTTAGAGAGAGAGATGAAAAGAGGGACCAGATGGAGTTGTGAACTGATCCAACCATTCTGGAGAGCAATTTGGAACTATGCCTAAAGGGCTATGAAACCATGCATACCCTTTGACTTAGCAATACCACTACTAGGCCTGTATCCCAAAAGAGATCAGAAAAAAAAAAAAGGAAAAGGACCTGTATGTGCAAAAATATTTATGGCAGCTCATTTCTGGGTACAAAGAATTAGAAATTGAGGGAATGCCTGTCAGGATATGGCTGAACAAGTTGTGGTATGGGATCATGATAGAATACTATTACACTATGAGAAATGATGAGCAGGATGCTCTCAGAAAAACCTGGAAAGACCTGCATGGACTTACGTGAAGTGAAATGTGCTGTGTACAAAGTAACAGAAATATTGTAAGATGATCAGCTGAGCAGTACAATGTTCCAAGACAACTCTGAAGGACTTGTGATAAAAAACACTACCTATCCCCAGAGAAAGAAATGATGATGTCAATACAGATTGAAGCATACTTTTAAAAAACTTTATTTTTCTTGTCTATGTTTTCTTTTACAACATGACTATTATGGATATGTTTTGCATGACTACACATGTATAACCTAAACTGAACTGCTTGCCTTCTCAATGAGGCAAGGTGGGGAGGGAGCAAGGGAGAGAATTTGGAACTCAAAGTTTTGTAAACAAATGTTAATAATTTTTTTACATGTAACTGGGGAAAAGTAAATAAATGAATTAGAAGTAAAAAATAAAAGAAAAGAACCGCTGAAAAAAATAAAAGAGGGACCAGAACAAAGCCCTGCCTTGCACCCCCACTAGGGTGTGAGACCTCTAAGGCTAACAGTAAAGAGCCTAGAGGAAGAAAAGTAAAAAAAGCTTGGCTAAACCATGGATTAGAAAATCAATTAATTGGTTTCTCAGTATCAAGAGTTATCTAACGTTATACATTTGTGGTGAATATATATATACATATATAATTTTGCTGAACATAGTTTACCCATCTGTAAAACCTAATGTTTGAACTAGACAATATTCAAGTCTTAAAATCCGATGATCCTAGTGGGCTCTACATTCAGTCATTAAAACTGAAAATAATTTATCACAAAAAGAATGAAAATGGATTTGCAGCTACTAGAGGTAAGCACATAGAGAGAAGCAAGAAATTGGGTCTGAAGGCAATAAACTATAAAAAGCTGTCTGGGGCCATCTAGTGAGGGGGCAAACAAGCTTGTATATGTTATTAATAAGCCCCTGAGGGCATTGCAGTAACATAGAGAATACATATATACAGTAACATATAGAGTATAAATATATAGAAATACATTAAGTGATGCTTTGTAATAATGATCTCCAGTCATCAAGAAAAAGGTAAATTGTGTTTTGTTTCAGGGTGCAAGACAGTTTGTAACTGATTTTAGAAAGATTTTACTCCAAAATAGTTAAAACAGAAAGTTTGGGCAATTAAATGGGTATACTTCAGTTATCTGGAATATCTACATATTCAAAACAATTTTTTTAACAATTTGAGACAAATAAGTAGTACAGTCTGACAGTCTGAAAGGGTGTAAGTCTGTAAGGACGGAAGAGGAAAGATTAAAAAAATGTTGGCATTTTCCTTAAAATAAATGGATTTGGAATCAAAGGATGTCAGTTCCTATCTGCCAATTATTACTGTGCCTCTGGGCAAGTCACTCAACTGTTCTAAGCCTAGGGAGGGTTGGACCAAGTAACCTTGAAGGATATTTCCAGCTCTAAATCCAGTGATCTATAACCTCAATGACAGAACCCGGGAGTTAAAGGGAAGAATTAAAATGGTAGAATCAGGACTCTACAATTCCATAAAACCAATTTCAAAGAATTACTCTCCTGAAAATCTTAGCATAAAAGTTGTTTTTATTTAAAAGATGAGATTTTCTGTCTTTCTGCTTAGGATGTTAGATGGAATAAGAAACCCTATTTTAGTAATATTTATTATACTAATGAATTAATATCAAGTTATTAAAATGATATGAAAGACAAAATAGCAATATCAAAAACATTTCCAGTAAAAGAGAATGACCCAAAGTACTATTTATATAGTACTTTAAAGCCTGCAAAGCCTTTGTTACCTTTGATTCCTACAACTCAAGGAGGTAAGTGCTATTATTATCCTCATATTACAGATGAGGAAACCAAGTCTGAGAGAGGTTAATGACTTGCAGCTAATAAATAGTTAAGACAGGATTTAATAGTTAATTTAATTTAATAGTTAATATTAAATAGTTAAGGCAGTCCACATAGCTGCTGACCTTAAAACACACACAAGAGGAAGGATTTTATTACTAATATTTCACATTAAAAATTGTGTTCCCTTTTAAATCTAGGATGTTTGGCTTTTCTAAGATCCAAAAGCAAGCTCTGATATGATCAAATTAATGGCAGAAAAGAGAGCATAGCATAAGTGAATGCTGGAGGTAGAATGTCCTCAAGTGCAATTATTTCTGTCTATACAGAAATGGAAATAGCGAATGAAAAAAATTGAAGCACCAACAGAAAAACTGCACACATTCTTCATCAGGTTTTTTTTTTTCTTGTTTTGTTTTTGTCTTTGGGGAGCACTAACTTTAATACTTGCCTGCTTAATGCATGAAATTCCATTTTAAAAACTCAGCAACCATATTGGGTCCATTCAATTAAATAACATTCAAAATTATTACAAAGAAAAGAACCAGCAGAAGCTGCAAAAAGCCCTAGGCAAATAACCTTTAGTTCAGGGGAAAGCATATTATTCTTCTAACATGGCTTTTCAGATCTCTGTAGGAAAAAGGCCCTTGGAGAGTTCAGAATAATCATAATGACACATTTATTTTGTGGGAGGAAAAACTGTATGGGAAGCATCAAAAATTAACCCATGATAAGAAAATTCCCATTGTAGAAACAAACTGATCTTTGTTAAACAAACAGAAACATTTTTAAAAAGAACAATTCAATTTGTGTCAACTGGGGTAAATTTCTTTGAAAAGGTTAGAATTCCATTATTTTTGGACACCCCCCCAACCCTTAGATAAGTCTATGTCTTAGATATACTGAATTTAATGAAAATTACCAGCAGAAACTATAAGAGCTCTACTACATTTTTATCTGAATGACACAAGAAAATAATCTACAAGTTGTTAAAATTAATCAAATAAAAAATTATGAACTTTGCAGAGTGCTAAATTAAGGAAATTATTTTTGATGGTCAAATATGAAGCTCCTTGTTCTTGACATTTTAAAAACTTAAAATATTTATTGTACTTTTAAAAAAATCTTTGAATATGACTCACAATTAAAATGTCTAGTTTATATACGTAACTATCCAAAGGACTCCTAATCTATAAATAAGCACTAAAAACCATATTAAAAGTGAATATACTATACAGAGGTCTGAGTCTATATTCAATCTCAAGGGAAAGAGAGCTGATTTTCAGATTAATGAAATTGCTTACAAATTAAAATTCATATGGACAAAGTTTTCCATAACTAACTAGTCTCAGACACACTATGGCCTCCTGCTGTTTATCAACCACCTGCAGGTTTGGACCAGGGTCCCAGTTTTACATCTAATATATATTGGGACTATGTGATCCTGGGAAACTCACTTAATTTCTCAGTGTGATTTCTCCAGCCAACTCTGGAGTTCCCTAATCCAAAGAAATCATAGCTCTCACCTCTCAAAACAAAAGACAATGGAAATATGAGTTATTATGAGAATAGTTTTTATATCTATTTCAAGTTATTTGTTCTTCTGTTTTTTGTTTTGTTTTTTGCAAGCATCTGCTTGCAAGATGGACTGCTAGGTGGTGCAGTGGATTTATCTTCCTGAATTCAAATCCAGTCTCAGACACTTATTAGCTGGGCAAATATGTAACCCAGTTTGCCTCAGCTTCTTCATCTGTCAAATGAGCTGGAGAAGGAAATGGCAAATCACTCTAGTATCTCTGTCAAGGAAACCCTAAAAGGGTTCATGAAATGACTGGACAACAAAAACTTGCAAGATCCATATGGCTAAAAAAAACCCTGAATTATCTTCTAGCTCAAAAATCAAAAGGAAAAAAAATATGCTGAACTAATGAATATTTTGGTGTCAAAAGCTCTGAATTAAAATCCTACTTCTGCCACTTACAGATATCAAACCCAGTTAATATTCTGGATATTTTTACTGAACTGCTTTCCTCTCCCTTTAAAAATTTGTTTTGTTTTGTTTTAGCTACAAGGGATGTTACACTGGGTGGGGAGAAGAATACATTCTGAAATGAATAAAAAACAGGATATTAATATAAATTTTTTAAAGAATTCCTGGAAAATGTATGTATTATACCATCTTTTCAAGAGAGTCAAGAGTCTGATTTCATAATCCCAAGAGAAAACTGAAGTTCTGCTCCAATAACTGTGAAGCAGAAATACAACAGCAATTGAACCAAAAAGCAGATGGATATTATTGTCATATAGTATTGATTTCAAACTGAATTAACTAGTTGGATTGACTCAATGTTATTTTTCTGAAAATTACAGGACCATCAGATATTTAGGGAATTTAGGGAATTAAAGAAGCATCATTCAACCATTCCATAGATGTTTATTAAGTACCTACTATGTGTCGGGAGCTGTGCTATGCTCTGGAGATACAAAGAGAGGCAAAAGACAGTCCTTATCCTCAAGGAGCTTACAATCTAATGGAGGAGACAACAAGCAAACAAATCTATACAAAGCATCTGTGCATACAGGATAAATAGGAAATACTTAACAGAGAGAAGGTACTAGAATTAAAAAGGACTGGGAAGGCTTCCTGTATAAAGTGAAATTTTAGGTGGGCTTTAAAGGAAGCCAGGGTAGTCAGAAGCTGTAGGGGAGGAGGGAAGGGTATTCCAGGCATAGGAGACAGCCAAAGAGATGGAGAGCGTTTTTCCTGGAACAGCCAGGAGGCCAATATCACTGAATCAAAGAATATGTGTCAGGGAATAAGGTATAAAAAGACTGGAAAGGTAGGAGAGACTAGGTTAGGAAGGGCTTTGAATGCCAAACTTTGTATTTGCTCCTGGAAGCAATAGGGAGCCACTGAGTTTGTCAAGTGAGGCAGGGAGGGGTTACGTGATCTGACCTTCACTTTAGGAAAATCACTATGAGGCTGAATGGAGGATGAATTAGAGTGGGGAGAAACTAGAGGCAGGCAGACCCACCAGCTGCTACTGCAGTAGTCCACATGTGAGGTGACGAGGGCTTGCACCAGAGTAGCAGCAGTGTCAGAGGAGAGAAGGGGGGCATACTTGAGAGATGTTGCAAAGGTGACATCAGTAAGGCCTTGGGCAGAGGGAATGAGAGACAGAGTGGGTCAAGGAAGACACCTAGGCTGTGAGCCTGAGGGACTGTGGGGAAAAGGGGGGAATGCTAAGAGGGAAGAGAGGAAAGGGTTAAGCGGAATTCTGTTTTGGATGCGCTGAGTTTAAGAAGCCTACTGGATTGGGGCAGCTGGGTGGCACAGTGGATAGCGTGCCAGCCCTGGAGTCAGGACCTGAGTTCAAATCCAGCCTCAGACACATAACACTCACTAGCGGTGTGACTCTGGGCAAGTCACTTAACCCCAACTGCCTCACCAAAAAAAAAGAAAAATCCTACTGGACATCTTTTTTTATCTGGTGTGGAAATGGTTTAGAGTTAGAAGACCTGGGTTCAAGCTCTGGTTCCTACCTTTCCTAGCTGTTAACTCTGGAGAGGTCCACTGACCTCGCTGAATCGCAGTGTCTTCATCTGTAAAATGAGAACAGTAGTACTTGCACTACCTAACTCAAGTGATTGCTCCGAGAAAAGCACTTTGCAAATCTTCAAGTGCTATATAAATGTGAGTTATTATTGTCTAGTAAAGATTTGAAAACAAGTTATTTATTAAAAGCAGAAATGAGAACTCAAAGCTCTATTTTTTGTCTACAGAAGCTAAAAAGGTATGCCTTAAGAAATACTGGTCTATATTCCTCCACCTGCACTAAGGACGTGATTCTTTAATAACTGCACTCCTGGGGCAAATATTGTTTTGACTCCTACTTCCTGTATCCTCTCTAAAATTTTAACTTTCACCTGAGTCCAAAATTCTGAGGTAGCAAAAAAGAAAGTTGTTTTTTTTAATTTTGTGGCATTTGTAAAGCTCTTATTCATCAATAAACTAATCACAAGCATTTATTAGGCACTGAAACTATGTGCAAAAATGGACAGAGTTAAGCTCTGCTGATACAAAGTAAAAGGGAAAAGTCCCTGCTCCCATGGAGCTTATGAGCTCATTACACACCTTATATACAACATACAGATTAATACGTATATGTAAAATACATAAAGAGTAGACCAAAGGTTATTCTTTTGTGTCATGGGCTCCTTCAACAGTCTAGTGAAGATAGTGGGCCCCTTCTCAGAATAATGCTTTTAGATATATAAAATACAATCAGATTGGATTGTCTTGACTTGGGTGTGAATTAGATTCAAATAAAATAGAATTCATGGGATTACAAAGGAAGCTAATTAAATTAAAACATAGTTATAAAAATATTTTATAAGAAAAGCTCATTGGCACAAGGTAACCTTAGAGGAAAAAGACACTGGAGGAAGGACAAGAAAAGTCTCTTGGAGAAGATGGCATCTGAGTTAAGACAAGTCTTGCAGGAAGTCAGGGAGTATAAGAGAGGGAAGTGGGGAATGAGAGCATTCCAGATGTGGAGAGAGTTACTGAGGCAGAGAGAGAGGCAATGGAGCATAGTGGGTGACTAAGGCAAGTAGGCCATTGTGATGGATTGCAGAACGCATGGAGGGGAGTTGTGTATAAGGGGACTGGAAAAGTAGGAAAGGGCTCAGTTATAAAGACCTTTAATAACTAAGCAGGACTTTCCGTGGGGAGAACCTGGGGAAATGATTTCTCGGTTTTCTATCTAGCAGGGCAGAATTTTCTGGCAGAGTTAACAGAATCACAGAATAGGACCTCAGGGATGCCTCAAAGGCAAATTCAGTCCAACTGGTCCAACCTAGGAATTCCTTCTGCATTGTTGCAGATGAGAGGACCTCCAGTGTTTTCTTAAAGAACTTCAATGAAGGTTAATGCACTTCCATCTGAGGGAGACCATTTCACCTTAGGGCAGCTCTCATTGCTAAGAAGGTTCCCTCACTCTTCTTTATATCAAGCCTAAATTTGCATCTTTGAAATTTCCAAGCTTTGCTCCTGATTCTTCCCTTGGAAGCCAAGCAGAATAAGAGAGTAAGTCTAATTCTTTCTCTTCAGTTTTTCAAATACTTGAAGACAGCTATCACATCCCCTTGAAAGACACATCTTTTCCAGGTTAAATATTCTCATATCCATCAAAGTAGTTCTCATGTGTCCTGGACTCAAGGTTCTAGTCATCTCTTCTCCAAGCTTAACACCCCAGTTCCTTTAAGGCATCCTCATGTGGTATATGTTCTGGGCTTGGCCCCACTCAGGACAACCCTCTGGTAGTTCATGTTCGGTACTGAAGCAAAATGAGATCTTCATAAGTCATTCAATTAAAAAAAGAGAGAGGTTTACTTAGCATGAGATGGACAGTCATCAAGGATATGCTCTGAGGATGCCTCAAGTTAATTTGGCTAAATGAAGGTTCTCTGCCACTGAGTCACCCATCACAGTTTACCAGCCAACCATCAGAAAGGCTGGGAGCCTGGAACTCTTTGTGACTGTCTTGTATGAAGACAACCAGGAAATGAGCTTAACTGTCTGAATCTTGAGCTGCCAAGCCAACCAAGTCTAGAGGATGGTCTTTTAAGGAAAAATGAGCCTTGTTTGCATAAGGGTGGGGAGTAGGATATTGCTCCTGATACCATAGCATGGGTGGACTCAAGGCCTTTTAACATCCTGATTGCTCTCCTCTGAACAACCTCCACCTTATCAAAGCCCTTCCTAAAATGTCCCAATCTAAACACAATAATCCAGATATCATCTCACCAGAGCAGAGTGCAGCAGGACTAAGGCCTTCTTATTCCTGGATGCCACGATCCTCTTAGCACAGACTAAGAAGGCATTAGTGTTCCTGGCTGCCACATCACACTGTGGACTCATGCTGAATTTGCAGGACGATAAAACCCCCAGATTGTTTTCAGACTAAATGGTACCTTGGCCATGTCTCATAACTGTGAAGTTTATTTTTTTAAACTATTAAATTCCATTGATTCAGGCCCACTTCATAAGTCAAGTGCTTTTTGCATCCTGATTTTGTCATCTAATGCATTAGTTATCCCTTCTAGAGGGATAACTGAAAAAAAAAGTGTGTGTGTGGGGAATCTGATCAGCATGCCATTCATGCCTTTATCTAAATCACTGATAATATTGTTAAAATAGTACGAGGTCAAGCACAGAGCCTGGGGATAGGCTGAATAATGTTATCTCTGTGGTTACATCTACCAACAAATCTTGTATGATATTAATCATGGGAGACATTTTATGATAGAAAGACTTTATTAAAGGCTATGCTTTGCTCTACTGAGTCATACATTTAAAAATAATCAAATCAATGAACAAGTCTCTATCCTAGGCTCTTTTCTACCTCCCTCCGTAGGTAACCTCATCAGCAAACATGGGCTTAACGATCACATCTATGAAGATTTTATATACATATATATATATATATATATATATGCATATATATGCACACACACATATATATATATATATATATATATAATACATATATATATAGCCTCCACATGGGCTTAATTATCACATCTATATATATATATATATATATATGTGTGTGTGTGTGTGTGTGTGTGTATAGAGACAGATAGATAGATAAATAGATATAGATAGATAGATAGATAGATAGATAGATAGATAGATAGATAGATAGATAGATGTATATATAGCCTCCACCTCTCCCCTGATCGGCAGTCTTGCATCACTTGCATCACTAATTGTCACTCTCAATAACATTGTCTTCTTCACTTTTTTGCAGTGAATAGAGCACTGGGCCTGGAGTCAGGAAGACCCAAGTTCAAATACAGCTCAACTGCTTATTAGCTCTGTGACCCAGTCAAAGTCATTTAACTTCTGTCTGCCTCACAGCAGCAAAATGAGAATAATGACAGCAACACCTACTTTACGAGGTCGTTGTGAGGATAAAATGAGGTAATATTTATAAAGCATTTAGCCCAGTGCCTAGCAAATAGGTAAGTCCTTAATAAATCTTTGTTCCCTTTCCCTTCTGTATTGGGAATTCCAAACTGGATCCAAACTGGATCATCATGTTTTCCCCCCAAAACCCATCTCTCTTCCAGATTTCCCTATTTCTGTCTAAGGCACTACCTATCTCCTGGCAGAGAAGTGATAAACTCAAAGTGGAGAATAAGACATACATTTTTAGACATTGTTCCAGTCTTTTAGGTTGACTTCAGCATTCCTGGACTCCTCAGCCTTCCTCAGACCACACATCCAATCAGTTTCTATCTCCAGGACACCTCTCACCTCTAGTCCCTCCTCTCTGTTCACAGCCACTAGGTTCTCACCACCTCTTGCTTAGATTATCCCAACAACCTCCTAATCGGCCTCTCTACTTGTCTACTTGTACTGGTCTTCCTTCTATTCTCTGCTGTGCATTTAAGGGAAATGCTTCAATGACCCTTTTCTGGGGGAGCAAGGGCAGAGGCAATCCTATCATTAACTCCCTTTCCCCTTCCACTTGCCCCAAACTGAAAAAATAGCAATAAAACCCTTTCAATAAAACATGTATAATCAAGCAAAACAAATTCCCACACTGACAATGTCTAAAAAGGCATTTCTTATTCTGCACCTGGAGTTCATCACCTCTCTGCCAGGAGGTAGATAGTATGCTTCATCTTCAGTAGTCTGGAACTGTGGTTGGCCACGACATTTATCAGAGTTCCTAAGTCTTTCAAGCTTGTCTTTCTTTATAATGTTGTTGTTATTGTATAAATAAGTTGCCAGTTTTTAACAGTGATCTGGAAATCATCTAGGGCTTTGTTGTCCGCATGCAAAGATCACTTTAAATTGGCTTGATGGTTTTTCCCCCCAATGACAAATTTATACTTTTAGATAATTTATACACATTTATACTTTTCTACCTACAGCTATTTTCACCACTGGCTTAGATTTGCTCACTAGTGTCTTACAGGTGCAGCTTGATCAAGCATCAAAGCAAAGCTAACTGGCTTAATGGGAAACAAGTCCTCAAAATGGGGCCTTAGCCTCATTAGCACCACATTCTAACCCAGATGGCCCTAAACATCTTTGCAAGGCATCAACTTCTGTCCTTTAAACTTTCACTTTCCTCCCCACTGGAATATCAAAAGGGGGTGGGAAGGAAGTGAAATTAGGATTCCAAGGAGTGGTGATTTGGCTTTCAAGATGCAGAGCCTTAGCAGAAGAAATCAAAATCATGGGGGTATAGGGTGAGGTGCATATCATCCGTATCATCTTTATCTGCTACAGAACCCAAAGGTACTTCAGGTAAGCTTAGAGGAAGGTAAGTTTACATCTCAATACTCTTTCATCAGTTACAAAAAGTGGTTGTGTTATCCAGCTCCTGTAGCAGAAGTCTGTAGACTATTAAACATAAAAGAATGATTGCAAGGTAGCAACTTGTCCTAGGATCATTTCTATCCCAACTCAATTCTTTATAGGCTCAACGTATTAATACCAAACTTAGTGCTGAAACCTGCACCCAAAAGGGTTAGACAACTGCAGTTGTCTGCAGCCTCACCCTTCTTAGTAACAGGTCACTACCACAAGTGGCATCTATTTCTTTCTAATTTTTTTCCTTTCCTTTTTCTTCCAGTAAATTAATCTCATGATCCACATATATTTTGTTGACATTATAGTCAGTAATAGCAGATAGATAGATCCCTGCCTCCTTTGCACTTCCTCCATAATTCTTTTTTTTTTTTAATCAAGAATTTAGGGGACAAACAATTTGTGGAAAATCTCTTCATATACATCTATGTACACTTTCAGTCTACTCTATATGGTGTATAAAATTATTCTCTTTTAAGTTGTGGGAACTGATCAGGAAGAAAGAATATCTACATGGTATAATAATAGATATGAAAATGCTCTGAAACTTCAGTCAAGTACTCACAGGTTTACTTTTAGAAAGACTGACTAGGGGCAGCTAGGTGGCACAGTGGATAGAGTACCAGCCCTGGACTCAGGAGTACCTGAGCTCAAATCCGGTCTCAGACACATAACACTTGCTAGCTGTGTGATCCTGGGCAAGTCACTTAACCCCATGGCCTAGAGAAAAAAAAGACTAATAGGCTATTGCCAAAAATTTAATGTTTAAGAATATTTTATGCTGTTGAATGTATTTTTGATGATTTTGCAAAATATTGAGAGCTGGGGCACCAAATTAGGTGTTACAATCTAATTTTAAGCAGTAAATAATGTGATCTAACACTTATGTCTTCAAAATTCTCTAGGGCATAGGAAACATTTTGGCTTTTTTATTATTAAAAGTTTTAACTGCATTATTAAGAACTGATGGATTAGCGAACTATGCACATTTTTCCTAGAGAGCAACCAGAAACTCACTAATTATAGCTAGCTGTAAGAAAGGCTGCCCTGATTATATTTTATATTATAGTGATACAGATGCTTATGAATATAATTTTATTCAATTGAAGAAATTGGAACTGCTCTAAAACAGCTGCCTAGCAGAAATCTTTAGGGAACTTGCTTTAATGAATAGGTAAGGATGATTCCTAATTTTCCCAGGTATTGTTTATAATGTAAATGATATGGTCCTTGCAGTTTATTTTCTTAAATAACTTAAAACTTTTCCCCTGAAATCTTGCTTAATTTGCTTAAGAAAAACCCCCTTCCTCTGCTGATAATACAAAAGATAAAAACAGCTGGCTCACCTGTGTCCAAGTCAATGAGGGACAAATGAGCAAGGTTAGATGTAGTAGAAGAATATGCCATGTTGGATCAGAGAAAGAGTCGACCCATTCAATCTACAGAGAACATAAATGTTCTCTAATCACGGTGTGGCATCCTTAACCAACCACCCACCTCAGACCTTGATCTAATTTTGCTCTTATCACTTATTAGCTATTTGTCCTTGAGCAAATCACTAACTTTCTAAGCTTTAATTTTGTCATGTGGAACATGGTCGGGGTAACATCCATCTTGCTTATTTTGCAGGGTTATTGTGAAGATCCTATGAGATGCAACTACAGAAAACTGATTTTTTTTTGTCAATCCTTAAAAAATTAGGGATATATTACTAAACATCTGTAGTTCCTTAAATCCTCATTATCATATATGCTAATGGATAATGCTATCATCTATCTCTCATTCATAAAGATATCTGAGCCCTTCTTAAATTTGTTATTTTCAGCCTGTACCTTATTATGGGAGTGGCTATTATTAGTTTATTACTACTATTTTAAGCTATTAACATTATTATTGCTATTATTACTATTTTAAGCTATTAAAGTTCTTATTATTACTAAATTATATAGTTACTATCATTATTGTATCATGTATTATTGTTATTTCAAGCTACTGAGGTTTAAAACTGCACTAAAACTTCTGGGATATTCTTTAAAATAAACATAATTCTTTCTATTATCCCTTTAATATTTCAAGGGATGTAACCTGGTACTGTTATCCTAGAATTTGGGGAAGAAGTTCATACTTATTTTTTCCATTCCTTTCAGTATTTCATGAACTTTAATTAAACTCCCACCCTGAATAACACTAATTTTATTAGTTTATTCTCACACATAAATCTCTCTGTTCCTTTTGATGATTTCAGGTCCTTCTCTGGGCCCCACTTCCTTTATGTCTAATACTTCAAAGAGTCATGAGAAAAAAATCCCTATATAAATTTGAGCTGGAGGAAAACGTTGTGGTATGGTGGAAAGAGTGCTATTGTCTTACAGTTAGTGGCAAATCTGAAGAACTCACTCTTTAAGCCTGTTTCTTTAGCTGTAAAATAAGGATAAAAATATTTGCATTGCCCGCCTCATTGAGTTATAGTAAATAGAAGTCACTTTGTAAACCTTATGTAAAGCACAAGATACATTTCATCATACTCCTATGAGTTGGTACCAAGAACTTTACACTCACATGGTGCAGACACATCATTCTGCTTTGTTCAAAGACAGGATAAAATGTTCTGCCTTACTTCTGCTATCTCTCTCCTGGAAATGCCTATCACTTACTTCATTGGCTTCTTGGCCCACAGAACACTGGGCCAATGTGATATAATGTAGGATCATTGATGCAGAGCTGGAAGGAGACCTCAGAGGCTATCTGGCCCACTCTCCTCATTTTATAGATTATACAACTGAGGTCCCAAAAGGCTAATGACTCACTCAAGGTCATAAGGTAATAAGTGACACAGTCAGGATTCAAAGCCAATTCTTCTGCCTCCAGCAATGACTCAGATCCTTTCCTTTCTTGGGTCATGCCTGATGGTTCTATCTTTGAACATCCCCATGGTCATGTCTGCAGACCTTCCCACAGATGGAAGCTGGCCTGCTCTGTGAGGCAGTGGTCATTTGTAATAACATGTTACATGTTTTGGGCAATGGTTCCATAATTTCACACTGTGTGAATTCCATGTGAAGACTCCGAGAAGTGCTTTATTTATACTGACTGACTATGTTGTCAATTAAGCAGATAGGACATCCTGTGCTTTTATCATTTTCTGTTAGACAAACTCCTCAGCTCCCCACTAGCTGTTTGACCTTTGGTAAGTCACACCCATTCACAGAAAGAGATTCTTCCTGTATAAGGTGAAGGGGTTGGTTTATATGCTCCCTGAGGTCCCTCCAGCTTCAGCTGTCTCCCTGATACCTTCCTCTGTAAAGAACAAAGCAAAAAAAAAATCATGGAGTGTTTCATCTTTTATGTCCCTGACAGTACCTTTTATACTCCAATGATCTAGAGAGGTCTCACTGATTTTCTAGTTGGCTTCCTGCCTTTGATATTGAAAATTCTCTTATTAATGGCTCTGTGTTTGTTGCAAGGTGCTAAATGAATTCGAATTCTTTTTTTCATTTAACTGCCTGTTAGGCCCCATGGTGCACCTTATGTTCTTGCTCTTCTCATCATCTGGATTAGGTTGCTTTCATTTTCTCTACAAATACTTTCTTCTTTTGCCAGAAATACTTTTCAAGTGCCAGGTCTCTAGCCGATGTGTGGCAATTGCTTTTCTCTGGATTCCAATAAGGTGTTTCCAAATTAACTCCAAGAAAATAATGTTTTGCATGACTTCATGTGCATAATCTATTATCAAATTGCTTGCCTTCTCAAAGAGGAGGGAGGATGAGAAGGAGAGAGGGAAGAGGAAAATTTGGAATGCAAAATTTTAAAAATGAATGTTAAAAAATGTTTTTTACATATAGTTGAGGAAAAAAAATAAAATGAGAAACATCAAAAAAGGAAAGAAGGAAAGGAAGGAAGAAAGAAAAAATAAAAGAAAGAAAGAAAGAAAGAAATGCCATGATTCCAGGATTCTTATGGATTATTTTTGACTTTTTTTTAGCAACAAATGCCACACTTGCTCATAATCTAAAATTAACTAAGTAAATGATGAATTTCTTTGGTTTTTCCTCTTTCCTGCTGAAAGTTGAAATGATCATCTCTCTTGCATACAATTCATCCACAGACACTTCCTTTACCAGTTTCTGTCACAAACAACCCCAGTGCATTTCCTTTGTGGGTTCAAAAATTATTTGTTCTAGGAAGTTTTCAACTTATACAAAAACCTCTTCTCTATAGCTTGCCCAAATTAGGAAATTTGCCAGTCTTGGTCAAGTGTTTAATTAAATCCCTATTGTTGCCCCCTGGCTTAATTTTGCAGTTTTTCTAATATTGCTCCATCCTGGATCAATGTAATTATTCTGCCCAGATCCATAGTATAAGCCTATTACCATTTTATTATTTAAGTATAACATTTCTACTAGGAGAATCATATCAGTTGAATCTGCAAGTATTTACAATTTCATGAGAGCCTGGGAAATTACTTGGCTGTCTGCATTTTAAAAATCTGTACTGATATATTTTGGGCTTTATATCACCTTCATTTCTCCCAGCTCCCACTAGCCTTGGCACTATTCCCATTTACTTCACCAACTTCTAATGTAGCCCTCCAACTCATCCACATTCATCAGTTGTCTTCAACCTTCTGAGTTTTAAAACTGCTCTACCGTCTTTTTCCTTCTCAGAGATCTTGAGGTTTGATAGCTTTCTTCCTATACTGAGTCCATCTACTCAAGAAAGTCCAATTCCAAAACGAAGCTAAGCTTCAAGCTGTACACACACTGAGATGGAAACTCTTGGTCTTATTTCCTGTATGAAATATTTAGAAGTTGTGGATTAAATCTCATGCCCTGAAACCTAAAGTTGTCCTCTGAGACCCCACTACTACACTCTTCCACATTACTGGTAACCAGAGGTACCAGTATATGACTGATTCTTCCTATAATCCTGGAATTTTGCCAATCTTGGTGAGTTTAGTAAAATCTCTTATTACCACATGCCCTAATTTTGTAGTTTTCCTAATCTCATTCAATTCTGGATTAATCTGATTATCTAAGCTTATTATAAGAGATTATTTTGAGAAGTCTACAACATTTGTACCCTACAGGCAAGTCACTATGCAATTTCATGGTTATCACAAGCCCATCCTGTATGCATTTACTATAGTCATTCCATCTCCCAACACCAACCTGCTCATGTTGATCTGTGATGTCCTTTCCTTTCCCTCAGAAGAAAATCCATAGTACAAGGGACTACTCTCAATGGTTTCTAAAAAAAACCAATGGTGCTAAGATGTAGAAAGGAGCTTTTGGCAAAAGGACATCCATTCCAATTAAAATTGCTTAGAAAATTGGAATTTATGAAGTGTTTTTTATGTCATGAAGGCATAGGAAAATTCTAGTCATGAGTGTTAAAACACATTAATACACTTCATAAGTTTCTAACTTAACAATAGTTGAGAACATAAAGCACTTCAAAGCTTATAAAACACTTTACAGACATGATGTCATTTAATCCTCACAATAGCTTTGTAAAGTAGGCAATTAGTTATTGATATATTAATCCCGTTTGCAAATAAGGAAATAGGCTCAAACTGGTTTAGTTACTTGCCCATAATTACATACAGGAAGCATCAGAGGCAGAATTTGAACTTAAGTCTCTTAAAGCCAGGTCATTCCTATTTTTGGTACTTAAAAACATTTTTAAAAGCTAGAAGCATAACATTTAAATTTTTTAAAAGGAATTTGATTTTCCTTACCTTATGCATGAATAGTACTTTTGATTGCTTTAAATGATTACTATAAAATATTTTAACGTTCTTAATTTATTTTTTTTTTAGGCAATTGGGGTTAAGTGACTTGCCCAGGGTCACACAGCTAGTAAGTGTCAAGTGTTTGGTCTGAGGCCGAATTTGAACTCAGGTCCTCCTGACTTCAGGTCTGGTGCTCCATCCACTGCACCACCTAGCTGCCCCTAATGTTCTTAATTTTCAATGAGAGCAAAAAAATCCTCATTTGATCTTCCCCCACCAGCTACTGTTCTCTATCTCTCCTCCCTTTCATGGTTAAACTCCTTGAGAAGGCCATCTACAATCAGTGACTTGACTTCCTTTCCTGTTACTCCCTTCTGAACTCTTTGCAGTATGGTTTCCAACCTCATCCTTCAACTGAAACTGCTCTCTCCAAAGTTAGTAATGATCTCTTAACTGCATTTTCTCAGTCCTTATCTCTGCAGCTTCTGACAATACTGATCACCCTCTTCTCCTGAATACTCTCTTCTCTCTAGACGTTGGTGACACTGGTCTCTCTTGGTTCTCTTCCTACTTGTAGGACCACTCACTCCTCTTTCTCTTGCTGGATCTTTATCCACATCAAGACTACTAACAGAAGGGGTCTCACAAGGCTCTGTCCTGGACCCTCTCCTCCAGTTGGTAGATATTACTTGGTTATCTCATCAGCCCCCATGATTTTAATAACCATCTCCATGCAGATGATTCATCTACTTGTCTAACTCTAACCACTTTCCTGACCTCCATCTACTCTTGTATCTACAACTGTCTTTTAGACATCTCAAAATTAATCTCCTGCAGCCATCTTAAACTCAACATGTCCAAAACTGTACTTATTATCTTTACTCCCAAACCTTCCCCTCTTCCAACTTCCCTATTACTATCAAGGATACCACCATCCTCCCAATTATCCACACTTCCAACCTGAGTGTCATCCTCAAGCCCTCACTCTCGACCCTCTTAGACAATCAAATGCTGTCATTTCTTCCTTGATAACATCTCTCCTATCTGCCCCCTTCTCTCTTCTGACAATACTACCATCTTAGTGCACACCCCCATCATCTCACACCTAGACTACCTGGACTATATAGAAAGATATAATTAACTGCAAAAAACCTTCTTTGTTCTCTTTGCCTTTCTCTCCCTACTCCAATCCTATCTACACTCATCTGTCAAGTCATTCCTCCTAAAATGCAGATCTGATTGTATTTTACCCTATTCAATCAACCCTCTGTGGCTCCCCATTACCTCCACACAAAATCTTGTTTGCCATTCAAAAGCCCTTTATAGCCTGGCCTCTTCCTGCCTTTCCAGGCTTCTTACACTTCATTCCTTCCACATACTCTGTGGTCCAGTGAAACTGGCCTTTTTGGCGTTCCTCAAACACAATACCCCATTTCCTGGTTCTGAGTGTTTTCACTGGCTATTCCCCTTACTTCACAGCCCCTCTCCTTCCCCATGCTGGGAACTCTCTCCCTCCTCATCTCCTGACTTCCCTGGCTTCCTCCCAGTCTCAGCTAGAAGTCTTTCCCAGTTCTTTATCTTAGTACTACCCCTCGGAGACTCTTGAAAATTTATCCTGTATACAATCTTGTTTGTACATAGTTTTTTTGCATGTGGTCTCCCCCATTAGACTGTGAGTTCCCTGAGATCAGGGATTGGTTTTTGCCATTCTTTGTATCTTCAGTGTTTATACAGCACAGTGCCTGGCACAGAGTAGGCACTTAATAAATGCTAGATGACTGAATTTTTTTTTATTTTAAAAGGCAGCTGTTTTTTAGGATGCCACATTTAATGATTATGTAAACACTGTTTAAGCCTTCATTATTTTGGTAGTCTTTTTTTTTTTTTGGTGAGGCAATTGGGGTTAAGTAACTTGTCCAGGGTCACACAGCTAGTGAGTATAGTGTATCTGAGGCCGAATTTGAACACAAGTCCTCCTGACTCCAGGGCCGATGCTCTATCCACTGCGCCACCTAGCTACCCCAAGCCTTCATTATTTCAAAGAAATGTCTTAAAATGTACTTAGTTAAATATTTAAAGTTTTGTGATCTTAGGTGTAGGGATACTTCCTCCACTCTTGCAAATCACAAACTTACTATGCTTTAGTGGACAAGTCTTTGTAAGTTGCATCCTCAAAAAAAAAAAGCATAATTTAGTGACCAGCCTTCTGATAATGAGCTTCTCTGCCCTTAGACAGGCTAATCCTCACTTTACAGATTGACAGTCTATCCACAGTACCCTAATTAAAGCCTTTCCAGCTTGGTACCTTGAAAGCCTTTCTGAGAAAGCAAGTTGAGCTACTAAAAAGAGGCCTCCAGATAGGACTTTCAAATCTGATTATATTACTGTGGGACCCAAACGATATACTTGGAACATAGGTTTAAATGTCGATGAAATTGTCTAACCTCCTTGTTTTACAGATAAGGCAATTAAGGTCCAGAGAGGTTGACAGGTCTCTATGCATGATATATCCGGACTAATCCTGCCAGTTATTTTTAAAAAGCACAATGAACTCATTACCACATAACAGACACTTGCCTAATCCAGTCATTTATCCCCCTCCAATAATTTTAAAACATAATTATATAAAATATATTTAATATAAAATAAAAATATAATTAAATATTAAAATGTCATTAAATGTGCAATTGAATATATAAAACATAATTAAACACATAAATACATTTCATGTGAAATAAAATATATAATTAGGTATATAAAATATAAATATATAAATATATAATTAACTTTTCTTTCAGGAAGGACAGAAAGTATTTCAAATCCATAACTGTGGTTGCTGTTTCTTCAAAGCCCAATTTTCTGCTGGTGGGAAACGCAGGATCATAGGAGCAATCAAAACAATGAACCATATCTAGATCTGGAAAGAACCTCAGACGCCATCTAGTACAACCCCCTCATCTTTACAAATGAGGAAACTGAGGTTGGGCGATTTGCCCGAGGTCACCAAGGGGGTTAGCACTGCAGGTGGAACTTGACCCCGAATCTTCCGACTTCGGAGTCAGTGCGCTTTTTTCTACCATACGAAATGCACTTGGAAAACACTAAGAGAGACATTCACACACGCGTGGGGGCCGGAGGAGTCGCGGGTTGGGGTAAGCTGCATGCAGCCAGCCCGCGGCTCAGCTCGGCGCCGTGCGTAATTGTCCGTGCCAAACCAGGGCGCAGGGTCGGGATCCCGGAGTTAGAACGGGTGGGGAGGGGAGAGAAAGCATCACAGCAGGGGCTTCGGAGCAGAGGAAGCACCCGCGGCGGGATACTCCCCGCTGCGAAGCGCCCATCCGTCTCCTACCCTGTCTCTCCAGCCGACGCGGCTCTGCGGCGCCGCCCCGGCCGTCCCGGCCGTCCCGGGGACAGGCGGAGCTGTTAGGGTTTGAACCGCGCCGCCGCCGCCGCCGCCGCTCCCCGGGCTCCAAACGGCCGGGCGGGTGCGAGAGAGGGAAGGATGGATGGGCAGCCCGGGACCGCTGCTTCCCCACCCCAGGATCCCCGGGGCGGCGCAGGGCGCTCTCCACCTACCCGGTCCTACACTATCCCAGAGACCTGCGGCGGCGGCGGCGGCGGCGGCGGCGGCGGCAGAAGCGCGGTCCTTCTGCCGAGGAGGATCCTGCCCCTTCTCCGTGCCCCGAAATGGCTGCGGAACAAAGGGAATCAGGGCTCCCCGCTAGGGCCCGTCCGATTGGACGGGGGGCGGGGCCGGGCCGCGGGAACGTTCGGCGGGCGGTCTCCGTGGCAACGGGAGCCCGGGCTGGGAAAGTGGTTCAGGGACCGCTGTCTTGGGAGGGCGGGAGAGGAGGAAAAGGTGGGCGATGCTTGCTGTTCTCCTGAAAGTAGCGCCTCCCCAAACCTCCCGTTCCCACCCCCACACGTTTTCCCTCGGGTGCAGTGCGTTTGATGCTCACAACTCAGAGAGATGGGATTGCAAAAATCCCAGCCAACAAACTGCGCTGAACATAAAGCCACAGACAATGACACAGATGTGTCATGGTGGCAGGGAGGTGTTTTCGAAGGGCGCTTTATGAGAGCTAGAGAGGAAGGGGTTTAACGAATGGACTGAAAACAAATGGCCCCAACTTGCAGAAAGAGAAAAAAAAATCCTACTCTGGATCATAATTTCCTCCTCTGTAAAATAAGTGTGCTAGACTAGGATAATAAATTGTAGTTGGATAATAAATTTAGAGCAAGAAAGTGTTGGGTGTGCCCTGCCACGCCACTTTCTCTTCCCCCTCCAGAGTTCTATGACTCCTCTTCAGTCTTTAGATTGCTACCAGCTCTCTACCTCCTGTTCGAAGGCTCTGAGGCTCTGCTTGTGCTATTACAGGTATCGCTGTTCTTCCTGCTGTCTGGGCCATCTTCCTTGTGGCCAAACACCTCCCACTGCTATTTCCAGAGTGGTAACCTAGAGAGGGCTACTGGGGGGGGGAGGGGTGCTAAGTCATCTAGTTCCACCTCTTCATTTTATAGATGAGACCCAGAGAAGTTAATTGACTTGCCTAAGGTCACATACCTCTGAGGATTTGAGCCTAAGACCTATAGACACCAAATTCAGCTGTAGTTCCACTGTAGCATGAAGTCTATCTAAAGTCTCTTTTAGTTCTTTATTTATGATCCTTTGAAACTAAGATAGCATTTCAAAAAATCAAAGCAAAACAAAACAAAAAACCTCCTATACACTCTAACATTCAGAAAAGTCCCCAAAGGTGGAAAGCTTCTTTGTCTCATGGCTGTGTTCTATGTGGGCAAAGACAGGAGGCCTACCTCAAAAAATAAATGTAAATATATTTACTAGTCTTTAATCATGTTGGCCCTGATGGTCTCATTTTAAAAGAACTGTGACACTTTGTGTCTTATGTCTGACAGGGAGCTGAACTAATCCTTTCTAAGACTGAATGTGGGGTGGAAAAGCACTTCTCTCTCCCCCAGCAGCCTGACCTCTGTTCCCAAAGGGCTATGGGTAGAACATGTTAAGAGAGGGCCCTGAAGGATCTGTTCTCTCTGAGAACTCCTGGGTCTAAAGAACAGCCCTCCCCACCTCGAGCCTTGTCCATGTCTCCAGAAGGCAAGGGACCCTGAAGTACTCTCTCTCCCTGAGTGGAACAATATCAGAAGAATTCACTCCCCTCCTCAAACAAGGCAAGGTCCCTGAAGTATTCCCTTTCAATAGGAAAAAGATGGCATCCCTATTTACTGCTTATCTTTGGGCTACCTGGAAACTGCATTACACTAATGACTACCTCGTCTGGAGGAACAACCACATACCCCATTCCCTAGCATCTAGAATGACCCATTCGGGACCTAGAGTTTTCCTTTTCTTCCTTCTGCTCTCTTGGACAGGAAGTACTGTACTGAGGGGAGGAAGTCTCCCTTTCCTCAGTTCAAGATGTCAGCACCTGCTGTAAGGTCCCCAGTAGCCCTCCCTAGGTTACCACTCTGGATATAGCCATGAGGAAGATGGCCCAGACAGCAGGAAGAGCAGTGATAGCAGTAACAGTATAACAGAGCCTCAGAACCTTGGCACAGGAGGTAGAGAGCTGGTAGCAATTAAAAGACTGAAAGGACCTGGAGGGAAGCAAAGGAACCACAGGACTCTCAAGGGGGAAGAGTTTTGGCACGGTAGGGCATGCCTAGCCCAAGGACCTAAGGAGAAGCTGGAACTAACTTAAGAGCAATGAGAACATAACCACAGCAAGATGCAGACCTTTTATCTCCATTGATTCCTAATCCTTTCCCTACTTGGGGAAGAGGGCAATTTTAGGTTGGTGGTATGAACCTAGACCCAGTAGATCTTGGGAAAATTGGGATTAACTGTAGGCAAGCATCTTTTGGTTGTTGAGGGCCTGGAGATGGGCTAAGTTTTGATGTTTCCTTGGGAGACTCTGGGTGGGGACATGAACCATGGAAAGTAAAAGAAGTAGAATTCTCACAAGCTTGAATTTACGTTTGAGTTCAAAGCTAAGAGTTCTGAGCCACAGGTTACCCTATGGTAATACAGTTGAAGCTCATTCTATGAAACTCTAAGAAATCTGGGAGAAAAAGTGATGATGAAATGTCTTCCTACTTCCCCTCAACAAAATAGCAAAACTACTTTGATATTCTATTTGAAAAAGAATCAGATTATAGAACTAGGAGTGGACGGTCTCAGGATAACCTCATGGGCATGTACTATACAGTTGTTTTGCATGTAAGATAACAAAAATTAGAGAAGAGCAACAGAAATAAATACAACATTAGCAAGAACCAAATAGTAAGTAAAGTATTTGGAGATAGTTGGTAAATTCTATGGCCTTTTCTCAAACCTTATCCTTCTAGTTCTGTCTTTAGCTTTTAATATTGTTGGCCATCCCTTTCACCTGTATACAGTCTCTTCCATTAGCTTTTATGATACTGCTCTCTTACCTCTCTGTGGAGGAATACAGGTTGGTAGTTAGCAACGACAGGAACTAAAGCAGACTGCCTATCCCTGAGTCAGATGGAGGCTTCACAAGGATGTGGATCCTTCTCATTGAAGAAAGCATGTTCCTCACTGGAGGAAGACTACTTATTCATAGTTTGGGGGCATTCTGCCCGACTTTTGTTCAGCAACCTGTAACTAGATGTGGCAGCTATGACTAAAGAGCTTTCCACCTCATTCTCAGCAGGGAGAGGTTTTCTAGTCATTGTAGCTTAGCAGAGGGGAGCCGATATAATCAGCAGATATCCCTGAAAGGTTGAAGCCTCAAAGCTGAGAGAGAGAGAGAGAGAGAGAGAGAGAGAGAGGGTTGGAAGTACCAGTAGCAATGCAATGACCATCAGGCAGTAGCCAAGATGATGCCCACTGGGCATCAGTGATTATATAATACCCAACAGGGTCCTAGCAAAGAGAACTACTCTAGTGGGGAGCTGGTCAGTAGTAGGAGAAATATCCTAACTTCCCTGTTTCCTTGTAATTTAGGCTAGTTTTTCTTTTAAAGGTGTTAAAACTATCTTGGCTTAGGGACCTAAAATCTCAGGCTATGGACAGCACTTTCTAGTTGCCTGAGTACAAAAGAACCATGAGGATCTCCATATGTGCTCTGGTGCATGACTAACTGGGTCATGGTCAATTCAAAAGCAAAGGAATCAGACGAATCAACCTGTGCTATTCTCAAAGCATATATCAATATATATCCTTACCATAGGAATATCCTTCTCCTGCTATGACTAATAAATCTTTTGTTAATTGTTGAATGAAGTCAGTGTCTCATGTTGTGCTAATATTAAACGTTTTAAACTCAATATGCCCCAAACTGAACTCATTATCTTTCCTTCTCCTCTTCCTAACGTATCTATTATTATCAAAGGTACCACTATGCTCCTGGTCACCTGGGCTTACAACCCAGGTGTCATCCTTAACTACTCACTCTCATCTCCTGTAGTTAATGAGTTGACAAGTCTATTTGATTCTACCTTCATAGCATCTCTCCTATACATACCCTTCTCTTCTCTGACACTGCCATCACTCTGGTGCAGGGCCTCACCATCTCACACCCTTAAACTTTTGCTCTAGCCTACTGGTTGGTCTCCTTTTTTCAAGTCCCTCCCCTCTCTAGTCCATCTTCTACTCAGTTGCCAAATTGATCTTCCCACTAGTTGTTGGTGTTTTCTCTCACCTCAAATTTATCTTGTTTATATCTTATAAACATATCTTTTTATATTTTGTAAATTTATCTGTTTATATTTTACAACTCCAAGTGGATTTTATACTCTTTGAAAGCAGGGATTGTTTTGTGTTTTTTGTCTTTGTATTATCTTCAGCACCTAATGCAGTAATAGATATTTATTGAATTGAAATGGGTAGGAACTGCTTTTTAAGGAAGGGCAGGTAGGTGGTATAGTGGATAGAGTGCTGGGCCTGTAGACAGGAGTTCAAATGTGAACCAACACTTAAAATGTGTGACCTTGGGCAAGTCACTTAACACTGTTTGCCTCAGTTTCCTCATCCATAAAATGAGCTGGAGAAAGAAATGGCGAACCACTCCAGTATCTTTGCCAAGAAAACCCCAAAAAGAGTTATAAAGAGTTGGACATAACTGAACAACAAGATTTTTAAGGGAAGAGAATATTATTTAGTGTCACATAAAAGTTACTGGCTGAACTTTTTAAAAAGGAAAAAAAATACCCTGATAGTGAAAGATTATGAAGCTGAATCCAGACAAATTAATGTCTCATTATTTGAGAAACATGGAAATTAAGTAATCCACAAAGAAAGCATTTGAGTAATTAGCAAGATTACCAAGAAAAATTGTCTTTTCCTTTGAATCTATTATGTTAAACTACAAATAGAAGCTCTAAGAACCACCATAGCCCCAAAATTAGCCATAATTTGTAAGACGGAAATAATTTTTAGCAGGGCATTTTATTCTCGTTATTTTTTGCTCTGTTTGCAACTAGTTGACCAATCAAGTTTTCTTCTTTTGCCCAAATACAAAACACACCATACACTGAACAACATCCCAAAGATTACTGATACAAAACCAATTTATTTTATTAATAAAGCATAAAAACTATTTTGCTTTTACTTATGATTTTGAACTTGATACATTGTATTACAAACAATGTGAATAAGCCTTGCTCTTCACTCCAAGACCTAATAATAATTATCTCCTAGAGCTACACTTTAAAAAAATAGCTTTATGCATAAATATCAAGAGCTAACATCATTTGTTTTCATGTTCCTGTTAAATGTCCTTGATGCAGAAACATAGTCAAAATAAAGCCCATCTGTGAGAAAAACAACATTCTAGGAACTGGGGAAAAAAATAAGCCTTCTCCCAGGTTTAAGGATGAACAAATCATGGCTCAGTTAATTTTTACTACAAATCATATAAAGGATAGAAGAAATACATAAGAAAATTGGTTGAAATGGGCATTGAATAAATATAATACATGTAAAAATGTTAAATTTGTGAATTTAATAAATATCCTAGAAAGAAATCCTTAGATACATTATCTTAAAAACTCTGTAGAAGCAAACAGGAATGTAATAAAAGTAGTCAGAAGGACTTCTGAGGCAATCTTTTAGGGATAGGCAATCTTCCAAAATGTAATGCCTTCTATGAATCACTTTCTTCCTTTTATCCTCCTGAAGAGAGGATAAGAAATCTCACCTGCTGCATTAACACTAGATAACATTAAAGAATTGGTTCAACACTGAAAACTCTCAAGACACTGACATTCGGAAAAATGACTCAGTGAAAAAAGTACTTTCAGCAAAGAATTTAATCCAAAATTTGAAATAGTTTATTTTATGCTATCTACCTCCAGAGAGAGAATAGATGTGCAAATTGAAGTATAATTTTTTCTCTTTATTTTTCTTGCTTTTTTTTTTAACATGGCTAATATGGAAATATGTTTTACATGATTTCATATGTATAATTGATATCATATTGCTTGTCTTCTCAATGTGGGGACAGGAAGGATGGAGAGAATTTTGAACTAAATTTTTTTTAATGTTACAAATACATAAATAATAAAGGAAAAAGAAAGCAAAAAATAGATTATTTTCTTCAGTATTCAGAAAATTTGAAGTTCTGTACAAGTGAGGCTCACTTAAAGTTTTGCATGTGAAAAATCTAGATTTCCCCAAAGAAGATAAACTAGGGTGTGATTAATTACTCCTTGAAAGGATTAAATGCAAGTAAGTTCCTTTAAATATCTAGCTCCTTAGCATATTTAAAATTATTCAAATTACAAAAAAACCCTCACATTTTCAGAAAAACATTTTTTTTTGCATAAAGCAAAATACATTATAATGTCCTATCACTTTAAACTAGAATATGAAGTACCATGGTTCTTGTTTAAAATCTTCCCTTACACACACAGAGGCACACATAATTTTTCTGTGTGTTTATTATGTTTTAAAATGCTTGTACCTTATTCATCCTAGATTAAATATGACATGATTTAATAACTTGGAGATAATGAGATGTCATCCTGGAGATTCATTTCAGCAGGAAAAGAGGGCAAAAAGAAAAAAAGATTAATTGCTGAATTATTCAACTAAATATGTAAGGACTATGGAAAAACAGACATTTTCTTGGCAATAGCTAAAGGTAAAATAGATTCAACAGAATTTTAAAACTAAGCAAGAAGAGGCAGTGTGGTGTGATAGAAGATCCCTGGTTTTGGAGTATGAAGACCCTTGGTTCACTTCCTACCTCTCCGTGGTCTTGATCAAGTCCCTAAATCTCTCTGGGTCTCAGTTTCCTCATTGTAAAATAAGCATGTAGGACTACATGACCTCTGAGGTCCCTTGGAGATCTATGATTCTAGCACAAAAGTATAACAGTCATGATAGTTATAAAAAAAAAAAGAAACATAATGAATGTTTTCATTTGTGTAAAAAAAATGAGTTCTCAGTTTAGGAACCTCAGTATAAAACTAAGAAAATGACCTTTTAGTATATCTTACTGATAGTGGTTGAATTCCTACATTTGAGAAGGAAAAAAATTTCAAGTTAGATACATTTTGAGTCAACAAGGTAACAAGTAGGGAGTATGATTTTTAAAATTGCCAAATTTAAGGACAATTCAGCTTAATTATGGCAATCTCCCAAAAGTCAGCCTTAAAATGAAGACAGCTCATGTGGAATTACAAGCTAGGGCTTAAAATAAACTGCAAAAAAATGTTGTAGGTTTGGTGTGTCATGAAATCTTGTACAAAATTAGTTTACAATAGATTCGAGAAGTGTTCACAGAACAGAGGATTTCTCTGCAGAAAATGTTCATGACTTTAAGGTGCTATGGCAAGATGCACAGCACAAGAAACATGAATATATATATTTTTTAATGACAACCCTGGAGGCTAAAATCAAATAAAGAAGATGAGTAGGAGGCAGGTAGCAGGCATGGCAGAGGGAGAATGGAAGTCACAAGCAGCAATCTGGAGTTCCAGGTCTGACTCTCCCTCTAACTTTCTGTATGACCTTGGTTAACAAGGCATTTAATCTCTCTGGGTAGCAGTTTCCTCATCTATAAAAGAAGAGAATTGGATTAGATAGTTTCTAAGCTTCCTTTCAACTTTAACATTCTATAATTAGGAGGAAAAAAAGTCTCTTCTTTCTGTTCCATTGGAAGACTCTGGAGTCATTTTGCTTAAACTACACTATGAATGGCCCCCGAACCAATATGGCCCCTTTTGTTGGAGATAGTTATATAGCAATTTAAAGAGACAGAAGGGTTTCTTATGAATTTTTCACTCCTTAGAGCCTAGGTTTGAACTTATCTTGGAATATTAACTTAAGATTTTCCCCTCTAACCCAAATTCTATTTCTCAGCTATCACTTTTTGGATTCTGTTTTAAGTGTCCACTGGTGTCCTTATTTCATTGGTCCGTGGACTGGCAGTAGGATAAAGGGCAAGCTGTAAGTCTGCTTGTATTATGCTATCCTAAGCTTGCCTGTCAAGAGAGATCTAAACAATACAAAAAGGTCCTTCTTTAGGAGGGAAGAGGCAAGAGTGATAATTTGGTCTTGCTTTATAAAGAGTGTCTCAACTTCTTGGTGTAGTTTTAAGTCTTTTTTAAAATTTTTAAAATTTTTTATTTTAATAAATGGTTTTTTAAAAAATATTTTATTTATTTCCCAATTATATGTAAAAATTTTAAAACTTTTTAAAATGTAGAGTTCCAAATTCTCTTCCTCCCTCCCCTCCCCCACCTCTTGAGAAGGCAAGCAATATATTGATTATACATGTGAAGTCATACAAAATATATTTCCATATTAGCCATGTTGCAAAAGAAAACACATGCAAAAAAAACCCCAAGAAAAATTAAAAAAAACTTTAAATGTATTTTTCATTCTGCATTCAGAGTTCATCAGTTCTCCCTCCGGAGTGAGACAGCATTTTTCATCATGGGCCTTTGGAATTGGCTTGGATCATTGTCTTGAACAGAGCATCTAAGTCTTTCACTGTTGATTTTTGTTACAATATTGCTGTTACTATGTACAATGCCCATTTCACTTTGCATCAGTTTATATATATCCTCCCAGGTTTTTTTTTATCTGTCTATCTATCTATCTATCTATCTATCTATCTATCTATCTATCTATCTATCTGTCTATCTATTCTATATGTCTTAAATACCAATAAGTTAACATTTACTGGTCCGTTTATAAATATCACTAATACTGACAAAGGTCTCATGAGTTATAAATATCATCTTTCCATGCAGGAATGTAAACAGTTCAATCTTAATAAGTCTCTTATGATTTCTCTTTCCTGTTTACCTCTTCATCTTCCACTTGAATCTTGTATTTGAAAGTTAGATTTTCTATTCAGCTCTGGTCTTTTCATCAAGAATGCTAGAAAGTCCTCTATTTCACTGAATGACCATTTTTTCCCCTGAAGGATTATACTCAGTTTTGCTGGGGAGGTGATTCTTGGTTGTAATCCTAACTCCTTTGCCCTCTGGAATATTATATTCCATGCCCTGTGGTCCTTTAATGTAGAAGCTGCTAAATCTTGTGCTGTCCTGATTGTATTTCCACAGTACTTGAATTGTTTCTTCCTGGCAGCTTGTAATATTTTCTCCTTCACCTGGGAACTCTGGAATTTGGCTACAACATTCCTAGGAGTTTTCCTTTGGGGATCTCTTTCAGGAGGAGATCTGTGGATTCTTTCAATTTCTATTTTGCCCTCTGGTTCTACTATATCAGGGCAGTTTTCCTTGATAATTTCTTGAAAGATGATGTCTAGGCTCTTTTTTTGATCATGGCTTTCAGATAGTCCAATAATTTTTAAATTCTCTCTCTGGATCTATTTTCCAGGTCAGTTGTTTTTCCAATGAGATATTTCACATTGTTTCTATTTTTCATTCTTTTGGATTTGTTTTACAGTGTCTTGATTTCTCATAAAGTCACTAGCTTCCAATTGCTCTATTCTAATTTTTAAGGAAGTATTTTCTTCAGTAATCTTTTGGACTTCCTTTTCCATTTGGCCAATTTTGCTTTTTAGGGCATTCTTCTCCTCATTGGCTTTTTGGACCTCTTTTGCCATTTGGGTTAGGCTATTTTTTAAGGTGTTATTTTCTTCAGTATTTTTTTGGGTCTCCTTTAGCAAGCTGTTGACTTGTTTTTCATGATTTTCTTGCATCACTCTCATTTCTCTTCCCAGTTTTTCCTCTACTTCTCTTACTTGCTTCTCAAAATCCCTTTTGAGTTCTTCCAAGGCCTGGGACTGATTCATATTTTTCTTGGAGGCTTTGGATGTAGGAGCTTTGACTTTGTTGTCTTCTTCTGGTTGTATGTTTTGATCTTCTTTGTCACCAAAGTAAGTTAATATAGTCTGACTCTTTTTGTGCTGCTTGTTCATGATCCTGGCCAATTACTTGAGTTTTAAACTCTTTGTTAAGGTAACAGTCTGCTTCCAATGTGGAGAATGTACTGTCCCAAGCTTCAGGGGTTTGTATAGCTGTTTTCAGAGATACTTGTAGGGACCTGTAAATAGGGGTATATGATAAGGGGTGAGGTGTTTACTCCTTTCCTGGCCTGTGCTCCGGTGTGTTAGTGATCAGAAGTACTCCTTTCTGTCCTCTAACTGTGAGGAGGGTTTCCACTCCACAGCCACTACAAGCTCCACTATGCCAGTGCTCCTCCTCACCCCAGGACCACCGCCCAGAACTGTGACCCAGATCCAAGCACAGACAAAGCAAGAGATTCCTGCCTCAGCACTGGCAAAGAGATCCCTGCAATCTCCCTCTGATCAGCCACTGGATTCCCCCTCAGTCGGTGGGCTGGAAGCTCAGGAGGCAGTTGCTGCCCCTGGGCCACTCTGTCGGGGAACTGGATCTGAGACCCCGCTCTCCTCTCTCAGCACCAAAGAAACAAACTTTACCCACTGACCTTGTAAGTTGTCTTTGGCATTCGTGGATTGAGGAGTCTGGAAACCACCACAGCTGCCCATGATTCAGTCCTCTGAGGCCTGCTCCAGGTTCACGGTGGCCTGCCCGCCCATGCCGCACTGCATTCCTCTTCCAGCCCAGCACAATATACCTTTTCGATCAATCATCCAGGTTGTCTTGGGCTGGAAATTTGTTTCACTCTGTCTTTTTGTGGGTTCTGCTGCTTTTGAATTTATTTAGGGCCATTTTTTATAGGTATTTGGAGGGGTTTGGGGGAGAGCTCAAGCAAGTCACTGCTTTCACTCTGCCATCTTGGCTCTGCCCCCCTAGTTTTAAGTCTTGATAGCTTTAGGATCAGACTAAGGTCTCTTCCAGCTCTAAATCTATGATCCTGTGATCTGCTCCAGTATCAGTTAACAGACTTGAAATACTGTGATGGTTTCCACTTCTCTCACTTAGGTTGTTGCTACAGGGAAAGGGGTCATACTATCTATTTCGGGGAAAACTCCAGGATGCCACTAGACAGGTGCTTCCACCGCCATAAAAATTACCCAAAGTATAAGGCCCTCTATACGAAGCAACTACTTCTTCTCTGGCCTACTTCAGTTTTGGACATATTGAGTTTAAGACATCTATGGGACATCCAGTTTGAGATGTCTGAAAGTAATTGGGGACGTGGGGAGGTCAGCAGAGAGGGCTGGGTTAGACAAGCAGATTTGACAGTTATATACATGCAGATGTTAACTGAAACCATGAGAGCTGATGAAATTACCAAGTTTAATAACGTAGAGGGAGAAGAGAAGAGGGCCTAAGAAAGAGTCCTATGGGCCACCCATGTTAGTAGATGTGACCTGGATGAAGGTCTAGCAAAGGAGACAGAGAAGAAATGATAGATGGAGAACCAGGAGAGAGAAATGTTAAGAGAACCTAGAGGGAAGAGTGTGATTAACAGTGTCAAAGGATGGAGAAGGATGAGAACTGAGAAAAAGCCATTCAATTTCACAATTAAGAGATCATTAGTAACTTTGGAGAGAGAAATTTTGGTTGAGTGATGAGGTCAGAAGCCAGATTGCAAAGAGTTAAGAAAAGAATGAGATAATGGGAAGCTCAGTGGCACAGTGGATAGAACTCTGGCCTTGGAGTCAGGAGGACCTGAGTTCAAATCCAGCGTCAGACACTTGACACTTACTAGCTGTGTGACCCTGGGCAAGTCACTTAACCCCAGTTACCTCACCAAAAAAGCAGGAAAACAAACAAACAACAACAAAAAAGAAAAGAAAAGAAAAGAATGAGAGAAAAAAGAAGTGGAGGCACCTGTTTAGACAACTTTCTCAAGGAGTTTGGTGACAAAAGGGAGGTTAGCCATAGAATGATAGCTAGCAAGGATAAATGGCTCCAATGAGAGCTTTTCAAAGATCAGGGAGATGCAGGCATGTTGTTAGGCAGCAGGGAAGCAGCTAGTAGTCAGGGAAAGATAGATGTTTAGTGAGATTAAAGATGATGGGGGGAAGGCTGGGGTGGGGGAGGCATCTGTTAGAGAAGATGGGAATACCATCACTTGTGCATGTAGAGGGGTTTGCTCTGGCAAGGAGAAGGTCCACCTCTTAATTTGATACAGGGGTGAGGGAGGAAATAGTGGCAGAAGGCATCTGAGAAATGTGAGATGAGGAGGAGAGAAGAGGGAGTTTTGGGTGAGTGACCTCAATTTTTAAAAAATGAAATATGTGGCAAGATTCTTAGCTGAGAGGGTGGGGGAAGGGAGCTGTGGGAAGTTTGAAGAGGGATGAAAAGATTTAGAAAAACTGCTGTGAGTGAGATGGTGAACCAATTAGGAAAGTGTAAAAGGATTGCATTGTCTCAGTGAGGGCCCTGCTGAGATCTGTAACATACAGTTGTAGTGGCATGCAGTCAGCATGGTTTGTACAGAAATACATGAGTGGGAGGGAAAGTTGTGCATAGTGGGAGTAATTCAAGGCTGGGATTTGGCAGGGTAGGATCTTCAGTAGGATAATGCGGCAAGGGACTTGAGAGAAAAGACAGGAGAGAGACAAACTCACAATAAGTGGTGATTGATAAAGGGGAGAACATAGCAGAATTCTGGCTTGAGCCAATAGCATTAAAAAGGTCCCTTTAGGGCATCCCAGAGAATCCTCAGATATAGCTAGCTGCCCTTTGGAGACCAAACTTAATGTGTGTGTGTGTGTGTGTGTGTGTGTGTGTGTGTGTGTGTGTGTGAGAGAGAGAGAGAGAGAGAGAGAGAGAGAGAGAGAGAGAGAGAGAGGCAAATAGGGTGAGGTGACTTGCCCAGGATCACACAGCTATTAAGTGTCTGAGGCCAGATTGGAACTCAGAAAGATCAGTCTTCCTGACTCTGGGCCCAGCATGATCTCCACTGTGCCACCTAATATCCTTGAAGATAGCAAGTACTTAATATTTGTTGAACCCAAGTCCCTTCTAACTTTAAGATACATTGTTGTCTAGGAGTACATGGAAGATACTTAGCTGCAATTTTTTACTAGAGGAGACACTCAACAAACTTCCCATTCATTCCTCTTTAAAATTTAAATAATTTAATTGCTATGTTTTAGTACAACAGAATTTCCCAACAAATGCCCAAGCAACACTGACGTTCCAAAGTACATTCCCTCAAACAGTTAAAACTATCTATTGGAGTGATTGTGACAGAGTATATGTCACTTTCCACTTTTTGTAATTTATTGTTAACAGGAAGGAAGGAGGTCTGTTTTAACTCCAACACCAACATTATTTCCATTGCTTAGACCTGAGTTTTGTTGCCTTTTTGTGTTAACCTTGTGTAATATGGTCATCATTGTTTATATTTTAACTTTTACTTTGCTTTCCTTACTCAATTCTTATAAGCCTTTCCAGGTTTCTTTGAATTCTTCATCATGCCTTCAGCAAAACAATATTCCAATATGTTTATGTGTCCTAGTTTATTAATCCATTCCTCCAAGAGTCTGAGACTCTTCAGTATTAGGCAAGGCATTCAAACAGGATATGAAGCACCTCCGAGTCACTAAAGAACTTTTGAGGATATAGATTTGCCTTACCCTCTAATAGATTTGCTGAGGACAGCAAATATTAAAACTGGCAGGAGAGTGTAAGAGTAGGGGTGAATCTGCTTAGAAAATTACCTCCATCCCATTTAAATGATGGATAAGATGTTATGCCCAGATATCTTAACCAGATGAAAACACATTTTCGTTGTTTATTAGGTGTGAACAAGACCTGGACACTCCCTAGGTGAGTTAGATTGGTTGAGGGACTTGGTAATGCCCAGTGGGGTATATATAAACCAAAGAGATATTTGCAATCAAACTAGCCAGATCCATGGGAAGGAATTGCTAGGAGCTGAGGAGAATACCTTGTTTTAAGCCTCTCTCCTCAAATACCATTTCCACCCATCCCTCACCCTTGGCCAGAGGTTTTGGAAGTTTTCATCATAGATTTGTCTTGGCAATGTTGCTTTGGGAGCTAAAGAGAGACTAGATTTGATGAGCAAAGACTTATTCAAATCTCCTCAATGGCTCTGGTAGAAAAAACTCTATACCTGAAGGAAACATCTTGAGGAATCCAGCAAAAGGATTATGGCTGATTATAATTTATATCAACTGATAATCATGGTTGGAAGCATATTAGTAGGGGATCTTGAGTGACAGTATCAGAAAGATACCCCCAAACCCACCCCGAAATCCTACAGAGCTACTGTTAGTATCTTGAGCGGAGAGGTGGCCAGCCTTGCTCTGGGAACCCAACCTGCCAATGGAGATAATGCTGGATAGTGGCTCCAGCACACAATATGTTAGCTTCACATTATCTATAAATTGAGTGAGTATGCCATCTGCTCTGCTTACCAATTAATTAATAAAGATGGTGAAAAGAATAAGACCAAGAATCCCCATATGGGGTCGAGATCCACAGTTTCAGAAGTGCTGAAGGTGTCATGAATGGAAAAAATTTAAGAAGCCCTGCACAGTTTAGCAGAGACTTCATTAATGACTATTTTTAGAGAATAGTCATTTAACCAGTTTCAAGTTCGCCTAACTGTATTATCATCTAGGCCACACCTTTCATCTTGTCCACAAAGAAACTTGTTAAATGACTAAGTGCAATCCAGTATATACTATGTTTTTAGCATGCCCCTGATGTTAATTTAGTATCATTTTCAACAAAACAAATTAGGATCAGCAAGAGATATATCAGCAAGAGCAATAGAAATTTCACTTACAGACCTCAGTGTTCTATTATTCTTTACTACTTTGACTTGCCCTGCTTTGACAAGACAATATTTGCTAACAAGTTTTAGTAATTTAGGACTTTTTAATCTAAGTTTTAATGTATATATATGTATGTGTGTGTGTGTATACATATATATGTGTGTATATATATATATACACACACACACATACACATACATACATACATGTTTACATTTTCTCTCCTTCCTACCTCCACCTCCCACTATTGGGGAAAACAAAACAAAACTCTTGTAACAAATATGCAGGGTGTTTTTTAGGGACTTGTTTTTTTCAGTGTACCTTTTTTCCAGTTGGTCAATTGCTTTTTTTTTTAAGGACTTCTTTTCTACAGTTATTTTCCAGCTATTGACTCTCTTTTGCATACCTCTTATTTCTTTTCCCATTTTTTCTTCTACCTCTCTCATTTGACTTTTAAAATCCTTCTTGAGCTCTTCTAAAAAGGCTTTTTGGGCTTCAGACCAGCTCATATTCCCTTTTGAGGTTCCAGATGTGGGTTTGTTGACAATGTTGTCCTCTTCAGAATTTCTGCCCTGATCTTTACTCTTCCCCTAATAAGAATCTATTGTTTGTTTCTTTTTGCTCATGGTGTTTGCTTATTTCCTTGCCTTTAAAGAGATTGTGCTCTCCTGCTGGGGAGCAGAGGGCACTGACCCAAGATTCTTGTGTTGGGAGCCTAGGGTCTGGTCACTGGCTTTGTATGCTGAAGCCTCCAATGATGGCAGTTCGAGGCTGTAGGGTTCTGGCAGCTTACCTGGTGTTGGGCTAGAATCAGCAACACTGGAACTCTAGGGGTAGGATTGGGTAGTGTGGTTCCTGGAGATTTCCTGTTCACCTGGGCCTTTCCTTTCTTTTGCTTTCTTCAGCTACTTTCAGATGGGTGTTGCAGGATGTTTATGCTTCCCTTAGTTTTGCTGAGACACTGGGAGACCTAGTTACTGTAGAATGCTGAGTCACCTGGTGGTTTTCCAAGCTGGCTTCCACCGGTTGCCCCACCCTCACTGAGGCACTTGGGGGTCAGGTGTTGGTGTTTGCCTGCTCCACCACCTGAGTTTGCTCCACCACCTGGGTTTCAGGATCTCCTCCTGGTATGCTGAGGTGGGGCTTTGGGGAAGGAGACACACAATCTAATAGAAGAAAACAATTTGTTAAAAATGAGAATTGGGCAAATGGAAGCTAATGACTCTATGAGAGAGCAAGAATTGTCAAGCAAAAACAAAAGAATGAAAAAATAGATGAAAATGTAAAATACCTTATTGATAAAACAACTGACCTGGAAAATTGATCCAGGAGGGACAATTTGGAAATTATTGGTCTACCTGAAAATTATGATGAAAAATAGCCTGGACGGCATCTTTCAGGAAATCATAAAGGAAAACTGTCCTGAAGTCCTAGAACCAGAGGGTAAAATAGCCATAGAAAGAATCCACCAATCACCTCCTGAAAGAGATCCCAAATTGAAAACACCAAGGAATATAGTAGCCAAATTCCAAAATTACCAGGTCAAAGAGAAAATGCTGCAAGCAGCCAGAAAGAAACAATTTAAATATCACAGAACCACAGTTGGGGTTACACAGGACGTTGCAACTTCTATATTAAAAGACCGTAGGGCGTGGAATATGATATTCCGTAAGGCAAAGGAGCTTGGATTACAACCAAGGATCAACAATCCAGCAAAAATAAGCATGATCTTTCAGGGGAGGAGATGGATATTCAATGAAATAGGGGACTTCCAAATTCTTCCTGATAAAAAGACCAGAGCTCAACAGAAAATTTGATCTTCAAATACAAGACTCAAGAGAGACATAAAAAGGTAAATAGGACAGAAAGAAACAACATGTTATTAATAAGGGTAAACTGTTTACATCCCTACAAGGGAAGATGACACTTGTAACCCTTGAGAATTGTATTGTTATTACGCCATGTTAGAGGGGTATACATAAAGGGGATGGGTATAAGTTGACTTTGATATATGATAAAAAAAATCTAATCAAATGGTTAAATGGATCCAAGTAAGTGGATTAATCTGATCTAACTAAGAAAATGTACTGAGAGAAAAGGAAAGGAGGAGGCAGACAAGGGTCAATTACATTACAGGAAAAGGCACAAAAACCTATTACAGCAGAGGGAAAGAAAGGAAGAGGATGAGCATTGTCTGAACCTTACTCTCATCATATTTGGCTCAAGAAGGGAATAACATAATCAGTTAGGTACTAATATTGATAGACTTAACCCTTCTCAACAATACAAGAATCTAAGACATCTCCAGAAGCCTCGTGATGGAAAATGCTATCCACATCCAAAGAAAGAGCTATGAAAGTTGAATTGCTATTTTTTTCCTCTTCTGTTGAGTTTTGTTTCCTCTTTCTGGTGATTCCTCCTATTGGTTTTAATTCTTACTTACAACATCACTAATGTGAAAATATGCTTAATAGAAATGTATATGCATAGCTTATATTAGATTGTGTGCTGTCTTGAGGAGGGAGATGGGGAGGGAGGGGGAAAAATTCAAAACTCAAAAGCTTATGGAAGTGATTGTTGATAAATCAAAATAAATTAATTTAAAAAATATGCAGAGTGAAGCAAAATAAATTTCTATATTGACCATGTCAAAAAAATATATCTCAGTCCAAATCCCGAGTCCATCACTTTTCTATCAAGAGGTAGGTATCATGTTTAATCATGGAATCATGATTGTTCTTTCAAAGTTGTTTTTACAATATTGTTGCTGTGTGATTTGTTCTCCTGGTTCTGCTCATTTCATTCTGCATTAGTTTATACTGTTTTCTCGGGGTTTTTTGAAAGTGCCCACTTCATAATTTCTCATAGTAACAATAGTATTCAATTTTATGAATATATTGTAATCACTGCAACCCTTCCTTAATTGATGGGTGGCCCCTTAGTTTCTTGTTCCGGACCAATATGAAAAGAACTGCTATCAATATTTTTGTACATAAAAGTCTTTTTCCTCTTTCTTTGATTTCATTGAAGGTATAGACCTATAGTGACATGATTGGGCCAGAGGGTATGTACAATCTAATAACTTTTGGGGCATAGTCCAAATTGCTTTCTCTTTTTTTAATTCAATTTTATTTTCACTTCCAAATTTCCTCTCACCATCCACCCTGTCCCTATCTACTGAGAAGACAAGACAAATAAAAACCACTAGAAAAATGCTTAGGCATAAAAACAATTTTTTCCATTACCTATGTTCTAAGAAAAAGAGAAAGAAAAAGAAGAAAATATGTTTCAGTTTGCATTTTGAGACCATCAGTTCTCTTTCTGGAGGTGGATGGCAGGTTTTATCAGGAGTCCTTCAGAATTGTGGTGGGTCATTATACTGATCAGAGTTACCAAGTCTTTCACAGTTTATCTTTACAATATTCCCATTACCTACTTTGTAGATTGTTCTCCTGGTTCTGTTTTGTTCACTCTGCATTGTTATACAAGTCTTCCTGGGCTTTCCCTAACTGATGGATACCCCTCAGTTTCCAATTCTTTCCACCACAAAAAGAGTTGCTATAAACATTTTTGTACATATAGATCTTTTTCTCTTTCTTTGATCTCTTTAGAGTGTAGACTTAGTAGTAGTATCGCTGGGTCAAAGGGTATGTGCACAGTTTAATAGCTTTATGGGCACAACTCCAAATTATTTTCCAGAACAGTTGGATTAATTCATACCTCCATCAACAATGCATTAGTGTACCTATTTTCCCATATCCCCTTCAACATTTGTCATTTTTCGTGTGAGATGGTACCTCAGAATTGTTTTCATTTGCAATTCTCTAATAATTGATGATTTAGATATTTTTTTTTTACTATGGCTATTGATAGCTTTGATTTCTTCCTCTGAAAACTGTCTATTCATATCCTTTGACCATTTATCAATTGGGGAATGGCTCTTATTATTGTAAATTTGATTCAATTCCCTATATATTTTAGAAATGAGACCTTTATCAGAGAAACTTGCTGAAAAGTTCCCCTCCCCCCCAGTGTCCTACTTTTCTTCTAATTTTAGCTGCATTGGTTTTGTTTGTGCAAAAAACCTTAAATTTTATGCAATCAAAATTATCCATTTTACTTCCCATGATCCTTTCACTAGTTTGGTCATGAACTCTTCCCCTATTCATAGATCTGTCAGATAATTTCTTCCTTGCCCACTAATTTGCTTTTGATATCACCACTTATGAGTAATTCTTGTACACATTTTGAGCTCATCTTGGTATATGGTGTGAGAGTTTTTGTCAAATAGTGAGTTCTTGCCCCAATACCTAGGAGTTTTGGGTTTATGAAACACTAGATTACTATACTCATTTACTTCTGCATGTTGTGTACTAATATGTTCCATTGACCAACCTCTATTTCTTAAGTAGCAACAAATTGTTTTGAAGATTATAGTTTTGTAGTATAGCTAGAGATTAAATATTTATAGTCCACCTTCCTATTTTTTCCACTGATTCCCTCAATATCTTGACTTTTTTTTCCTCTTAATGAATTTAATTATGATTTTTTTCTAGCTCTGTCTGTAAGTTAATTATTTGGTAGTTTGATTGATATGTCATTCAATAAGTAAGTTTAATTTAGGTAGTATTGTCACTTTTAACATACTGGTTTGGTCTGCTCACAAGCAATTAATAATATTTCTCTATTTAGATCTGCTTTTATGTGGGTGAAATGTTTTGTAATTTTGCTCATATAGTTTCTGTGGGTATCTTGGCAGGTAGACTCCCAAATGTTTTATATTGTCTGTAGTTATTTTAAATGGAATTTCTCTTTCTATTTCTTCCTGCTGGGTTTTGTTGGTAATATGTAGAAATGCTGATGATATTTGTGGGTTTATTTTATATCCTGCAACTTTGTTGATGTTATTTTGATTAATTTTTTAGTTGACTCTCTAGGGTTCTCTGAGTAAACCCTCATGTCATGTGCAAAGAGTGATAGTATTATTTTCTTATTGCTTATGCTCATTCTTTCAGCATTTTTTATTGTCATTGCCACAGCTAACATTTCTAGTACAACATTGAATAGTGTGGTGATAATGGACATTTTTTGCTTCACTTGATCTTATTGGAAAGGCTTCTAGCTTATCCCCACTACAGATAATGCTTATGCTTGATTTTAGATTGTTGTTTATTCATTTTTCAGTCATGTCTGACTCCTTATGACCCCATTTGGAATTTTTTTGGCAAAGATACTGGACTGGTTTGCCATTTCCTGCCCCAGCTCATTTTACAATTGAGGAACTGAGACAAACAGAGTTAAGTGACTTACCCAGGGTTGTGGGTCACATAGCTATTAAGTATCTATGGCCAGATTAGAACTCATGAAGATGAGTCTTCCTGACTCCATTCACTCTGCTGTACTACCTAGCTGCCTGATATTTTAGATAGATACTACTTTTCATTTAAGGAAAGCTCCTTTTCTTCCTATGATTGTGTGTGTATGTGTATGTGTGTGTGTGTGTGTGTGTGTGTGTGTGTGTGTGTGTGTGTTAACAAAAATGGTCATCGTATTTTGTCAAAAACCCTTTTCTGCATGTATTGAAATATTATTTTTGGTTGTTTTTATTGTAATATGGTCAATTTTACTTATAGTTTTCCAAATATTGGAACATCCCTACCCTGCTAAAAATCCAGCCTGGTCATAGTATATGATTTTTGTGATATATTGATTTAATCTTCTTGCCAGCATTTTATTTATAATTTTTGCATTAATATTCATTAGAGAAATTGGTATTTTTTTCCCCTCTTTTGACTCTCTCCAGTTTAGATATCAAGACCATATCTGTGTCATAGAAGGACACATTTTTTAACCCATTTTTTCAAATAGTTCATGTAATATTGACATTGTTCTTCAAATATTTGATAGAATTTGCTTGTGATTCCATCTGGTACTTTTTGTTTCCCTTAGGGAGTTCATTTATAGCTTCTTCAATTTCTTTTTTAAATTAAGTATCCTGTTTCCTGTTTTGTTAATGTGGGCAATTTATACTTTTGAAAATATGCATCCATTTCATTAAGACTGCCAATTTTATTGGCATATTGTTGGGCAAAATAGCTCATAATAATAGCTGTTATTTCATCTTCATTGGTTGTGAATTTATTTTTTTATTTTAATACTAGTAATTTAGTTTTTTTCTTGTTTAAATCAAATTAGCCAATGGTTTATTTACTTTTTAAAAAGCTCCTAGTTTTATATTTTAGCTAGTTCAATGATTTTTTTTTAACTTTCAATTTTGTTAACTTTTGGGGTTTTTTTTAGGATTTCTATTTTAGTGTTTAACTGGGAGGAAGGAGGATTAATTTGTTGGTTTTCTCATTTTTTCTTAGCTGTATGTCCTGTTTGTTCATCTTTTTTTCTCTCTCTTTTACTGCTATAAGTGTTCAGAATATAAATTTTCCCCTAAGTATTGCTTTCGCAGTATACCACAAATTTTGGTATATTTTCTCATTGTTGTCACTATTTTAATGAAATTGTTGATTGTTTTGATTTGTTCTTTGACTCACCCATTTTTTAGGATTAGGTTATTTAAGTTCCAATTAATTATTAACCTATGCCTTCAAAAGCTTTTATTGAATGTAATTTTTATTGCATTGTGGTCAGAAAAAGATGCATTTAATATTTCTGCTTTTCTGAATTTGTGAGATTTTCATGTCCTAATACATAGTCAGTTTTTATGGAGGTACCATGCATGCTGAGAATAGGTATGCTTCTTTCTATTTTTATTCAATATTCTCCAGAGGTCTATAATATCTAAGTTTTCTAAAATTCTATTCCTCTCCTTAAATTCTTTTTTATTTTATGCCTAAATTTATCTAGGTCTGAGAGTGGTAAATTGAAGTCCTCCCCCACTATTGTAGTTTTACTACATATTTTCTCCTGTAATTTATTTAACTTTAAAGAATTTATATGCTATGTCATTTGGTGCATATATGTTCAGTAATGATATTAATTCATTGACTGTGGTATGTTTTAGTAAAATGTAGTCTTCCTGTTTATTTCACTTAATTAGGACTATTTTTGCTTTTGCTTTGTCTCAGGTGATGATTGCCACATCTTCCTTCTGATGGTAGGCCCAGTTCTCTGTCTACTTTACCACCCAGTTGCCTCCAACTTAATAATTATATTGCAACTTACAGTCTTAAAGAATTGTTTAGGGCTCTAAGAGGTTAAGTACCATGTACCCAGTCCTATAACCAATACATATTAATGATGGGACTTGAAACTAAACCAAAAATATAAAAACTGAGCCCAAATACCATATTGGCTGGCTTGTAACAGGTATTATTTCTTTAAGACTAGAACAAATTATCATATTTTAAATACTTATAATTCTGAATAGTGTGAATTCAAATGGATGTGACCATTTCATGAGATATGTTATTTGAACTAATAACTAATTTGAACTAATAACTACTTTGCTATTTGAACTTGGTCTTTTTGTTCAGAAAACTATATAATCAGATTAGTAGGCCCTTGTGAAGAGTGACAAAGATTTAGAGCAGTGTTTCTTAACTTTTTTTTACGTCATAGACCCCTTTAAAAGACTGGTGCAGCATATGGACCCCACCTTTCAAAAAAAATAGTATTTTATTTTTTTCCAATTACATGTAAAGACATTTTTTAACATGCACTTTTTATAAAATTTTGAGTTCCAAATTTTCTCCCCCTCTCCCTCCCTTCTCTTCCCTCCAACCACAGTAAGCAAGTTGATATGTTATATATGTGTAATCATGTAAAACACATTTCTATATTAGTCATGTTGTGAAAGAAGAAACAACAAAAGGAAAACACCACAAAAAAAAATAAAGTGAAAATAGTCTGCTTGGATCTGCATTCAGACTCCATCAGTTCTTTTTCTGGATGTGGATAGAATTTTCCATCATGAGTCTTTTGGATATGGACCCTTTTCTGAATAATGTTTTTAAATGCAAAAAACCCCCAAATATTAGAATTACAAAGAAAATCTTTTATGTTAAAATAGTTGTCACAATATTAAAAAAAAGTTTGTGGACTCCAGGTTGGATGTCTTTGATTTAGACCATAGTGGTTCTCAAACGTTTTGGTCTCAGGACTCCTTCATACTCTAAAAATTGTTGAAGATCCCAAACAGCTTTTTTAAATGTGGCTTTTATCTATTGACATTTACAATATTAGACATTAAAATGTCTTAGTACTATTATGAAAATAATTTTATCCTTTGAAAGGGTCTTGAGGACCAACAGAGGACCCTGAATCATTCCTCGAGAACTACTGAGGTCAGAAGAAGTGATAGATGAGGGATAACATTTTATAACATACAATTTGAGTTTGAGAACTCTGTGTTAAGAAAATGGATGCTACCTTTGGTAACCAAACCGAAAAGAACAGTACTGGTGAGAACAGTCAAAAAAAGGCAGATCAACAAAGACTATGGAGTAGCATGATAACAAGGGAGAGCAAAAAAGATGGAGATTAAGGTTGAGACAGTGTAGCTTTTAAGTCAATCAATTGACTTTCATTGAAGGAAATAGTTTAATGCTTTTGTGTAGCTAATATGAAGCTACTACCATCTTTTGACAGGAAGGTAACAGTTAATTTTATAGCCTGACTAGTCTGTTTCCTCTTGTGTAATTTTTTACAAGTAAATAGTAGAGCTGGGACTAACGATGGACAGTAGGCAGGTGCCCAAGATGCAACCTGGGAACCGAGGGAAAGGTGCTACAAAAGACATTTGAATAGGTACATATTTAAATAAATGAACATAGTTTTAATGCCAGACTATGCTGCTATTCAGGAAGCTAAGTATTTATATGTTACCAGGAAGGCTCTGTGTTTCTCTTTGGTGAGCTGTAAACACAAGGTGAAATTTTCAAATGCAAGAGAGTGCAATTTTCAAACTTTACCCAGAACTGACAAATGCTTTGTCCCAACTTTGTTAAATAACAATTATATGTATGTGTGTATGTGTGTGTATATTATACACACAGAGATTATTGAAAATCTTGAAAAAATAAGATTCAATTGTACATGTAAAATCATGCAAAACATATTTCCATGTTAGCCACCTAACTAGTTTCTGACAGATTGTGAGTTGCAGAAAAATGGATAAAGGGGAAACTTGAATAGCAGTATCTTTTCTCTACCCTTGGCCAGATTGGAAAGTTTTAGGAAAATTATTCTCCAGGGTGCATCAACATTTTCAATTATTACTGATCTGTTTAAATGAATCAAAAACTCTAATCTAGACTTTGCACCCTTGTTTTTGTATTGACTGTGGCATTTTTCTTTTGTCTTATGATTTCTATGAAACTGCGGCCAGCAATAGTTGTAAGGAGATTTTCAATAAGCAGAGAGAAACTTTGACCTTCAGATTTCTCTATAGTTACCATTTTGTTGTTGTTCAGTTGTTTTCAGTTGTGTTCCACTCTTTATGACTCAATTTGGGGTTTTCTTGGCAAATACATTGGTGTGGTTTTCTATTTCTTCTCCAGCTTATTTCATAGATGAGGAAATTGAGGCAAACAAGGTTAAATGACTTGCCCAGGGTCACATAGCTAGTAAGTGTCTAAGGCCAGATTTAGACTTAGGAAGGTGAGTCTTCCTGACTCCAGGCCAAGTACCCTATCCACCGTGCAACCTAGCTACCCTATAAGTTACCATACTTGGATAATTAGTGTGTTTCTAAAAGATTTGCACTGAGCAAGTAGAATTCCACAAGATACATATTATCCTCTTTGTATTATAATCATAGCATATCATAGCTGGAGGAAACCCTAGAAATCTACTTCAACACTTTCTTTTCTTCTTGTTTTCAGTGAGAAAGCAGTATGGAGTAGTTAGAGAGGCTAACTTGAAGCCAGGAAGATTTGGGTTCAAGTTCTGCATTTGACATATTCTGTATGGACCTGAGAATGTCACTTACCTTCTGAGTGCCCTAGGCAGCTCTCTAAGACTGAGACAGATGGTGATAATGCTAACCTACATTGATAGAGATATATAGTTTAAGAACTTACAATGCTACTGTGTTCTTCCCTTTCATTTGTACTTTTTCTTATTACATTTGAAATCTTAGAACTTTTCTTTTTCTAAATGAATTTCGTCTAATTATATCTTCTCAGTGTTTTGATTAGTATAGCAGTAACTTTGAAGTTAATGTAGGTGTTATTGGCATTTTTTTAATATTAACACAGTCCAACCATGAGCAGTGAGTATCTCTCCAATTATTTGTCTTTATGTAGTGATTTGAAATTACATTTAAATCATGTGTGTATAGGTTAACTCCAACATATTTAATATATTTTAAAGCTGTTTTGAATGAGATTTCTCTTATCATGTTGTCTTGGTTTTCATTACCACTGTATAGAAATGGCTAATAATTTTTTTTTGTATTTATTTTGTATCCAGATACATTACTGAAGCTATTACTCATCTCAATCCATTTCTTCAATCATTCTCTGGAGTTTTCTTGGTATACTATCATGTCATCTCCAAAAATGGATAATTTTGTCTCTTCTTTGTTAGTTTCATACCTTTGGTTTTGGTTTCTTTTCTTATCATCATAGTTGGTGTAACAGGGTTACCTTAATATTTATAGAATGATGTCAAATTAAAATGGAGAAGTGAGGGGGAGGGGAATACCGGCTTTACACCTACTTATAATGGGAATGTTTCTTAAAAACAATAAGGAATTATTTCTTATAATAAGGAATATTAAGGAACAATAAGGAATTGTTTCTTAGAAACAATAAAGAATTATAAAAACAATAAGAAACAATAGGAATGTTTCTCCATGGGGGCAGAGGGAATGTTAACTCAAGGTTTAAAATATATGCTTCTGATTATATTAAAACACATTTAAGCTTTTAAGGATTTTTTAAAAAAGAACATAAATGAATACTATATTTTATCAAAGGCCTTTTCTGCATCTATTGACATGCTCATGTGTTTTGGTTTGTTTTTCACATTGTGGTACAGTAGAAAAACTAGCTCCATATTCAGAGGACCTAGGCAAAAATGGCACCTGAGTCTAGGCAAATCTTTACCCTCTGGGCTTCAGTTTATTTGTAAAATAAAAGAGTTGGACTAAATGGCTTCTGAGATATCTTCTAGCTCTACATCTATGATCCTATATCATCATTAATTATTTCTAATGCTTATTCAACCTTGCATCTCTGGTATTAAACTAAAACCAGTCGTAATAAATTATTTTCTGCATATATTTTTCTGTAGTCTCAGTGACAATTTTATTTAAAATTTTTGTCTCAATATTCGCTAGTGACATTGGTTTATAGTTAACTCTTTTTTCTCTCCCTTATTCGGATATCAAGATCATGTTTGACTCATAAAAGGCACTTGATAGCATATCTTGTTTCTATTTTTAAAAATATTTGTCGCTTTAATATGTATTTAGTAGAATTTACTTGTGAATTCATCTGGGATGGATTGTTTTCCCCTTGGCAATTAATTTATGCCTTACTTGATTTCTTTTTCTGATATAGATTGTTTAGAAACTTCATTTCTTGTTTTGTTAGTTTGGTTACTTTATGTTTTTAGATACTCATAAATTTCCTCTGAATTCTCAGTTTTGCTGGCATACGATTATATGTAGTAGTTTTTGATAATTCTTTTTATTGTTTCTCATTTTGGTGTGAATTAACCATGTGTCCTTTTATCTTGGTAATTTGATTTTCCTCTCCTTTTCTTAAATCAGGTGGTATAATGCTTTATAGAATTTGTTAGTCTTTTTTTTAAAAGCTCTTACTTTTCCTTTATTAGTTTTAGTTTTTTATATTTTAGTTTCTCTATTTTTTTCCTCCAATTTCTAAGATTTCTTCTTCTAGAGCTAAAAATTATTTGGTCAGCTAGGTAGTGCAGTGCATAGAGCAGTGGCCCTGCAGTCAAGAGGACCTGAGTTCAAAACCAGCCTCAAACACGTGATAATCACTAGCTGTGTGACCCTGGACAAATCACTGAAGCCCAATTGCCTCACCTCCCCCCCCAAAAAAAATATTCTTCTATGCTTAATTTGTAGGGTTGTTAATTTGTTTGTCTTCTAGTATTTTTAACCATGTGCTCAAGTTCACTGGAGAAGTCTTTTTCTATTTTGAGAAAATAAGATTTCATAGATACAAGTTTTCTCCTGAGGACTGACTTAACTGTGTCCCAAAAGTTTCAGCTTGTCGTTTCATTGTGATCCTTTACCTTTAACATAATTATTTATTATTTCTATGGCTTTTTTCTTTGACCCAGTCATTCTTCAGGATGCCATTACTTAGTCTTCATTTCAGTCTGTACCGCTTGTCCATATTTTCTTTGATCATTACTGATTTTATTGCATTATGATCTGTAAACAATGCTTGTTATATCTTCCTTTTTACATTAGTTTTTATACTCCAGTACATAATAAATTTTCGTAAAGATACTATATAAGATCCAAAGAAATATGTATATTCTTATAATGTTCCCATTCAGAAGCTGTGATAGGTTATCCAAGTCAAGTTTATCTAACAATTTGTTTACCTCTATATTTTTATTCTTGTTTACCTTTCTGTAGGACTTGTCTGGTTCTCCCATGGGAGTAGTAAACTCTTCCATTTATTTTAGAAAGAGCAGAAGTTCTAACAGGTGAGTCACCCAAAGACTAGTAACTAGTTAATGGTATAGGCAGGATTAGGAATCAGGCATCTTCACTTTTAATTATATACTCTATCTTCACTGCACCATCTGGTAGTTTTGTTTACAAACATGTAGTTTATCTTTTGATTATGAACTTTAAAAATCTAGAGTGCTGGGTTTTATTGCCTTTGGATGTAAATTTCAATGAACCTGAGAGGTCACCCAGAATGTTCAGTGGTTGCTTCCAAATAAGTGATATCTCTTTATGACTGTTAGCAGTTCAAGAATGGTTGTAAAATTCCTAGATTAGATTTCAAATGCTTAGTTTAAAAAAGTATAACATATTCTCAAAAACAATTTCATCACAGCTAGAATTATCTAATAAGTAAAAGAGAAACTTGTGTTAGAATATGGATATGAAAATACGGAATAAAACACAAAAAGAAATATGGCCTGGTCTAAATTGGCCCTCCATAACTCTCTTCCCTCTGTTGTGAAGGTCTGGGGACAATGTGATGGTTTCTTCAGTGGAAATAGCTTTAGAAGAACAAATTAAAGTTTTCTGAAGTAATGACCATCTTTTTTCCACGCCTTAGCTGATTGGTCTTCGGGTGCAAATAACGGACATAGAATATGGATTTTGTGATTGTTCCTTTCACTGGGCTTCTTTATTTCCTTCCCCAAATGAAGCCATGTCTTCTCATGTGTATTGCCTCTAAATTGAAGATAAGAAAAACAAAAACACCAGGCTATGAAGAGCAAAATAGATTTTGTAGCAAAAATAAAGGGAGAAAACCCGATCAAGTTATTGAAAGACATTTTCATTAAAGTCAAAACAAATACTTAAAGAACAAAACCACACGAATCATTCTTGTGCCCTTAGCCATTTCTTCAGCTGAATTCCTTACTAAAATTTTCTTTTTCCTTAGTCATCTCAGAGGCTTTGTCTTCAAATAAGGTTCCAACCCCATGGTGATAAGGTAAAGCAAAGCTTCTTGCTTTAGAAATGAATATGGTTATTGCAAATTTAGAATTAGAAACAAATTGAAAGATTATGTATGAAGAAATGCTGTGCTGTGCCAAAAATGAATAAAAGAAAAACATCTCTATGACAAGCAAATAGCCAAAAAAACAAGCAAGGAAAGGAATGTAAAAGAAGAAGCAAAAACAAAACTACTTTATACAAAACAATGTTTTTTTTTTAAAGGGGAATTACATACAAGGTACTAAAGTTATGACAGAATGAATTTTTAAAATTTTAAACTTTCATTTGTACTCATGGAATTCATTTTTCCAGAAGATTTCTTTTGTTCCTTCTTCCATTGGCTCAACTGCAAAAAAAGCAATCACACCAAAGGAGGTTTTACTGATAACAAAGACCTTGCACCCCCTAATCCATGTGGAGGAATTCAAATGGCACCATCTGGAGTGCTTGGATGGTATTTGATAAAATTGTTGGCAACACTTTTACCATTTTCCCATATTTATCATATCTACTGTTTTCCTTCTTTCATTACTTTTATTTTTGTTTTTGGTTGGGCAATGGGGGTTAAGTGACTTGCCCAGGGTCACACAGCTAGTAAGTGTTATGTGTCTGAGGCCACATTTGAACTCAGGTCCTCCTGAATCCAGGGCTTGGTACTCTATCCACTGCGCCACCTAGCTGCCCCCTCTTTTATTACTTATTGACAAAACCAGGAAAGACTTCCTAGAGTAGATGGCGTTTGTATATTATATTTTATAGGTTAGTAGAAATTACACTGAAAGATTGTGGAGAAGAAAGGGTGTCACAAGACTGGAAAAGGGACAAACTTTTCAATAAAAAAAGAGAATGGAATCTTCAGAATTATTACTATCTCTGACAAAATTCTGGAAGACATTATTAAAGGGATGGTTTGTAATATTAGAAAAGGCAGTGGTGATCACTAAGAAAAAAGAAACATTTATTAAGAATAGGTATTCTGGATTAGCCTCGTTCGTTTTTCAAACACGTTACTAGACTGGCAAGTTGGAGAATGCTATACAAGAGAGTTGACTTATGTCCCAGGAAAGCATTTGACCAAGTTTCTTTTCATGTTCTTTGGACAAGATGAAGGGTTATGTGGGTTATGTATGTAATAGTAGAATCAGGTAGAGCCGGAATTGGTTGAATTTGCAGACTGGACTTGTTATCAACTTGACAGGAGACCTCTGGTGGAGTGTCTCCGGAATTGGCTCTTTGCCTTGTGCTTCATAACTTTTTTTTTTTTATCAGAATTACAGAATCTCAAATTTAGAAGAGATATCCAAGGCTAGCTAGTTTAATCTATACTTGAACAAGAGTCCTTTCTACAATGTATGCAATATTTTGCTTGAAGGCCTCAAGTGAGGGGGAATCCCCACTACCTTTCCAGCTAGCCCTCTTTCACTTTTAGATAGCTTTTAACTGTTAGCAAGTTTTTCCTTTCTGGGAGCCTAACCCTGTTTCTTTGCAATTCTTAGCTGTTGCTCCTGGTTCTTTCCCCTAGGGCCATGCAGAATTAAGTGTACTCCTCCTACACTAAGGCCTTTGAAATTTCGAGAGACAGCTCCCATGTTCCCTGTTATCTTCTTTTTTTTTTTCCCCAGAATAAACATCCCTAATTCTTTAACCAATCCTCATATGTTTTGAGTTGAAATTCTTCATCTTCCTGGTTACCCTCTTCTAAATGCTATCAAGCTTGGTGTAGTGAAAAGAATGCATTTAGAGCCAGAGAACTTGGATTCAAATTCAGGCTCTCTCCTACTTACTACCTCTGTGGCCTTGGGCAAGTCAGATCAATAACTTAGTTGAAATAAAAGCCAGAATGCTTATCAAATTTGCAAATACTGTAACCCAAAGCTGAGTTGGATAATGAACACAAGGAATGACAGAGTGAGCATCTAAAATATCTCGACAGAGTAGACTATTCAATTTTATTCAATTTAATACAGATAAATATAAAGTCCAGCAGGGGATAAGAAAATTAACTTCACAAGTTGATTTAGGGATGTTTGGCTAGTCAGTGGTTCTTATAATTTAAGATCTGGGGATTTTTTTGGACTGCAAACTTGATGTGAGTTAACAGTGAAATATGGAAGCTGAAAAAGCTAATGAGATTTTAGCTGCATTAAGAATGGCATAATGTCTGGAATATAAGTGGTGATAATTCTGTTGTGCTCTTCCTTAGTCAAACCATGTCTACCTTTTGAGACATATTTCATATTCTTCTTCTTTATGGACTCAACTTTATAGCCAAACTGGCCTACAAGTCATTTCCTGAACTTGAGTGCCATATGATCCCATCTCTGTGCAACTGAACAAATTGCTCCCTTTGCCTACGATGTACTGCCTCCTCAACTCTACTTCTAAAATCCCAGGCTCTACTCAAGGCTTGACTTGGGTGCCCCTTCCTCCACAAAAAGCCTTTGTGGTCACCATCTTCCCCCATACCCTTGAGTTGTTAGTGTTTTCTTCTCTCAAACTACCATGTTTATTGGCATATATGTCCCTGCCCCCACTAGAATGTATGCTCTTTGGGAAAAAAGGATATTTTCATTTTTGTCTTTGTAGCCTAGCACAGTGTCTTGCATGTATTAGGTGCTTGACAGGTGTTTGTTGGATTGGATGATTGAACTGGTGCAATAATACATATTACAACCACCTTGTACCTTAGTACATTGTCTTCTGACATTGCTAAGATTGAAAAAAAAATCATTACCTGGTGGCTAACCTTTTATTAATGATTCTTTTCATATTACATAGGGTCAAGACTCCTTGACCTGGAGCCTTTTTTCTGATAACCATATTTCAATGTAACTAATTGGCTTCTTGTGTAATCCTATGTATTTTACTTCATACATTTTAAAACATTATTCTGAGAAGGGACTCCATAGATTTCAGTAGACTTGCCAAAGGGGTCCATAACATGCAAAAATGGTTAGGACCTGGAAGGATCCTTGCACCATATAGACATAGAGTCTGCTATCTGGCCTAGACTCAAAGCCTTTCTAGCTCTGTAGCTTGATAGAACTTGCCTGGGCTTATACTCTACTGGCATACCCTTCCATCCAACAATTCAATGTTTATTAAAAGTACCTACTATGTGCAAGGCTCTGTTATGAGGCAAGATCCCAGGGTCACCTCCTGCCAAGATAAAATATTAGAGAAGGACTTCTGGGGATATAAAGCTATGTGCTATTATTCCATTGACATGGGCCAGAGTGGGGAACCTGCAGCCTCAAGGCCACATGTGGCCCTCTAGGTCCTCAAGTGCAGCCCTTTGAACGAATCCAAACTTCACAGAACAAATCCCCTTAATAAAATGATTTGTTCTGTAAAACTTGGACTCAGTCAAAAGGCTGAACCCAAGGACCTAGAAGGCCACATGTGACCTCAAGGCTACAGGCTCCTCACCCCTGAGTCAGTCCATAGATTGACCATTCCTAATCTACTTCTCACTTCACCTTCTTTTAATAACCTCATGAATCTATTTCTTTTAGGATTGCCATTTTTTAATCATTGTTTCAGCTGATCTCTCTCTTTCTCTCTCCCTGTCTCTATACACACACACACACACACACACACACACACACACACACACACACACACACGCACGCGCACACACACACATGAACAAAATAGAGGAAGGGGAAAGGGAAGAAGCATTTATTAAATGCCTACTATGTGTCAGGCACTATGATAAATACTTTACAAATATTAAATTTGATCAAAAAAAGGGAAGAAGAGGAGGAAGAGCAGGATAGTGCAGTAAAAAGAGCATAGGGTCTTAAGTCCCAGATCTGATCCCTGTTGGCTCAGTTGGGCAAGTCACAACCTCTCTGAGCATCAGTATTCTCATTGCTAAAATGAAAAATGAGACTTTGAGTGAGACAGCATTGGAAGTCCCATCCAGCCCTGAATATGATCCATGAAAGAAATGAGAGAAAATTCAAGGAGAATTATGTATATTTCTCCTTGACTTTTATAAAACATGTATTATATATATTTATGTACATATACATATTATATATATAAAATGCATATATCTACATCTATGTACACCCACCCACCCACACACACACACATTTTTAACATGGAGTAAAATTCATTTTACTTGTGTGTGCCAGTCATCTCTTTTGCAGCTTGATAACTAGTGGTGTCCTCCTCTGTGATATTTTCAGTGACAGCACATGATGGGAGTAAAAGATGTTATTATAGTGTTTTAAATTCTGCTGTGTGCTGTAGAATGTAGTTTGCAGCAGGCACTGGCAAGTTCACTCAGGAAGCTGTGAGTGCCTGCTGCTGTTGGGAGGTGAAGGGGAAGTGGGAGTGCGTGCTGGGCTTCTAGCTGATGTAGCAGAAGCGTGTCTTTTCCACAGGATGCTGGGAAGAAGCTGGAGGCAGCTTTAGAGAGTGGTGGGAGAGCTGGGGGATACAGATGGCATGGGAAACCAGGAAGGCTGTGGGGAAATGGAGTGAGTGAATCGATTGTCGGGGTAACGATGAGTGGCATCAACTGAGCTCCTGGGAGGGGCTGATTTCCCAGACGAGGCCATTAATAATCCAGAGGGAGGGAAGCTGACTTCTAACATATAATAGTAACAACGATGAAGGATCATTCTATTTGATGAAAAATAATTTTATTTGGTAAATAATTTGGCAATTCATTTTGGGAAATTTACCAAATCACTAATTTAGTGATATATTTGGTAATTGATATCCAAAGTTGCGTGTTACATTAGAAAATACAAGTATGAAGTGAGCAGCACTGTTGGTTAGGTCTTGTAAGCACATTGCAATTGGTCTTAGAAAACCTGGGTCTGAGTCCTACTTATGCCGTTGATGAGCTATGTGACCTTGGAGTACAACAGGTCCCTTGACCCCCCTGGGCCTGTCAGTTTCTTTATTTATAAAATGAAGGCAATATTTGTCCTGCCCACCTAAAGGTAATGGGAAATAATGTAAATGTGAGTGCTTTTTGTCTATGAATTATTGTATTAAATGCTTTATGCTTTTTCAAACATTAAGAAAATAACCAGGTGGGAGTATCTTCATCCCATCCTTTAGTCATTTGCTTGCTATTCCCAGCATTCAATTCTCATAGGAGTCTGATAATGGGAATCAAGCAAACTTAATTATTAAGGGTTTGTGAATCAGTCACCTGTGCAGGGTGGCTGGTTATCAGCAGTGACGAGAACAGAATGTCTTGCAACATACACCCTTTCCTTTTCCCCATATGGCAGTATGGTGAGGCCCTTGCTGACGAGCTGATACGAATGAGGAGCAGCTAGCCATGCCCCCGGAGGGGATGAGGGCATCAAAGGGAGGGAGAGGCCACTTAGGGGTATCCTAGTCAGTGGTAGGATGGGGAAGCAAATCACTGGGTTGCACTCAATAGTACAAAAGTCCTGCTCAATTTTCTTTATGATGGAGTTGAACTAACATGCTCACCACCTATGATGTGCAAAGCATCCTTGTCTCCTCAATGCCAATGGTTATATACCAGCACAGAGGAAAGAACCTTGGTTTTAGCTGCAAAGGACCAGGGCTCAAATTCTTCCTCTGATGCTTACTATCTGTGTGAACTCAGACAAGTCACCTAACATCTCTTGACCAAAGTTTCATCATCTAAAAATGAAATGGGGTTGGACTAGGTGACCTCTGAGGTCCCTTTCATCTCTACATCTGTGACCCCTTCTCATCTCTCTGTAATCCAACTTCCAACCGCACCACTCTAGTGAATCTGTTCTCTCCAAGGTTGCCAATGATTATTTAACTGTTAGATCCAATGGTCATTTCTGAGTCTTCATTCTCCTTGACCCTTCAGCAGTTTTTTTTTAAAACATTTTTGAAACACTACCTCTCTTCCCCCTTTCAGGATATACAATCCTGGCTTCTGGAAACCTGCTTTCTCCTGCTTCTTCCTTCCTTTGCTGGTTATTTCCTGCCCAATAAATGGAGGTGTGTCCCTAAAGTGGGCCTTTTTATCTCTGTCTCATTTGGTGACTTCTTCAGCTCTCATTGGTTCAAACCTTATTGCTATATAGATGACTCTCAAATCTATATATTCAACACTAATTATTCTTTTGAACTTCAGACCCAATCACCCACTGCCTTGTTAGATATCTCCCCATGGGTGTCATATTGGTATCTCAAAATCAACATATCTGAAATAGGATGCATCATCTGTCCTCCTAATCCTCTCATCCTGCCCTCTTGTCCATCTATAGCTTTCTGTTTCTACTGAGTATGCCACCGTCCTTCTAGTCAGGAAAAACTCATACTTTTGGAGTCATCCTTTGCCTCTTTCCTCCTCCAGTACTGTATTAGTTGACAAGTCTTGTTGATTCTCTTTTCCACAACAGTTCCTTCATCTTCCTTCACTCTACTCATATGGTCACTGCCACCTCATCACCTCTGACCAGGATGAGATGGTTTCTGAGGTCCCTTCTAGTTCTGTATCTATGAACCATGACCCACCAGCTTCCCAACTGGTTTCCTGTTTCCAATCCCTTCCTTCAAAAATCCATCCTCTGCACAGTTGCTATACTAACAAACACTATACCTAAGACAAAGTTTAGACCATGTCACTTCAAACTAATACTACACCGAGACAGAGGTCAGACCATGTTATTCTCTTCCTCCAAAAGCTTTAGTGGCTCCACGATGTCTCAAGGATAAATTATAAGCAGCTCAGCCTTGTATTTCAAGCCCTTTACAATCTGGCTGTGACTCATCTTTTGACTTATTTTGCATAACTTTTCCATCCACATTCACTCGCTCTATACTTTCCAAACAAATTAGCTTGCTAGCTGTTCCTCAAACTCAACATGGCATTTTCCATTTCTGTGGCTTTAGAATGGTGGCCTCCTGCCCCCAATCTGTCTCCATGTTGTTTTTGCCTCTTCACCCTGGCCTCAATAGTAGAAGGTCCTGGAACTCCATATGAGGAGGGGCCCTGATGACAATCTCTCAGCCCTTCACCACTTGCCTGTAGCTGACTGACTCTTCTACAGTGATTAGATAAGCTTCAGGGCTATGACTGTGAAGCCTCTTTGTGGGCCAACTTCTGAGCTGTGATATTTGACTGAAATTTTTGTTGAGTGTCAGAAGAACTTGGAGACAAGGGAAGACAAGGGCCATACACTTTTATTACCAGTATCCGTAGGGAGGATTTTGGGTAGGGAGATTTTTCTTTGTCTTGCTCTCACCATCCTGGAGGCACCTGGGTGGTGCAGTGGATAGATAAAATATGGCCTCAAGTCAGGAGGACTCAGTCAAACCTAGGCAGAGATACACTCCCAGTTGTGTGACCCTGGGCAAATCACTTATCCTCTGTCTGCCTCAGTTTCTTCAACTGTAAAATGGGGATAGTAACAGTGTTACCTCACAGAGTTGTTATGAAGCTCAAATGAGGTAATATTTGTAAGTGCTTAGCACAGTGCCTGGCACATTGTAAGTGCTATATAAATGTTTATTCTCTTCCTCCTTATATTCCCCACACCCTAGATCCAGGAACCAAAGTTCATTTTATGTTTTTTTAAGTCATTTAATTTGTTCTTAAAACATTGTTTCTACCTCACAGAGGGTCATTCTTTCATGGTTTGCTACAGGAGTCAAAGAGATCAGGATTGACTCTTGGCTTCAAGACTCATTACCTTTGTGATTTTGGGCAAGGTCACTTAACCCTCTCTAGGACACAGTTTTTTCAGCTGTAAAATGAATGTACTCTGCCAGATGAGTTCTAAGGTTCCTTTCGGTTGTAAACATAAGTGCTTTAAGTTTTTTAATGTTGTCTTCATCATCTGACTTGCTACTGTGAAACTGTGATTAACTGGGCCTCTTTGGTGCTCTTAAAGTGACTGTTCCCAACCCTAGTGAAGACTATGCTTATTCTCTGATATTAAGTGTCACACATTCCCAGTCCTGGTGAATTTTGTACATCAGAATTTCACAAATTGTGTCCCATAAAGCCTTGGTATTCTACACAATGTGAAAAGGGGTTCAGTGTGAAAAAGAAAATCTAGTATAATTAAACTTATAAAGATACGATACATGGTAAGAAAGTATTACAGAGTAGTGCATACCTTATAAAAAGGAAACATATTTAAGTGTGTGTGTGTGTATGTATAGCAATGTATAGGTGGATGGCAAGGGACGGAAGTGAGTACAGGAAATAACAAATTTTGAGTTTCATTCAATTTGAAATTCATTTAAATTGTAAATAACTACAAATTTATATACTTGTCATGTTAAAATCAAGGTCATAATCATTCAGTGAAAGTATGAAGCATGAAATTATATGCATATCAAAGCATATATTATGTGTGGTGAATTTGGACGATATGAAATATAGGTTACATTTCTTTTATTTTGCTCCCAAATTGCCCTAAAACTCCTTTATCCTAAAGATGTTCCATCTGCAAACCTCCCAGATCAATATGCATAGGTTTTATCAATGCATTTTTAAAGCTGAAAGTATTATGTAGACAAGTTAATTTTGGAGACACTGGTTCACTCAAATTTTGTATGTTTTATTTTTTATTTTTATTTTTTGGCAAATAGTATTCTTTGATCTGCATTCAAACTCCATAGTTCTTTCTTCTTTGTGGATAGCATTTTCCATCATGAGGCTTTTGGAGATGTCTTAGATCCTTGTATTGCTAAGAAGGGTTAGGTCTATCAATATTAGCCATCACACAACGTGGCTGTTACTGTGTACAATGTTCTCCTGGTTCTTCTCACTTTACTCAGCATCAGACCATACAAGTGTTTACAGGTTTTTCTGAAGTCAGCCTGTTCATCATTTCTTATAGCACAGTAAAATTACATTCATATACCACAACCTGTTCAGCCATTCCCCAATTGATGGGCATCCTCTCAATTTCCAATTCTTTGCCACCACAAAAAGAGCTGCTATGAATATTTTTGTACATGTGGGTCCTTTTCCCATTTGTATGATCTCTCTGGGATATAGCCCTAGAAGTGCCATTGCAGGGTCAAAGGGTATGCATATTTTTATAGCCCTTCGGGCATAGTTCCAAATTGTTCTCCAAAATGGTTGGATCATTTTACAACTCCACCAACAATGCATTAGTTTTCCAATTTTCCCACCTCTTCTCCAACATTCATCATTTTCCATTTATCATTTTGTCATGTTGGCCAATCTGAGAGGTGTGATGTGGTACCTCAGAGTTGTTTTGATTTGCATTTCTCTAATCAATAGTGATTTAGAGCATTTTTTTCATAGACTATAGATGGCTTTAACTTCTTCATCTGAGTTCATTTTTATTTTTCAAACATTCTTTTTTTATTGTGAGTTACAAATTTTTTCCCTCCCTCTAACCCTTCATCGACCCATTGAGAAAACAAGCAATATGAGATCCATTATACATGTGAAGTCATGTAAAACATATTTCGATATTAACCAAAAATTGTATGCGTAAAAAAACACATTTGACATAAAGGAAAAAGTTCTCTAACATTATCTGAAATAAAAATTTTGTATTTTTATCTCTCATTCTTAGTGCTATGTATGTATATGTCTCTGTGTGTGTGGGGGGGAGAGAAAGAGGAAGAGAGAGGGAAAAGGAGAGAGAGAAATTGTATAATAAAATTTAAGTATTAGAAGGTACAGTGATAAGTGCAAAAGAGAGATCCAGATACTCATGTTATGAGGAACTTGAATCTAGAGGTGTCACTTTTAGTTGTGAAATGGGGAAGATGTCATGGAGATGGTAGTGGTGAGGCGGTAGCACATGAGTCCAGTGCAGATGTGGGTGATGGCATGAGCAAAGAGGGCACCAAGATGGAAGAGGGGCTTTGAAATTTTGTAGAAGGCATTGGCTACCATTTCTGATTTTTTTCCCTTTGAAATTTGAGCTATTCTTGCTTCAAGTCTGAACACCTAGACTAGGAGAGAGAATTGCTTAATCTGAGCAATTTGCAGTGTAACAGCACGTGTGGGCACAGAGATGACACTTAATCTGGAGCAGTTTGTTATCATATGTTTAAGAGTTAGCATAGCCTGAGGACAAGGGCTGATTATTTATACTGTAGAAATACTAGGGTTTGCTGCGGTGTGGTAATATAATGCTGAGTTTTGCCATTTCTGCTTCATAAAAGATCTATTTTCACCACAGTGTCTAAGTTAATTTCATTTTAACATTTCATAAATGGCTGATGTCACTACCATGTTCCCTGATATAGTACTCAGATTTTTGTTTTTTGTACTGGTGTGTACAATACAGGAGAGATGATGTTGGTGTTCCTGCATGAAGAGTCCATCAGAGTTAGAGGAAGGGACATTAGCTTTGATCTGCTTGGTCCGGGAGACAGAATCAGGAGCAGTGGGTGGATGGAAGTTACAAAGAGACAAATCTAGGTTCAAGGCAAGGAAGAACTCCCTGGGGCAGCTAGGTGGTACAGTGGATAGAGCATGGGCCCTGAAGTCAGGAGGAGGACCTGGTTCAAATCCGAACTCAGACCAAACACTTGACACTTATTAGCTGTGTGACATTGGGCAAGTCACTTAACCCCAATTGCCTAAATAAAATAAAATAAAAATAAAAAAGGAGGAACTCCTTAACAATTCCAATTACCTGAAGGTACATTGGGATGTCTTGAGAGGTAGTTGGTTCGTTGGACATCTTCAAGTAAAGGCAAGGTTAACTATCAATTAACCAGGGCCTCAAGTGTGGCCATTTGACTGAATCCAAACTGCACAGAACAAATCCCCTTAATAAAAAGATTTGTTCTGTAAAACTTGGACTCAGTCAAAAGGCCACACCCAAGGACCTAGAAGGCTACATATGGCCTTGAGGCCAAAGTTTCCTTATCCTTGGGCTAGGTGTTAAACTGTCAATTAAACAATTGGTTAATCACAGTCATTGGGGAATATTTTGTTCAGGTATGGGATAAGATATGTGATTTGATGTGGATGACAGGAACAAATAGGGAGAGTGCATGGAGATGTGGAGAAATTGTGAGGTGGGAAGTTGAGGGAGAGCTCAGTGTCAGATAGCTTTAATATTCTTAGTAAGAAGGAGGCAGATTCTCTGTTGAGTGTGAGAGGTAGGGGTTAATTGCCAATGAGGTTAGCTAGGATGAATTTGGAATGGACACTAAACTTGAAAATTAAAATGCTTGTGGGGACATGTTTTGGGAATCTTTAGGGTGGGGGGGAAGAAAAAAAAAGAAATTACCATAATATCTTTATTAGTTATTTAAAAGGAATAGCAAGTTGTACGTAATAGATTTGCAATTTCATTGCAATCATCTTTTCTTCTTCTTCTTCTTATTGTACTATGTTATGGAAATACTTGTTTTAGTCCATAAATTAAAAATAAAGTAAATTTACAAATTAAAAAAAAGAAAAAGAAATCTTGAAAAGAGGTCTGCTCATGAATGAATGAATAAGCATTTATTAAGTATTTTTAACTTAATACTCTGTAAGCATTGGGCTAAATCCTGGGTATATAAACAGAAAAAATAGTCCTTGTTCTCAAGGAGCTCATATTCTAATGGAGGAGACAACACTATAGGGAAGATTTCAGCTACAAAGCCAGATGGAAAGTTCTCATGGTTTTTAGGGGGCAGCTGCAAAGAAGATGGTAAAAACTTCTTTTCATGTCTTTTCCACTGATAAAACTATCAGTTTCTGGTGCTCTCATAGTAGCAGCATGAACACATTTTGTAAGAGATTCTTTCCTTAAACTGGTTATTCCAAGGGAAAAAAAATAGAAACTTTTTTGTAAGAGAAACCTCAGCAGCTTATACATGTGTATGAACTTTTACAAGAAGAATCCACTCTCTAACATTACCAAGTGGTCTTCTAATCCTTGCTTAAAGCCTCACAGGCAAACTATACCTACCAAGAGAGCCCATTCTATTTTCAGATAATTACAACTGTAAATTTGTCAGACTTTGAAAATCTTACCTTTTGCTCTTAGAATTCCATCTGGGGCCAAGTACAAGCCTGACTCCCCCCCACCATTTGTCCTTGACAATTCTATGCAGAAATCCTTGGAGCCTATTTTCTTAACTGGGACCTGTTAAGGACCTTAACTTGAAAAGGCCAAGAATCCTCATTGCATCCTGGGCTATCTCTAGTTGCCCTGATCTATATCTGGCCACTGGACCCAGATGGCTCCAGAGGTGAAAGTGAGGCTGGTGACTTTGCACAGCCCTCCCTCACACTTAAATCCAATTCACTTGCATGTCATGGCAGCACTTTCTTGATGTCATGGTCTTCTTTGAGAGGGAAGGACAAAAGTAATGTCTTGTATTGCACACCAGGTGTACAAAAAAAAAAGATACAGTACCCATTCTCAGGAGACATTATGAATTTTTGAATGAAAATTTTATGAAATTTTAAAAGTTACATGAATTTAAGAAACCCCTTTTGGCCTTTTCCTATACTTCTACCTACAAGTCTCCCTTTCCCTCTTACCTTTACCTGGTTCTATTTTCCCCAATGCCATTACTCTCTGCATTTAGATTTTGGCCACATTTATGAACTGCCTGCTTTTCTCCACTTTTTACTTGTCCCAGTCAGGCTCTTGCCATCTCATCAATTCCTGTTCTCTCTATAATCATGATAAGGCAATATACAACTTTGTAGTTATAGCAAAAAAGACTTGGTCCTAAAGAAAAGCCTCAAAGACATAAGGAGAACACATCAAGCCTGATGTATTAGAAGGAATGTTGGGTTTTTAATCAGATGGTTGACTTCAAATCCCAGGACTCTTTAATTGAGAGTTGATTTACCTGTGACCTTGGGAAAATCATTTAACCTCTCTGAGGCTCAGTTTTCTCATCTGTAAAATGAGGAAGTCAGAATATGATTTCTAAGGTTGTCCCTTAGAGCTCAAAATCTATAATTTTACTAAAATCTACTAGATGCTACTACAGGGTCTAGATCTTGTGAACTAGTTTGGTCTTACAGGATTTTCAAGCAGAATTTCTTATGTAATAATAACCTCCCTTTCTGATTTTCTAAAATTTGCAATTAGACCTAGAGGTTGGGACCCAGAAGGGGTAGTTGCTTCTTTGGGTTCTAGAGATAATTATAGATAGCTATCTGAGTACACAAGCCCCAGCAAATGTGTTTCCCAATTAATAATCAGCCATTAGGTTTAATTAGCTTTTAGCAAAGGTATTTATTAAAATAGGTGGTATACTAAAAACAGGTGGTACAAAGTAGGTACACTCTCCCAAAAATAAACTTGAAGTACGTACTGGTAAGGGAGGCTTATGTGTATCCTACACATGGCAAAGATTCATAACCCCTAGTACTCTTTGGGAATCCTTTTTCTATGCAAGCTCCAATTCTCTGTCAGCAAGGCTGTTGGGCTAGACTTCAAGGCTCTGTTTCTTTCTTGAGTCCATAGTCAACATTCCTTTGTGTCAGAGGAGTCATATTCCTTGAAGCTGCTTCCTCTCCCTCAGGTTGCTTGCTTCTGCATTTCTCCTCAGTATATTCCTCTGCTCCAGTATGGATTGTGTTGCCTCATACTGGTCCGAGTTTTTGGATGACATGGGCAGTGTAAGGTGGAGGAAAGAAGGAAAGAAAATCTCTTCTTTTTCCTTAAGATCAATTCCTCCTCCGGAGCCTAGTTTTTCCTCCAGTACTTAGAACCTGCTATTCCTGAACTTGGAATCCTCTACCACTGGACTCTGTGGTAAACTCTTGACTGGATTTGTTGTTTTTATACATAGGTCCATGAAGCATGACTGATTCTATCAGCCAAAATATTCTTTGTGTGTTTCATTTGCTTTGATTCAATGGCCAAAGCCAATCCGTCCAAATTAAGTACTTATTCACATGGAACTGTGATAGGGTTGTAAGAAAATTTCTTGATACCTACATTACATATTTTATGATTGCATTTTGGGTTCTGTGTTTACATAATATTAAATGAGGTGGGATGGTGAATCCCTACTTCCTTCAAACCCAAAAGAAATTTCTGGACAAGGTAATTCTGGTGGAAGATCAAGGAATGCTGTAGACCAGTGACATACTCAAATAGAATGTATAATAACCTGTATATAAGGATCCCTACATAAGGGCCACAGTATTGACAGTTTCTAGGTTTTGTTGTATTTTTATTTTTCTTGGTAAATATTTTCCAATTACATTTTAATCTGGTTTGGGCTGCCCTTGGGAATGTTGTGGATGACATGCAGCATGCTGGCCACGTGCTTGACACCTCTGTGAAAGACTATAGTCATGATTTACAATTGGTTAAACTGTATACCCCAAAGAGTTTTGATTCCCTGGCTAGATGCCTACCTAGGAGGAGGTTTCTGTCCATCTGGTGACCACATTTCATCAGTACACATTGTATACCGAGAAGAATACTGAGGCCCATGGGGGTATTGTGATTACTTGCTTTCAAATCATGCAGGTCAGCCCAGGTAGGACTCCAAGAATCTACATATCTTTTGATTCTACATCTCTGCTCTTTCTAGCAGCACATAGGCATTCTACCTTCCTAATATCTCACCTTTGCCTCCTTTCACCTACTTCTCTTGTCTTGAACTCTGCAAATCACCATCTTAATTCATACTTTGATTATCAAGTAGACTTATTTATTATATATGATTTTCCTCTGTCTTTAATCAGAATACTTGGTGGGGTGGGGGAGGGGAGATGTGTCTCTTAATCCTCCTCTCTTTTCCCAAATCCCTTGGGTGAAAGCCATAGAAAAGATACTCATCAAATTTTAAAAATGATTTAAAGCAAGCAGGGGCAAGATAGCTCAATCTGACAAGCTCAAGACTTAAACCAATTCTGGCTGTCTCTAGAGTGAAATCCAGGAAACCAAAGTGAAGTCTCTGGGAGTAACAGAAGATTGGCTGAAAGAAATGGTATGTAATTTTAGTTTAGCTTTTCTGTGATGTAACTCTTTGCTGCTTCTGGAAGCACTTTTTGGATTCTGATGACCCAAGATAATCAATCAATAAACATTTATGAAGTACCTACAATATGTCAGGACTATGCTAAGTGTTGGGGTTACAAAAAGAGGGAAAAGAGAGTCTTTGTCCTCAAGGATCTTACAATCTAATAGGGGTGAAACATGCAAACAAAATATATACAGAGCAAACTACATATAGGATAAGTATGAAAACTAGAATTGAGAGGGGTTGGGAAAGTCTTCCTATAAAAAATGAAGATTTAATTGGGATGATTATCTGCTTGTATTCTGTTGAAAATATCTTTTATTATTGACTTGCAGTAAGGGTACTCGGGGCGATTAAGAGAAATGTCCTTTTTTCTGAATGTTCTGATAAGAATATAATACAGCAAAAAAAAAGTTTTTTTGGGTCTGCTACTTCTACATCTTTATTTTGCTTGTTTGGGCAATCTTTCAATCTTAATAAAATGTTTCCTCCACTGTCTTACCCCTTTCCCCCACCCAATTACTCCATACTTTTTTAGATAGCTGTATTTCAATGTCTATTTGAAAAACTGATAATTTTGTATTGAGGCAAACATAATTTTCTGGAGCTTTCCTGAAAATAGATCCTCAGAGCCTAAGGGCTTTAATTATCAAAAATGCCTATTCCCAACCCCCCCACACCTCCCAGACAATGACAATGACTTCATTTTTATCATCATGTCATTTCTAAAATGCAGGTAATTGTAATTATGGATTTTGGGGGTGGGGTGCCTTCTCTTGCATCAGGACATTGAATTTAATTGGATTGTAAAATCACTGTGATTATAATTTACTACCCATGAGTCTATTATGGGAAGCAACTCCTCTGTACTATTTCTAGATCAATCAGTCTAGGACCAGAAAAGATGAGGTGCCCATGATGTATTATTCGGTGAAGGGTGTTAGGACTCCTCTTACAAAAATGCAAACAAAACAAAACAAAGCTAAACCCTATAACTCCCCTTCACTGTCAAGCCACAACATTAAGAGATTCAATATTCTCTTGAGTCTGGAAGATTTTCGAGGGTAACACCATACTATTCTGGAACCTGAGAGGAAATTAATTTATTGTGATTGCTCAACCTTCTTGCAGTGCACCCAATTGATCTGTTTAGCATCTGATGACTTCCTTCTCCACTGGGATGTAGCAGCTTCATCAGACTTTAAGGGGGCAAGTAAGAACGAAGCAGTCAGTCTTTCCAATGTTAACAAAACTTTGCCAGAACTTATGCAATAAAAATATTTTTAGTATTTTGAGGGATCCATTCACATACGATCTTATGGGGGGGTAACACCTATTATTCAGTTCATAATTTGGCCTGTCTTCTGTGTAATGGAAAGGGATTTCTAAGAGAGGAAGAGTAATCAAAGCCCACTTCTTCTTATGGAAGTATTATTAATGAAATTGTAGATCTCTTCTGGGGGATGCAATAGACACAGCTTACCTCTATTTCTCTAAAATTGTTTTTTTAATTCTGAACTTAACACCAAATCAATTTCCATATGACAGAAGAAGAGGCTTGTACATGAAACTGTGGATCTTCTTATGAATTGCTTCAAAGCTGTCCTACTTGTCTGTAAATTCTTTCTGGCCTTCTCTATGTTCTCTTCTGTGTGTTTTTTAAAAAAGTGTTACATTTTACTTAGATTTCAGCATAAAATTATCTGAGAAAATTTCTAGCTTTATATGAGAACAGGACAAAAAAGTAATTGTGTTCACATAGTTCCCGGGTATGTTTCGGCAGGTAGACTCTTAAATATTTTATAACATCTATAGTGACTTTTAAATGGAGTTTCTCTTTCTATCTCTTGCTTTTGGGCTTTGTTGGTTAATATATAGAAATGCTGATGATTTATTGATGTGGATTTATTTTATAACCTGCAACTTTGCTAAAGTTTATTATATTTTAAGTAGTTTTTTAAACTTGATTCTCTAGGATTCTCTAAGTGTATCATCATACCATCTGCAAAGTGATAGCTTTGTTTCTTCTTTGCCTATTCTAGAATAATACCTTCAATTTCTTTTTCTTCTGTTTTATTGTGAAAGCTAATGTTTCTAGTACCATATTGAACAACTGAGTGATAATGGACATCTTTGTTTCACTCTTGACCTTATTGGAGATGTGTCTAGCTTATCCCCATTATTCATAGCGTTCACTGAAGGTTTTAGGTAGATGTTACTTATCATTTTAAGGAAGACTCCATTTATTCCTATGCTCACTGGTATTTTTAATAGGGATGGGTATTGTATTTTGTCAAAAGCCTTTTCTGCATCTATTGAGATGGTTTCTGTTAGTTTTTTGTTGATATGATCAATTATGCTGATAGTTTCCCTAATGTTGAACCAGCCCTGATTCCTGCTATATGATTTTGTTTTTTTAATAATATTTTAATTGATATTTTAACACTAACTACCTACCTGAGTTTTCCTATGTCCATCACCTTCATCTATCTAGATGCTCAAAGCATTTACAAAAAGGAGGAAAAATGACCAAAATCAATGAACAAGCTGCAAAATGTAATACACATGTAGCTTCAAACCTGTAGAACCTGACCAGTGTTAATAATCTTCATAATTTCACACCATTTACTACTTTTAATTGTTTTGTGATAGTCATTTTTTCCATTTATACAGCAGCTTTCTGTATATTGTTTTCCTGGCTCTTCATTTTTGCTCCAATTTATTTGATTTTGTTTTAATATGTCTCTTTGCTTCTTTGTTGGAGTTACTTCTTTCTTTCTGGACCTTTCTAATTTTCAGTGAATTCAATTCTTGGATAATGTTTACCACCATCTTTTCTGAGCTATTGATTCTCCTTGACATATGCTTTCTTCCTAGCTGACATTTCATTTAACATTGTATTTCATTATGGCTTACTTCAATTTCTTCCAGGTATACTATTATATTAGTACTTGTGGCTAGAGTAGTCTTTTCTCTGAGTCTCTACCTGGACTTACTGTGTGGTTTACTGTATTCTTCTGGTTTTAGCTGTTGGTCTCTTAGTTCTATTATGTTTGGCATTTTGTTCTGTTCTTAAGTTTATTTTTTTTTGTTAAATTTGGATTACTCACATATTGTACATATCTTTAGCATCCAAGTTTCTGGATAAGGGTTTTTTGCTCGCTTAAGACTCCAATCTTTTTATTTCCTATTTTCTTTGATGGTGCTGGTCAGGCCTTCTTGACCTCATAAGTGTGTTGCTTAAGACTAAAGTTACATTCAGCAGAAATTCCTGAGTTTTGGCTTAGTGTTCCCTGGTGCCTGGAGTTAGGTTGTGACTTTGGCCTCTTTTCGATTTCCTCTTACTTGCCTGATGCCAAACCTAGTTGGCTCAGTAGCTTGCTGTGATCCTGACATGACCCAAACAGATGTTTCTTTTGATAGCAGTCTTCCTTTGAAATCTCAGATACTTTATTTGCATCTTCTAAGTACTTCCCTGGCTTTCTCCTGCTATGGTTTAGGTTGTGGGTTGTTCAGGTACACCCCAGGGGATGCTTGAATGCTGGACTTGACTCTTGGCCTGAGTAATGGTATTTATTTCCTTACCTTCCAATTAAGTGCTCACATACCTGCCAGGGCATTGTGAGCATCCTGTTTGTTTGGAGAAACCTTTTCTCTCCCAGAGTCTTCGTGATGTGGCTCTCTTCTGGGCTTGGTTTACCCCTTTGTTTAGTCCTGAAGCTTCCTTTTTCAGTGTCTAGTTTGTTCTTTGTTGTGTTCTCAACTCCATCATGATACAGATTAGTTGCCATTGGCCACTGCTTCTCTGGGGCCACTGCTACTACTATCTATGGTTGTTAGTGGAACTTCTCTCAGAGCCTAATGGCGCTCTCAAATTCAAACAATTGTCTGAAAGGTTAGGGCTAGAGGATAGACACTTTCTTTTGCAGGGCCTTGGCTGAAGACAACCAACCACTAACTTTATTATTTTTTTTAATGGGGAAAATAATATTAAAAAAAGCAGGCTGTTGTAACATTTTTCTAAATGCACAGAAGAAAATAGAAGGAAGCAGACAAACAAATTATTTTTTTTTAAAGGCAAGCAATGTGAAATGGAGATTCATGGCTTCATATAGAATCCTATTTTTATGTTTTTCTGTGTCTATGGGAATACTTTTTTGACATTTAAAAAGCTTTTAAGTATTATATTAAACTTTTAAAAACACACACAGAAGAGCCTGAGAAGACCCAAAGGGTTTTGTTTTATTTTGTTTTTTTTTTTTACAGGGACACATATATAGACATTGGGGGCAATATTGGGACTATCACATTAAATTTAGTGAATTATTATAATAAAGGAATGATCCATGGTTTCATGTATAATTCCCATTGTCTGGTCATGTTCATTGGTAATTTCTATTTCATAATAAAATAATTTTAATGGCTTAAAAAAACATAGCTGTACATTTATCAAATTTGCAGATGTCACAAAGCTGGGAGAAACAGTGTATAGCTAACTTTGAATAACAGAAAAGAATCTCCAACAGGATTCTAGAATCCTGGGGGACGTGTAGAGCTACATAGCAATTTGTTTGAAAACAATGTTTGCTCAATGTGAAACCAACAGTGACACAGAAAAAAATGCTCATTCAATCTGAGGCAGAATGTGGGATTTGTTCAGAAAGCAGGATATACTTCTCTACTCTGATTGGGCTGCATCTGACTCCTGATTCTCCAGCTTTTAAAATTTTAGTTCTTCAGATGTGATTTCAGATCTCACCTTAGAAAGTGTATGTGTGTGAATTTGCCTTCCTCTTCTCAGACCTCCCTTCTCTCTGCAAAAACTCCGCTTTTGCATCGACAAATTCGTATAAAAATAGCATATGTCACTTGGAGTGGAGGACATTTGGGTGCTGAGGCGGTGTTGAGCCTATGAATTCCAGCTGCTGGTCAGTTCTTTGTATAGCCTGAATTTATTGTTTTCAAACAATCTTATAACACAAAGTTTAACTTTGTTTGCAGGACACACACTGGTAGAGCAGTGGATAGAGTTCTGGGGCTGGTGTCAAAAGACCTGAGATTCAAATGTGACCTTAGACACTTTTACTAGTACCATACCTGAGCAAGTCATCACTTAATCTCATTTGCCTCAATTGTAAAATGGGGATAATAGCACCTAATGGAGTTGCTGTAAGGATGAAGTGAGATATTTGTAAAAAGCAAACTATAATTAGCACAGTGCCTGGCACATAGTAGGTACTTATATAAATACTTATTTCTTTCCTTCCCTTCTAAAAAGACAAAAGAAAAAAAATGAAACTGCGTCAGGAGATCTAGCTTTTGTGAGGTATCAAAGAGAAGTTTAATCTTAATAATGTTTGAGTTTTGAGTATGTGAAGTGCAGGAATTCTAAGAGGTAAAGGTAAGGAAAAAATGCATTCTTAGTTAAGCGTTGTGAAACAAAGTGCAGGGATGACATATTTTAGTTTGCTGTAGAAATGAGTGGAGGATAATACTTCTTAGGCTGGAAAAAATAGGGTTGGATTCAATTTGTAAAGGGCTTTTTTATGCCAGAGGTCACTAGGATCCTGTCTTAAGAGTAAGGGGGATGACATTAGTCAGACCTGAACTCTAAGGAATACCATTATTTTCCTTAGTTAGTGTCTTAGTACAGATGTGGGGAGAGCGTGGAATGGGGAGATTAGAGACTTGTGGAAATCCAGAGGAAAGCTAGGGGACTGAATTGCTACTTGTCACATTGTATGAATACTAAAAAGCACGGGGTTGCTGAAGTGATCGGGGAGTAGAATGAGAAGTTGAGGTTACACCATGGGTTATGAATTTAGATTTACTTGTAAGAGGCTGCTTTCAACAGGATAGGGAATTTAGTAGAGGAGATGGGTCTGGGGACAAAGATAACAAAATTATTTTGTATGTGTTGAGTTTGAGATGTCTGATAAACTTAGTTGGGTCTATAAATACACACATACATATACAAAAATATACATATGCATGGTATATATCATGTATATGTATATGTATATGTGTGTGTATGTGTATATATATATATATGTGTGTGTGTGTGTGTATGTATGTATATGTTTAGGAGTCATCTGAATAGAGGAAATAATTAACACATGGGAACCAATGAGGAGTGTTTGGGTCTCACCAAGTAAGAGAAGAAGGCCCAGGAGAGAGCATTGGAGTATTTTATAGATAAGGGTGGCAGTGGATAGAACACTGGGCCTGGAGTCAGGAAGACTCATCTGGCCTCAGAAATTTACTAGCTGTATGACCCTGTGCAAGTCACTTCACCCTGTTTTCCTCAGTTTCACATCTGTAAAATGATCCAGAGAAGGAAAAGTCAAACCACTCCAACATCTTTGACATGAAAACCCAAATAGGGTCATGAAGAATCAAACATGACTGAAACGACTGAACAACAAAAAGGAAATGAGAAATTGAGCTAAGTGGGGCAGGGACCCCAGAACACTGGGGCTTGGAGTCAGGAAGACTTGAGTTCAAAGCCAGTCTCAGGCATACTACTAATCTTGGGAAGTCACTGTGCACCATCAGTTTTCTTAAGTATAAACTGGGCATAATGATAGCACCTTATCTCACAAGTTGTGAGTAATTATCAAATGGGATAATAATATTGGTAAAGTTATTTAAGTTTAGGCACAGTGCTGGTTAGGCATTAATAAAAGGTTGTTTTCTTCCTCTTAAGGGAAATTTTTTTTAAAAAAAATTTATTAAAATTTTAGAGGGAATTTTTTTGAAGGTTGGTTTTTCACTAGTTTATCATATTTTAATTGATCAGTTCTTGGGTATTTATGTCGTTAAAAAGTTAAGTAGCATTAATTCTGCTAATATGTAAGAGTTCTTAAGAAATCTTTAAAAATTCTAGTATCATTAAAAACACTGTACAAAATTTATCAAACGCATTCCAGTCCATTTCTTATTCAATTGCCTTAGCTTTCCGTTCTTTTGCATTCATGATTCAACTGAAATCCAATTAGGTTCTAAATAACTTAATAATGGATTCTTAAAATAGCTCTAAATAGAAAACTCCTTTTCTTTTAACCCTGCTTACAAACCAAAAGAAGTTTCTCCTTTTTATGTCTTCCAAAATCTACCCTTTAATTTAAAATTTATTAAACATAGTGTTCCCTGTGATTCATGTTGTTTTCCTTTCTAACTTAATATTTTTTTTCTCTATGATGGATAGGGATTTTAGAAATACTGCCATTTTATAGATGATTTTGTTGTTCAGTCATTTCAGTTGTGTCTTACTTTTCATGCCCCATTTGGGGTTTTCTTGGCAAAGACGCTGGGGTGGTTTGCCATTTCCTTCTCCAGCTCATTTTACAGATGAAGAACTGAGGCAGGCAAATCAGGTTTAAGTCCTGTCTAGGGTCACGCTATACTAAGTTTAAGTGTCTGAAGTCTGATTTGAACTTGAAGATGAGTCTTCCTGACTCTAGGCCTGGCACTCTATCCACTGTGCCACCTAGCTGCAGCTCTTGCAAGTATTGTCTTTATTCAGTAGTATCTGATTCTTCAATGGCCCCACTTGGGGTTTTCTTGGCAAAGATACGGGAATAATGTTTGCCATTTCCTTTTCTAGCTCATTTTACAGATGAGGAACTGAGGTAAACAGGGTTAAATGATTTGCCCAAGGTCACACAGTGAGTCAGTGTTTGAGGGTGGATTTGAACTCATGGACATGTGTCTTCCTGATTCTAAGCCCCGTGCTTTTATAGATGATACAAACTGAGAAGCCCAGAGGAGGAACAGTGATTGGTTGAGGATCACTAACAAATTTTGTAAGATTTGAATAAGAAACAAGAACTCTACAGTTCTTGACTCCTTATCCATTTACTTTTCACGGTGCCAGGGGAATGAGAGAGAAAGGATGGAGCGGGGGTATGTTTACAGAAGGGACAGCCAAGCTTATCTTATGGATATGAGGAGAAGGGTACTTACTTATCCTCCACTCCCCCCACCCCTTTGCAGTCTAGTAAGAACATTTGAAATAGTGTCAGATAATTAGAATTTTAAATGCCATTCCCAACTTTAAAAAACCCGGGTATTATCCATCTTATATATAAACATCACAAACACAAGATGCTCATCTGTGATTCTTTCCATGAGATTTTTTTAAGGCTCAGGCTGCTCAAAATTATAAACAATGCTAAGCATTTTCAAATACAGACTTTGATGGAGAATTTTTTTCCTGATGGCTTTTTGGTCTTTGCTTGAAAACAACATTTCGGGCATGAAGATGGGGGAATCTTAGGATTTCTTCTTGTTCTTTTCCAAAGCAGATACATGCTTTGGTGATAGGCTCTCTTCTTTGAAAATCTGTATTAAAACCAGCAGCAGCATCCAACCTGTTGATGGTGTTGAAGTCTTTCAGACGCTATACACTATACCCCTATGCCCCTTTCCCCTTTTTTCTCCCCCTCCCTCCCTTTCCCAACCAGTCTCAGATAATTTTAATAATCATTAAAATTCTCCTCACTTTATTTGGCTCTTAAGATGAAAACTGACTTTTTCTACCTGTGCCTTTGAATATCAATGCGTATTTTGCTTATATTTCTGGTATGGTATGTCAAAAACAACAACAACAACAAAAACAATATGTAAATATGTCACAATCACAAAATGTGCTTTTAAAGTCAAACAAAAGCTTGTGCCGTGAGGGCTTGTATATACATGCTTCTTCTGGATTGCTTGACAGTACACAATTGATCCCTTTGTCCTATGTGTTATTTATCTGTTAGGTCTACATATATTACCTCCTAAAATAATTTCTCTATTGGCATAAAGTTTAGTACAATTTAGCAATATACATTTAAATAATCTTCTATAGGTGCCATTGAACAATTTATCTAAAAATAAGATTAGATAGCTTCCTTTATTGGTCCAGAATGTATATGCTGTGATACTATAGTATTAATGAAATGATACATCCCTAATGTAAAAGAGATGTATTAATATAAAGGTTTTATCTTCATGATAATGTATATTAAAAATTAAAAGGGAAACTTTTTCAACTCAAACTCATTCCAAAATACTTGTATTGGCAAATAATTTTTCTTTACTGTGAAGCGATTTTCTTGTGGGGGGGGGTTGCTGATCTTAACTTCTGTATAGTATCTGTAACTTGGCTTGACCATCTAGCAAAAATGTATTTCTATAAAAAAGATTAAAATGGGAGGCAGATGCTATACAGTTAATGCTTTGGAAAAACCAAGAGAGAAATGGAATCATAAGAAATGAAAATGTATTTTCTTTCTTTTTCAGTGGGGGGAGATGAGAGGGAGATGATACATGCTTGTTAGTTAAAAAATTTAAAAATGAATGAATAAATTCGGTTACATAAAGGTTTACAAAATGTACTTTTTCTTAAAATGACTCTGAGAAAATTACTGTATATGTTTCTTGATATCGTCATCCGCTCTTTCAAACTCCCTTGAAATATCAGCATAGCTGCTACTGGTAATAGCCTTGTACTCATGGTGTATTGTTGTTTTGTTGTATGAATGAACAATTTTGAAAATTTGAAGGTAAAAATCAAGTCCTTAATTACAAAAAGATTGGGAGGTCCTATACTATATCCATATATGTGCATGTATGTGTGTATGTACATACATATACATTATACATGTATAGCTACACATGTAATATATATTTCTAAATAGCATATATATAACTACATGATTTATTTATCTGATATATATATAAAATCACCTCCCCAAATAATTTATTTCTCAATTAGTATAAAGTTTTGATTTAGTACAATTTAGTACATATATATTTTTAGCATGTTGAACTGAACAACAAATGACTTTTATACTTATAGAGGTGCCATTGAACAATTTCTCTAAAAATAGGATTATATACCTTCTTTTATTGGTCCAGAATGTATATGCTGTGATACTGTAGAATTAATGAAATGATACATCCCTAATGTAAAAGAGATGTATTAATATAAAGGTTTTGTATTCATGATAATGTATATTAAAAATTAAAAGGGAAACTTTTTCAACTCAAACTCATTCCGAAATACTTGTATTGGTAAATAATTTTTCTTTAATCTGAAGTGCTTTTCTTTTGGGGAGGTAGTTTTTTATTTTGTACAGTAACTAACTTGATTTATCCTGCAAAATATATTTCTATAAAAATATTTAGATAAGGCAAATAAACTTATTATATAGTTATATAGAGACCATATAGAACTATATATACATACACACATCAGGCTGCCTGTCACTCAGAATACCAAATACAGAATATGGAACATTTTAGGGGCTGAAAAGTCTCCGCTCTAAAGAAACACATACCAATAAAAAGACTTATCTGCTTCACCTGAATCTGGTTTGTCACAAGTTGACAGAAGATCTGGAGTCATTGTAACTTGTAACAGCTCTTGTACCAAAAGCCACAGCATGCTTGGCCAGCTCATTTGGCAGTAGCCTGTAAACGGCCATCTGGATATCCTGGTGGCTAAGGGTTAAATGTCCTTTGTAACACAGGAGGTTGCAGGCCTCTTCAGCAATTCGTTCAAGGACATTATTGATCATGCAGTTCATGATGTCAGCAGTTTTGGATGACAAACCTTGGTTGGGGACTACCTCTTTTAGCACTCTGTGAGTGTAGAGGGTGTAGTTTCTGTTAAAGCAGATTTTCTGGGATGGTTTCCTCTTTTTCTCTTGGCATGCACAAGATTTTCCGATTTCACTGGATTTCACTGCTTTAGCCATTGTAGATGGATTTCAGTACTGAGCTAATGCCACAGACTCATGTCTCTTCCTGGTATCAAAAAGGTTTTAAGGGTCTGGAAGTGTGACCTGCTGTATTTATAGGGTTGCCCCATATCAACATGCTTGTGCCCCTCCCTCTGATTGGAGGTTGAGTACCATGTGTCATAATCACTCTTCCTGTATCTCATTTAGAGATTATGATGCCCTTCCCTGGCCAATCAAAAACTTTCTTAAAAAGATGTAGTAAATATGGCACAGGGAGTTTTAACTATAACTGCAGGCCTGAATCTGGAATCAGGTGGTAAGCACAGGTGTCTATTTTCAAACTACAGACTCTCCATAAGAGTATGCTCTTGGTCAGGCTTAAATCAATTTTATTCTTGCTGGGAAATAGGATCAAATAGATAAACCTAAACCTGGAAAGGTTTTTAGAGTTCTTCAAACTTCTCATTTTCCAGATCTCAGGAAATCTTAGAGGGGTTAAGTAATTTGCCTTGGGTCATATGTATATCAGAGGAAAGATTTGAACCCAGGTTTTCTGACTCAGATAGTGCTCTGTTCAGTCTACCACAGTACTGTGCTGTCTTTCCTGAAAGAGAAGGTGCTGATAAAGAATTTAAATCACTTACAATTAACTCAATTAAGCAAACATCTATTAGGTGCCTATTTAATGAACAGAGTAGTGAATGTTGGATTTGGAGTCATGAAGACGTAGAGTTCAAATGCCACCCGAGACACCTGTATTAACTGTGTGACCCTGGGTAAGTAGCTAACCTCACTGTATCTCAGTTTCCTCATCTTGAAAATGAGGATTTTGGATTGCATTGCCTCTAAGTTTCTTCCATCTTTAAATATGTGATTCTACATTTGCACAAAAAGAGCTGTATGCATGAGAAGATTTAAGATTTAGTTAAGATTTAACAACCTCTGCTTTGTGGGGACTTACTTATTGTCTAGTAGAAGGACCTGGCACAGTATAAAAACAACTGTAGTTCAAAACAATAACATCATAAATACTTAAGAGAAGGGCACAAAAAGCGTTATATGAGATTTAAGAACATTACTGACAGAGAGGGGTCAAGGCAGGCTTCCTGGAGAAAGTGACAATTGAGTTGGGTTAAAAGGTTGGGTTGAGGTGAGTGTGTGTGTGTGTGTGTGTGTGTGTGTGTGTGTGTGTGTATGTTTGTGTGTCTGGTGGAGTGGGGGTGGTGGTGGACCAAGCAAAGGGATGGGCAGGAAAATGTAGAATTTGCACAGGAGATTAATGAGTAGTACAATTTGGCTGGAACTTAGACTATATGCGGGAGACTATGTGTCTGAGAAAGGCCAGAAAAGTAGATGGGGACAGATTGTGAAGGGCATCAAATGTTAAGCTAAGGAATTTGAAATGTATTTCTTAGGTAATAGAGAGTCACTGAAAGGTTTTAGGGAGTGGAGTTACTTGATCATATTTATATGTAAAGAAGAAGAAAAGTCTGGTAGAGTAGAGGTTAGATCAGGAAGGTAATTCAATTGTAGTGTGGAGGAAAACCTATACTCTGCTGTTTTGGTCAAAATCTGTTAAAGGCAACATGTTCATATGGATGAATTTCTCCTTCGAAAAAAGTCTAATTATTCAGAATACCTTCTGACCCAATTAACTTCCAATTTACCTTTCCTAGTAATCATGAAACAAAAGATGAAATTTCACAGCAAAGTGAAATAAAGATAAATTGTTGAAGCTTAGCAAAAAGAACTTAGAAATGTGGATGCACCCTTGGGGAAATTACCTGCCAGAAACCAACTACTTCCTCTAAGACTCCCCTTTCACTCTGGTCAATGGTAAACAAAAGGATATCTCTCTTGATTGGATTAACAAAAAGACAGTCTGCTTTGAGTGTGGTCCCCAAAATTTGCTCTAAATATCTAGTCCCAGGGAATTTAAATCCCTCCCTGAAAAGGCTTAAGTCTTCTATTCAAGAGCAATTGATTAGACTTTCAAGTGAATGTGAGAATTTCACTCTTATCATTAAAAAAATAATAATATATATACTTCCACAGTAGTAATGAGACTCCAAAGTATGATCATTAAACTGTGTAATTAGAAGGATCCTTAAAGGTCATCTAGCCCAACCCCCTCATTTTACAGATAAGCAAACTCTGGGGCTAATGGAAATGAAATGATTTGCCCAAGTTCATATATATTTTAAACATCGGAGATGGAATTTGAGCTCAGGTCCTCTGATTCTATCCTCTGATACCAGGCTCCTTCCTACTAGAGTTTTTTTTTGGGGGGTGGGGGAGGGGGTGGGAGAGAGGGAGGCAATCGGGGTTAAGTGACTTGCCCAGGGTCATATAGTAGTAAGTGTCTGATTTGAACTCAGATCCTCCCGATTTCAGGGCTGGTGCTCCATCCACTGCCCCACCTAGCTGTCCCACTGCTAGAGTTGATAGAAGTGGAAATGGAGAGAAAAGGATGATTTGAGAGCTTTACAAAAATGGACTTGGTAGGACTTGATAAAAGATTGGCTATAGAGGGTGAGATAGGAAAGAGGACCCAAGGATAAGACTGAGCTGCTTTTTTTTTTTTAATCAGAGATGGGGTTACTGACAAAAATAGTGAAGTCAAGCTAGCTATTGGGGGGGGTGGTAAGGAATAATAACTGTGTTTTTGACACCTTTAATTTGAGGTAATGGTGGGATATCAGAGTGGAGATGTACTTATAAGAATGAGTTGGGGATGTGTGGGAATGGAATTCGGGAGAGGCTAAGGCAGGAGAGACAGATTTGATAGTTATCATCTGCGAGAGGAGATGAATGCATCTGAGGGAGTGAATTACCCTAATGGGATTGCTGAGGGAAAGAGTATAAAGAAAGAGAGAAGAGGGCAGGGCAGAGGACAAAACCTTGAGGAACACCTACCTTAAGGAATAAGGAAAAGAATGATGACCCAGGGAAGGAGCCTGAAGGAGCTATTGGAGAAGCAGAAACTGGTGTCTCTGAAATCAAGGGAAAAGAGAGCATTATTTAATAGGAGGGTGTGCTGGTCTGATTCAGAAGGAGTTTCTACAAAGCAAACAGATGGACCAGAAGTGCACAAAGCTCAGAGCCATAACTAGGAATTTTCACGCTGGAGCAAGCAACACAGTTATTAGGGGGGCAAACAGAATGAAAGGCAGAATTAGTTAGGGGTAGGGAGAATAAACATCACACTATAGAGGGGAGAGACAGACATCAGAACATATCACAAGGTCACTGCTAGGGAGGCAGCTCACCCAAAGGAAGAGGGTCTAATTAGGTAGCTTCCTATTTAAACTGAATTTAGCACCTAGTTATTTCATATTTGGAATCCAAGAAGATTCCTGGAGGCCGGAGGTAGATTAGGTCAAGTCAAATCAAGTCAACAAGCATTTATTAAGTGCCTGCTGTGTACCAGGCATTGTGCTAAGCACTGAGGACACAAAGAAAGGCCAAAAAAAAAAAGGCCAGTCCCTGCTTTTGAGGAACTCACAATCTAATTGCTTTTTTTTTTTTGAAGTGGCTTGAAGCCATCCATTTCCAACCCTCAAAATATCATTTTAGAACTGGAAGGGTCTTAGGCACCATCCTTGATGTTCCATAGGAGTCCCTGGAGGGAGCTACTATGTAATGAGGTCCCAGAGAGGGAGAGTGATTTACTTACCCAACATCACACAGGAAGGTTTGTTCAGCTGTCACTGAAATTGAGGGTGGGCTGAGGTAGAGCAAAATGATTCTCAAATCTCACAAGACTCACAGGCTGTGAGAGAGATGCTGCCTTGTTCAACCTCTTTATTTTACAGAGGAGGAAACTGAGGCCCAGAGTTAGTGTCAGAGCAGAGAGTAGAACCTAGTCCTCATAACATGATCAGTTCAGTGCTTTCTCAGCCAGGTTGTTAAAATTTGGCTTCCCTTTCAGAGTATGAGGTCCATTGTCTTGTCTCAACTCAAGACAAGCATCTTCTGGGAAGGAGGCCCTTAGATCCTTCCAAGAATGTCCCTGGAAGCCAGCTCCTACCGGTTTGGGAGAGTTGGTTGTTAAATTTTCAGTATGAGCATTTATTTATTCTTCAGAAATCAGGGTTTGATTTTGTCAATTTTGTTAATTAAGAAAGATCTGGAGAAAACATTAGAGATGCAGATTAAACTTAAAATTGTGTCAAGCTTTTAATAGAGCCAGTTATCAAACATTGCCACCATGTCCTAGCCCCAAGTTCACTCTCTAGCCCCGGGAGAATTTCAGTAGCCTAGGAGAGAATAATTTTCAAGCAAAGAAGTTTTGGGGATGGGGGAGGTAGAGACACATCCAGAAAGTCATGGTTCCCTCAAATTCTTTGTCCTTTTGAAGTCTTCACTTGGCTTCCAGGGCAGGCCATGCACAGGGGCTTTGTAGAATATTATGCCTGGAAAAGACATTTTTATACTTTACACATTAAGTAAATAAATGGACAAGTGTCTTGTCCGTTCACAAGAGGTAGTGATTATTGTTTAGTTGTTTTTCAGTTGTGTCCTACTCTTTGGGGTTTTCTTGGCAAAGATACTGGTTTGCCATTTCCTTTTCCAGCTCATTTTACAGAAGAGGAAACTGAGGCAAGCAGGGTTAAGTGACTTTCCCAGGGTCACACAGCTTGTAGGTGTCTCAGGCCAGATTAGAATTTAGGAAGATGAGTCTTCTGACTCCAGGCCTGGCATGCTATCCACTGCACCATCTAGCTGCTCTAGTTAGTGGTAGAACCAGGCTTTATTTGCAGAGCCTCTGAATTTGAGTCCTGCCTTCATGCCACTATGTCCATCACATTGCCTTGAAAGCCATTTAAATATCTCATTACTGTCAAATTCTTTTGGACCTTATATGAATTAGTATACCTAATTTTTTTTTAAACACCTAAATTGGAGAGCAGTTATTTTGTGATGACTATTTTTTCTTTTATTGGGGTGTTTTTCTCTTTTGTCTTCTTGTACAACCACAGGGCTCCTGGACTCAGGAACCAAGGAGTGGAAAGGAGCTGGGTTCCCACCAGCTTCTGACTCAAGCTGCTCCCCTAGAAGGAGGAAATGCTGCTGCTGCCTCCTGTTCACATCGTATTATTGCTGGAGATCTGCCATACTCCACCATCGCCCCATCTCCCTGCGCAATCTCCTTACAATCCCCTTAATTCCTTAGAGGAATGCCCTGGCTTGTCACTTGCCTCTGGCAATTCTCTGTCTTGGGGCAAAGCCCCGGTCTCTTCTAAGCACAGCTCCTACAGAGCCTAGAACTCTTTATTTTATGAATTTTAAATCCTATAAGACTCCAAGCCTAAGGCAAAACACCAAGAGGAGACAGGATAAAGATGAAACAGGTAAAAAAAATCTGTTGCCAAAGCTTGTCGATTTCACCTTGGCCACATCTCTGTTACTATGGGCCCCCTTCTATCCTTTACCACTATAGTGCCAGCCCTCATTACTTCATACCTGGATTACTGCAATAGTCACTGATGGGTCTGTCTGCCTTGTCGCCCTACTCCAATTCATCTTTCATGTAACCAGTAAAATGATTTTCTTAAAGCGCAGGTCCAATCAAGTCACTCTTCCCTCCCCTGCTCAATAAATGCAAAGTGGCTGTTCAGTGCCTCCAGGATCAAATGAAAAATGTTCTATTTGACATTCCTAACCTAGCTCTTCCTACCTTCCCAGTCTTCTCACTCCTCACTCCTCACACCTACTCTTTGATCCAGGCATAGTGGCCTCTTGGCTGTCTCACAAACAAGACACTCCATCTCTTGTCTCCAGGCATTCTCTCTGGCTGTCCCCCATGCCTAGAACACTCTTCCCACCTCTGCTCTGACTCCAGACCTCCCTGGCTTCCTTTACGTTCCAACTAAAATCCCACCTTCTACAGGAAGCCTTCCCAAACCCTCTTAATTCCTGTGCCTTCGTTCTATTAATTATTTCCTATTTATCCTGTATATAGCTTGCTCTGTGTGCATGTTGTCTCTCCCATTAGATTTTAAGTTCCTTGAGGGCAGGGACTGATTTTGCCTCTTTTTTATCTCAAGGACTTAGCACAGTGCCTGGCACATAGTAGGCACTTAATAAATGTTTAGTGATTGATTTATTGATTAAAGAGAAAGATACAATTAGATAAGGCATAGGGATCTTAGCTGATCCTCAGGCTGGCAATAGAAGGAAGTGCAGGAAGTCGATTTACAATTAATGGTGTTTGGGGAGCCAGTGATAACCTTGAAAGAGCTGATTGCTTAAATTTTCAGTGTGAGCATTTATGCCTCAGAAATCTGCAACTACAACTAGGTCTTGCTTTTTTGTTTTGTTGATTTTCTAGTCTTAAGAAAGTGTTAATAATGCAGAATAAACTTAAAAAAGTATGTGTGTAAACATTTCCCTACCCCAGCCCTGTTGTTAAACATTTATCAGCACAGTCCTGTATTGCCCTATAAAAACTGCTTGAGCTTGGCAGGAGTACAGTAGAAGGCTAAAGGAATGAAGTCATCATCCCCAGATATGCTAATAGTAGTAGTAGTAGTAGTAGTAGTAGTAGTAGTAGTAGTAGTAGTAGTAGTAGTAGTAGTAGTAGTAGTAGTAGTGATAGTAGTAGTAGTGTGGTGGTGGTGGTAGTAGTAGTAGTAGTAGTAGTAGTAGTAGTAGTAGTAGTAGTAGTAGTAATACTACTACTAGTAGTAGTGGTAGTAGTGGTAATGGTAACAGTAACAACAACAATAATAACAGAACTTTACATAGCATTTTAAAGGTTGCAAAATGCTTTCCATCTGTTGTTTCATTTTGAGCCTCACAACACCTGTGTCTAAAATGGTTCTTTGAAGGGTCCACCCTCAGACTCGGCACACCAAGTTCCATTGAGCTCTCTATAGATTTCTCCAATTTGGCATAAAGGATGGTGGGGGTCACAATTACTCCATACCAGGGCAACTTTATGGGGTAGCTGAACATTTCTAGTTTTATAAGGAAGGGGCAACTTCTTACTCAGGTGGGTCTAGCTGGTCTCCCATCTCTGGGGGAGGCCTGGCTGAATCAAATAGAGAAAGTACAGGCATATGGTATGGAAATTTCCAGAAAATGACAGGGCCAAGGTGTAAGGCAGTGGAAGGATTTCCAACATCTCTAGTAGAGGTAGCCTGCTGCAAATGAGTCTTATGGATGTCAGAGAGGCCTATGTATTGAATATATTAGGTCTTTTTGAATTATCATAGAAGGGGTATCAGCATCAAATATCACAGAGATATAAGGGAAAATAAAGACTAGGGAAAAAGACTATTGAATTTGGTTATTATGAGGTCATTGGTGACCTTTATGAGAACAGGTTTAGTAGAGGGGTGGAGACAGAAGCTAGATTTCAAGGGGCTGGGAAGAGTGGGAAGTGAGGAAGGGGAAGTTCTGGGCAGAGATGACTTTTCCAAGAAGTTTGATGCTGAAGGGAAGGAAGAGATGGAATAGAAGTTAAACATGGTAGAAAGGTTGATAGAAGATGTCTTTGAGGACTAAGGAGACAGGAAGAGGCTGAGTTTATAGGCAGATTGGAAGGAATCAGTGTAGAGGGAAAAACTGAAGACATGAAGGGGGAAGGAGGAGAAAAAAAGAATCAAATGTCCAGGGAGAGGGATTAGTCTTAGCAAAACATAGAAATACTTTTTCCTCTGAGAAAGGTAGGAAAAGAAATTGGTAATGACATTCAGAAATTTCAGCAGTAAAGATTGAAAGAGCTCTTATCAAATGCCTTATTTCAGGGGTGACCTTCTGGGTCTTTGGGTGACATCTGTTGACTGAGTCCAAGTTTTACAGAACAAATCCTTTTATTAAGGGGATTTATTCTGCGAAGTTTGGATTCAGTCAAAGAGCTGCACTTGAGGACCTAGAGGGCCACAGGTGGCCTCTAGGCCACAGGTTCCCTACCTCTGGTCTATATATTCTCAGTTGGAGGCCACACCATCAGCCACAAATGTGGGTGTGAGTTTGTAACTGGGTTTGAGGATAGAGAAAAGAGGTTTGGGACAGTTATTGCTGGGGATGTACAATAAAACATAAATTCAGAAGGATTGTTGGATTAGGCTCTACTAATTCATTATTTGTGAGACTTAAACCGGGTCTGATCTAAAATTTATCTTGGATTAACAAATTATTAGCATAGTGCAAAATAAAACTGTAAAAGAGATTAAAGGGAAATGATAAAAATACTTATAAGAACAGTCTATTTTCATATACCCTCAATTTATTTTTTTATAATTTTTTTTGGCTAGGCAATGGGGTTAAGTGACACAGGGTCACACAGCTATTAAGTGTCAAGTATCTGAGGCCACATTTGAACTCAGGTCCTCCTGTCTTCAGGGTGGTGCTCTATCCACTGTGCCACCTAGCTGCCCCATCCTCAATCTCTTTAGAAGAACTATTTACATACAATTGAAATTGATTATAAATGATTCTTATCTATATTTAAAACAAAGTCCCCTAACATTGTGTTTGGTTCCTTTGCACTACAATAAGGAACCCTCCACCACTGAGCTGTGGGGGAGATAAAGCAGCAGATCTTATTCCCAACAGTCCTGAGTACTGCTACATCTCTTCCACTTTGAGACTGCTTGCGGGCAGCCAATAAAAGCAGGCTGAAGCATAACATCTGGGCTAATGTTTTATAAGACTGCTTCATTCTACTGCTGTTGAGAGAAAGTGAGTTCAGATGTGATTTCATGATGGAACATCATAGTTTTGGCAATCTATTATTCTTAAATGACTTATGCTTGTGTGTTTTTGTTCCTCTGGTGTGTGTTCCTGGGGAAGCCACTTTTAGCTCAGCTGATCTGCTGAGAATTACTGGAAGTCTTGGTTACAGACAATACTTTGTGATGACAAATTGCTCTCACAAAGACAATGTCAGCTGTATTCCTGACAACACCTTCTGAGCCTTTCCTTCTCAGGTACATATCTAATTGGAGGTTATGGGACCCTGGTGGTCAGAGGTCATGGGAATTTTATATTTTGAGTTACTTACTGTAGGTATTTGAAAATAATAAAATATTTCTTGTTTAAAATGTTACTTTCCATGCCTCTTAGGAATTCTTCATATTCATACCTTACATGACAGTAATATTTGATTACATTCCATTTATTTAGCCTTTCCCCAGTTGATGCGCAGCTAGGTGGTGCAGTGGATAGAGCACCAGGCCTGGAGTCAGAAAGATCAGAGTTCAAATATGACCCCAGACACTTAGTCACTGTGTGACCCTGAGCAAGTCACTTAATGTGGGCAAGTCACTACCTAAAACTGGAGAAGGAAATGGCAAACCGCTCCATTATCTTAGCCAAGGAAACCTCATGGACAGTTGGTCCATGGGGTCACGAAGAATCAGATATGACGAACAACAGCAAGTCAATAGGCATCTACTTTGTTTGCAACTCTTTGCTACCTTACAGTGTACTGCTAAAACTGCATTTCCTTTTTTTTTTAATCTTCCTGCTTCATATCTTCTTTTTCAGTTGTTCAATCATGTCCAACTCTTCGTGACCCATGTACCATAGTACACCAGGTCCTTCTACCACGATCTCCAGAAGTCTGTCCAACTTCAAGTTCATTGTTTCCATGACACTATCCATCCATCTCATCCTCTGCCATCCCCTTTTCCTTTTGCCTTCAAGCTTTCCCAACATCAGGGTCTTTCCTGCTTTAGACAGCCCCCTTTTAATGGTCCTTGGTCCTATGCAGCTTCCTTTTGCTTTCACGATGATGTTGGTAGAATTGGAGAAAAGATGTTAAAAATCAAACAACTTTTAGATCATCTTATTAGCTATAAATGTGAAGGCATTGTCTAATAATCAAGGCATTGACATACCTCCTCTACAAGAGGCAAAATATATCTATATTGGCATTTTTGCCACAAATGAGATCAGGAAATCAAAGGAAGTGGCTGCTAGATGGCTCTTGGGTTCTCCTCAGAGAAGTAAGCAAAGCAGTTGGTAGAGCTGTTTTTATCTAAACCTACCATGCTGCTACTCCATGGCCCTCTTCGTACCAACATGATTCTATGCTCCAACCTCCACCAACACAATCTGGCACACTAACTCCTATCCTGGAATTCTAGGCTTCTGATTGGTGAATCCTTGTTATATATAGTCCCAACCAGACCTACCATGCTGCCCTGGTCACCTTCATGCCATTCCACAGAATATTTACTCTTCTATCTTCTACTCTTTGCTTTCCACCTTTATCACTGAGAATAGTAAACAAATTAACATTAACATCCTCAAAAAGGACTTGGAAATCAATTGTCCCATGATACTACTCAACATCCCTTTGTCTTCCCAGACCAAAGCAAACTCTTTTTGGCCACCATTCCTCTATATATGTTGTCTTACCCTATGAAAATGAAGCTCTTTGAGAGTGAGGACTGTCTTGCTTTTGGTATTTGTGCTCCCAGGGTTGAGCATAATGCCTGGCATATAGTAAGCACAATAACTGCCTTTTTATTCAGTCACTCATCATAGACCCAAATATAATAAGAAACATAATTTCATAGGATACATGGTGATATCATCTTACAAGACTCAAGATAAGCATATAAAAGGAAGAATTTTAAAGTAATTTCTGCACAGGCATCTGCTGCAAAGGAGGAAGAGGAAGAGAAATTCTATAAAGAATATGACAAGATAAACATGTCTATATTGATACTTGGTGACTTTATTGTTGTTTGTCTTTCGTTCTTGAAGAGGACCATGACATCAGGAAGGTGATGTCACGACTTGCAAGTGAATTGGATTTAAGTGAGGCAGGGCTGGGCAAAGTCACCAGCCTCACTCTCTCCTCTGGAGCCATCTGGGTCCAGTGGCCAGACATAGATCAGGACAACTGCAGACAGTCTCCCATGACTTTAATGAAAGGTAGACAGAAGGGGATGGACAAAAAACATTTTGAAAAATAAATATGTTTCAGTTTTCAGGAATGAAAGGGGTCAAAGACTTGTAGAATACTCAGAAGACTCATGCCTATATGTCATGAATATTTTAAGGAGAGAACTAGAAAATACTGGACATGATGAACACTGACCAAAATCATACACATACACACAAACACACACACACACACACACACACACACACACACAAATTGATTATATCTTAACCAACAGGATTGACTGTGGAAGTCATTTCAGAATCAGTTATTTGTATGCACCTTTACCAGAAACTAGTTAGAGAAAAGGTCAAAAGTGACATCAAATTAGAAAAAATGATAAGATACTTCATATGCTTCAATTTGACCTGTTCAAATGAACCACTGACAGTGAGAAAATATATGATGAAAAAAAAAAAGGCAAAGAGTGTTAGTATGAGAGATTTTGACTGATCTCTCATCTCATTGATTGGAATACTCTCTCCAGTGATGCCACTTGCAGCCCATCCATGCCCTCTTGTCCTGTGAAACTCTTGTTCATATCCTTCAAATGTTTAGCTGAGGAAAGCCAATCACCACAGTGAGGAGGCCAAAAAGCCCAGAAATCACTTTTACTAGCAAACACTCAGTTTCTTTGCCAAGCAGACAGATATGGTAGCCAAGAACAATGTTTTGGCAGCCAGTTGTCTAGAGTTTAAATGGCTAGGTTACCAGAAATGGAGCTACACCCTCTAGGATGGCCCTTGCCTTTGTATAGATGGATCCATTCTTTCTCTACTCCTTCCTTCACTAGGCTTTCTACTGAGACTTTGCTTTTCCAGCAGTTTTCACATTTTTTTTGTTTCAGGACCCTTTTGTACTCTTGAAAATTATTGAGGACCCCTCCCCACTATGTGGATTATATTTGATATATACTATATTAGAAATTAAAATATCTAATGTTATGATAACAATAGTTTGGATCTCAGAGATCTCCTGAAAGGGTCTCAGGGATCCCCAAGGGTCTCCAGAATACACTTTGAGAATTGTCGCTTTAGTCAATGCTTCTATTCTGTTCCTTATTTAGCACCAGATGAAGAGTCAAAGACTAATGGAGGGACTGAACTTGCCCAAGGAGTCCTCATGCTTAGCAGATCTCTTTTCCCTAACACCGCTGTCTAAACTTGATAGTGTGTGAGATGGGGGAGGAAGGGTTCATGAGATATTGGTGGGTTCATGTGGTTTGTTTCCTCATTTGGAAAAGTCATAAAAAAAAAGAAAAATCATCAAGTATAAAAGATCAGTAATAGTCTCTCTTCTAGCTCCTGAGCCCCTGGTCAGGAGAAGGGGAAGAGAAAAATGCCTTTTGTTTCAAGCACGACTATGAAGCATTGTTAATGGAGCTGTGAATTGGTCCAGTTGTCTCTGAAAGCAATTTGGAACCATGCACAAAAAAGTCACTCAACTGGGCATGGCTCTGACCAGATAATACAGGTACTGGACCTATCCTCCAAAGAGATCAAAGAAGGAGGGAAAAGACTGATATGTACAAAATATTTTTATCAGTTCTCCTTTGATATATTAACAAAAAACTCTATAAATTAAGGGGGATGTCCATCAGTTGGATGAACTGTTTTCATAATGCAATTATGATATATGACTATAATAGAGATATAAGAAATGACAAAAGGGATGATTTCAGAAAGACCGGTGTGAAATAGAGTGAAGTGAAATTCAGAATAAAAATAAATGAATAAGCCCCAAATTGTGAGACCTCCAGAATAAATTTCTTCTTTTGTAGCTGGACTAGTTCCTCTGTTTTAGCAAATTTCATCTTACTTAGCTTCACTTTCACTTCCTCATACAAAACACTGGGAATTGAGACCTTCAAACCAAAATGTGGTATATACACATTATGTATTTACTTCAAGACTTCAGTAAATCAAGTGCAACTGCACTAAGATAGGAAAAGGAAATTATAAGAATTAACTTTGTGTAGTAAAAAGTCAAAATATTATTTGCAGATGGCATGACTATATAACCTTGAAAATGCTACCACATCTACAAAGACAATAAATTAGTTTTTAATACATTCAAGTATGCAGAGGAATGCATAATCTCATCAATGTGGGTATTCTTGCTACCCTTGCATATTGTGATCAATTTACATCTTCTCATCCTGTGATGTTCTTATCCATGTCTTTCTGTAAATCCACCATAGACGACTCACCTATAGAGACCTTCATCTGGCTCTATTTTGAGTAGAACAGTGCAACATGCAGACCTTTCCTTTGTTATTCCTCTTTGTTATTATAGGGATGGCCTAATTCACTTTTCCAGGGGCAACTAGGTGGTATAGTAGATAGAGTGCCAGGCCTGAAGTCAGGAAGATTCATCTTCCTGAGTTCAAATCTGGTCTCAGACATTTACTGAGTGACCCTAGGCAAGTTACTTAACCCTGTTTGCCTCAGTTTTGTCATCTGTCAGTCACAGGTATCCTTGATGAAGTCTTTTATACCATTTCTCCATGAGAGAGAGCATTCTATAGCATAAAGTCATTTCTGCTATACTGTATTTCAAAAACGTGAATTTGTCCCAAAGATTGATTATATTTGGGAACATTTTGAGGATAGCTGAATTTTGAGTTTGCTTTCTTGAGGAATAGTGGAAAGGCAGAAAATTGTACCATTTTACAATAACTCACAAGCTGCCACCGTTTCCACACCTACTTCCACAAGCAAACTCTAGATCTTTGTCAAGTAAAGTGTCATATTTATTGTATAGCTTCTGATATAGTAGGTGCTGTGAGCAGAGAAAGACTGATCCATCTTTCCTCCTTTCCCTTAAGGGTTCTCCCCACCCCCCCTCCCCAGCACCTACCTAGGTCTGAACTTTCAGCCCTGTTGGTACAACCTTGGGTGCAAGGGAACAGCAGAGTTGACTACTATTTATCATTGTTGATGATGTTTACCTGTTCATTAGTGTCCAACTCTTTATGACCCCATGGACCATATTGTCAATGGGGATTTCTTGGCAACGACACTGGAGTGGTTTGCCATTTCCTTCTCCAGTAGATTAAGACAAACAGGTTAAGTGACTTGCTCAGGGTCATGCAGCTAGTATCTAAAGCTAGATTTGAACTCAGGTGTTCCTGACTCCAGGCCCAGCTATGTATACTCTGCAACACCTACTGCTTCACTATTTATTGTAGTTTTTATTATCTCTTAACCATTTAACATGCATACAATTGTGCTACAGTTTTCATAAGATTCCTATCTTCTTTTTTATGGGTCATTGAAGTTTTTGAGAACTGCATACCTAATTCCATTTTCCATGTAATTATTATGCAGTTTTTCATAGTGGGTGCTTTTTGGGAACTGCAGATATCATGTTATATTAGAACTGCCTGTACCTACTTTCACTTTGCATTTTTCCATTGTCGTCTGGTTTACCTGTTTTTCTAATTTTTGTATTTCTTGATTTACAGCTATATGCCATCATTAAAAGAATATTGGCATTTTAAAAAGGTTTGGAGGAAGAGGTGAACACAATTAGAGCCATGTACTAGGAAGATGAATAATGTCAGCAATATGTAGGGTTGGATGGGAAGTGGTAGAAATGACATGTTTTCGGGGCAGCTAGGTGGCACAGTGGACAGAGCACCAGCCTGAAGTCAGGAGGACCTGAGTTCAAATCTGGCCTCAGACCAAACACTTGACACTTACTAGCTGTGTGACCCTAGGCAAGTCACTTAACCCCAATTGCCTAAAAAAGAAAGAAAGAAAGAAAGAAATGGCATGTTTTCTAGCTAATACAAGAGTCCAGGAGAAAGGTAACAAAGATCTGAACTAGGATGCTAGCAGGGGGGAATTGAAAGAAAAGGATGAATGTGAGAGATATGAAGGTAGTAGTAGCATGATTCAATAACTGATTTGATGGAGGTGGCTTATGGAAGAGATGAAAGCTTTTCAGTCTGAAGTTTTTAGTATGGTTATTGAGAGTATGGGGTGCCATTAATAAAAACAGGCATGTTAGAAAGAAGAGTAGACTTTCCAGGGAAAAGGGTGAGTCTTCAATTTTAGAGATATTAAATTTGAGATGTTGGCAATCATCCATATGGAAATGTCCAGAAGGCAATTAGAAATTTAATGTAGCATTTGGAAAAGAAATTAGGGTCAGACAAAGGGATTGAGAGTTATCTAAATAGTGATAATAGTTGAAGTTGTGGGTGTGGCTAAAATTATTAAGGCAGAGAGAGTATGTGGGAGGAGGAGAGAAGGCTAAAAACAGAAGCCAGGGGAATGCCGTGTTTAAGAGATGTGGGGGCAGCTAGGTGGTGCAGTGGATAAAGCACTGGCCCTGAAGTCAAGAGGACCTGAGTTCAAATCTGACCTCAGACCAAACACCTGACACGTACTAGCTGTGTGACCCTGGGCAAGTCACTTAACCCTAATTGCCTGAAAAAAAAAAAGAAAGAAAAAGAGATGTGAATAAGAAAAGGAGGAAGAAGAGAAATTGACAAAGGAAATGGAAAGGGAAAGGCCAGAGAGGTAGGATGGAAACCATGGAAATGTATGGTCATGAATGTCAAGGTAGAAAGTGGAGAAAGAGAGAATGGTCAATGCTGTAGAGGGATGAAAAAGTCTTAAAAATGGCCATTGAATGTGGGGATCAGGAAGTCATTGGTGATCTCAAGGTGAACTGTTTCAGCAGAGTAGTTGGGGGACAATGGTTCGCTCTCACCATGTAAGCTTAGAGGCAGCTGGTGGCTCAATGGATTGAGTGCTGAACCTGGAGTCAGGAAGATCTAAGTTCAAATCCAGCCTCATACACTTACTGGCTGTGTGACCCTGGGCAAGTCATTTAACTTTCATTTGTCTGTTTCTTCAACTGTAAAATGGGGATAATGATGACAGTCACCTTAAAGAGTTGTTAAGATCAAATGAGATAATACGTGTTAAAAGTACTTGGCACTAGTTACTATACAAATGCTTCTTCCTAGGAGGAGCTCTCCTATGGAATGTACCAGGGCTCTGTGCTTAGACCTGTTGCCATTTTATCAATTACCTGGATAAAGGATAGATAGTGTGGTTGGAAGCAAAATTCTAAAGTCCCTCTCCAGGCGGGCTAGGTTGGTTTTTCTTTAAAATGTATGGAAACTATCCTCTAGGTTTTTGTTTTTGCTTTTGTTTTTTTGGGGGGAAGATTAGACAAGGTGGGGGTTGGATTTACTTGTTGTTGATTTTGGAGGGGGCGCTTGGATTCAAACCAGGGACCTCTTTGATGTATTTTAGTGTCCTTGAGATTGAATTGGCTCAAGGGACTATAAGACCCAGGCCATTTTCATAGCTTTCCAGTAATATGAGTACAAAAATAGCCATGACATAGGGGACTGGAGTGCTTTCTTCTTTCAGTCTTTGGACTGCAGAACAGAACATGACCAACTGTGGAATAAGAAGGAAGCTCAGCTAAATAGTATCCTCAAAGGATATCCTTTCTCCGCTCTGAATGTCCTTTTCCTGCTATGTATTGCTAAGTAAACCTTTTGTTAACTGTTAAATGGTCTACAAGTATCTCATTATATTCCAATATTGGACCCACACCATTAGACCAGCCTGGTCAGCTCTAGCCTAAGACAAATGATCATCACATTTGAAGATGAGCTGGAAAGAATAGCTATACCTAATACAATAGGTGACAGGATCTCAACAGTTCTTAAAAATTGAGGCTATGACATTGGGCTGAGTATAAAAAGATTAAATTGAAAAGGGAGAAATGTGAATTTTTTATACTTGTGCTTAAAAAAATATAAACTTTACAGGTACAAGATGGAACAAACATAGCTAGTCGACAATTCATCTGAAAAAAAAATCTGAGTTTCTTTAGTGATTTGCCAGCTCAGTGTGAGTCAGCAGTGATATGGCAGCCAAAAAACACCTACTAAGGGTGGATTAAGAGAGTTTTGGTCAGGGCTCTCCCTATCATCTCCCCAACTCAGGGCAAGCTTCACAAAATTCATTTGGGAGAATGAGTTTCTAAAAGACATTCAACCCTGTTGGTGGAGACCTCAGGATCTAATGAGGTCATGCCCCTGGGCAGAGGGAAGTAAGGTGCGTTGTGATAGGTGCTCACCTTCACTGCAGCAGATGTTTACCTGGTAGCTGCCAATTTGAACTTGTTATCCTTGAAAATTAGGTGCTAAATTTGTTTTTACACTGATGGAGTATTTATAAATGGATTTATAAGTACTGTCAGCCCTCATGAATTTGGGGAATGACATTTGGAATATTTTATTTAATTCCAGGGTTATTGTGTTCCATTTCCGGTCATGTTTTAAGAAGGTTGTCAGTGTCTGAAGAATATTGGAGAAGGGTAATTAGAATAGAGAATGGTCTCAAGTTCATGTCATATGAGATTTAATTGTAGAAACGGGATATTTAGCTTGGAGAATAGAAGACTCAAGAGGGACACTATCTATTGCTCTTCTGATGTGTTTCAGGATTGTCGGGTAGAAAGAAGCAGGCAGAACTTGAAATAATGGGTGGTAATGAAAAAGGGGCTAATTTTAGTTCCCAGTTCTTAACAGTTAGAGCTGTCCAAAAGTGTAATGGCCCCTGCCTTGGGAAGTAGTGAGTTCCCCTTCTCTAAAGGTCTTTAAATGAAACTGGCTGAGATCCCTTCCCACTCCAAGATTCTGGCTGGGAGCCAGCAGGAGTTGAGTATGTAGGGAAAAAATAAAGCAAGCATAGAATGCTTTGTAAAGCAGTTTGATAGTGTGGGAGGAAAAAGCAAGAAAGTGTTAACTTGGGGTGTGGCAGTGTCCAAGGAAGGCATTTTTAGTATGGGGGATATATTTGTAGAAAAAGAAAAAGGAAGTAAAGGAACCAGTAGAGAAGGAAAGAGTGAAATTGTATGGAGAAGGTCCACATCTTCACACTGAGGCAAAAAAAGAAAATGATTCCAAATTGAGAAAATAATTCTATTAAGGGAGTCCTTATTTTAAAAAATTAATAGTTTAAAAACCCATACCACTTTCTCCATTGAAATTAACTGGTTGAAATTTGTAGGTTGATTTTTAGCATAAAGAGACCAGAATTATGATTATTTGAAATATCATATAATAATAAACTAGCAAAAAAAAAAATCCAAACCAAACAACATTTAGGTTCTTGATCTTAATCTTGTGTGTGTGTGTGTGTGTGTGTGTGTGTGTGTGTGTGTTGTGTGTGTGCCATAGGCCCCTTTGGGAGTCAGTCTGGAAGGCCTACAAACCCCTTCTCAGGATAATGTTTTTTTTTTTTTTTTAGGCAGAGTTAAGTGACTTGCCCAGGGTCACACAGCTAGTAAGTGTCAAGTGTTTGGTCTGAGACTGGATTTGAAATCAGGTCCTCCTGACTTCAGGGCTGGTCCTCTATCCACTGCACCACCTAGCTGCCCCCTAGGATAATGTTTTTAAATGCATAAAATAAAACATATAAGATTATAATGAAAGCCAATTATATTGAAATACAATTATCAAAATATTAAAAAAAACCTCCAGACCTTATGCTAAGAAACCTCTGATTTAGAACTCTACATAATTATGTCACCTTAAAAATGGTAAAAGTAGAAGTTAGGCTGTGAAATTCTACTTTAGAACATTTACTTTAAAAATATATAAAATTAAATCCTGCATGTGTACTCAATGAATAAGAATTTATTAAGCCTTTACTATGTGCCAGTACAACGAAAAATTCTGGGGATGCAAAGGAAGGCAAAAGCAGTCCATTAGGGCTGTTTGTTATGTATTATTACATATTATTATACCATACATACATGTAATGTATGTTATATGTTGTACACGCTATATTATATATCATGTATGGTATATGCATTACATACTACATATGTTACATTTTGCATATATTTTACAATTTATATATTACATTTTACATACATATGGGACATATATGCATATATCTATGTCTATGTATAGGCAACGTGTATGGACATTGAGATATATATGCATATACCTATCTCTATATAGACATATATACACCTATATCTGCATACACACATATTTGCACATGTCCATATATGTTTATAAACAAGCTATCTCCCCTTATAAAATGTAAGTTCTTCGAGGGCAGGGATTATTTCACTTTTGTTTAGTATACCTGACATATTATAGGTGCTTAGCGAATGCTTTTCAGTTCATTGTTGAGGGAGAACTGAGAGACCTTAGAAAAGGATGGAAGTCTGTGTTGTCTGAAATGACCCTCAAGGTAAGTGGTTGCTAAGCCCTCATCCTGACCCTTCTCCTAGTGACCTCTCCAGGCCTCCTGGCTCAAACTTGAAAGATTTGCCCAATTTTCCCCATCTTTGTCTGGAGGCCCCAAAGTCAGAAGCCATTTTGGTGATGATTTTGTTCAATTATTTGAATTTTGTTTGCTATTCAGCTCTGCTACATCAGTTTTCTTGTTCTCTTAGCCATCTTGTGTATTCACTTTGAATCTGAGATCTAAACATTTCACAAACTACCCCCTTTAATTCAAAGACATTTTGGGTGGATTGAAGCCTACCTTATGAAAAATGTATATAGTATTGAGTCTGTAGGGCCTGGACACTTCCAGCAAGGTATATTATGCCTTGTTTTCTTTTCTAACCAGAAACTTTTTATTGTTTCTCATATGCCATCTTCTCTGCCATTTTCATGATGGAGGTAGGGGCAAGGGTAACAGGAGGGCTTGCATCATACTGACCATTAAACAGTAAGGGCTGGCCACTGAGTAGATGTTAAGAGAGAGCCAACTTATGCTCTATCTTCTTTTATCTTCTGAATATGTCTTGGTACTTCAATAGCCATGGCTTGGACTTATTGAGGTGTGTGTTAGAAAATGGGAATTTCTTGTTCCCTTTGCACCTTGACATCCTCATCCATGTGAGTACATGTGGTGGTGAGTATACATGTTTGTCCGGTAAGCCTGATACTAGAATTTAAGTCTCTGGATGCCTTTTTGGCTTTGTGTCTCTCTTCCTAAGCATTGACCGAGTAGCTCAATTGAGATGGATGTTCCTAGCCTTGGTTGCAACCTTGTGAAGATGGATGTTTCTAGCCTTGGTGGCAGCCTTGTGAAGATGGGTGTTCCTAGCCTTGGCGGCAACCTTGTAAATCCAAGAGCTTCTAGCGTCGGGTCCTGGTTGCCCAGCAAGAGGTGAACTCTAAAGTAATTTCTCAGTGCCACTGCCAGGATGATAATACAGATGAAAGGATTAAGAAAAATTGAAGCCATGTCCTGGCTTGATAGAAAATATGGACCTAAGCTAGATCCTCAAATGGCAGATTGGAGGTAGAAGTGAAATACCTGTTCATGCTTTGTCAATATGGGCTTATGAGTCATGTCTTTTGTGTTGGGAGAAATAAATCTCTGTCTTATGCCTGATTTATTTTGTACTTTGAGTACCTATTTAGAAGGGACCCTGTAAATCCCTTTTTGAGGAGACCCTAGACATGAGCCAAACCCAAGTTTTATTTAAGTGATTGTCTCAAGAGTTTTATTCTGGGCTAAAGACACAATAGGATGGTATGGGAAGAGCCTGACTCCCCTCCTTAGGGTCAGGCTTCCCCAGGATTGAACTTGGGATGCATTAGTTCTAGAGCGAGAGGGGCCAGTGGTTGAAGGTTAGTTTTACATAACTAAAATTGAGGGAATTTCTGGAAAAGGCATTTGTCCCATGTTCCATGAGATCTTATGCCTGTCGGTGTTTTTCATAAAGTCTCTTCTCAATTCTAGAGACTGTTGTAGGAGCAACAATGGGAGTAATCCTATGGCAAGGTATAACATTTTGTCTCCAGTTTTTTTTAGACAAAGACTTAAAAGTTATTACATAATTAGACTACTAAGTGGTACACTGGTTAGAGTGCTGGGCTTGGAGTCAGGAAGGCTTGAGTCTTGCCTCAGGTACTCAGTAGCTATATGACCCTGGCTAAGTCACTTAACCTCTGCCTGCCTCAGTTTCTTCATCTATAAAATGGAGATATTAATGGTACCTACCTCCAAGTGAGATAATACTGTAAGGTTATTAGCTTTACTTAGCACAGTGTCTGGCATATATTAGGTGCTTAATAAATGATTATTTCCTAAGATATACAGGCAATGGGGTATAGAAATCTCTCCACCCCTACAGGAAAATAGAAGAAGGGGATAAGATAAGGGGGTGGGAGATAGAAGGGAGGGCAGGTTAGGGGAAAGAGTATTCAAAATGTATGCTGTCTTGGGGTGGGGGGAGGGATGAGATGGGGAGAAAATTTGGAACTCAAAATTTTGTGGAAGTGAATGTTGAAAATCAAAAATAAATAAGTTAATGGACAAAAAAATTATTTCCTTCCTTCCTTATTACTCTATCATCCTTTACCATCTAGTGTCGTGGTTACAATCTATTCCCCATTCTATGAACTTTCATCACCCTAGTGTGTGCCACTCTGGAGCTAGCTCCCCTGGGTCAGAGATTCAAATTGCCAAGGCACACAGGGAGGCAATTAGTTGAAAGCCACATATTTTGAGTAGGAAAGATTCTGTCCCTGAAGATGATTTCTAAAGAATGTAAAATTTTGCTAATATACACGGGAGCTAGAGCTTCAAGGCACTTTGGAGATCTATCTCACCCCCTCATTTTAAAGATTAGGAAACTGAGTCACCAAGAGATGATGTGATTTGCCCAAGGTCGTAAGGGACTCAGTAGTAGAGATGGGACTGAATCTAGATCCTCTGACTACAAATTTACTGAGTCTATAATTTACCCCTGTGCTTTTTAGTATTTAGCGTACAACTAAAGATAGAAGGGGGCAGTTAGGTGGCTCAGTAGAGAGAGCAGTGGGCCTGGAGTCAGGAAGACCTGAGTTCAAATCTGGCCTCAGACAGAAGGCCTGTGTGACCCTGGGCAAGTCACTTAATTCTGTTCGTCTCAGTTTCCTTATCTGTGAAATGAGCTGGAGAAGGAAATGGCAAACCAATTCAGTATGTTTGCCAAGAAAACCCCAAATGGCGTCAAGAAGAGTAGACATGACTGAAAAATGACTGAATGACAATAAAAAAGATAGAAGGGTATTATATAGTGGATAGAAATCCAACCTGAGTCAGGAAAACCTGGATTCAAGTCCTTCTTCGGATATATATAGACTTATGATACTGGTCAAGTTGTATAGTTTCTTGGTGACCCATGAAATGCTCCCAGTCTATAAATTGCAATTGCTGATCCACATTGGTAGAGAGAGTTTCTTCTTCCCTTGTTCCTAAAACCAGTGAGGGTGTGGAAAGAACACTGGCTCCAGAATCCAGGGACCTAGGTTTCAATCTTACTTCTGACCCACACTTGCTTTCCTCTATGACCCTGTCCATGCCAACCTCACCTCCCTGGGGGCCTTACTTTCCTCATCTCTAGAGTGAGGGGGTTAGGTAATGAGGATTGTGGGGTCCCTTCTCAATCTATGATCCTAGGATATCACTGATGGGACCTCTCCAAACAATACAGATCTTTAAAATAAATAATAATGAAACTCATGTTTGCATAGAACCTTACAAAGAATTTTCTATGATCCTTTTTGAACCTCACCCAAACCCCATGAGTTAGGGAGGATATGTGTTTTTATCATTTATAGATGAGGAAACAGGATGAGAGGTGCAGGGACTTGCCAGAAGCAAGATAACGTGTAAGCAGTAGGTGGAGAAGTGAATTTAAAGCCTGATCCAAATCCTCAAGTCTACTTACAGAATTAAATTTAATATCTGAAAGCTAAAATATCTCATAGCACTAATGACATTTGCACTCATCCCACATAGTAGCCCTATGATCTTGGGCAAACTTCACAGAACAAATCACCTTAAGGGATTCAATTGAAAGGTCACACTTGAGGACCTAGAGGGCCACATGTAGCCTTCAGACCACAGGTTCTCCACCCCTGGTCTTGGGCAATCCACTTAATAACTCTATACCTCAGTTTCTTAATTTGTAAAATGCACTATTTATATTTCTGGGGTTGGTATGAGGAAAGTACTTTGTAAAATCCTAAAATAGTACATACAGGTAAGTTGTTACAATGATTGTTATCACTAGTAGACTGTAAACTCCTTGAGGCAACTAGATGGCACAAAGGATAGGATGCTGGGCCTGGAGTCAGAAAGACCTTTGTTCAAATCAGCTTCAGACACTTACTAGCTATGTGACCCTGGGCAAGTCACTTAACTCCATTTCCCTCAGTTTCCTCACCTGTAAAATGAGCTGGAGAAGGAAATGGAAAACCACTCCAGTATCTCTGCCAAGAAGACCCCAAATGGGGTCATGAAGAGTCAGACACAACCGAAAAACAACAACAAACTCCAAGAGGGCAAAAACTACCTTATTTATCATGTTACCTCCTATAAACTGCCTAATATTGCATCTTTCTCAAAGCAGACACTCAGTATGAACTTGTTGAATGAATGCAGGAGAGCTTTCCTAAAATAGTACCATGGTTGTCATGGATTTGCTGATATTTTGCCCACATCCCACAGTCCTCCTATTCTTGAGCATACTATAAATATAATTGAATGTTTGGTGCTTCTCTTTTTTGGTATTCCATTAAAGAACATACTAAAATAAAGTGAGATGTTTAACAAAAGTGTCTTTGTTCTAAATAACCCCACAAAAGTTCACACTCTCCTGTGCCTTATTGTACTTAATTACTTTAGAAAGGGCTGATGGGTCAGTACAGAAGCATCACATAACATAGTGAGAAATCAGGAAATTAGAAGAAGCCTCTTCCATCTGCCTCAATATTCTGAGCAACAAGGTAAACCCTCAGAAAGTCATTTACAATGTAAATTATAATTTATATATAGGTGGTAATGTAAAGTTTGCAAAGTGTTTCCACCAAGCAACTCAACGAGGTAAGATAGTAATCTTTTATAGAAACCTGGTTGTAAAAAACAGAATTCAAACTCTACAAACATGTCAGCAGCAATAGAAATTCCTGGTTATTGAAACAAAGTGCTGACTAGATTTCATGATAGGATTCAACGTATGCAAAATTGCAAAGCAACCAAAATAATTTCTTGTTTGGAGGTGGGGTGTTCAGTGTGCTAGGAGTTGCTGTCCAGCTGAGCTAAGCACTCTTTACATGCAAATCTCTTGATTGGCTGTAAGCAGCTGACTAATGAACAATTGGACTCAGATGCTTTTGGCAGATTAGAGCCTACATTTAGCCTGTTTATCTGGCTCTTCTGGGTTTGTTTATCACTTGCTGGGTATGTCTGGAGGTATAGGGTGTATACCTGGCATTCCAAGGATATAGGGATTTGCAAATGAGAAACTCCCTATACCACTGTAGGCTGGTACCTTCTCTGCAGTCAAGAGAGTAAGAGTTAGCCTAAAACACCTGAAGGTTAATACTAGAAGAACTGGAATTAGGGACCAAGATGCATCAATTTAAGTAATCTGCCCAAGGGCATTTGTCCATTGTATGTCAGAGGCTGTCTCTGAGGCCAGCTCTCTGGAGTTATATATTGACCAAACTCTACCCTAGGATTTTGACTTCAGGAAATTTGAATGACGGTCAGGATTCTTTGTGTAGCACTTCAATCAGCTACCCTCTCAAACCACTCACAGGTTAGGTCTTCCTTAGGATGACTATCCTGTGTTCAAGGTGGACTCTGTGGGTCCACATGCCTTAAACTATTGCCCTTGAGCTCCTACTGGCTTCAACAGTCATCCAGTTGAGTCAATTAACCTTAAAGGCCTTTTACTGAAATGATGTAGCAAGAAAAATAGCAATAAAGTATCTTCCCCATAAACCTGAAGCAAACACAGTGTAAATCCTCTTTGAGCAACACTCCCCCTCTTGCCACTCACATGCGTACATCGGGTTCCCTGGGAGAACAGCATCCTAGGTTCGAGAAGGAATGTCGTTTTAAAACTATAGCTCATAAGTCTCCTTCGTTGAGTTTTCCTTTAATGGTCAGCCAGTTGACACTATTAATTCAAAGTAAGGGCATTTCCTAAAGTGGCACAATGAGAAACAAAACACCTCCCCCATAAACCTCCTTCCACAAATATACCTGGCATCAATGGGGAAAGTGAACACACAGAGCTCACAAGAGGAGTAGTTGTAGGGAACATGTATGGCCATAACACACGTGTGCAAGAAAGAGATCCTTATATCTTGGATTCTGCAGAGCTCCTGTCAAGATAAAAATCTGCAATAAAGAGAAACTGAGACACAAAAGTCCGAGCTATCAGGTGGCCCCTCAGTGACCAAAGACACACCTTACAATCAGAGCAGCTTTTTATACAGTTTGATTATATAGGTTTATTACATAAGGTCCACTATTGCCAATTAAACTAGGATTGTGATTGGTGCATAATAACAGACTTGAAAAGGAGGTGCATCCTCTAGACTCCATAGCAACAGGGATAACACAGAGTTGAACAACATCCTCTGGAAAATCACCCACGAGATTCCCCCCCCCCCCAGCCCCTGCCCCAAGAAAACCAATGCCAGGAAAAACATGTCTTGACCAGGTGAGTCATCTTCCATCCATCTTCCCTATCTCCTCAAAGAAGCAGGACCACATTCATTAGGGTACATTGTCTCACAAACTTTTCTGCTAAGGCCTATACAAAGTAAATCCCGATCTAAACCCTAGATATTGGTTGCAGTGATCACTCAGATCTTAACTATTAATCAATCAGTAATCAATAACCAATTTCACATCCCTAATGTCCTTTCGTGATATCTTCATATTGCTCCTGGTGGAGTGCAGCATCTCTGCTGGGCTACTTGCTTTGCTAGGCTCTTTGGGCCTGCATTTTGGGTTGACTGTGGTTTTCATCTGCAGCTAGGTGGCACAGTGGATAGAGTATCAGCCCAGGAGTCAAGAAGACTTGAGTTCAAATTCAGCCTTAGACCCTTACTGGCAAGTAAGTGGGCAAGTCATTTATTCTTGTTTGCCTCGGTTTCCTCATCTGTAAAATGAGCTGGAAAAGAAAATGGCAGACCACTCTAGCATCTTTGCCAAGAAAACCCCAAAAGGGGTCACAAAGGGTCAGACATGACTGAACAACAACAACAAAGAATAAAAGAGAGTGGTCTTCATCATATCTAGCTTCTGGCTCAGACAAAATCCCTTTAGGTACTGGTAGGAACTTTTGGAAAGAACCAGAGCCCATATTTTAGGACCAATAGGAATCTTAACTCTGGGCCCAAGCAGTATCTCAAAGTTCCAAGTTGTCTTCTTACCTTAATTCAACTCTCTAGCTGGACACACTCTTCTACTGGACACCTCAGTGTGCTTCTGCTGCAAGGCATCCTTGCTGATGGTGGGGTAGACGAGAGAGAAATTGGCCCTCCATCCCAACCCCAGTTTTGCCGGACTCTGGAAAAGGTGTAAAGAAAAGAGATAACAGGTCAATTCTCAAGGGCTGTGTTCTTTGTCCTTTGTTCTTTGTTCTTTCTCCACCATTTTCTCTGAGCCGGCTTCACATTTTAAGGGCCCATCAGGAGAATGACTGACACTCAGCCAGTCAATCATCAGTTTCTATACAGTGGCCAATGCCCTATAATATCATTAGGTACAGGTTGTATCTCCTCATAACACTGTTATTAGGTCAAAATTCATCTGGAACTGATACATCTCCTTTAAGTTTCTACACTCTTTAGTGTTCATTCAAGCAAGCAAACAAAACTGAAATACCACAGTGTGATACAGTGGTTAGAGAGTTGAACCCGGAGGCAGGAAGACCTGAGTTCAAATCCAGCCTCAGATAATTACTAGCTATGCGACCCTAAACAAGTCACTTATGTTCTGTTAGCTTCAATTTCCTCATCTGCGAAATGGCAATAATTATGACCCTATTATGATCTCAAACTTCATGTGTTCAAAACAGAATTAATTTATCTTTTCCCCCATACTCACTACTTCTCCAAATCTCCCTATTTCTCCTGAAGATGTTATCATTTTTCCTTTCCTCCAAGCCTATTACCTTGGCTTTATCTTCACTCTTCCTCACCCCACATAGCCAATCATTCTGGGGCTGAGAGCTTCTCCGGGGAGGCTATGCAGATGCAGAAGCTCTGCATATGGCTTGTTTTGTGTTTGTTCTATCTGTTTCTCTTTAGAGGTCAAGTCTAATAGCACAGCTTGTATCTGAAGTAGCTGGACTCTGGGGTATGGTGGATAGAGCCCTGGATTTGAAGTCAGGAAGACCTGGATTCACATCTTGTCCTTGGACACACTTCCTGACTGCGTGACTCTGAACAAGTCACTTAACTCCTCTCTCTGTGTGCCTCAAGCTCCTTCCTTTATAAAATTAGGAGTATGGACTCAGTGGTTTCTAAGGTCTGTTCCAGCTCTAAATTTGTGATCTGATGATCAATTGTCCTTAAGATGCTCTCAATGAGTTAAAAAATAACCTTGGTAAGGAAGATCTTGTGTACTTAACACCTCCAAAGAGATATCTTAAGTCACACTAAAGGTGGTATCAATGGGTATGGCTACACATTACATAAGAAGATGACTTCAAAGTCAGAACCAGGTCTTCATCCTTTAACTTTGCTGAGTTGATTATTTACTCCTGGTCCTGGTCTCTATATTAGGTTGTTAAAATCCTTCATCAAATCATCTTAAAAAAGGATGCAAAGGAAGCTATTTCTTTCTTTCTTTTTTTTTTTTTGGCAAGGCAATTGTGGTTAAGTGACTTGCCCTGAGCCATACAGTTAGTGAGTGTTATGTGTCTGAGGCTGGATTTGAACTGAGGTCCTCCTGACTCCAGGGCTGGTGCTCTATCCACTGTGCCACCTAGCTTCCCCAGGAAGCAATTTCTTAAAGAGAGATTTTGAAAAATCGCCTTGAGCACGTCAGGCACATAGCCAGCTAGGTGATGTAGTGGATAAAGCCTAGATTTAGAGTCAGGAAGATCCACCTCAAGTATTTGTTAGCTATGTGATACTGGGCAAATCACTTAATCTTCCTTGATATCAGTATCTTCATCTGTAAAATGGGAGCAGTAATAGTACCTACCTCACAGGGTTATTATGGGGATCAAATGCAGCAATATATGGAAAGCATTTTGCAAATAAAACAACCAAACCTTAAAAGCGCTATAGAAATGTTAGATATCAGGGAGACAGACCCAGGTTAGGAAGGGAATTCAGGGCCAGTCAGCCTCAAATATTCTTAATAAAGTACCTTACAGTTAAAGAAGAATTAGCCTAGAGACTCTCTAACAGGGAATCACAGATTTACAGGGTTAAAAGGAACTTTTAAAAGTCACTCCTCTCTATCTAAGCAGATCACTACAACATAACAGCTGGTAACTAATGAAAAAAAAACCAAAATGGCCCCTAGTCTTTTGCTTCTGCAATGATGGTGACAACAACAAAAGGAGAGAGAAGGTGCAAAGTATAAAACCAAGCATTAATTTAGCTGGTGGCACCCATTGTGTAGGTGGCACCCACTTTATTCATTGATTAAAGAGTTAACACACTACCCTATTTGCTCCCCCCCCAATTTCTTAAAATTTGGAGAGATGATGACTCTACTTCCTTCCTACTCATAATATTTATAATTGGCAACCTGGTATAATTTAGAACCAATCTCACTTGTAAATAAGTCAGAAAATTCAATAAATGTTGGGATTATGGGAAACATCCTTCCCACCCCTGAATCCCCTTTATATAATAAATAAATAAATTCCAGATCTTTTTCTTCTGGGCAACTGCTGTTTTAAAGTCTTCTTTCTTTAATTCTTTTGCCCATTTATGATTTCCTATTTGATCTCTGCTTCATAATCTTTCCCACCATTCCCTTAGTTTCCTTCCCTGGCTTTATAGTGAATTTATTTCTGCCTAAAAAGCATTGGATTTAAAAACCAGAGAATCTTGAACAAATCCCAATTAGGCTGTGTGACATTGGGCAATATATTTGACTTCTCTGTGGCTCAGTTTTTTACTTTCTCCAATGGGCCAGAATAAATGATCTCTAAAGTTCTTTCCAGCTCTAAATCCTAAATTTCTATTATCCTTTTCCCAAATTCCTTATTTCTCAGTCTATAAATTTCCTTTTCCTAGGTTTTAAATTTCTTGCTCATTTGTCATTCTGAACTCCTCCAAAACTCTCAGTCCTTTAGCCTGTCAAAATTTGTCACAATGAAGACCAATACATTCTCCTTCCCTTCCAAAGATCTCCTGATTTGGGTCCTTGGATATCCCTCTCTCTTGAGAAAGGTTGTCTGCCTGTTGGTTACCATGGATACCATCAGGGTACGAGCTGAAGAGGGAGGGAAGTTTGCTCCATCAGAGGGTGGAGGTGGGCTGGGCCAGGAGACCAAAATGTTCCTTGTAAAACTGATCCTTGTCCATGTCAACAGATGCTTATTAGACACCCACTATGTGTGGCATTAATGCTAGGAAGGCAGACTTTTTCTTTCTTTCTGTTGGGTTGGGAAATAAACTTAGTTTGCTGTTATTACTACCAGACAATAGTAGCAACAGCCTTAATGCCCATTACCTCCTGGACAACTCGGAGGTATGTATCTGGACTGAGCAAAGGACCACAGTGGGACAAGATAATGCTTCAGTATTCCCTTGTGGTAGTGATGCCATTCACTACATGAGAGTCAGAGGAAGGAAATTGCACCTTAAAGGCTTTGAGTGCTTTTTTTTCCCTGCTATAATTTACAAGAAGAAATTCTTTTGGGGCATATTAACACTGCTGCTAGCAGGCAGGCAACAGATGGAAAATAAATAGGCTCAAGAGCTTTGAGGCCATTATTGATGCTGGAGGTGGGTAGTCAGGCAACAGGAAGTAAATATAGCTAAACAGGAAGAGAGAGATATTTACTTTCAGTCTTTTAGGTAATACATAGGGGAAAAACTTGGGTCAGGAGCTAGAGGGTGATGATCCTTCTTGTTCTTGCATATGACAACTTTAACAGAAGACCTATAGCATCTTCTACCCAAAAAAGAAATTTATTTGCTTTGTGTAGCTGTATTTTTTTTAACCAATCCTATGATTTCATTGGCATAGGGAATGCCCAGTGAAGAAAGACCTTCTAAGAAGACAGATTACCATAAATTTAAAAAGTTCCATGAGGCACTGAGAAGTTAAATGAATTGGTCAGGGTCAAGCAGCCTGCATATGTCAGAGCAAGGACTTGAGTCCAGCTCTTTTAGCTTCCAGCTCCAAATCTGATACATCAACTCTGATACAGGCTGCTTTTCACGTTGAAGATCTCAAAATTCATGAGATCCTATCTATTATTTGCACAATAGCAAATCTGTTGACAGGAAAGGTCAATTAAAAATTGACCCATAGAATGGATAGTGGAAATAAAAACAACCTACTCTTATATTTTACCCAAGTCTGTTAGAGACTTATTCTTTATTAAATGTACCAGCATCTTTTTAGAGAAAGTTCTTATGCTAGAGTTCTTCCTTTTGCTCAATCAGAATTTGCCTTTCATAGTAATTGTGAAAGAAAAGATAAAACTCCACAGCAGTGGTAAAACAAAAGTATACAGTTTCAGTTAGAATTTTGAGAATCACTTTTGATTCTACTTAATTCATTTTGCCTTAGTTCATATAAACTGTCCTATACTTCTTTATATTCATTATTTACCTAGAATTGCTAAACATAGAAATCAATAGTAATGTGAGCCCACACTCTTGAAGATGTCTCCATAAAACTAACTACTCCCTCTAATGACTCCTTTCTATCTGGTGAATTTTAAATAAAAGAGACATGCCTGTTCTTTTGGTCAGCAAAAACACAATTCTTACTCTTAGTTTGTCCTTTGTGAACAAATGTTGATGGGCTGTGGGAAAACAGGCATATTAACTCAGTGTTGATGGAACTCTGGATTGGTTCAGCCATTCTGGAAAACAATTTAGAATTCTGCCCCAAAAGTTATTGAAATATGACCCTTTGACTTAGCAATACCATTACTATGCCTATACCCCAAAGAGATCAAAGAAAAGAAGAAAAGTATTCATATGTATAAAAATATTTATAGCAGCTATTTTCATGGTACAAAGAAACGTAAACTAATGATATGTCCACCAACTGGAGAATAACTGAAAAAACTATGGTATTGGGTGTAACGGAATATTATTGTGTTGTAAGAAATGATGAAAGATATGATATCAGAGAAACCAGGAAAGACTTGTATGAACTGATGTAGAGTGAAATCCTCTTGAGTCAGTTTCCCTTTATAGATCTGAACTTTCCAGGTAACTCTCCACTTTCCAACAACAGCTCTGTTTAGTTTTGACTTCAAAGAACATCGTGTTGGCATGCCAGATACTACCTGGTCTTTCCCCTTTTTGTGTTTTAGCTTTTACATGTATGTTAATCTTACCCCATTTGATTATAAGCGCCTTGAGGCCAGGGACCATCTTTCTTTTTCTTATTTGTATCCCTAGCAATTAGAAGACTGCCTGACACATAGTAGGTGCTTAACAAATGTTTGTTGAATTGAATTAAAATTGAATTGACCAGTGTTCTAACCATTATGCCATGCCACTTCTATAGAGAGAGATGACACAAAAGTATAAGAGCCATTCCTCAATAGATATGTGACCAAAGGTACTTCTTAAATGAAGATAGTAAAGAAGAAGTAAAAGAAAGAAGAAGGAGGAGAAGAAGGAGAAAAAGAAAAATCCAGGGGGATGAAGGAAGAGACTTGCAGAAAGATAATTACCAACTAGCAGCAGCTGAGAGCAGTGGATAGAGGACCAGCTCTGGAATCAGGAAGAATTGAGTTCAAATCCAGCCTTAGATATTGTCTAGCTGTGTGACCCTGGGTAGGTCACTTAAACCTCTGTTTTCTTCAGTCTCCTCACCTGCAAAAGGGGGATAATAATAGCACCTATCTTGCAAAATTGTTGTGAGGATCGAATGAGAAAATAATTGTAAAACACTTAGCACAGAGTGTCTGGCATATAGTAAGCTCTATACAAATGTTAGATGTTGTTGTTGTTATTATTATTATAACATTTCCAGATGTGGCCAATTTGTTGATTTTTTTTTTCTGGACTGTATTTGTCATAGGAGAAAGGTTATGGGTGGAGAGAAGAAGGCAGGTAAATTAGTAAGTAATGATAGAGATATGAAAAACAAAAAAAGAAAGTGTAAATCTTTTATAAATGGGAAACTAGGTGGTGAAGTGGATAGAGTACTGGCCCTGGAGTCAGAAGAACTCATTTTCCTGAGTTCAAATCTGGTCTCAGATACTTACTAGCTGTGTGACCCTGAGCAAGTCACTTAACGCTGTTTGCTTCAGTTTCCTCATCTGTCAAATGATCTGGAGAAGGAAATGGCAAACCATTCTGGTATCTTTGCCAAGTAAACCAAAATGAGGTCATAAAGACTCTGAAATGACTGAACAACAACAGCAAATCTTTTATGAGACAGTAAAACATAGAATAAAATAGAAAAAATTTTAAAATGCTCAGTTAAAGACCAACTAGGGTAATTTCTACTGCTCTATTAAATCTAATATCCATTAAAAAAAACCCAAACTAAATTATGTAACAGAAATCCATGATGTCATACATAATCCTCTTCTTTGTTCTTTGTATATTTACATGCTTGTGTTTGTTGTTGATTGTTAAATTCAAGTGAAAAAGGCAGAATTCAAAAAGAGCTAATGAGACCACATTATATCACAAAGATAATCACAAAAATAAAGGACAGTATCTCACAGTGAAGCACTCCTCAAAATAGTATTTAAATTTACTACCATTTATAAATACTGCAAGACTTCTCTTGGTTAGATAACGGAACACACATGTAACAAAAAGAAAGCATATTTCAGGAGGACTCACTAGGCAGATGAAGTTTCCAACTATTACTTAAATGAAACTGCCTTCATGTGGAGAAAAATATTACTGAAGGGGAGGAGTGGTTAAATATTTAAAAACAAATAAATTAATCTTTCAAAGAAAAGGAAATCTATGTAATAGACTAACAAATTTTCTCATGTGGGTGCTACTTCATCTAAAAAGTAGCTCAGTTATTTCAAGCTGATTAAAAAAAACATGAAAATTAGAAAAAAAAATGCTAGCAGCCTATGATATCTGATATTCTATATATTCTTCACCTCTAGGCACATACAGTAACACCCTACTTTTTTGAAAGTCAGATTTCTGATAACTTCAACCATCTGGAACACAGCCATTTCCCAAGATCTTTGAGGAAAATAGTAGTCATTCAGTTTATTTTCAAAGAGAAGCTAAAGCCATCCTTGTGTCTTCATCTAGACAATGGTGAGTTAAAATAAGGCAGCAGATTAGAAGACATAATAACATCAGTGCAATGTGGCAACTGAGAACAGAGGAAAAAAAGCAAACTAAGATCTATAAGAAGTGGAAATTCAAGCATATCAGTCTGTGACCATCATTCAGTGTGGAGGCACATAGCTCACATACCCAAATACTCCCTTAGGTAAGCAGACAGAACTGAGGTTCATATTAATGGCTCCAAAAAATTTAAAACATATTTGGCATGAGATACCACATAGTATCTTGACAAGATAAATGACCCAGTAGTCAAGAAGACCTAAGGCTGACCTCTGTCTCTAACATAAAAAGGTCGTGAAACCATGGACAAATTATTTAAGTTTTTAGAGCATCACAGAGGCAGCACTCAAAGGTGTAACTATAAACTTAAGAAAATCAGCTGACCACTTGCATTGGTCACCTCACTTCAAATTCCCTACATTAATGAATTCATAGGTCCAGATAAAAAAAAAAGGAAAAAAAAAGTTTTGCATACTTTCTCTGTTTAAAAAGATAGGGAAACATAGGATATCATTTAGAAAGATTTCCTCTTTAAAAGTAAAATAATTACTTTTTTAAAAATAAATTTGGAGACTTAAAAGAGTATCTGGAAAATTAACTTATGGAAACTCTCATGTACCACTGATGTAAGACAAATGAAGCATTACTTAAGATGAAACTGTCCTTCCTTACTGGTGGTCACTTCTTAGAGGTTTATTTTCTCTGATGTGTAATACTAGGGATCATAAGATGATAGATTTGAGCCAGAAAAGAACTAAGAGGTCATCTAAAGTCCATTTAGGGGAAACTGGAAGGTGGGGCCAACCTCATGCATCTAGTTTAGGGATCATTTGCCTCATGGAAACAATTGAGTACCTATCATTTTTATTAATGTTTTGAAACAAACTGTGTAATACAAGAGGCAGCAAATAAGACACAATAACAACAGTGAAATACATTCTTTAAAATTTTGATGAAATTAATGTATGAATCTTCTCACCACTAATCTGGACTCTGGCCCTAGATCCCTCAGCTCTGACATATGAGCTTTGGCCTTATCTTGCTGGGGCCCAGGCCTCCACACTACCTTAATTCATACTATGCCGCTTGGAGTTGATCAGAGTTCTTAAGTCTTTCAAAGTTTTTTGCCTTACAATGCTGTTATTATTCTCCTGGTCCTAGCTTAGGCCATGCCAAGGTCATCCCTTAACCTTTTTTTCTGGGGACAGACCTCCACCTGTCACAGTTCTTACACTGCAGCATATGTCACTTTCTACTATTGGCTTCATGACAATTCAGACAACCATCTGTATAATCAAAACTCAAAACAATAGTAAATTATAGTCCTAAGAGTTTTTAACTCAAATAAAATTTCACTAACCATAACTTATGGCTTGAACATTATTAATTTTTCATGTTTCCCTAATAGTTACATTTCATTTATCTTTTATTTATTAATTAAAACTAACTTCATTCTGTGGTTTCAGATATACAGCAAATACCTGATAGTTTACTCATATTAACATATTAAAGTTATATCTTTAAGTCATCCTATACTTTTCATAATTTTTATATATGATAGCCAAAATTTTTCAAATGAAAACTCACTATCATAGTAAACTAATTATCTGTTCAAAAATAAAATATACCCCATTAAATGCTGAACAGTTTTCAATACCTATTTTTTAAAAAAATCACATTCTTTTAACAGCTCAATTTATAATCTAACAGCATCCAGAACATAAAAATCCACTTTAGAGTTATCAAATATAGAATAATTATATTCAATTAAAGAAATAATAATAATAATAATAATAGTTGTCAACATTTATATAGGCTTATCGTATGCCAGTTACTGTGTCAAGCACTTAACAAATCATATCATTTGATTCTCACAATAATCTTGGGAGGTGGGCACCATTATTATTATTTTTCTTTATAGATTGGGAAACTGAGGCAAACAGAAATAGCTTGCTTAAGATCACACAGCTAACAAATTTCTGAGGCCAGAATGTAACTCAGTTTTCCTGCACTTTTCCATATTTTTTTTTGTTGTTGTCCAACATCTTTATTTGAGAACATGATCTGATTTGAAAGGAGTCAACAGGGTCAGAGGGAGAGGGTCTCTGAGCTGGTGGAGTTCTGGGAGGTGTCTGAATTTGAGTGGGTGTGAAAGGGGCATCTCTGAGCTGGATTGGGGATGGGACTCAGGGGTCCCTGATTTAAACAAGCTTTTCTCTTTTCATGGTCAAGTACCAGGTAAATTTAAATTGCAAACTGCTTATCTTTTTTCCCCCTTCACTCTGGGATTATTTTAAAACTCACTGCCTTCCTTCATTACACTAAAATAATAGGTTTATCAGTCTTCAGGGGGGAAATGATTTAAGTGCTATTTTACCCCTGAAACTTTCACAAGATATAATTCTCATTTTTCCTTAGAACAAATTTTACAGAATGATATCCTAAAACTCACTAAGATATTTCAGAAGAGGGTGAGTTCCTGGAATTACCCAAAGTCCCAGGAGTTCTCCCTTGCCATCTTAAAATGATTCATCTCCAAACCTCCAGAATTTAGTAAGATGTTTTTAGCAGTTTTTAAAAAATCTAATCTCTAGCTGAAAGTCTAAAGTGAGAGTTAGTTCTGCTTACTAGTACAACTGCTTCAAGTATGAAACTTCATTACTCTTTCTCAGTATACAAATTCTTTTACTGCGGCTTGTTAGTAGTTTTTCTGCCTGGCTACATTTTCATTTTAGAAATCTTTCAAAGTTAACAGGAGCTACAGATAAAACTAAAAACAATACAAGACAAAGGTTTTCCTTAATTTTACAAAGACATAAAAACAGATAAAATGATAAGAAATAAAAAATTCATCTGATCAGAATAAAAATTTTCAATGGCTAGCCTTAATTTTTTTTTTCAATTTGTAATAATGAAAAGAGCTGAATTGGAAGTGGTAGGAGAAACAAAACAAATTAACACTTGAATTCCTTGCAGATTTATGCCAAATGTCACATAACTCAACAGTGTGCTATTTAGTCATTCCTGTGACTCAGGAGTATCCCCTGGTCCCATGGTATCAAAAATTTATCCAAGTGTGGATCCACAGGTATCTTACTACTACTGGAATTCATCGTCTTTCAGCATTCCTTGGGGAAAACTTAATCTAAAAACTAAAACCCAATCCTAAACAACCTTACCTCCTGGGGCAAACTTGATCTAAACCTAAACCACTCCAATCCCTAGGGCAAACCTAATATAAACCTAATGTAAACCTAAACCTTACCTTGTCTCAGAAGAAGTAGGAATTGAGAACAGTATGTCTGATCTCCAGGGGCTGCAATCTTCCATGAAAAAATCCCTTTTAAACAGAGTACTCTAGGGAGTATTTCTGGAAGGCTGTCAGCCTGAGGGGTCAGAGTTTTAACTCAACCTGGCTGAACCTGTCAAAAATTGTTGTGGATGAAAGATGATATGACTGAGGAAATAAAAGTTCGATCTTCTAAGCATATCAATTTATTAAGCAATGCATGCCAATTGCCTAACAAATAGGGACCAAATCTTCTCAGCTTTGGCACTGGACCCTGTGAGGAGACAGACTTTTATGCATTAAAAACAATTAATTAAATAAAAACAATTAATGAAAAGAAAACAACTAGGATACAAAATTAGGTAATCTGATTTCTAATTGGAGGAAAGATTAGGGACTTTCCAAGTTGGAAGAGGGGAGAGTGAACAGAAGCGATTCCCTGTAATTAGGGAATCAGTTCCCCCTAAATGTCTGTCTGCAGTCAAAGGAACATGGAAACAGTAACTGATTGATCACATAGGGCCATTTTCAGATAAGACCTATGTGTCGCTTGAGATGTACAATTGTGTGAAAACTCCTTGCATCAATCTTTGGGTCTGACTGGGTTTCTAGTCAGCATAGCCTAGGTTCTTAGTTAAGAGTCTCTAAGCAGCAGGTAGAGGTGATCCAGTTTCCCAGACATGTAGGGCTAGGTTCAAACAATGAAATAAGGTTTTCTCCCAATTGCTACAATTGAATAAAGTTTTCTCACAGGACAGAAGTTGTGCTAGACTCATGACTGAATAAAAGCTAGTGCCAGAATTGAGTCACAGAATGGATTCAGTGTAGTTCACTCCCCACAGCTAACTACTTACTGTTCTAATCCTCTCAATCGTCTCATACTGTTTATAATATTAAGGAAAGGTCAATTTGTTCCTAAGCTATTTAAAAAAAAATCGTAAGTGAATACTATATTTTAAAAGCTTTTTATGTGTCTATTGATTTAATCATGTGATTTTATTATTTTTGTTATTAATGTGGTCTAAAATATTTATTATTTCCCTAATGTTGAACTAACCTGGCATAAAATATGCTAGCTCACAGAGAATGTTTTTCTAATATGTGCTATAGCCTCTTTGCAAGTATTTTATTCAATATTTTTGCATTGATATTTGTTAAAGATGCTGGTCTATATTTTCTTTTTGTAGCTTACCTAGATGTGGTTATTAGGCCTGAATTTGTCTCATTGAAAACATTTTGTAGTGCACCTTCTTTCTCTGTTTTTGAAAATAATTTACATAATATTGGAATTAATTTTCCTTTGAACTTTGATAGAAATCACTTGTAAATCCATCTGGGCTAGGATATTTTTCTTTGGAAATTCATTTATTATTAGTTCAATTTATGTTCCTGAGATCAGTTTCTTTAAATTTTCTTTCTCATTCTGTTAATATTTTTGCAAATATTCATCTATTTCATTTGTTATCAGATTTGTTGGCATGTAATTACACAAAATACTTCTAAACAATTTTATTTGATTCCTATTCATTTGGCATACTTCCTTTTCTTTTTTGTTTTGGCCACTTAGTTTTCATATGTATATATACATATATGTGTGTGTGTATATATATATATATATATATATATATATATATATATACACATATATATAATTAGCTAGTAGTTCGTCTATTTTATCAGTCTTAAAAATAGATTCTTATTTTATTTATAAATCAATTTTTTGTTTAAATTTAATCTTTGATTTTATTTATTCTTTGATTTTCAGTTTTTCTCTTTTTTTGTCTGTCTGCCTATTTTTTTTATAATTTTTTTCATTGCATACTCAACTTATTGATCTATTCTTTGTACATCTGTGCAAGTGTTTAAAGAGATAAATCCACTGATACCCCCCCCATCATAAAACTTTTGGTATGTTCTCTCACTGTTATTTGGTATAATTAATTTATTTTCTTTGATTTGTTTCTTGACCCACCAATTCTTTAGGTTTCCATTTAAGTCTGAATTCTTTTTTCAAATTCCCTTTGGTGATCATATTTTTTCTTGTGTTGTATACAATAAACGATATGATATGTTTTATATCTCTTGCTTTCCTACATTTGTTTGAGTAATTCTGTAGGCTTTCCATCTGGTTTGGACTCAGTTTAGAAGGATAGCTACTGCTGCGAGTGCAACATTTGCCCTGGCTACTTGATGTATTTACCACTTGAAATCCTAGTAACAGGTATCATAGGTCGGGTATTCATGATGCTACCAATGCTACTTTTTTAAAAAAAATTAACAATTTGAAAAAAGGGTAAGGATGGCTGTTAGTTCTATGAAATTTCATTTGTTCTGAACCTTTAGAGTATGAGAACTACATTATGTGACTTTCAGAATGTCTCCATTATCTTCCCTTCTCCCCACTTCCCCCCACTCTCCACATTTGACATCCTTTACTTGGGCTTCTTTTATATGGTTGCTTTGTGTCCATGTAGATGTTCTGTAAGGGTACGATGACAGCTTCTCATTGTCATTTCTTTTGAATGAGTATGTTAATGGCATATTTAATGTTGGTGTAATTCACCGATTTGGGTTTATAATGTTTGCCAGAATGCTATGTTCTGAATGAAACATTAAAGTATCCTAAAATGAAACCTCAGAAACAGAATGCCTAGATTTTCATGAATAAAGAAGGCTAATTTGATGACTTAATTTTCCACAGTGTACACATAACTTTGAAGTTTAAGTTGTATTTGCAGGATCAGTACTGACTTCATGAAGAGTTATGTATCAGGAAAAATACTTTTGAGAACAAAGAGACTTCTAAGTAATGACATTTGAGAAATTGCTTGATTAGAATTTTTGTAAAAACATATTACATGATAGGAAAAGTAATTTACTTGCAAGGTGCCATCATTAAACTTTTTAGAAAGGAATGGCTTTAATATTAATGTTTTCATGTTATTATTCAAATAAAATAGTCTGTTTTCTGAAATTGTCAATAAAGTAATATTTTTGTTTTTTGTTTACAGAACTTCAGTGAAAATTATTCCTGTATTAATTCATTCAATAATTTAAATGTACAGAAACTATAAAAGTCTGTACCTCAAATGATCAAATTTTCATATTACGCTTTAGAAAAATAATCACTTTTTTTCCCCTGGGGAAAAAACCCTGCAAGTTTATTGATTAGGGATTGGTTGAACAATTGTTGAACTCTCTGTCTGTCTCTGTCTCTGTCTCTCTCTCTTCCCCTCTTTCTTCACCCATGCATTTATCTATTTATTTACTTACCTGCCATCTATCTAGTTCAGTAGCTATCTAAACATATAGGGTATCCCAAAAAATTTTAGTACAATTTTAAGCTATTAAAGACTTAGAATTGCACCACACATCAATGCAGTAGGAGAGGTCATAAAATGTAAAATTGGCAGGAAGCTTAGAGAATCTAGGGTCCAATTCCTTTATTTTACAGATAAACAAACTGAGGTCCAGAAAAGTCAAGGGACTTGCTCAATGCCACACTGCTTGTAAGAGCCACAATTCAAACCCAGCTTTGTTATTGTTGCTGCTGTTGAACTGTTTCAGTCGTGTCCAACTCTCTGTGACCCCACTGAGGGTTTTCTTGGCAAAGATACTGGAGTGGTTTGCCATTTCCTTCTCTAGCTCATTCAAAGATGAGGAAACTGAGGCAAACAGGGTTAGGTGACTTGCTCAGGTTCACACAGCTAGTAAGTGTTTTATGCCAAATTTGAACTCAGGTCCTCCTGACTCCAGGGCTAGCACTCTGTCCACTGCACTACCTAGCTGCCCCAGCTTTCTTTTTTTTTTTTTTGCCTTTTTTTTTTTTACTTCACACCAAATAAAACAAAGAGTAATTTTTTAAAAAATTACATGAAAAAAGTCAGCTTTTTTAAACACATCAAATGAAACAACAGATGCAGATCACTTTGCACACTTTAAATTCTCATTGAAATATAAACTATCATTATTGTTATTATTTCTACTGCACCATGCTTCATTCATATATATAGTACTTATACACTGGTCCTGCCTAAAGGCTAGATATGTTACATCCCATCCCTTCTCCAGGATTCTTTTGTACCCTTAAAGGAGTTCAGGGTGTCTAGGTTCTATACCATTGGCTGTAGCCCCCCCACATTGATGGTGTTCCTCCAATTATAGGAGGGTCCCCAAACCCCAGCTCCATCTATCTGCAATACAATTAGCTTTTACAAAGGAATATTTACTTTGAAGGTACATTAACAACTATACAATCGTATTCCACAACACATGGGAGATAAAATTCTCTTCCTTCCTGCCCTTACCATCTCAGTCTCTGAGGAGGTGAAGGATATTAGGTTCATAGCTTAGCTCAGTTTCTATAGAGCATAGTCCCAAGTTCCAAGTTCCAAACCAAGTTGTAGGCACCCTAGCTTCTCAGGACTTCTCTGCCAGGCTGGCTGGCTGCAACATCCTGTCTAGAATCCTGGTTCCAAAGTTACCATGGCTAGAACTTCCCTCTAATGGGGATTACCAACTATACCTGGAACTGAGAATGACAAAAGAGAACAGAAACAGCAAGAGCCTAATCCATAGCGCCTAAAAGGAGAGAAAGGGGGGAAGATATCCACACTTCCAAGTTCAGTTCATGAAGTGTCTGTGATCTTCACCCTCTGGACATGGTAGGAAAGGGCACATGGGAAAGAGAGGGAGAAGAGGAGTGGGAGGGAAAAGGAGAAGGAGAAGGAGAAACTGTCTCAGTTTGGCACTTTTAACAGCTGAGTGAAGGAGGCTACTCCCACCTGACATGGCAGAGAAAGCAGGGTGCCTCCATGTTAGGCAGTCCACGTATCCTCCAAGCTCTATTACACACAGTTATGGTAGCCATGTCTTTTTATTCAGGGCAAGGGTTAACCATTGCAGTTCCTACTATAACCCATATAATTAGAACTAGACACTCCACATTACTGTTTTGTTTGTTTTTTCTTCTCCGTGGCTGCCATTACAGTTTGATTATTTCTTATCATTATAGCTTATGAAATGTTTTTGTTTACTTTCCCTGAGAGAAATATAAGGATACAGAAGAAGGGAGGAATTGACACTTTATTTCTTGTTACAGGAATAGGTGACATGTACTTAATTATATACGGATTTAACAGTAGATGGAGATTAGAGTTTAGTTTAGCAGCAAAGCTAATTATTCCCTGTTGGACAGCCCCTGTACTTGCATGCGTGGAGCCACTCTTTCCCAGCTCCTCACTTCAGGCACCCTGATGGATGTGCCTTTGTTTTGTCAATATATTCATGCTGCCCTTCAGGGGACCCCTTGAACCTATGGTGAACAAACCCCAATGGGAAGTAGGAAGGAGATTTTCCTAGGGCCACTAAGGCAATGGCCTTAGAGGCACTTAGAAAGTTTCTCTTTAGCAGAACTTCTCCCATCACTGCTTGACTCATTCCTTGCCCAGGGGAATCCATGGAAATCTGGATTAATTTAATCTTTCCCTTGCTTTTGGGAAGTTACAATAATGCTTATCAAAAAAGTCTGTTTGGCTTGTTTTGAACCCCTAGTCAGAAAGCCAGTGATTTAGAAAGAATTTCATTCTCTCAGTGTAGCTGACCAACACCTTCTCTACAACTATCTTTGAATAAATGACATACATAGAGGCCAATCATGTTTAGGATAACCAGCAGTTTTATCAGATACTAGCTTATAGAGACTAGGTGAACAGTAGTATAAAATACAAACTTTAAATAGTATTTTATTTTTTTCCAATTACATGTAAAGACAATTTTTAACATTCATTTAAAAATTTCTTTGAGTTCCAAATTTTCTCCCTCTTTCCCTGCCCTGCCCCTCCAAAACAGTAATTTGATACAGGTGCTATATATGTGCAATCATATAAGGCATATTTCCATATTAGTCATGTTGTGGAAGAAGCAGAGTAAGAGGAAAAAACCCATAAAAAATAGAGTGAAAATAGTATGTTTCAATCTGCATAAAATACAAACTTTAAAGGAATAGAGATAAACTTTGGAACAGATACTCTCCTTCTGTGATGGGTGAAAGATGAAATGATTGAGGAAACAAAGGTTTGAGCTTTAGACATATCAATTTGTTAAGCAATGCATGCAAATTGCCTAACAAATTGGGACCATGCGTCTTCAGCTTTGGCACTGGATCCTGAATATAGGGGGAGACAAACTTTGAAGCATTAAAAATAATTAGTCAAATAAGACCAATTAATTAAAAGAAAATAATTAAGCAGGATACAGAATTAGATCATCTGATTTCTAATTTGGGTCTGATTGGGTTTCTGGTCAGTATAACCTAGGTGCTTACTTAAGGTTCTCTATGCCAGTCCTGTAGGGCTAGGTTCAAACAATGCAATAAAGTTTTCTCCCAATTCCCACAATTGAATAAAGTTTTTTTTTTGGCAGAAATTGGACTGATCCCATTATTGAATAGGAAGGGAACAGAGCTAGCTCCAGAACTGAGTCACAAGATGGATTCAGTGTGACTCACTCAGTTCCCATTACTACTTGCTGTTCTAATCCCCCAAATTCCCTCACTCCCTTGAGAGGGAGAGGAAGGAAAAAAAAATTTAATCAACATTGTTGTTGGCAAATGCAGACAGCTACTGTCTTTTTGGCACTGGCTTCATGTAGCATATGCACAGTTTAGCTCTTTGTTTATGTCAGTGGCAGCAGCCATTGCAGCAGTGGTGCTAAGACCCAGGATTTCTTCTTGTTTCTCTTTCTCAGTGGCCTTGGGGAGCCCCTTTCTGCCCTGAGTGCATTATTTACTCTTCACTTCTTGTGATATTTTAGGTCCCCCTTCCTTCTAGGATTTGGAGAGGGAACCTCTGCTTTTTCAGGTTTGGGCTCTTATCCTCAAGGTTAAGTTGGGGGAAAAACTGGAATCCTCACTCCACTGGTGAACAATGAATTCTAGTGACCCACTACACGTGGATAGATTTATGACTCTTCGTGGGTATTTCCTCTACCAGTGTGACTCACAGCCCACCCAACATTCCTATGCCATTAACTTTCTGTAAATTATTTATAGAGGATCCATCTAATGCACTGGAGGCCTCTGCTTCTTTTATTATCTTGAAGGTAGCAATGGAGCACTTGGGTGCTTCACCCACTTCAGTATTGGTTTCCTCACTTCTCTGGTCATACATTTTTCATAACGCTATAGATTCTGAGCTTGAGGGAAGAGAACAATTTTAGTAGTTGGAAATGCTGAAAGAGGGCATTCCAGGAATGGAAGATGGCCCTCAGAAATGCATGGAGGTGAGTTGTAAGGAAGAATGAAATTGGGTAAGAATTAATAGTCCAATATAGCTAGAACAAAGAGTGAAAGTGAAATAATACTTGAAACATATGTTAGAGATAGATAGTGGAATTTTAAAATGCCTGGCCAAAAAGTTTGTATTGATTCCTAGGGGAAATAGAGAACCACCAAGGAGTTTTTAGTAGGGGAGTGACATAGCAGATATGCATTAAGATGATCAGTCTGGTAAGTATGCAAAGGATGAACCTGAGATGGGAGAGCCTAGGGAGACCTACTGGGTAGCTGTTATAAAGTCTGAACAAGAAGTGATGAAAGGATGAACTAGAAAGCTAGCAGGATAAATGGAGAGGAAGGAGGAAAATCAAAAGATAGCTTGTTGGATGCCAAGGATGAGGGAGAGGGAAGTATCAAAAATGACTCTGAGGTTGGAATGCTGAGGGCCTCTGAGGCTGACAGTATCAATAACAGAAATGGAGAAACAGGAGAAACAGCGTAGTATAGTAGATAGAGTGCTGGTCTCACCATCAGAAAGACTTGGGTTCAAGTCCTGCCTTTGATACATGCTACTTGGGTGATCCAGGGCAAGTCATTGAATACCTCAGTGCCTTGGCACTAACTACTTTCTAAGATTATAATTTGCAGAAACGTTGCTGATTTGAGTTGGTAGAGAGTTTCTTTATCAAGAGTTCCTTGTACCAATGAAATATCTGCAGTCATTCTTCCTACAATGTAGATACATTCTGTGACAGTTCTGTACAAAGGTCATTGTTTCCTTTGCCTATCTTTCAGTTTAAAGCTCTCTTGATTGAATGGGTTAGATTAGGTTGGTGGAAACAATCAGATTTGCATGAATACAGGCAGAACCATTTTTACTAATACTTGTTAGTCAGATGCACTCTATCCCTGACCAAGAGCTTATTATACACATAGTGTAAGCCATGGTCCAGAAATCCAAATCTCATTTTCAATCACTATCTTATCTGAAACTCTTGGCTCCTTTGGCCAAATGCCACCTTTCCCCAAAAATCTTCAGTTTCTTGCCCAAGCCTTCATAATTTCTGCTCTTTCCCTCCCCCACCCTCCCCAAGTCTCCTCTTCTTTGGACTAAATATTCTCAGTTCCTTTGATAGTTTCTCAATTTACATTGTTTTGAATCTTTTCTCCATCTTGGTTGCCTCTTTCTGGATAGTTCACTAATTTGCCTCCTAAACCATGGAATGGTATAGTGGAAAGGAGGCTACAATTGGTTTCAGAAGACATGGATTTGAGTCCCAGTTCTACCAATTCCTAGCCACATGGTATAGAACAAGTCATTTCAGCTCTTTGAGATTCAATTCTCATCTACAAAAAGGGAAATAATGTGTCAGGCAACTCATTATAGGCCACATTAAAGGCAGGAATGAGCCCAGGAAGAGACAATGGCCTTTTCTCTTGGGCCTTGTTTCTGTGCTCCCACCCCCTACCCCTCATTTGCAAGTGAGACCAAAAGGAATTTTGGGATTGAAAAACAAGAAAAGGAGGAGGTGGCAAACATGAAGAACCCTTGGCAATTTCCTAGAAGGATATCCTCTAAATGGATATTGACTAGATGCTAGTTTTGCATAACTTAACACATATAATTGGTATCATATTATTTGTCTTCTCAATGAGGAGGGGGAAGGTGGGAGGGAGGGAGAGAGTTTGGAACTCAAAATTTAAAAAAAGTGAATGTTAAAAATTTTAAAGTATAATTGGAAATATTTAAGAAAATAAATAAAAAAGATATTAAAAATAAAATAAAAAGGTACTGATTATATAATTCTGGAAAATTTTCAAGAAATAATTTCCTCCAGTAAAATAGTTATAATCCTGTCCATAACTATTTCACAAAGATGTTGATAGAACTGTCATTGTGAATCACTTTTAGCTTCTTAAAACTAGATGCTGTACGAATACAGAAACATGTCATTAATGAGAATGGCAATTACTTTAATGGTGTTTTTTGGAACATATAGACAAAAAGTCGCTTGTCACAGTCAAATGAAAGCATAACAGGACTAGGATGGCAACTTCTGAATTCTGTTTTCACAAATATGAAGTGTGGGAATAATAAAATATTTTTGTTTTGTAGGAAAGTAGAATTTCATTGAGATGGAAATGGAGAGAGATGTACTAAGTAAGACTATGGGTCATTTTGCTTTTGAATCTAGAACTTTAGCTACCAAGATTTTCCCAAATATATGACCCACATGTTAGTATTGTTGATTGAGTAATGGGACCTGAACCCTTAAAAGGAAAAGACTATGTCTTCGAAAGCAACCCAGTCCCTGAATTTTCCCATACATTTCAGCAGCCCAGATTACTGGTGGCTCACCCAAGGCATCTGGCCCATCCCAGCCTGCCTAGATCACTTAATTAGCTTTCTTGACAGTGACCTTTCATTGTCACTCTTGGCCCACCCCAGATTATTTACCACTCCTTAATTCCATTTAGACCCTTTCGTTGTGTTGCCCTGCCCCACCTCAGGCTTTTTGCTACTCCTCAATCCCATCCAGATCTTTTTACTGCCCCTTTTTTGTATATGAATATCAATCTCACCCCGGTCAAGAGCAGATTCATTAGGAACTCTGCCCACTCCTACTGGCATTATAACACCTCAGATTCAGTTAGAATCTGGCTGGCTTCTGTTGGCATCACTACTTTGGCCAAAAGAAGTCTTGAGTGGTCAGATTCTTTCAAGGCAGACTCACCTTGCATTTTGGGGTTCCCAGCACCCTAAACTTCAACATTATGATTATGTTGAAAGTCACTTCTTGAACCAAAGGCTCTAAGTAAATAAGATTCAAAGTCTTATTTTCTTCTACAAAACTGCTATTCAATCAAAGACAATATTAGATAAAGTTTTTAATATGGAGAGACTGAAAAAAAAACAGATGAACATATATTATGAAATTTGGATTATTCACACCTTCATTACACATTCTCCTTCAGTTTACTGCCAAAAAAAGATATTATAAGTAGTTATATGATAAGAATCTACTTCAAGTAATCAATCTATCAGTAAATAAATTATATATTTTTTCTTAACCTATTGTTGTTTATGAAGAAGACCAATAACCTCATGTAGTGATATCTTGACACATTGGTGAATTAGATTTAAGTGAGGCAGAGTTGCACAAAGTTGGCAGTTTCATTCTCTTTCAGAGTTATTGAAGTCTGATGGCAAGACAACTGTCAAAACAGCTGGTAATGGCTCAGGATGCAGTGGATGACCTTGGCTCCTTCTACATCTGACCAAGCTCTAAGAACTCCACGATGCTGCTTCAGCCACCTTCATGGTCGTTGGAACAAATTATTCTTATCCCCCTATTCCACTGGGGAAGAATTCACACACTTGGGGTAGGTATCCTCCTTCTTAATCTATTAACAACTCATTGTGCTGAGTGCCAAGGGATATCATAATGTTTAAAACACAGTCTTGGTCCTCAAGAAATTCATAGCCTGTGTAAGTACCTCTTTGCACTTTACACGGATAGGTATAAAAACTAAGCTTGTCCCCAGAGTTGAGCTGAGAAATTCATCTTCCTCTGATTCTGTTTAATGCAGAGGTGAGGGACTACGAGTGAAGAATATTGCACACACAGTTGGACAGAGAAGATATGTTAGTTGATTTTGCTGATTATTTTTTCCTTCTTCATTTTTTAATCTTTGTTGATAGAGATGGCCCACTGGGTTGGGTATATGGAAGGGATCTCTTCAGAGCTGAATGTGATTTAAAAACAAGTCATCAATAAAAATAAAATAAAAATTGTAGAAGTCTCTCTTCTTCTTGTGCATAACCAATTACTTAAAAAAAATGCCTGAAGTAATCATTTGAGAACCATCTGTCAAAATGATGGTAGGACCTATAGAACTAAGAGGACTGGATTTATAGCTACTCAATACTGGTGCAATCAAACCCACTCCCATGGCTTCATGTGTCATTTCCCAAGGGGGCACTAATCTTAGTGTGTATGTCTTTCATCCAGGTATCTAATCTGACAGATTGGCTATATTAAGTGCAACTTTATTTTTCTGGATGGTGTAGTGTGATCCAAAGTGGCTCTAATATGTTATTATTGGTTGTAACCTACCTCTCACAAGCTTAAATCCACCTCTATGGCCTTCTGTTTCTAGGCAATACTCATTGCCATAATTTAAGTAGATATAGTTAGATTTTTCAAGCCCAGCAGACCTGTATTTGTGGAGACCCTCCCTCACCATGAGACATGCTGCTTTTCCATTTTATCTTTTATTCTGTTCTGTGTATCTGGGACAATGCCACAATTTTCTTATTGTAAAGTTCTAAGATTCAATCCACAACAGCTCTGGTAAAACTCCATTTGTTACTTTACTGTCTGATGTAATGTAATTTTTAGAGTCTGTCCTTGGGTATAGACCACTTCAAAAATGAGACACTGTGGCTCAATCAAGTGACATATTATTCTGGTGATTATTTTATTTAAGAAATTACATTCCTGGTTCTTCATGTTCAGAAGCTCAGTCTAATTCCCTTCCATCTTGGACAGAGACAAAATTCATAAAGCACTTCTTTATTGTTCTGATAATTTTGCAATGGCCTTTGGCCAAAAGCAATTAAGTTCTGATCTGCCACCAACTGATGTATGTTGGAGTGGAATCTATTTTGCATATCTTAAGGAATAAGATACAGGTAACCCCTAAGAACTTTATAATCATTAGGGCGGTTAGAAGGAGTCTACTTAGACAGAAGGAATGGGCATGAATCTATAAGTGGCTTGCCCAGGGTCACACAACTAGTAAGTGTCTGAGGCTAGGTTTGAACTCAGGAGGATGAGTTCAGGCCCACAGCGCTTGATCCACTGTGCCATCACCCCCACCCCCACATCCACTCCCCCCCACCACACACACACACACACACACACACTCACATAAGAACTAGCATGAGATCATAGAATTTAAAACAGAAAGGGGCCTTAGAGGTGTCTTAGGCCAGTGTTTTACAGATTTTTTGGCAGGGATGGGGTTGGGGAGGTCAGGGGGTGTGGGGGTTGGGGGGGTGGATTGACACCTTATTGGTACATGTTTTTCCTTGGTGGTGTATGTATAGGAAGAAATGGGAAGGTTTGTTTTGCCCAACTGTTATTCCCAATATTTATATAAAATGTGTGTACATATGTGTATGTATGTATATATACATATATATATGTATACACACATATCTATCGTTTCCCCCTCCATTTAAAAATGAATGCTTTGCATTGAATAACCATCACATCTCTTTAATGATTAAATGGATTTCTACTAGAGAAAGTTTTGAACTAGTTTTGATGAAATAGAACTTAGCTTTTCAATGATTAGAAACCAAAATTTGACTAATCTTAGAAGTGTACTAATTATCCCTGTGTGGAAATTTAGATTTATAAGCATCCTAAAAACAGTAGAAGTCTGACAGTTACATGTAGAATCTTCCTGTTTTTCATTTGAAAAAATGTTTCTCAGTGATTCATCAACAGCACCAATACACAGGCACCCCGCCCCCACCCCGCCCCGATCACTTCTGTTCACTTTTCCCTCTGCCATATCTGATGTCTAAAGGTATTAGTCTTCTCATTCTGTGACTCCAAGAACCAGAAGCTGTAAGGCCTATATCTGGTTTGTCCTAAATTAAAGGCAACTGGAAGATAATCTTCCCCCACATAGATTAAGATAAATTTAATGAGAGTTGACTGCAGTGTTTGGTTAAAGGCCAAGGGTTGATAAATAAACTAGTACTCTACAGACCCTTGCTAATTTTATTCTTATTGACTATTGGCACATCTCGTGAGCTAAGTGGTTTGAATATCTGAAATATATAAGCTACTTCTAATTGTCTTTCTTTCTAATTTTTCTTGATTAAAATAGATAGCCCATCCCCCTACCACATACATCACCTCTCTGCCAGAGAGAGCTCTGGGAGTTTTTCTTTTTCTCTTCCTTCCTTCCTTCCTTCCTTCCTTCCTTCCTTCCTTCCTTCCTTCCTTCCTTCCTTCCTTCCTTCCTTCCTTCCTTCCTTCCTTCCTTCCTTCCTTCTTTCTTTCTTTCTTTCTTTCTTTCTTTCTTTCTTTCTTTCTTCTTTCTTTCTTTCTTTCTTTCTGAATCTTAATGAAAAGATAAGTGGAATGTACTCCATGTAAATTTTAGAAAAATTATTGGAGCATATATCTAGAGATGGAAATGACATTAGAAGTTATCCAGCTCACCTAAATAATTTTACAGGTGATGAAACTCAGATCCAGAGAAGTTAAGTTTATGTAGCCTCGAAGGGGCCTTAGAAACTATTTAATCTTCAAATCTATAATTTCAGAAGTCTATCACTTTAAAATTTTTTCAATTTCAAATACTATTCTCTCCCTCCACCCCCTTCTCCACCCACTAAGGAAGTAAGAACTACGCTACCCATTATACATATGAAGTTATGCAAAACTTATTTCCACATTAACCATGTTAATTTAAACAAATGGTAAAATTTTTGTACACATAGGTCTTTTTCTTTTTTCTTTGATCTCTTTTGGGATATAGATGTAGTAGTGATATTGCTGGGTCAAAGGGTATGCACAGTTTCATAGCCCTTTGGGCATTGTTCCAAATTGTCTCCAGAATGGTTGGACTGGTTCATAACTCCATCAACAATGCATTAATGTCTCTATTTTTCCACATCCCCTCCAACATGTCATTTTCCTTTTCTGTCATGTTAGCAAATCTGGTAGATGTGAAGTGGGATGTCAGAGTTATTTTGATTTGCATTTCTCAAATTGTTTGTCCTGTATTTTCTTTCTTTCTTTCTTTCTTTCTTTCTTTCTTTCTTTCTTTCTTTCTTTCTTTCTTTCTTTCTTTCTTTCTTTCTTTCTTTCTTTCTTTCTTTCTTTCTTTCTTTCTTTCTTTCTTTCTTTCTTTCTCTAGGCAGTGGGATTAAGTAACTTGCCCAGGGTCACACAGCTAGTAAGTGTCAAGTGTCAGAGGCCAGATTTGAACTCAGGTCCTCCTGATTCCAGGGCTGGTGCTCTATCCACTGTGCCACCTTGCTGCCCCTTTGTCCTACATTTTCAAAGAGGACCAATGGCATCATGGGTGATATTTTGATGTGTGTAAATTGCATTTAAGTGAGGCAGAGCTGCACAAAGTCATCAACCTCACTCCCTCTTCCAGAGTCATAGAAGTCCAGTGACAAGACAAAAGTCAAGATGACTGGCAATAGCCAGGAATTTGGTGGATGACCTTGGCATCTTTAATGTTTGACCAAGCTCTAAGGTCTTCACAATGCCTGCTTCCATTGCCTTCAGAGACATTGGAACAAATTGTTCGCGTCTGCCCATTCCACTGGGGAAAGTCTTCACATGTTTGTCATAGACGTCTTCCTATCTCACCAATAGGTTTGAGGCCTATCAGTTACCCTCAACCTGGTTTAGCCCGTCTGCTGAGACAGTTTACTGGGGTGTGACTGCTGTACATGGACTGCTCTTGGAGCCACAGGTGAGACTTAGGTGAATAGGTGGACACCACAGGTGGATGGATGAGCAGCCCTGAAAAGGTCTTGGCAAACCTTTACACTAGAGGTTCTAGTCCTCCTGAACACCCCACACACTCCATTTCTCTAATTGTTAGTGATTTAGAGAATTTTTCATATGATTACTGATAGCTTTGATTTCTTCTTAAAACTGCCTGTTCATATTGTTTAACCATTTCTTAGTTGGGAATTGGCTCTTATTCATGCAAATTTGACTCAAAACCCCATATGTTCATGAAATAAGACCCTTGTTAGAGAAACTTCCTACAAATTTTCCCCTAGTTTCCTACTTTCCTTCTAGTTTTAGCTGTAGCAGTTTCTGCAAAAAATTTAAAGTTTAATATAATCAAAATTATTCATTTTACTTCCCATGATCCTCTTTACCTTTTTTTAGTCATGAACTCTTCCATTATCTATAAATCTGACAGGTAACTTTTTTCCATTCTCACTTAATTTGCTTATGCTATCACCCTTTATTTCTAAATCATTTACCTATTTTGAGCTCACCTTGGGATATGATGTAAGATGTTGGCTTACGCCTAGTTTCTGCCAGACTGTTTCCCAATTTTCCCAGCAGTTTTTGTTGAATAGTTACTTCTTGCCCTAATAGCTTAGATCTTTGGGTTTATCAAACACTGGGCTGTTGTGTTCATTTATTCCTATCTATTCTACTGAACAACCACTATGTCTCTTATCCAATATTAATGTTTTGATGATTATTACTTTGTAGTGTAGTTTGAAATCTGATACTTCTAGGCTACCTTTCTTTACTTTTTTTTTTATTGATTCTCTTGATATTTTTGACCTTTTGTTCCTTCAGATGAATTTTATTATCATTTTTTTTTCTGGCTCAAGAAAATAATTGGTACTTTAGTATGACGCTGAATAAGTAAATTAAATAAGGTAGAACTGTCATTTTTATTACATTGGCTTGGCCTAACCATGAACCATTGATATATCTTCTATTGTTCAGATTTGTCTTTATTTGTGTGTGTCTTCACATGTAGATTCTCAATAATTTTATCCTTTCTGTAGTTATTTTAAATGCAATTTCTCTTTCTATCTCTTCCTGCTGGGTTTTGTTGGTAGCATAATAGGAATTCTGATGATTTATGTGGATTTATTTTATATCCTGCAGTTTTGCTAAAGTTATTCTTTGTTTCAACTAGGCTTTTAGTTGTTTAGGGTTTTCTAAACATGCTATAATATCCTCTGCAAAAAGTGATAGTTTTCTTTCCTCATTGTCTACTCTTATGCCTTCCATTTCTTTTTCTTGTCTTATGGCTACTCTTAGCATTTCTAGTACAATATTGAATAATAGTGGTGATAATGAACATCCTTATTTCACCCCAGATATTATTGGAAAGGCTTTTAGTTTATTCACATTACAGACAATGTTTGCTCTTGGTTTTAGATAAATACTATTTATTATTTTAAGAAAAGTTCCATTTGTTTCTGTGCTTTCTAGTGTTGTTAATAGGAATAGATATTGCATTTTGTCACAAGCCTTTTGTGCATCTGTTGAAATGATTATGATTTTTGTTGTTTTTGTTATTGTTACAGTCAGTTATGCTTACAGTTGTCCTAATATTGATGTGCATTCCTGGTATAAATCCAGTTGTAGTGCACGATCTTTGCGATATATTGCTATAGTTTCCATGCTAGTATTCCATTTAAAAATTTTGCATCAATATTAATTAGGAAAATTGGTCTATTGTTTTCTTTCTCTGGTTTTGCTTTCCCTGGTTTAGGTATCAAAACCATATTTGTATCGCAGAAGGAATTTGGTAGGACTGCACCTGTTTTTTTCAAATCATTTATATAGTATTGGAATTAATTGTTCTTTAAATGTTTGGTACAATTTGTAAATCCATCTGGTTTTGGGGAATTTTTTCTTAGGGAGTTCATTTATGGCTTGTTCAATTGCCTTGTCTAAGCTAGAGTTATTTAAGCATTCCATTTCCTTTTCTGTTAATTTGGGCAATTTATATTTTTGTAAATATTTATCCATTTCATTTAGATTGTCATTTATATTGGCATATAATTGGGCAAAATAGCTCCAAATAATTACTTTAATTTCATCTTCATTGGTAGTATATTCATCCTTTTCATTTTTGAGATTAGTAATTTGGTTTTCTTTGAAATCCCTCCTTTGATTTTCAGGATTTCTATTTTAGTGTTTAATTGGGGATTTTAATTATTTTTTTAGTTTCTTTTTCTTTTTAGCTGCATGACTAATTCATTAAGCTGCTCTTTTTTCTCTCTTATTGAAGTAATTGCTTGGAGATATGAAATTTCCCCTAAATACTACTTTGGCTGCATCCCATAAATTTTGGTATACTGTCTCATTGTTATCATTATCTTTAATGAAATTGATTGTTTGTATTTGTTCTTTGGCCCACCCATTTTTTAGGATTGAGTTCTTTAGTTTCCCATGAATTTTTTTGTTCCTTTTTAAAGTTTTATTTATGTGTTTTGTTTTTATATTATGCACATTTGCATACTACTTCTATTTGAGAGGTCTCTTTTAGCAAAATAAAATAATTAAGCAAAAATAACAATACAGTGACCTTGTATGAAAGTGCATACATTTCACAACTGTAGCATACCTCCTACCTCTCTATTTTTAATTGTTTTTTAAATTAGCAAAACTATTTTATTTCTTTCTCACCCACCTCCAACCCACTGGAAAAAAAAAGAAAAGAAAAAACAAATTTCTTTTAACAGAGATGCATAATAAAGCAAAACAAATCTCCTTATTGGCTGCTTTAATATATATGTGCGTGTGTGTGTGTGTGTGTGTGTGTGTGTGTGTGTGTGTGTATACATATGAATAACCAACTTTACATGAACATAGGAGTTGATAGTAAAAGTGGATTACATATTTTAGATTTCACATTGTTGGACAATCTTCCTATTTTAATTAGTGATTCTTAGTTTCCAATGAATTTTTAATCTATCCTTCCAAGGTCCTTAATTGAATACAATTTTTATTGCATTATAGTTTTAAAAGATTCATTTAACATTTCTGCTTTTCTGCCTTTGTGAGGTTTTTATGCCCTAATCTGTGTTAAGTTTTTGTGAAGGTACCATGTATCACTGAGAAAAAGATACTTCTTCTATTCCTATTCAATATTCTCCAGAGGCCTATTAAATCTAACTTTTCTAAAATTGTATTCATCTCCTTAACTTGTTTCTTATTTATTTTTGTGGTTAGATTTATCTAGATCTGAAAGGGGGTAAATTGAGGTCCCCCACTGGTATGTTTATTGTCTATTTTCACCTCTAATTAATTTAACTTTTCCTTCAAGAATTTGGATGCTATGCCATTTGGGGTGTGTGTGTGTGTGTGTATAATATATGTATATATATATATATGTATATATTTAGCATTGATATTAATTTATTGTCTATGGTAGCTTTTAGCAAAATGTAGTTTCCTTAACTATCTCTTTTAATTTGGTCTATTTTTGCTTTTGCTTTGTCTGAGATTATGATTACTACCTCTTCCTTTTTAAAAAAAAAATTTAGCTGAAGCATAATAAATTCTATTCTAGCCCCTTATTTTAATTCTCTGTGTGTCTTTCTTTTTCAAGTTTGTCTCTTGTAAACAATATATTGTTGGATTTTATTTTTAAATCTATTCTTCTATCCACTTCTGCTTTAAGGGTGAGTTTATCTGATTTACATTCACAATTATGATTTCTAACTATATTTCCCTTCATTTTATTCTCTTCTATTTGTCCTTCTCCCTTTTTTTATTTTATCCCCTCCTTAAAAGTCTGTTTTGCTTCTGATCGCTGCTTCCCTTGTATGTGCCCACCCTTTGTCTTAGTCCTTTCCTCCCTACCTTCCTGTTGGCTAAGATAGATATCTGTATGTGCTACTGTACACACACACACACACACACACACACTATGTACTACTGCATATATTTTCTTCCCTCTTTGAACCAGTTGAGATGAAAGTGAGGTTCAAGCATTGCCTGCTCCCCCCATTTCCCCTTCTATTGTAAAAGCTCTTCCTTGAGCACTTCTTTTATGTGAGTTAATTTTCCCCATTCTTTCTCTCCCTTTCCTCTTCTCCCAATACATTCCCTTTTCTCAGGCTTTCATTTTTATTTTGAGATCATCCAACATAATAGACTCACATCCATTCCCTCTGTCTAGGGAGACTCCTTCTAACTGCCCTAATGATTATAAAGTTCATAGAGGTTACCTATATCATATTTCCACTTGGGAATGTAAGCAGCTGAACCATATTAAGTTCCTCATGATTTCTCACTTATATTTAACTTTTTATGACTCTCTCAAGTCTTGTGTTTGAATGTCAAATTTTCTATTCAGCTTTGATCTTTTCATTGGAAATGCCAAGAAGTCCCCAATTTAGTAATTGTTCACATACCACCCCCAAGGAGAGTTATACTCGGTTTTTCTAGGTAGGTTATTGTTGACCATAATCCTATCTCCTTTGTCTTCCAGAATATCATATTCTAATCCTGTACTCTCTTTATGTGGTGGCTTCTAAATCTTGTATGATCCTGATTGTGGCTCAACAGTAATGAATTGTTTTTTTCTGCCTGCTTGCAGCATTTTATCCTTGACCCAGGAGCTCTAGAATTTGGGTATAATATTCTGGGGAGTTTTCATTTCAGGTAATTTTTTTTATCAGGAGGTAATCTATAGATTCTTTTGATTTCTATTTTTGTCTTCCAGTTCTAAGATATCAGGGCAGTTTTCTTTGACAATTTCTTGAAATGTGATGTCTGGTCTCTTTTTTTGGATCGTGGCTTTCAGGCAGTCTAATAATTCTTAAATTATTTCTTCTTAATTGATTTTCTAGGTCATCTGTTTTTCTACTGAGATATTTTGCATTTTCTTTTTTTTTTTCAGTCTTTCGACTTTGTTTTATTGTTTTTTCATGTCTCATGGAGTCATTAGCTTTCATTTGACCAATTCTAACTTTTGAAGTGTTATTTTCTTCAGTGAGATTTTATATCTCTTTTACCATTTGGCTAATTCTTATTTTAAATAACTTATTTTTTAAATTATATTTTGTGCCTCTTTTATTAAACATACTTTTCCCCATCATTTTCTTACATTGCCTCATTTCTTTTCTGAATTTCCCCTCAACCATTCTTATTTTCTTAAAAATTTTTTTTCAACTCCTTAAAAAAAACCCCAACACAAACCTTTCTTTGTTGCTTTTGGGAATTCTTGTTGTGCTTGTGTCCAATATGCATTTTTCTTTGAGGCTTTGCTTGTGATGTTTTCAAGTCATTGTTTTCATCTGAATATGCCTCGAGTTTCTCTGTCAACATAGTAGCTTTTTATGTTCAGGTTTTTTTTTTTTACCTGTTTGTTCATTTTTCCAGCCTATTTCTCAGCTTTGAACTTTATGTTAGAATTGGACTGTGCTTACCTCTGTGTGTGTGTGTGTGTGTGTGTGTGTGTGTGTGTGTGTGTGTGTGTGTGGTGGTGGTGTTTAGTAATGCTCCCAAGCTTCAGGCTTTTTTATGTCCTACTATTTTCACAGCTAGTTCTGTGGGCCTATAAATTTTCAGTGTTTCCAAGGTTGTATGATCTGGGGAGAGGTGTGGTCACTACCTTCCTCATCTGTGCTGTTGTCTTTACCCAGGGAGGGGCCCTGTTCCCTTGTAACTACAAATACCCTTCTCTGCTCTGGAACTGAGACCCTTTGCTAGATAATGGGCAATGGAGTTGCTAAATGGTGCCTGGTCTTGTGCCCAATGTTAGCACAGGGCTCCCTTGTGTCATTTTGATTAAGTATTTGGTTCCCTTACCATCTCTAGGCATTGAGAGCTCCTTGTACCCCTACTATGTGGGGATTAAAATTGTCCAACCTACAATAAAAGAGACTGAGGCAGAGTTCTGAGCCAATAGCACTTTACTAATGGTCCATGGTCCCTTCTAATGAAGTGTACCTCAGATCTTCCTCATGATCTGAGATGCCCTTTTCTTCCAATATCTTGTTTTTTATAGGATTTGATACCAAAATATGAAAAAGAGCCATGGCAAAATACAAAATCTCATTGGTTGATAGACTTTGCTCTTGGGGACCAAAAATGACATATCAGCAGGGAGGTCACAGATTGGGTGAAGCATGGGGCATCTCCATTGACCAAGCGGTCATAAGACGGCCATAAGATGTTCCCTGCTCATGTTGGATAAGAGAGAATGGTTCAGAGGTACGAAAATAGATAGGGGGACTTTCCAAAGCATCAAGGCATCTCACCCATACTGGGTTTGGACATGGAATTTGAGTGAAACAGGATGGGGATATCTTTGTCAGCATTCTTGTGGTTGCTTTCATTTTTTTCAATCAAGGGTGAAGAGAGGATCCCAGCTGAGAGAGTGGGAGGAAGGTTTGTAGTTGGAGGCTTTAGGAGAGAAGACAAAGCTTGAAATAGCTCTTGTGGAGAGTGGGATAGAAAATCAAAGTTGTTGAGTTATTTCAGATGTGTCCAACTCTTCATGACCCCATTTGGGATTTTCTTGGCAAAGATACTGGAGTGGTTTGTCATTTCCTTCTTCAGCTTGTTTTATAGACGAGAAAACTGAGGCAAACAGGGTAAAATGACTTGCCCAGGGTCACACAGCTAGTTTTCAGAGGTGACATTTGAATTCAGGTTCTCAATTAACATGGTTATTTGCATTTTGTGCAAATAACATGGGAAACATTAGACTTTTTGCTATTCTTTGTGTCCCTAGCACTTAGTACAATTCCTGGAACATAATTTTTAAGTGCTTAATCACAGATTGACTGGCTAGCTGTCGCTCCTTACAGGATCCAGGTCTTGATGTAACCTGGTGGTGAGGGGTCCCCATGAGCAAGGGCCCTGAACCTGGTGCCCCAGTGGTGTGGGGCCCTATGAGGGGGCAATAGATAGTAAATATCAAAGGCAGGATTTGGAATCAAGTGCTCAGACTCTGAATCCATTGTTTTTCCCATTGTACCATTTTTCCTATCTATAATAGCTACCTCCTCCAAACATCCCTGCAGAGTATGATCCCTGAAAAGAGTTAAGTAGAATCACCTAATAGCTCTTGATTGTACCTGGTAACAGGTTACTTTCTAGCCGTAAACTTCCATATTTACTGCTTGTTAAAAGAAAGTCATTATATCCTTTAACTTGATTAGCATGGCACCAACTGGCAAGTTGAGTTTTTCAGTGTGAGCTTTATTTCTATTGCTATCATGCAGTATACTATTCTTACGGCTTTACTCGCTTTGTTCTGCCTCATTTCAAAAAGCTCTTCCATCTTTCTTTGAATTCTTTGTATTTATTTTTTATTTATTTTTATTTATTTTTTTCCTTTCTAGAAAGCAATAATCCACCCAGATACATTTTATGAGAATTCTGCAACATCTTCAGCCTTGGTATGGCAATTGGTTTTTTCGATTTTGTTGTTGTTCAGAAATGGAAGTAAAAGGGTTACAGCAGAATCCACGTATAAACACTCTGCATTAAATCAAACTCTGCTGAAAGGTAACCGTTGTTGCCTTGGTGAGCGGCTGCTATTTGCTGATGCAGCTCGCTGCAGCTGAAGGACCACAGGGAGATATTCCGAGAGCCCTGTGTTCAAGTAGCTTTTGGAAAAAAATCCATAAAAGAGTATATAGGTGAATCAAGCAATACATTCTACAGACATACATGCTGGGGTCATGAGAAGATATCAATAATGCCTTAGTAGCACATTAAAGGGACAGTAAAAGGAACTCATGAGGTTTTCCATTGTATAAGAGCTACTTGTAATGCATCAAAGACATGAGTGAACATGTAACAGTTGATGCTTACACATTGCTTTTTATTACCAATTTTATTTTGCACTTGGCTTTTATCTTATCATCTACAGCTTTCCATGTGAAGCAACCTTGAAGACAGGTTTAGAACCTTAGGAATATTTGCTAACTCTGCTTTCCAGTGGTCATTCCCACAGCTATCAAAGTAATTTCCCTTATCCTCACTTTACTTAACAAGTCTTTAGTAGGTGTTGATTGTGCTCTTAGCACTGTACTAGGCACTGGGGACAGAAAGACACAAATGAAACAGTCTTTGACATTTAGGAGTTTACAGCCTAGCCTCAATAATGTCACTCTCAAAATAACCAGTTAATGAGTTTTATTATCATACTTCTTATATACTTATACCCATACTTTCCCATACGTATTTAGCAATTAGGTGATGCTGTGGATAGAGCCCTGGTCCTGGAATTAGGAAGAACTGAGTTCAAATCTAGCCTCAGATGCTAACTAGCTGTTTGACTCTGGGCAAATCATTTAGCCACTGCCTGCCTCAGTTTCCTGATCTGTAAAATAGGAAAAATCATAGCACCTTCCTGTCATGATTGTTTTGAAGATCACATGAGATAATATTTGTAAAGAGCTTACAAATCTTGAAGTACTACATAAATGCTTTGATGACGATGATGAGGAGGATGAGGATGAGGATGATACATCCTTTGTACTGAGAACCTGCTATGTTTTCAGCACCTGAATATGAGCTGTTAATGATCCAGAGAACTACAAGGGACAGTCCTTGCCCTTTAGAAGCTTATGGTTTAGTCAGAGACCTAAAAGTAGCATGCAAGAGGTCATCAGAGTTGAGATATGGGAATTCTCTGCCCAGGTGCCCCTGTGCCTCCTTGGGGTAGGAAGGTTCTTGAAGCCCATGTCAACAGAGTAGAGGCTCTGACAGGCTCTACTGAGCTGGGAAGGCTTCAAGTTTGGTCCTGACAAGATACTCTATGTCTGCCTTTTGAGGACCAGTTGGTCTAAGTTCCACAGTGTTCTATAAATCTTGAATTGGGAGGAGCACCAACCCTCTTGTTTTATAGATTAAAAAAAATTGAGGCTACTGGAGAGTAAGATTAAGACACTTGCCCAGGGTCACAGAAGTATTGATCCTCTGAGGTAGGATTTGAACTGAGGTCCTCTGACTGCACAGCCAGTGTTGTGTTCAGTGCGGCAAGCTGAGAAGGACTCGTCACTAGGAATGCCACGGAGTAATGATTTTTTTTTCTCCTATCCCTTAGACCAAGACATTGTTGTTTATTGTGTTCAGTTGTGTCTAACTCTTTGTGATTCCATTTGGAGTTTTCTTGGCAGAGATATTGGAGTGGTTTTTCATTTCCTTCTCCAGCTCATTTAGCAGATGAGGAAACTGAGGCAAACAGATTTAAATGACTTGCCCAGTGTCACATAGCTGGTAATTGTCTGAAGCCAGATTTGAACTCGGGAAGATGAATCTTTTTGACTCCAAGCCCAGTACTCTAGCTATCGCACCACCTAGCTGCCCTAGACCAAGTCATGGAGGAGTTGTAAACTGCATCAGAGGAGAAAGTATCCCCACTGATGATATCACACATCTTTGAAATAGAAGGATGAGATGATACATAATTAAATACTCTATTGTGTTCTACATGTGTCCACAGCAACTGGAAATCAGAGAAGAGAGGTCTCCAGTATGGTTTGGAATAGTAGGGGAAGGTTCCATGACGAAAATGGGACTTAAACTGGGCAATGAATAATGAGTTCGATTTTGAGAGCCACAGAGGAGGGACAAGGACATGCCAAACAGGAGAAATAACATGAAGAAATGAATGGAGGTAGGAGGGATTGTATCATGTGCTTCTTCTTGTTTGTCCCTCATTCTCAAAGAGGACCAATGACAACAGGAGGGTAATGTCTTGACTTGTGTATGATTAAGTAAGGCAGAGTTGTGCAAAGTCACCAGCCTCACTCTCTCCTCCAGAGTCATTGGAGTCTGGGGGTGAGAATTAAGTCAAAATGGCGATGGCCCCTGTGTGTGGTAGCAGCAGGTTCAGAAAGCAGGTCTCATTGGAACAAAGGGCTTGCATTGGATATTAGTGAGAAAGGTTGGCTAAGTGGTCTGTAGTCAGATTATGAAGGGCCTTCAAAACTAGGAAAAGAAGCTTAGACTGCAAGTGATGGGAAATTAGAGAATCATTTGGAAGTTTTATAGCTATAGCAGTGGAGTGGCATGATAAAAGTCATGCTTTAGGAATTTCATTCTGGCACTGGCATGCAAGATGGATGGGAGCAGCAAGAGACTGGCGATAGGGAGACAGTTAGAAAATGCAGATGTGAGGTGATGAGAGACCGGACTAGGTTGCTGACATTTGAAACAGAGGGGAAGGAATGCAAAAAAAATTTTTAAGACCTTAGTGGTTTTTTTTTTTTATTCTTTAAACTTTCTAATTCAACTAGACCCTGAGCCTCTTAACCTTAACAGGTGCACTTGCTATCTCAAATGATTATGGTTACTTTCTCATCCTTTTTTCCATTTTACCTCAAAATTTTTCTTTATCCCTTCCTCTTCCCCTTTATCTCAGGAAGAATTGCACAACTCTTACGCCCAGGCAAAGCTCAGATCCCATGATTCTCTTCTAAGACCCTTTTTAACCACTCATCTCCACCCTTCTCCTTTCCTTTCCTTTCTCTCTGACTCTCTTTCCTTCCTTCCTTCCTTCCTTCCTTCCTTCCTTCCTTCCTTCCTTCCTTCCTTCCTTCCTTCCTTCCTTCCTTTCTCCCTCCCTCCCTCCCTCCCTCCCTCCTTTCCTTCCTTCCTCCCTCCTCCCTCCCTCCCTCCCTCTCTTCCTTTCTTTCTTTCTTTCTTTCTTTCTTTCTTTCTTTCTTTCTTTCTTTCTTTCTTTCTTTCTTTCTTTCTTTCTTTCTTTCTTTCTTTCTTTCTTTCTTTCTTTCTTTCTTTTTCTTTCTTAAAAAGTTTCCCTCTTTTCTTTCCCTCTGGTTCCTTTCTATCTATACGAGAGGCAGTGTGATTTAGTGGATAGGGGGTGGAAATGGATTCAGGAAGACTTGCCTTTGAATCTTGTCTCAGATAGAGTAGCTGTGTGATCTTGGGTGAAATACTTACCTTCTCTGGGCCTCAGTTTTCTCATCTGCAAAATAATGTGGTTTGACTCGATGATCTCCAAGGTCCCTTCCAGTTTTGAATCTATATTGAGAGCTCCCTTATTTTAAAATAAACTTTTCTTTGACATTCACAAGTTAACATCTCATTTTTCTCCTTCCTTTTCATCACCAAATTTTTGAAAAGCATAATCTACACTCTCTGCCTCCATTTCTTTATCACTCACTATTGCCTTGACCTATTGGAACTCTGGCTTCTAGTACTGCTCCCCTCTCAAAAGTTACTAGTGACCTCCTGAAGACCCCCTGAAATGGCATCTTCTTTGTTGTCATGTTCCTTGAACACTCCAACATTAGACACCATTGACCATGGCCTTCTTCCAGAAGCTTAAGGTCACTGAAGTCCCTATTCTGCTGTCATCCTCCTCCCCCACTGCTTGTTACTTATAATCATGTAGGTCTGGTAGATCCTCAAGCTTCTGATTTGACTTTGTGTATCCCATTGTCCCCTTGGTGAATGACAAAAAGATAGAGGTATGAGTCAAAGATGATACAAGGATTTGAGCCTGCACGGTAGAGGTAATGATGGTGAATCCAGTCTGCTTAGTGGTTCAGCTGTGAGCCCTGTATCCTTCATGCCTGGGGTTACTACATTATAAATAGCACCACCAGCAAAAATGGGAAAATATAGAGGTGAATGGCAGCTAGGTGGTGCAGTGGATGGATCTCCAGGCCTGGAGTCAAGAAAGGCTGAGTTTAAATCCAACCTCAGACACTTACAAGCTGTGTGACCCTGGGCAAGTCACTTCACCCTGTTTGCCTCAGTTTCCTCATCTGTAAAATGAGCTGGAGAAGGAAATGGCAAACCACTCCAGTATCTATGCCAAGAAAACCGCAAATGGGGTCATGAACAGTTGGACATGACTGAAAGACAACAGCTAGAGATGAATGGATTTGTGAGAAACAGATGCACTTTGTTTACAGCAGGTGGAATCTGAGGTGACAATGGGGTATAGGATGACAGCAGGAGTTTTATAATGAACATTGGATTTGGAATCGGAGGACCTGGGTTAATTTTTTTTAAACTACCTGTGTGACACAACTGCTCATTTAACTTCTTTGGGCCTCAGTTTTTTCATCTGTAAAATGGAGGAGCAGGATTAAATAATCTCTAAATTCTCTTTTAGTATCGTCTCATGATCTTATGATTCCATCTGGGGATAGCTATCAGGCATTTAGAAATTTGGGATTAACTTGGAGGAAGGGCTGGCTAGAGTTATGGTTTTGGGAATTATCTATGGAAGTGATCATTGTTGTCAAGAGAATGGATGGGGAGGGTATTAAATGAGAAAATCAGATAAGCCTGAGTTGAGTGACACACCCAGATCCAAGATATGGAGGAGAACCTGGAGAAGGAGGTGAACCAGGACAGTATTGCATCATGAAAAATAAGGTGGAGACTTTCAAGGAGGGTGCTAGAGAAGGATGGTCAATGGTATTGTTTGCTGCAGAAAAATCTGAGAATGAGGACAAACAAAAGGTCACCAAGATGTTTGGAAGATCCTCAAAGGCCTTGAAGAGAGTACTATCAATAGGAGATTGTATGGGGGTTAGTGGGTGGTGAGGAAGCGGAGGCAGTGAATGCAGACCATTCTCTTCCAAAATCTCATGGGACCTTGTCAAAAGCAGCTCTTTTCAAAACATCACAGTCCCAAATGTGTTTGTAGGCAGAAGAGCTACCAGAGAGGGAGAGAATAAAGTTGTGAAAGAGGTGGTAAGTGATTGAACAGCTAATGACTGAACCAAAAGGAACGCAACCAGGAACACAGGCACAGCAGTACATGGCAGTATTTTAGGAATATTAATTTGTTAGACATGGAAGGGATCTTAGGTCATCTGTTGCTTTTCAGTTGTCTCAGTCATGTCTGATTCTTCATGACTCCATTTGGGGTTTTCTTAGCAAAGATGCTGGAGTAGTTTGCCATTTCCTTCAGCTCATTTGACAGATGAGGAAACTGAGGCAAACAAGGTTAAGTGACTTGCCAAGGGTCACACAGCTAGAAAGTGTCTGAGGGTAGATTTGAATTCAGGTCTTCCTGACTCTAGGTCCAGTGCTCTCTCCACTGAGCCACCTAGCTGCCCCCCTTCTACCTCCCTCCATCATAGCATAATGGATATAGAGCCAGAAGGGAATTCAGAAGCCATTCAGACCAACCCCTTCATTTTATAGATAATTAAACCAAGTTCCAGGTTGTTCAATGAATTGCACAAGGTCACATGGGTAGTAAATACCCAAGGTTTGATGTCAGGTCTTCTGAGTACAGAATTAGTGTTCTGGTCTAGTGGATACAATGTTGGACTAGGAATCAGGAAGACTTGGGTTCAAATACTGCCCCTGATACTTTCTGGCTAAGGGAGCAGGGGTGATTCACTTAACCTATCTAAGTCAGAGGCAGCTACATATAGACAGCTTGTCATCTGCCTGGTGCAGGGCATTGCCAAACCTACAAAATTACAGAATCATGCTAAGATGGATTTTAGGGGTTAAGATTGGAGGCAATGAGACTAGTTAGGAGATTCTTGCAATAGTCTAGGAGGGAGTTGATGCAGGCTTGGATAAGGGTAGTGACAGCTAAGAATGGAATGGAGAGAATGATAGTTCTTTCATGTAAGTGACATATGGGCTGTTCAGAGAAGACTAGTGCCTCTGGTGTGAGGGCTTGCCGAGCCCTCTTCAGGGCTGCTCATCCATCTTTGGTGTCCACCTTTCACACAACTCTCACCTGTGGCTCCAAGAAGCTGTAGCATGTGTAGTGGCCATACCCCAGCAAAACTGTTTCAGCAAAAGGGCTAAACCAGGTCGAGGGCAAGCAATAGGCCTCAAACCCCTAGGTGAGGTAGAGGGCTGTCTACCCCAAGCATGCGTGGATGAGAACAAGTTGTTCCAATGGCCATGAAGGAAGCGGAAGCAGGTGCTGTGGAGCACTTAGAGCTTAGTCAGACATCAAAGATGCTGAGGTCATCCACTGCATTCTCTGCCATCAGCAGTTGTCCTGACTTTTATCCTGCCACTGGACTTTGATGACTCTGGAGGAGAGAGTGAGGCTGATGACTTTGTTTTTTTAATTTTTAATTTATGGAACAAAAAAAGGTATTTCCATAACGTAGTACAATAAAAAAAGAGGATTGTGCATGAAACTGCAAATCTACTATGCACAACTTGCTATTCCTTTCAAATATATAACAAAATTATCATGTAAATTTCTTTTTTTTCTTCCCTCAGCTCCCCCCTGCCAGAGATGGCTACTATTAGACACAAATAGGTATATATATATATATATATATATATATATATATATATATATATATATATATATATATATATATGTAAAATTATGACCTTGCGCAACTCTGCCTCACTGAAATCCAGTTCATGCATAAGTCAAGATATCATCCCATGATGTCATTGGTCCTCTTTGAAAAATGAAGGATGCACGACTCCACGAAAAAATGGATGGGACTTGAGTTAGGGGTGGGGTAGGATGGGGATGGCATCAGATCCCAAATTGGCGGAGATACCAGCCCTTCCAAGAGAAGTGATCATGGTCAAAATTGTCCTGCACCCACCAAAATACCATGAGTGGACAATTCGTTAGACATTGTTACTCCAGTTATTTATCTGCTCTGTCTCTGATTTGGACTTCCTAGAGCCCTCAACCTGGACGTGGATCTCATTTACATTCACTCTAGCTGGTTCCCTCCACCTCCATCCTAGCCTTTGTATACATAGACACAAGCTCAGACACAGGCACTTCTCTGGTCCCTCACTTCTTGCTCTAGTATCCTGATAACTTTTTTTTTTCTGGAGCTCCAAATTTAGCACTTTGTTGGTCTTATTCTCCCACTTACATTATATTCGTCTGTTGGACCAGTACATACATGAATATTTTGGGGCTCAGTCTAAACTGGCTAATGTGGAGAAAAGGTTCAAGAAAATATGGGATCATAGAATAATAGTTCTACAATTCTAGAGGTCAATGCTGAAGAACATTATACTTAGCCCTGGTCTGTTTAATATTTCTGACAAGAACTTGAGTGAAAACATATATGGCGTATGTATATAATTTCTAATTATGCTGGATGACAGGCTAAAGATTTTAAAAAAATCATCAGACTAGGAAAATGGGCCTAAACTAACAAAATGAAATTTAATAGAGGTAGATGTAAAGTTTTATATTTTAGGTTAAAAAACAATCAGCAGGACATGACTAGGATGGGCAAGAGCTGATTTAGCAGCAGTTAATTGGAAAAGACCTATAGTTTTCATTACCAGCTTAGAATGAGCCAGCCTTATTATCTGAGGGCCCTCCCCAAATCCCATCAAATGTAATCTTAGTATATACTAAGAAAAAAAATAGGGAGCCCAGATTAGAGAAGGTGGGTGTCTCCCTGTTGGGGGGCTCTGGGCAGCTATTTGTCAATATGACATAAATAATAGAAAGGTCTGTTGTCTTCCTAGGATCTATAACTGGGAACTCCTGAGGCTTGTTTAACTTGATGATGACCACCCGGTCTTCAGGAAGAGCTCAGGAATAATTGCTCAGAATTCTGAAGCTCTGGGAGAGAAACCGAGAACCTTAGGGGGACACAGGTTGTGTTCTTAATCACTGCTGCCAATTGAAGGCAGGGGCTTTGGAAGAGAAAGGTGGATTGGGAAAATGAGCAGCTAGTTAAGAAGATGGCATCTGAGAATGAAATGAGAGATGGCTTAAAATAAAGGGAGGATGGGCTCTTGACCAGGAGTGGAGCGTGCCTAATGAGTTCTGGTAAGAACAGATTTGCCTGGAGTCACGCAAATCTCATTAAGAGGGCTCTAAACAGAAACAAGAGAGGAAGGAGAGGGACAAGACTGCTTACGAATATCTGCCAGTGCGGCAACCATAGACAGCAGCAGCTACCATACACGAATAAGAATAGCCGAGGGAGGCTCAGTGATTCACAGAATGAGTCAATAATAAAACCGAAAGGCTCAGGTGTCTATACACAAATACACAAAGTACAGGTAATAAAACCAAGTGAAGCAGAGATCCTAAATCAAGGACATAAATTCATCCTTATGCATATTTCTGAGGCATGGTAGAGTGAGTTTCATTGTTAGAATATGGCTATGAAAAAGTGTATTTCTTTCAAAAGGAAAAAAAAAGATAATAGATTGAGGGGACAGAGTTGTATATTGTATACTTGTATAGTCATTGTATATTAAATACATTCACATAATGAAATCCAGGACTCCAATGGTGGAGGATTTGGGCGCAAAGAACAACAAAGGGAAAAATAAAAGTTACATCATTGTGGCAATGTACTCCTTTTTATTTTTTTTTTATATTTTTTTCCCACTTAATCATATTTTATTTTTTCCCAATTACATGTAAAGATAGTTTTAAACATTCACTTTTTTTTGTTTGTTTTGCTTTCTGATGAGGCAATCAGGGTTAAGTGACTTGCCCAGGGTCACACAGCTATTAAGTGTCAAGTGACTGAGGTAACATTTGAACTCAGGTCCTCCTGATTCCAAGGCCAGAGCTCTATCCACTGTGCCACCTAGCTGCCCCTCAACATTCACTTTTATAAGATTTTGAGTTCCAATTTTTTTCTCCCTCCCTTCCTTCCCCCACCCCCCGGGATGGCAAGCAATCTGATATAGGTTATATGTGTAAAGTCATATTAAACATATTTCCACATTAGTCATGTGGTAAAAGAAGAATCAGAACAAAAGGGAAAAACCACAAGAAAAAAAGTCAAAAAACAAAAAAAGTAAAAATAGTATGCTTTGATCTGCATTCAGACTCCATAGTTCTTTCTCTAGATGTGGATAGCATTTTCCATCATGAGTCTTTTGGAATTGTTTAAGATCATTTCATTGCTTAGAAGAGCTATCACAGTCAATCATCATACAATGTGGCTGTTGCTGTGTACAACGTTCTCCTGGTTCTGCTCACTTTACTCAGCATCATTCCATACAAGTCTTTCCAGGTTTTTCTGAAGTCTACCTGCTCATCATTTCCTCCAGCACAAGAATATTCCGTTATGATCATATACCACAACTTGTTCAGCTGTTCCCCAATTGATGGACATCCCTTCAATTTACAAGTCTGGCAATGTACTCCTACTGTTAATAATAGCTGGCCTTTATATAGCACTTTAAAGTTTGCAAAGCACAATTTTATCCCTATTTTATAGAAATTTTACTGAGACAAACAGAGGTCAAGTAATTTGCCAGAGTCACACAGCTAGTAAATGTCTAAGGCTGGATTTAAACTCAGGTCTTCCTGACTCCAGGCTCAGCAGTATATCCACTGGACCACATAGCTGCCTCATACTACAGAACTCCTCTGCAGAGAGAAGATGAATTTGGGACACAGATCACAAACCTAATAAAACACTGCTGGGAGAGTTCAACTACCCAGATGTCTTCTCTTTCTCTCTGCCTCTGTCTCTGCCTCTCTCTCTCTCTCTCTGTCTCTTAAAAGCAGGGTAGCTGATACATTCTTGTGACCATTTACCTCATTGTTCTTCTCCTGGGGGAACGTTGGGCTGAGTTTCTAGACCATTGATTGGGGTTGTGGGGAGTATTCAGACCCTTCAAAAACTAGGTCCAGGGGGCAGCTAGGTGGCACAGTGGATAGAGCACCAGCCCTGGATTCAGAAGGACATGAGTTCAAATCTGACCTCAGACACATAACACTTACTAGCTGTGTGATTCTGGGCAAGTCACTAAACCCCAATTGCCTCACAAAAAAAAAATCTAGGTTCAGATGCTGCTGATAGGCCCCTGGGTGGTCATAATGGTCATTTTTGGTCTGTTTGTCCCATATATCAGTGAGGTCATTAAGGTTGTGGTTCACATCAATAAATTCATCTTCATCTTTCTTGGACTGAGTGTCATTTTGTGCAGTAGAAACTGAGCATGTGGGGCCAATAATCATTTCCTGCTTGATTTTCTTGGAGGTGCTTGCCATCTTGGTCGGAGCCTTTATCTTTGGACAGAGCGTTGGTTGGCCACTGTGGAGCTAAGCTGTTCTAAGTGTCTGCTCTGACTCAAATTTATAGCTCTAACTGGATGTGACTGCGGGGATCAGGCAGAAGCTAAACAGAAACAGCGTCTCTTTGACAACACGAGAAACTATAAACATCTGTTGAAGCTGACCTGGCCATGCCATGGGCACTTTCTTTTAGGTTCACTTTCCTTAATGGCATACATTTCTTTTTTTTTTTTCATAGAAAAAAGTGCTTGATCAAGCTTGCAAAATGATGTTTGATAAACAACAACGAAATGCCTTGATAATTATTTATCCTTTCAGAAAGCATGGAAGGAAACGACTATTTTGGACCTGATTTTGACTATGAAGAAGGAACTGGTCACTCAAACAGAAGTGATGGGAACCTGTAAGGAAAGTGACCTCCCCTCCCCCTATTTTATAAGTTGTGATAGAGGAAAGGAAATCTGGGCAAAGTCCAACATGCCCTCAATTTTAGAGGAATAGGTTTCAAAGGGTTCAGAGAAACGTAAGGTAAAATCACATGATTCTATAAGATGAGTTATCCCAAGAGGTCAGGAAGCTCTCAAGAATGAAACTGAAGTAGAATTAGAACTGATTCTGCTGAATAGCACTTCTAGGGCTATATCCCAAAGAGATCAAACAAGTGGGAAAAGGACCCACATGTACAAAAATATCTATAGCAGCTCTTTTTGTGGTGGCAAAGAATTGGAAGTTGAGAGGATGCCCATCAATTGGGGAATGGCTGAGCAAGTTGTGGTATATGAATGTAATGGAATACTATTGTGCTATAAGAAATGATGAACAGGCTGACTTCAGAAAAACTTGGAAAGACTTATATGGTCTGATGCTGAGTGAAGTGAGCAGAACCAAGAGGACTTTGTACACAATAACAGCCATGTTATGCAATGACTAAGATTGTTAAACTGAACCCTTCTCAGCATTACGAGGATCTAAGACATCTCCAGAGACCTCGGGATGGAAAATGCTGTCCACATCCAAAGAAAGAACTATGGAAGTCGAATCGCTCCCACTGATTTTTACCTTCCGTTGAGTTTTGTTTCATCTTTCTGATGGTTCCTCCTATTGGTTTTAATTTTTTCTTACAACTTCACTAATGTGAAAATATGTTTAATGTGTATGTAAATGTAAAGCCTATATCAGATTGTGTGCCATCTTGGGGAGGGTGGGGGGGGAAAAGGGAGAAAAATGTTCAACTCAAAAGCATATGGAAAAAAAAATTAAAAAAAATAAAAATTAAAAAAAAAGAAATGATTCTGCTGAGAGAGAAAAGGAGGTGCTCAGGATGCTCACTAAACAACTTAGATTTATAAATAGATATAAATAGGTAGATAAGGCATTTATGAAGTGCTTACTACGCGCCAGGCACTTTGCTAAACACTGGGATTACAAATATTACCAAAAAAATGGTCTCTGCCCTCAAAGAGCTTACTTTCTAATGGGGAATACAATACTTAATGGAGAGCTGGAAAGAGAGGAAAGGGAAAAGCTGTGAAAGAGCAAAAAAGATGAAGTCTGAAGAATGAGGAGTAGAGTTGAGAGTGAAGTGAGTGGGGCATTTGTCATTCAGTTGTTTCAGGCATGTCTGACTCTTTGTGACCCCACTTGGGGTTTTCTTGGCAAAGATACTAGAGTGATTTGTCATTTCCTTCTCCAGCTCATTTTACAGATGAAGAAACTGAGGCAAACAGGATTGAGTGACTTGCCTTGGGTCACACAGCTAGAGTCTGAGGCCAGATTTGAATTCAGGAGGATGAGTCTTCCTGACTTCAGGCCTAGCTGCCTGAGTGTGGCATAGACCCCTAATAAAATTGTGGTCCAGGTCAAGGACTCACCAAACAGAAGAGAGAGCTGTAGTGACAAGGTATCTCCAGGTTGAGAAAGCTGCTGGCAGGGAGATGGAGAATTCTGGGGAGTAAGGAGACACACCATGAAGACAGAATGGAGAGCCAATGTCAGAGGATGAATATACAATAATACTGTGGCAAAATCCTCTAAAAACAGTCTCCAGTTCAGGTAAGCTCAGACAGACTGAGCCGAGGATGGTGATGAATACTGAATACCAAGCTCAGTTGAACTACATCCCAAAGTACTGAAAAACTGGCAAATGTGATTGCTGGCCCACAGCAAGTAATTTAAAAGAAAAGACTGCAGAGAATGGGAGAAGTGCTGTAGAATCAGAGAAAGGTCAGTGTGGGCCCAGTTCAAAAAAAGAAAAAGGGAAGAGAGTAAGTTTTATAAACTAGAAATCAATGAACCTGACTTTGCTGGAAAATTCTAGAATAAATAGAGGGATGGCTTGTGAACCTTGAGAAAGGGATGATGATTAAGAATAAGCATGGATTCATCAACAACAGTCCATGCCAGATGAATTGCATTCTCCCCCCCCCCCTTTTTTTTGACAGGTGCTAGATGGGTAAGTAAAATGCTATGGACATGCTGTAATTTATTTGTAATATTTATGGACATATTTCAGCAAAGTGTTTGATGGCTTCTCATGTTATCTCTGTGGATAATGTGTAGAGCTACAGGCTAGGGTAGATGGGAATACATTTAGGTGCACTTGGAACTGGTTGAATAGTGGAACATCAAGATTAGCTGTGAATGTGTAGATGTCAACTCAGGAAGAGACCTCTAGAGCAGTGTCCCAGTCATTGGTCCTCGATCTCATCCTATTTAACATTTTTATCAAGGACCTGGGTGACAGCAAAGATTCCATTCAATTCAGTCTAACATTTATTAAGGGCTTACTGCTCAAGGCATTGTGCTAGATGGTTTGCTTGTCAGTTTTACAGATGCCTGGGAGCTGGCAGGGATAACTAATACTTTGGATGATAGATTTAGGGTCTAAAATGATCTTGAGATAACAAAAAAAAATGAGTTATTTAGAAGATGAAATTTAGTAGAAACAAATGTAAAGCATTATCTGTGATTTTTTAAAAATCACCTTCAAAAATTTAGTGTTATGAAGAAGGCATGACTTCACAGCTGTTTGTGTGAAAAAGAGCTGAGGGTCGTCGGGGACTGCAAGGTCGATATGAGTAGTCAACAGTATGACATAGCAGGAAGAAAAGCTTACCCAACCTGTCTTGAAAGGCAGGTAAGGTAGCATGCTAGGCCTGGAGTGAGGGAGACCTCAGTTTAAATCCCACCTATTAGTCTTAATACTGTGTCATTTAAACCTCTCTGAGCCTTGGTTTTCTGATCTACAAAATGGGGACGATAGTACTTGCCAAATGGAGATAGTAATACCTGTTCTGTTCTACCTACCTCACAGGGTTGTTGTAAGGCTCAAAAGAGATAATGCTTGCATAGTACTTTGAAAACTTCAAATTACCGGACAAATGTCAGTTGTTATTATTATTAAGAGGGACCTGGTGTCCACACAGAGCTTCTAGGCTCTGCCCTGGTTTGATCACATCTGATGTATTGGGTTCCCTTCTGTTTACCTCATCCTAGGAAGAACATTGACAAGCTGGCATTGTTTGCAGTTGCGTCCAACTGTTTGTGACCCCAAGTCACTTAACCTTTCTAAGCCTCAGTTTCCTCAACTGTAAAATGGGCTGGTTAGACTTGATGATGTCTAAGGTACCTTGACAACTCTAAATTTATGATCCTATGAATGTATCCAATGATGGAGTGGTCCACCTCGCAAAGTAGTGAGCATTCTATCTTATTTATATTTATATTTATTCTTTTCCTCTTAAGAGAGGTTGGATGGCTATCTGTTGCGGATGTTGTTTGAGGGATTCCTCCACTGGCTCAGAGGCTGGGCCAGATGACTGATAGAGTCCCTCATACACTCAAGATTTGATTACTAGGTTCTCTGGACCTTTGCTTTAGGCCCGTATTTCTGTGCTGCTCTCCCTGCTCCTTCCCCTCTCACTCTCCACTTATCCACATCCTCTCCTTTCTTTAAGGCCCAACAATAAATCCCAGCTCTTGTCTGAAGCTTCCCTGACCATAGGAGCCTCCCACCACTGGCCCCTCCTTCAAACCCTGCCAGCATCTCTCTCCCTCTCTCTCTCTACTCCATGTCTATACCGCCCCTTTGACATAGCCTAGAACACTTAAATCCCTAGGGTTGTAGCTGGAGAGCTAGGAGGGACCTCAGAGGCTATCTGGTCTAATCCTCTCATCTTATGGAGAAGGAAACTGAAGCTGAGGCTGATTCAATGACTTGCCCAAGGTCACACAAGTAATGTCAAAGTCAGGATTTGAACCTGGGTTCTCTGATTTCAGAATCAGTTCACTTTCTACTTCTCACATACATACCCTAACTCTCCAAATAGATGATAATGATAGATTGTTTGAGGGATAGGGCTGCATCTTATACCTGTATTCTTGACTCCTAGCTAATTGCCTGCATATAAGTAATGCTTAATCAAGGTTGTTAATGATGTTGATGAAGAGGAAGAAGATGGAATATAAGTGATGAAAGAGGTAGAGGAGTTTGGGGCCAATATGATGAGAACAAAAATGGTGTCATTGAAAGTGACAGGGTACTTGGGAAAGGAAAGCTCTTTGGGTGGGAAGATGATGAATTTTGTTTTGTAGTGAGAAGCCTCAGTAGATAGAAGACTGGAAACAGCCAGCAGGCACAGACTGGAGACTAATGTCTTTGGACCCCTAATGCTCCCTGAATCACTGTGTGGGTGGAAATACTCAAAGTTTTGTGGCCTTATCATTGATAAGTGCTTTTGGCTGGATGTTGTTAGGGTATTTTTAGCATTGTGGGTCAGGTTGATTTATGTGTTTGGCTCAAAATATCACGGGGACCCAGAATTCTCTTTAGAACTCAAAGACCACGTTTTTTCTTTCTAAAATGTTTAGCTACAACCAAAGACTTAGAGACCACTCTTCACTTCTAGACTAGGTAGAGACAATGGAGTTAAAAGGACAGTACTCTGTGTAGCTAGTGATGATGGGGAGGCTGAGTCCTGTGAGCCAAGTTATCAGCTGTCCTAAAAAGGCCAGCACCAAGGCCTTCCCAGATGACCTGTGTTGTCCCATCACTATGGGCCTATAGTGGGGATGGAGTCTGTAGTACCATTGGTAGTTTGAGATAGGACGGTACTTAATAGCAGACTTGGTCCCTTGCAGAAGAGTGTGTGGGACAGAGACCACTACTCAAAATCAAGACAAAGACTCATATACCTTGAAAGCAGAAAGGAGTTTATTGCTTTCTCATGAGAAAGGATACCACCCCTTGTCACACTAATGGCGCTGGCTAGGGAGTATGGCCAGGAAATGCAAGTTGGTTACAGAAAACAAGGCTTATTTATACCCTAACTTGATCTCCTCCTCCCTAACCCCCTTTCCCCTTATCCCATTGGCTGGGCTTCAGGGGGCACAATCTATTCACTGAAATCTTCCCCAGCAACAAAAAGGTGGAAAGTTTTGCAAGGGTAAACAGTTTAGGTTGGGGGTAGGGCTATTCTTTTTGCTATATGCTTAAAAAAAAAAACAGGGTCTAAGTGGTGAGGGGGGAGGTCGACAAAGTCAGAAGGGAGTGTGCTTCAACAATACAACTAAATTCCTTGAGAAGGCCATCTACAACAGGTGCCTTCAATTTCTCTCCTCTCACTCTCTTCTTAACCCCTTACTATCTGGCTTCTGACCTTATCATTTAACTGAGACATCTCTCTCCAAATGACCAGTGATCTCCTGATTGCTGCCCTTTGTGAGAACTATTTTTTTTTCCATTTTGTTTTTAGGCAATTGGGGTTAAGTGACTTGCCCAGGGTCACACAGCTAGTAAGTGTCAATGTTTGGTCTGAGGCTGGATTTGAACTCAGGTCCTCTGGACTTCAGGGCTGATGCTCTATCCACTGTGCCACCTAACTGCCCCCCTTTGTGAGAACTATTAACAAGAACTATTAACCCTTTGAGGAGGCTTCACTTCTAAGAGATCGTTTCTCACAAGAGCCACTGGGGTTTAGGAAGAGTGTGACTGCATCGTCAAGCTTCCCAGAACACATTTCTGACTTTGGGCATTCTTCTGTGTATATCCTGCAGCAGGCTGATATTTGTTGTTCAGTCAGCCATGCCTGGCTCTCCATGACCCCATTTGGGGTTTTCTTGGCAGAGATGCTGGAGTAGTATGCCATTTTCAATCCAGCTCATTTTACAAGTGAAGAAACTGAGGCAAACAGGGTTACGTTAACTGACTTGCCTGGGATCACACAGCTAGTAAGTATCTGAGGCTGGATTTGAACTCTGGAAGATGAGTCTTCCTGATTCTAGGCTTGTATACTCTAGCCACTGGACCACCTAGCTGCCCTGGTAGGCTGATGTATGGGAAGTCAAGCTGGAGTGATGTGTGTTCACCCACTCCATGTGTGCTAGCCCAACTGGTCTACTTGCTGCACATTCCTGACAATCTTCTACTTCTGTACTTCTCCTTAGAATCTCTAGTTTCCCTCAAACCTCCGCTCAAGGGCAGGGGCCTTATTTCTCTTCTTGCATACCTCTTATTCCTAATCCCTCCCCCCCTTTCATCCTCAATAGACTATAAACTCCTTGAGTGCAGGGACCAATTCACTTTTGTCTTGGTTCTCCCAATGCTTAACATGGTGTCGGGAACATAGTGGGTGCTAAAGATAAGCTTGTTGCATGAATGAACCCTTCCGCCCATGTATCCCAGTCTTCAATGATAAGACTTTCTTGAGACAGCCTAGGGATACATCTACACTGTACCTTAGGTCTGAATTCTTGGTTAATAGGGGTTTGTGAGTCACAACAGGAAGCTTAAGTTACAAGTACCTTGCAGGGGTGGGGAATCTGCAGGTGTGGCTTTTTGGCTGAGTCCAAGTTTTACAGAAGTGAAGTATGGCTGTACTTGAGGACCTAGAGGGCCACATGCTGCCTTGAGGCCGCGGGTTCCCACCCCGCCTTAGGGTCACCATGGGTGTATTCCTCTTGCTCTAGGAATGGGAATGGGGAGCAAGCTCAGCTCCTACATCTTAGATACTTGATGATACAGTTTAGACACTGGACAGCTTCCTAGCTTCTTGCTCCCCTCTACTTCTATGTGCTCTGTGCATGTATGTGTTTGTGAGTGGGTCCGTGATAATATGAGGAATAACCTGGTCTGACATCAGCACTTTTAAACTTTTCCCTGCCCATAAGGACAACCGAAGGAGAATTACCGAGACCAGGACAGTGGGGGCTGTAGCTACCCTTATCTCTCAGTCTCTCTTTCTCTATATTTGCTCTTCTTCTCATTAGTAATAAAAATATTAATAATGATGACGATGATAGCTAACATTTATATAGGGCCAGGCACTGTGCTAAGTGCTTTACAAACATCTCATTTGATCCTCACAAAAATCCTGAGAGGTAGGTACTATTATTATCCACATTTAACAGTTGAAGAAACAGAAGCAAATATAGATTAAGTGACTTGCCCACGTGAAATAGGCAAGTGCGCCCAAGGTATGTTCATGTTAATTAACACACTCTTCTGCTCATCTGGTATTTCCTTCCTCCTCACTGGGCTGCACTCCCAAATCTATTTCTGCATTTACCAACACTCATACACCAAGGTACAATCCATTGTTTCTACATCAGCTGCTGCTGCAATGCAAGAGGTATGAATGGCAGCACCTCTCTGCAGTGCGCCAGTCTCCTGCCCCCTCCAAAATGACTTCATAGTGATTTGCATTATTTCTGTATACATTTCTGCTCAGTAGAATATAAGCTCTTTGAGAGTTGGGACGATTTATCTTTGAGTCTCTGGCACTTAGCACAGGGCCTGGCACATAGTGGGGTTTAAGAACTGTCTTTTGAAATAAATTTATTTGAAAGAGGGATATTAACATGAGAAAATTATAGTCTTAAAAATTTGAATTAATCATCACAGTTTTTGAGCACCTACTAGGTGGAACAATGGATAGAGCACTGGGCTTGGAATCCGGAAGGTTCCTCTTCTGAGTCCAAATCTTGCCTCAGGCACTTATTAGCTATGTGACCCTGGGCAAATCACTTAACACTGAGCTGGAGAAGGAAATAGCAAACTACTCCAGTATCTTTGCCAAAAAGACCCAAAAGGACTGAGTAGCAATAAATCATGTGGTTGGCTCCAGAGAAGAGACAGGAAAAGATACCTCCCCATCATACCTTTGCAGAGCTGGGAAGTCTGTGGGAGATGAACCATTGTATATATTTTCAGATTTTTTTCAATAAATTCGTTGTTTTACTGATTGTCTGTTTTCTTTCTTCCTTCCTTCCTTTCTTTCTTTCTTTCTTTCTTTCTTTCTTTCTTTCTTTCTTTCTTTCTTTCTTTCTTTCTTTCTTCCTTCCTTCTTTCCTTCCTTGCTTCTTCCTTTCTTTCTTTCTTTCTTTCTTTCTTTCTTTCTTTCTTTCTTTCTTTCTTTCTTTCTTTTTCTTTCTTTCTTTCTTTCCTTTTTAAAAATATTACCTGCCAGCACAAAGTAAGTGCTTAATAAATACTTTAGCTATTTATCACTATATCTTGGTACAGTGCTAGATACTGGTCTCTGATCTTAAACTTATAATTGAGTTGAAAAGACAAGATATTAGATGTGAAAAGCAAAATTAAAAAAAAACAACATGTGCTACAGGTACTAAGGAAGTGGTATAGATATTTTAAAATATACTTGTGCCATAAGTTAATTCATGTGAAGTATGTGGTTTTTTAAAAAAAAGCAAATAAATGAGATTGGAGACAGGGTCAGTCCAGGTAATCACAGGAATCTCCAGGGATACAGATGACATAGTGAGTTCATTAAGGACTAATTATTCAATGCTCTACAAATCATTAATAAGACCTAGCAGTCTTTCGTCTAGCCTGCAGACAGTACTGAGTAGGCCTTGAAAGAGTCCTTGTTATCCTTCTTCCTTCTTATATTCAAGGGCCAAATTACCTTATTCCATAATTGCTGTGCTTCCAGAGGAAGTATAAATTAGAGAGAATACTGTAACATAAATTAGAGAAAAGACTGGATTATTGCTCTGGAGTGTGTTTAAGTAGGTACAATAATAGAGAAAGCTATGCCAAATAAAAGAAATGGATGAGTTAGCTGGAGTAAGTAGAAAATAATATTTTTGTGCCTAATTTGCTACATTAATTTTTTTTTGCCTTTTTAAAGACAAATTTTTATTAAGATGGTTTGTTTTTATATCAGCTATGTTTCTCAATGTATAGACAGAGTTGTCCTTTATATGAAAGACTGGGAAAAAAAGATGAAAAAAAGAATCCTAGTTTGGTAAAACTAACCAAAACATTGAAAAAGTTTGAAATTATCTTTGGTGGGGGGCAGCTAGGTGGTGCAGTGGATAGAGCTCTGACCTTGGAGTCAGGAGGACCTGAGTTCAAATGTGACCTCAGACACATGACACTTACTAGCTGTGTGATCCTGGGCAAGTCACTTAACCCCAATTACCTCACCAAAAAGCAAAAAAAATAAAAGAAGAAGAAGAAGAAAAAATTATCTTTGGTGTTTCACTCACATAGTCCCCTGCCTCTGGAAAGAAGAGAGGGAGATGCTTTCTCATATTTTTTTCTTTGAAGCCAACCTTGGTCATTATCATTTCACAGGATTCAATCTAGATTACATTATTTGCTTTATTGACTTTCATAGAAAGAAATAATTCTGAATGATATGCATTTCCTACTTTGTCAACCTTTGCAGACCATTTCTTGCCTTTGAGTCCAGGAAAACACCCTATCCTAGATAACAGATTTGGAGATACTTATTAGGCAGCTTTTACATCACTCTAAGTCTTCTTGTTTCCAGATTAACAACTCCCAGTCCCTTCTGTAATTTCTCAAATTACGAGCTTCTGTTCCTTCCCTATGTGTATTCTCTGATTAGATACGATTCCTTCTGTAGGCAGGCAGGTGGTGTAGTTAATAGAGCACTAGGCCTAGAGTCAGGAAGATCTGAGTTCACATGAAACCTGAGACATTTACTTGGACAGAGAGAGACAGAGACAGAGAAAGAGACAGGGATAAACAGAGAGACAGAGAGAGAGAGACAGAGAAAGAGACAAAGACAGACAGAGACAGACAGATATACAGACAGAGACTTCAGAGAATGTGCCAATGACTCTGTGGGACTTATGGGATTCCTTCCAGCTCTGAAGCTTTGGTCCAAGGATCTTTCAGTAAGGTTTTCCAAACTTTTTTTGTATGGAGTATGGAAAAAATTTTTTATTGACAGAGATAAGGGAAATGTCACAACCTCTGTTGGCCTTAGTTTCCTCAAATGTAAAACAAGGACAATAACAGCACATACCAAACAGGGTTGTTGTGAGAATCAAATGGCATAATATTTGTAATGCGCTTAGCATAGTATCTGCTACGTAGTAGGTAATATATAAATTATTATTCCCTTCCCCGCTTCCCTTTCATTGCCTACACCCATGCATCAAACTTAATAAGGGCCCAATTTCCCTTATCTCTGTCAATAAAAAATTCTTTTCCATGCTCCAAACAAAAAAGGTTTGGAAAACCTTACTGAAAGATCCTTGGACCAAAGCTTCAGAGCTGGAAGGAATCCCATAAGTCCCACAGAGTCATTGGCACATTCTCTGAAGTCTCTTTCTGTATATCTGTCTGTCTCTGTCTCTCTTTCTCTCTCTGTGTCTCTGTCTCTCTCTGATGTCTTTCTCTCATCTCTTTCTTCTTCTCTCTTTCTCTCCTCTGCCCCCAACAGCCCCAGATTCCATCTATCAGAACCCCAACCTTGCCTGTGCAATTGAGTTAGACAGGGCCTGGAGGAGTTAGCCCAATGACAAGGAGGAAAGTGGGCAATGTATGTCTTCCTCATGACAGGCTGGAGTTTTGGGAAACATACTGCCTTAGGGGTGGCTAGGTAGCACAATGGATAGAGTGTAGGGCCTGAACTTAGGAAGACTCATCTTCCTGAGCTCAAATCTGGCCTCTGACACTTACTCGCTGTGTGACCCTGGGCAAGTCACTTAACCCTATTTGCCTCAGTTTTCTCACCTGTAAAATGAACTGGAGAAGGAAATGGCAAACCATTCCAATGTCTTTGCAAAGAAAACCTCAAATGGGGTTACAAAGAGTTGGATGTGACTCAACAACTGCCTTAGAAGAATAGGAACAGCACCCTCACTGCAGGTGGGAGGTGTCTGGATTTCATGCCAAATTCAGGTTAGAAATCTCTATTTCAGCCCCCAGTTTTTCTACTTACATTCCACTCCTCTAGAGCTGGATGTTCTAGAAAAGCTAGAGTTCTTAGTCTTGGGTCTGTAAACATTGTTCAACGTTAGGACAACTGAATTTTAAAAATCACAGGTTTCTTTTGTGATTCTATAAATTTCATTTTGTTCGTTTTAAAACATTATTCTGAGAAGGGGGCCGTAGACCTCACCTGACTGCCAAGTGATCCAGGACACACAAAGAAGGTTAATCCCTTATTCTAGAGAGGGGGTTAGAGGGGATTATGGGGGCCAGGAGAAAGTTGGGGGATCATGATGGTGGTGGAAAGAATGCAGTTGCAGCATGATGTGGATCCACTCCAGAGAGCAAAAAAAACCTGTTAAATTATTCTTTGGACAAAGCCAGAAATCCACAAGGGTAATAAAGAACCTGAAAGCTAGGCCAGAATCAAATGATTCAAGTCTTAAGAACAAAATGTCTGAAGACGGGGAATGTTTGTACCGAATAAGGTTAGGGAAGCTCTCCTGAGGCCCCAGCCAGTTGACTATTATTTGTATCCCATATGTTTAAATATGTTTAAATTCTTTTGTGTTGGTACTGTGTACACTGTGACTCTTATTCTTTCCTTTGAAAAGCATGCAACTGTGAGGTCCTATGTGAGAGCAAATGATTATCTATTTTATCATTTTATTGCTTGAATGTGTCCTAGGGGAGCATAGGCTGGCAAACTTTTAAATTGGAATGTTTTTTCTTCCAGACTTGCAGAATTGCTTGTATCCCTCTAAATTTTCCCTCGAATAACGTCTAACATTCTGCTTTGTCTCTGTAGTTGCCAAACAAACAATGTTCACCAGATATCTAAGTAAGAATAGCTTCCAGACACTCAGACTGCTAAGACAGAACTTGAGCCCAACGTGGACGATGGGGAAGTCATAAATAAAGCATGATCCACGCCGCCCTGCTGACCCTTCTCATGCCTCTGAAAAGGGTCTCCCTGTAGCCTCATCTACAAGCTGGATATTGTCAAGGTTAAAGGGGTGTTTTAATCAATGAAGAACAATTAATGCCAGTGGGAAATGAAGCATGTGATCATTAGCTCCTCTAAGAAGAAATCTGTTTAGGAAATATTACATAAACAAAGAAATAAAAGGGCACACAAATCTCTGCTTGAAACCTATATTCATTCCCTAAGTAAAAATAAAATTAAAAAATGGAAATATGAAACTGAGTCTCTCTCTCTCTCTCTCTCTCTCTCTCTCTCTCTCTCTCTCTCCCTCTCTGTGTGTGTGTGTCTGTGCTCAAATACATCTATGATTTCAGTAATTTGCCTGTTCCTACAATGATGCTGAGTGTTTCCCATCCTTCACATCTCTCGTCTGTGGCTTCCCATAAGCTCATCCCTGCCTTTCCCACCCTCATATAAGGGTTCACCCCATGTGCTGAAGGCACTGTTCTGATGTCAAGAGTATACCAGTGGAACACTTGGACTGTCCAACTCTTGTGTTTGCCACATGGCAAGCCAATCTTTTCTTCCTATCATATATTTTTCTGATGATATGGTTTATTGCTATTCTTTGAAGTTCCTCATTGGTCAGATGTTGCAGGTGACTGTGTGGATGATTGTCGTTTAGGTGATACTCATTTTGAATTTTCCAGAGGCTGCAGTATTCCATTTTTTTTTTTTGCTTTTAGGCAATTGGGGTTAAGTGACTTGCCCAGAGTCACACAGCTAGTAAGTATCAAGCGTTTGGTCTGAGGTTGAATTTGAACTCAGGTCCTCCTGACTTCAGGGCCAGTGCTCTATCCACTGCGTCACTTAGCTGCCCCTGCAGTATTCCATTTCTAACAGCCATACAACACCATGAGTGGAATGTTGGTATTAAAAATATAAGTCTGTGTTTCTGAAAGAAGCTTAGGGGTAATGAAAGGAGTTCTTAAAAGCAATCTGGACTGCTTTCTTCCTCCTATTTAACTCTGTTACTGATTCATTTATACTGTCTGATCCATATATTGATGCGGATGAACAAGCTCTATAGGTTGTCCATCCAATTGCATGTTATAATTAGGAAAACTGGTATTCTTCATTTGCTTGGTCTTCATTGCATTAGTGATCAAGTTAAAACTCTTTTGAGTGGTTACAAATGTCTTTGAGGAGCCTTTGGGGCTTAATGCCAGCAGCATAACGTTGTCTTCAAACAGAAGGACCTGGGGCACCTTCGTCAGAAGGACGTCCATCACGCTCTTCATAAGATTTTACAAAGAAACTTACATTCTGAATTGGTATAGCCATCGCCCACTACCTTTCTTTACTTGTGTAATAAGTCAAATGTTTTCTATCTAAACCCCTTTTTAGGTTGTTTTGAGCTCTTTTTAAATGGAAATTGTTGTTGTTCAGTCTTTCAATTGTGTTTGACTCTCTTCCTGACCCCATTTAGAATTTTCTTGGCAAAGATACTGGAGTGGTTTGCCACTTCCTTCTCCAGCTCATTTTATGGATGAGGAAACTGAGGCAAACAGGGTGAAGTGACTTGCCTAGGTTTACACAGCTAGTAAGTGTCTAAGGCCAGATGTAAACTCAGGATGATAAGTCTTCCTGATTCCAAGCCCTCTGCTCTAAATTGTTTAAGCTTCTGTATATGATTATTATAATGCTGATTTCATTTATACGATTCATTACTCATTTTTTAATTTTTAGTTACTTATTTAAATAGCTCTGGATTAAGTTGCTTCATTTGCATGTCATTCATCTTTGCTCTAACAAGTCAGTAGTCGGACTTTACAGAGCCATTTTAGGGATGGCTCCCACATCCATAAACAATCTTTTCTGTGGATTAAAATGTAATCAATTTCAGTTTTTGTAGGGGGGTGTGAAATTATGCAATGGTCCTCATGTCCAGAGCCTACTGATTATTTTCTAGACATATTTGTAATGCTAATCATGAGATAGGACTTTGTAGTTTATACATCTTCAGCTCCTTTCATTCCTCTTTCCGGACCCATTCTTTTTGATCTATTTCTCACCATCCCTACCTAATCCCACTTTTACTTTGAAGTTACAAAATATCAAAGAATATGTTGACTTAATTTGGATAATCCTAACACGTTCTTCATAGTTTCTCTACTTCTTCAGTTTCTGCGAGTTGTGTATAAGCATTACTTTTGTGGTGGTCTTTTCATAGATACTTATTATCAGTATAGCAATATGAGTATTTAATGGAACTATATGGCCCACGAAATAAAGTTTCTTTTAGCCTCTGTGTGTGTGTGTGTGTGTGTTTGGACTTTTCCTACGACTTTTGTGAGAATAATTTTGACATCCTTATTCAATTCAATCAGCATTTACTCAGTTCATTATGATTTGATGGGTATCAGTGATTTTATTAGCAGATTAAGCAGAATACAGTTTCAGTTATTTTTATTAATTAATGCTGTTCAGATAAGAGTTACGATTGATTAACCTACTGTGTATTGATGATAATATCCACGTATTGATGATTATATTGCTTTTAAATGATTTATATTATATAGTTGAGAGTTTGTTATTTAAGACTGTATTAACCTGTGTTAGGGATAGAGATAGAGCCTTGCTGTCCCCTTTCCCCCCATGAATGGTTGCTGTGTTTCAGAAAACCATAGTTTCCCCCTTTTTCTATGCTTGATGTTCATAACAAACAGTGGTGTAAGGGGGACAATCTACCTTGACAAAATAGAAGAGTTCCTTCCTTTGGTCAAAAATAGAAGTTCCATCTTTTAGTCAAACATGGAGTTCCACTTTCTCCACTTGAACAATTATGTAGATTTCCCCCTTTTGGAATTGACCAATTAAAGAATTGTGCCACCTCAATCTATTTTTGGCATCCCCTCAATGGCAATAAAAAAGTCAGCCCTGAGGGAGAGGGGTCTTTGACAGCAGAGGAGAGTCAGGATCCAATTTCTTAGGGACCACTGGTTTCCCTAAAAAATCAAAAATGTTCAGAGTCCCGCTTCAGCGTCCTTTTGTTATGGATTAGAATTTGGGGGGTCATACCTTCTTTAAACATCTCTCTGTCTCTGTGTCTCTATCTTATCTATCTATCTACCGTCTATCACTATCAATATATCATTCTTTATCACTCTCTCTACTGTGTATCACTATCTGTCATCTCTATTATTTTCTGTCTCTTATTCCCTTTATTAGATTTTAAGTAATTTGAGGGCAGATATTCCATTTTATTTTCCCTTTCTATCCTCAGCTCCTGGCACAGTGCACTGCTTATATTAGGAACTTGATAAATGTCTAGTTGAACTGAATTGAATTGAGAAGAATTGATGTGAAGTATCAATGCAATGTCTGAGCAGTTCACTCACCAGCTAACGTTATATAGAATGAGAAGCAACATGGTGGAATGACAAGAATTCTAGATTTGGAATTAGAAGACCTGGGTTCAAATCTTTTGTGTGACTTTGGGCAAGTCATTTCACTTCTTTAAAGCTTCATTTTCCTCCTTTGTAAAGTGAATTCTATGACCAACATGGTACCTTTCTGCTCAAAAAATCCTCCTGCATCCTGTCTCTTAATCTGTGGCTGATTGGCTCTAGTTCCTCAGGATAAATTCTAGGATCTCCCTCTTTACTCTCAGTCTGCTTCCAAGGGAGAAATCTTATTGGAATGGCTTGGTAGACAGCAATACACTGTCCCCACTTGAACAACTGGTGTTCTCAGCCAGTTTTCCTCATATAAACTTTCTCTGGGCCCTGCCTCTCTGTCTGCCTGTTACAGATGAGACAATAGGGGACCAGTCTTAATGGTATGTCAGAATGATGCAGTAGCAATAATCCAGTCCAAGTCTGGTTGAAAGGGAAGCTGGCCAAGGTCAAAAAAAAAAAAGATGAGAAGGGCCACCTCATCTTTTTAACTAGAGAAAGGGAAGGAAGAATGGTGAACATGAATAGAGGGTTGACTTTGGGAGATGAATTAGCTCCTGTGGAATAAGGCTCAATTTCAGTAAAATGGGAGATGAGATTATCTGCTGAGAAAGAGGTATGTGGGTGGAGACCAGGGTTTGAGGAGGTGAAGAGAAGGTTTGAATAGCAAATGGGGGAGTGGGTGCGGATCTGAGAATCAATCACAGATTGCTGGGGGTGGGAGGTGAGTTGCGGAAGGTGTTGTACTAATAGTAATAGTACATAGGAAAGTCCTGCTCTGAGTGAGACCTCAATAGCTATTTACATGGTTTATTTGGACTGGAAATATCTGTCCAGAGGAGATAGCTAAAAGGTAACTAACCACTGTGTGGTCTTCTCTCATTCAGACTACTTTGTTACCACCTAAGTTAACATCATCAGTCCTGGTATGAGGAAGTAGAAATAGGGGAAGGGATCAGGCATTTATAAAGCACCTATTATGTGCCGGAAACTGTGCTAAACATTTTACAAATATTATTTAATTTGATTCTCCCAAAAACCCTGGGAGGTAGGTGCTAATATTATCCCTATTTTACATTTGGGAAAACTGAGACGAAAAGGTTTAAGGCACTGGCCCAGGGTCACATAGCTAGTAAAGGTATGAGGTTGAATTTGAACTCAGGTCTTCCTGACTCCAGGCCCAGTATGGAACTATCCACTGCACTACCTACTTGCTTCACAGCTAGCACTTAAAATGAAATTGGCAATAATGGCTCAACCCGCCCAAATATATATAGAAGTGACCTGCATTGCAGTGGACATAATTTTAAGTGTTCAGAGTGATTTGCAAGATAATTTTTTAAAGCTTTTACATAGAAATATTTATATGTCATTATCAGGGGAATATTAGCCTCAAAACCATGAAAGCTTTTACAATACGGAGCACTTATGATCATTGAGTGTCACAGGGTTTCCCAGATGAAGTCCAGCCTGACCTCCTCCTCTTCAGTTCTAGGCCTAGAAAGAGAACTAGATGATGTTTTGTGGCTAAGCATGGTATAACAATTCCTATCTTAGAAGGATCAAAATACGGCTAATTGAAAGGACAATGAAGAGTGGTCCACAAGCTATCATTAAAGACATATATGAACATGGCTAATATGGTAATATGTTTTCTATGACTTCATGTGTATAATTGATATCATGTTGTTTGCCTTTTCAATGGGTGTGGGAGAGGCTGGAGGGAGGGAGAGAATTTAGAACTCAAAATTTTAAAGAATGAATGTTGAAATAAAGTATATATATGTACATATGTATACATATGTATGTGCATGTATAGATGTGTTTATATATAAAGATATCTATATATCTAAAGATCTAAAGATATATGTATATGTGTGTGTGTGTGTGTGTGTGTGTGTGTGTGTGTGTATTTAAGAACATGCATAACTGGAAAAGGGAGCGGTCTATCTCTATAGTGAGAGGGAAGAAAAGCCTTAGTATCCATGAACTAGTTTAAAAGAACCAGAGGATGCCTCCAGCATTTGGGCCAGATACCCTCACACAGGAGGATTTACAGAAAAATATTCATAAGGATCATTGTATTAGAAGGCATAAAGAAGCCAAAATCTGCACGAGTGGAAGGAGGGCCCATATTGATCCCATCATGGCTCTATCAAAGCAGTGAAGAATTCCTACCTAGTACAATATCATAGAACTTTCATTAGGCCCATGTAAGCATGCGACCAATGTGGATGTGGGTGGGCCGGGAGGGGATTCCTTATCTTGAAGTCAAGATTTTTCTCAATATTTAAGCAGTTTTCAGTTCATCAATATCCATCATTACATATGGCAGTCATGACATAATGACGATGAACATGGTAGTTCATATTTAGATAGCCTTTTAATGTTATAAGTCAAGGGAGTATACTGAAAAATGCTGACCTCAAAGCCAAGAAGACCTGAGTTATCCTGCCTCTAACACCTGCTGGCTGGGACCATGGGCCATGACCATTTAACCTCTCAGTGTTCTAGGTGACCCTCTGAGACTGTAAGTTACAGAGAAGGTACTGTCCTGTATTGGGAAAAATAATTTCCTCACTTCTGAGTTCCTTATACTAATGATGTCACAAGTCTAGCAACTCTAGTCCATAACCCTATTAAACTTCTCAAGGCATTTTATATACATGTTCTCATTAGATCTTCACAATCCTGTGCTCTTATTATGCTCACTTTACAGATGGGGTAACTGAGGCCCAGAGTATCATAGCTAGTAAATATCTGAGGTGGGGTTTGAGGGTAGGTCTTCTGGATTCTAAGTTCAACAATCAATGCATCATGACATGCTGCCCAGCCCGCTGTGGATAGAGGGTCATCCTTAGTGATGGTAACACCTGGTTTGGAGTCCTGCTGATTGTGTGACCCTGGGCAAGTCATTTAACCTCTCAATGCCCCAAACTAACTCTCTAAGATTTTAAGTTGCAGAGGAATTGCAGATCTGAGATTGGTGGAGGGATTTTTCACACTGGAAATTCCTCACACTGATTCAATTATAGGTCTAGGCCAAAAAAAAAAGAATATAAATTAGGGACAAGCTACAGTTCCTTCTAATCAGTAAGGCATGAACAGAAACAGGTGGAGCCTGTGTTGACAAATTAATTGTCTTTAATTGGGTACTAATTGATCATTCAAGCTAGAAGTCTTTCTTTGTTAAGTCAGAACAGACAAATTCAAGGCAGGTTTATGATGGTTTAATAAAATGAATCTGGGGGGCAGCTAGGTGGCTCAGTGGACAAAGCACCCTCCTGGAAGTCAGAAGACCTGAGTTCAAATCCGGCCTCAGACCAAATACTTGACGCTTACTAGCTGTGAGACCCTGGGCAAGTCATTTAACCCCAGTTGCCTAAAAATCTAAAAAAAAAAAAATGAATCTGGTTTATTGTTTAAAAAGTAAAAAAGTGACTGCCTAGCCATTCTACATGGAAAGATTCATTCATTTCCAAAACATTACTTAGCCATGGTCTTAAAGTCAGAAGACTCAAGTTCCAATAGAGCTCTGAGATGATGAATTTTATGCCGGGGTAAACAGCTGCTGGGATCACTACTATATAAACTGAAGTCCTCACTCCTAACTTTAGCACAGGGATTCTTCATTTTTTGTGTGTTATGGTCCCCTTTGGCAGGAGGGTGAAGCTTATAGAGCCCTTAAAAATTTTATTTTTATTTTTAATTTAGTTTTTTTACAAGTTTAAATTTCAATTTTTGACACTTTTTTTTTTATCAGTTGGGACTTTTTGTAACTCAATCACATGTCTATTAAACTCCCAATTTTTCATTTTAAACAGTATCATATGAAATTTTAGAAAATATAGTCTTTCTAACATAGATATATATGAAAATATAGTCTTTATCATGCCAACCACATTCAGGTTAAAAATAAAATAGTAGATTGAAAGGTAGATGGATAGACAGGAGAGAGAGAGAGAGAGAGAAAGAGAGAGAGAGAGAGAGAGAGAGAGAGAGAGAGAGAGAGAGAGAGAGAGAGAGAGAGAGAGAGAGAGAGAGAGAGAGAGAGAGAGAGAGAGAGAGAGAGATAAATATACTTACTGGGCACACATGACCCACAAAACTCCTGGGTATTGCCCTAACTAGATTAAAATGTAATTGGAAAATGTAATAAAAGAAACAAAAATCTAATACAACATACATAATGGTAATTTTTGATTTTCTAAGTCAATATGTGACTGGCAGTTGGTTGTTTCTATGAGTTTGACGTCACTGGCCTAGGCTATTTATGCTTTATTTTATTTTTTTTCCACTTTTTAAAAATTAATTTATTTTGCTTTATCAACAATCACTTCCATAAGCTTTTGAGCTTTAAAATTTTCTCCTCCTTCCTCCCCAAGATGGCGTGCAATCTGACACAGGCTATACTATATGCTTTATTTTTTTTAAATGTATTTTATTTTCAATTCATAGAACAAAACAAGCATTTCCGTAACACAGTATAATGAAAAAGATGATTGCACATGAAATTACAGATCTACCACAACTTGCTATTCTCTCCAAATATACAACAAAGTTATCATGTAAATTTCTTTTTTTTCCCTTTTTTTATTTCCTCCCGCCCCCATCTGAGAGATGGCTACCATTAGATAACAAATAGGGGTGTGTGTGTATATATACATACATACATATATATATATATATAAATATATATATATATATATAATACACACACATATATACGTAAAATTATTCTATACATACTCTATCAGTTCTTTCTCTGATGCAGATAATGTTTTTCTTCATATGTCCTTTATTTTTAATTTGTGTATTCATAATAGTCAAAATGACTTAGTTGAACATAATCCTGAATGAAAAAAAATGGATATTTGATTAACTGAAAGACTTTCATTTATTTGTAACAAAAAGACCAGAATTCAATAGAAAATTCAATGTAAAAGATCCAAAAGAAATACAAGGAAAACATTAAAGACTAATTATAAGGCACTCATTAAGGTCAAACTGTTTCCATATATATATATATATATATATATATATGAAAATATTATCAACATTCTTAAAACTGTCATCATTACTAAAGTAGTTTGAAAGAAAGGTTGGGGATGAGTTGTGTATGATGGGGTGATTCTAAGAAAACAAAACTGGGTAGGAAAAGATAAAAGGGAGCAATTATAAAAATGGGGCGTGAAAGGAACTACTACAGAGGAACCAGGTTGGGGTGAAGGACTGGTAATGTTGGAACCGTATTCTCATCTGGGTTGAAGAGGAAAAAACATATACATCTAGAAGGGTGCAGAAGTCTTCTGAACACCTAGAGAGGTGAGAAAACTGGGTTGAGATAACTGGGGGACAGGGTGGAGGATGGAATTTTGGAGGGGTGTGTGGATTGGGATTGGAGGGGTGGAAGAAGATGGGGGACTCTTGGAGGGGTGAGTGAAGTAAGGAGTGGGAGGGTGAGGGGGAAAAGATAAGGTAACAGGGATAGGGTAAAAAGAGAGGCTGAGAAAGAAAACAGTGGAGCCCTTTTTACCAATCACACTGAAATAGAGTTAAAAAAACAAAAAGAAGTTGATGGATGCCAGGTTAAGAACTTCTCTCCTAAAGAACATAAGGATACAAACAGGGATAAATAAGCTATAACTGATGAGATTTGCACATTGCTTCACCTATAGTATCTCATTTGAGCCTTACAACAATGTTATTAAGTATTAGAGGTATTATTTCTCTCTCCCTACCCCCATCCCCATTTTACAGATGAGGAAACTGAGGGTCAGATAGGTTAAATATCTTGCCCGTGCTCATAGAGTATTAGAGATATCAAGTCCTATAGTCAATTCTACTGTGCCGTGACATAGATACACAGAAAGATAGGTAGATAGACAGACAGACACACATACAATCAAGATGTCGGAGACAGCGTCTGCTGCTTCTTTTCTGCTCTGGAAATTGAACACTTTTGGGTTATTCTAGGTCCTAGCAAACCAATAACTTGCATATACTTTGAATAGCTCATTTAAAATAGCTGGAGGCAAGGAGGCTCTTAAGACATTAAAATCCACCTTTGAGTGTTTTGTAGATTATTTGTGTACATAGATAAAGTAGTTTTGATGGGAGTGACTATTACTGAGTTCAGTGGGGGATTCAATTCATCTTATTATAGGCCCTCCTTCTTTCCTCCTCCTTCCTTCCTTCCTTCCTTCCTTCCTTCCTTCCTTCCTTCCTTCCTTCCTTCCTTCCTTCCTTCCTTCCTTCTTCCCTCCCTTTTCTCCTTCCTTCCTTCCTTCTTCCCTCCCTTTTTTCCTTCCTTCCTTCCTTCCTTCCTTCCTTCCTTCCTTCCTTCCTTCCTTCCTTCCTTCCTTCCTTCCTTCCTTCCTTCCTTCCTTCCTTCCCTCTAGGCCCCCAGACTTGGCTAAGAGAAACAGGAAACCCTTTTTTTTCCCACCACTTGAAAAAAATTCCCCAATAAAATGTCCCATGGGCACTTTAAGAGGCACATTGAACATTTCTGTTCATTTAGTCTGCCTGATGCTTGCCTTCAACAGGGGCAGAATCCCTGAAGGGAAAAATACCCTTTTCCCAGTTTTCTCATATCCCTAGGCTTATTCTGGCTTGAGTAAAGAATTGTTTTGCTGTTCATCCATCCACTATTGTCTAAGCCTGGATCAGAGGCTCTCAGAAGCACTGTGGTAGGAATGCGTGAAAGGGAGATAGGAGGCATCCCAACCACTCTTAGAATACACAAATGGAAAGCTGTCCAACAATGGGCTGGGCTCAGAAAGACCAGGTCTCCTTCCTCCCCTTTGTAAAATGACACATGGTCATACTAGCCTTGGAGGGTCTAAGCAATGATAATTAGTTAATACAGCATCTTTCACCTTGGCCTCTGAGGATCCCTAGTTGGTTTGAAAACTCAGGTTAGTAGCCACCATCAATCAGGAGTTTTTTAACTTTAAGTCTGAGAAATTGTTATTTAATATTATTTTATTTAACATGATTATTTAACATTAATCTATAATATTATTTTGACCACTATATTTCAATATAACTGGTTTCCTTCCTAACCCTATATATTTTACTTTGTTCATTTAAAAACATTATTCTGAGAAAGAGTCCATAGGCCTCACCAGATTTCCAAAAGGATCTGCAACACACAAAAAGGTTAACAACCCTTGTAGAAGTCTATATGAAGCCTTTCCTGATTCCTCTAGCTCCTTAGCAAATTACCTTGCATTTATTTTGTGTGTATTTTGTAAGCTTCTTGAAGGTAGGAATTATTTGATTTCTGGTTTTGTGTCAGCATGTAACATAGCTCTTGGCATATAGTAGTCACTTAATAATTGCTTTTTGATTGGTTGTTTGAAAGAGTTCAAAGCCACTTCATGGATTTTCTCATTACCTCTGTATTGTGGGTGGGGGACAGCTAGCCTTTTCTCTTTTCAAAAGATAAAGAGACTTCAAGTACCTTATTAAAAAAAAACAACTCTTGGTGGTTTTCCTTTAGCCAATGCTAGTTTCTATTTGTCTCAAATAGCAAGCCAATATAGGTATTAGCTACGATATGTAATCTTTGGAATTGGCCTTCCCATTTCCTGAAACGACCTCTTTGTGCTACTTCCGTCTCCTAGCTTAAGATCTATGCAGTTTATTTCATAATTGTCATTAGAAACTCAATTCATTATCAGAAAGGTTTTCTAGTATTTAGAGAATATTTTAAATAGCAAACATGATAAGCATATTAAATCTTTTGTTCATTTGTTCATTTTGCTTGACAATAATTCTCAGCAGGTACATTTATCTTATCAGAGATGGAATTGAAGCCTTTCCCAAAATATCTTATTCTTCCTCCCCCTTTAGCATTAATTTCACGCTAAAATAGCATGCTTTTCGAAATTGCTCATGGGAATGGATTGTAGCAGGTACTGTAGAATATAGATACTATCTGCATTGTAACAGATACTATAGAAATTATGAGACATAGATGTATATAATAGTTAATTTAAAATAGACCCACCTGAGAAATGACATTTTTCCTTTATCAAATTAAAATTTAATTTAAAATTTACTTTCCTTTCCCTTCCATACCCCACCTCTCCACTGAAAAAAGAAAGAAAAATAAAGACCTTTTGAAAAATATGCACAGTGAATCAAAACAAAGTCCTAAATTGTCCATGTCCTTAAATGTTTCTCATTCAAATTAAATCTTGAATTTGTTAATTCTCTGTCAGGAGACAATAGAATACTTTAGTCCTCTGGAATCATGGCTGGTCATTGCATTGATCAGAATTCTTAAGTCTTTGAAAGTTGTTTGTCTTTATAATGTTGTTATTATGTAAATTGTTCTCCTGGTTCTAAGTTTATTTCACCCTGAATCAGTTCATACAAGTCCTCCCAGGTTTCTCTGACACCACTCCTCTCATCATTTTTTTATGGTACAATAGCATTCCATTACATTCATATACCATACTTTGTCAAGCTATTCCCCAATTGATGGGCATCTCCTTAGTTTCCAGTTATTTGCCACTATAAAAAGAGCTGTTATGGATACTTTTTGTACTTTCATTCTTTCTTTGATTTATTGGTGCAACAGGATTGGAAATTGTATTGGTGGGGTTAAAGAATATGTGCAATTTAGTAACTTTTTGGATCTATAACCAAATTGCTTTCTAGCATGGCTGGCCTAATTCCCAGTTCCACCAAGAGTGTATTAATGTGTCTATTTTCTGGATAGACCCTTCAGCATTTGATATTTTTCTTTTTCATCATCTTTGCTATGAGGTAGAACCTCAGGGTTGTGACTATTAATGATTTGGAATTTTTTTCTATGGATGTTGATAGTTTGAATTTCTTTCTTTGGAAACTGTCCATATTCCTGACCCACAGTTTTTTCTCATTGTTCCTTTTGTTTGGGTTTTGTCCCTTTTGACTCTGTGCCTTCGTAACACTAATAATTCATTATATGATATTATATAATAATTCATTAATAATGCCTCTCCTGAATTTCTCCTTCCTTCCTCTTCTCTTTAAGCTGCCCAAGCTATCTCCATCTTCAAAATGTTCAAAAAATTCAATATACTTGATTTTGACTCCTGGTAAAATTTTACAACATATTATCATAGTGACAGTTGTTGAACATCTTGAAAGGGAAGCAGTAATCACAGAACCAATAGAGCTTTATCATCAATAGGTCATGCTAGAAGCATCTTCTTTTCTTTTCTTCCTTTTTGACAGCTGTATAAAATAGTAGCTCATAGAATATAGTAGACATAGTTTTCCTAGATTTGAGTAAAGCATTTGATAAAGTATCTCATATTCTTATGGAAAAGATGCAAGTTGAGCAATAGTACAATTAGGTAGATTTTGAGCTGGTTGAGTGGCCAGACCCAAAGAGTAGTCATTAATGTTTTGCTATGAACTTGGAAGGAATTCTCTAGTGGAGCATCCCAGGGATCTCTCAGTACTGTGCTGTTTGACTATTTTTTTTAATGGTGATTTAAAGAAGGCATAGGTGGCATATTTATCAAATTTGTATGTTGTTGTATGTCTTTCACTTTTGAAAAGGACCAATGACATCATAAGGTGATGTCTTAACTTGCTAGTGAATTGAATTTAAGTGAGGCAGAGTTGGGCAAAGTCTTCAGCCTCATTCTCTCTCCAGAGTCAAAGTCCAGTGGCAAGGCAAAAGTCAAGACGACTCACAATGGCCCAGTGGCCAACGGTCCATGTTCTAAGGTCCAGTCTGGTTCTAATATTCTATGTCCCACGGGCCCTCCCACTTCTAATATTCTGTGTTCCTAGGGTTCTTCCACCTCTTATATTCTATATCTTAGAGTCCTCTCTAGCCCTTACATTTTGTTCTAAAGTCCAACTCTGACATCCTTTGTTCTAAGGTCCATTCCAACACAAACACTTCATGTTCTATGTTCTAAGGGCCCTTCAGTTCCAATCTTCTATGTTCTGATATGTCCAAAGCTGGGAGGAAGAGCTAATACAGCAAATATTAAAGTTCTTCCATTGGGCTAGGTCTAATAATGTTAATTTTGAAAAAGATAAATTTAAAGTCTTATACTTGGATAAAAATATAGACTTACTGAGTATAAGATGGGGTGGCATGGTTAAATGTTTATCTGAAAAAGATAAGGGAATTTTGGTGGAATGTAAATTTAATCTGAATCAATAGTGTGATATAGTAGTAAAAATATCAAAAACAACAACCCAAACCAAACCCTAATGTTATCTTGGGCTGCATTAAAAAAGATGTAGCTTCTAGGACAGAGAAGATGCTTTTCTGATGTATTTTGTTCTAGCCAGGCCATAGCTAGAATACAGTGTTTATTGCTGGGTGACATATTTTAGGAAGGACATGGTGAAAACTACACTTTGGGAAAATCAGCTTAATGTCCTTCCTTTCATAAAATACACAGTGTGAATCTAATAAATGTTTTCCTGGATGCTTGACTAATTAAAAAAAAACTCGATAAAGAAACAAAGGTATGCTTTTCTTCATCTATATCCAAAGTGTATAGTATAGTATAGTATAGTATAGTATAGTATAGTATAGTATAGTATAGTATGGTATGGTATGGTATGGTATGGTATGGTATGGTATGGTATAGTACAGTACACTATAGTACAGTACAGTACGGTATAGCACAGTATAGTATAGTATACAGTACAGTATAGTATAGTGTACAGTACAGTATAGTACAATATAGTGTAGTATAGTACAGTACAGTATAGTATAGTACAGTACAGTATAGTACAGTATAGTACAATATAATACAGTATAGTATAGTATAGTACGGTATAGTACAGCATAGTATAGTACAGTACAGTATAGTACAGTATAGTATAGTACAGTATAGTATAGTATAGTGTAGTGTAGTATAGCAAAGTATGGTATAGTAAAGTATAGTACATGGATCTCTCTTCTGGTGGGTTAGCTGAACAGAAATCACCTAGAGCTTTGGTGAAAACAACCGAGATTTGTTCTGTGCCTAAAGCATGCATGTACATCTTCCCTAGAGGATATTGAGTCATTTGAATGGAGGAAAACATTATGAAAGGAAGAGAAAAATCAATGTGTTTTCTTTTCATGCCTTTTTTATTTTTTTGCTGCATGGTGAACTATCTGCCTACAGTATACACAGAGAACAAATTAAACCAAATATATATTGAAAAGTGGGCTGAATTTTCCTGTTAGTGTGTGAAACATGATCATACATTCCTTGATTTGTAACATTCACACACCTCATTATCAGTACATTGCTCAAGATGTTACAGAGCATTTTATCTTGGTCCTTATGTATAATAGGCAGTTTCTAAGAAGCATTAATGAAGCGGCCTCATAAATCCCTCCCCTGCCCCCCTTCCTGGGTCTGGTATAGATCCTAAATTTGCATTTGCAAACTGTGACTGCATTATATTCCTGGAAGAACAAGATAAGAATTTACCCAGTGCAAGTGCCCCCAGTTTGGTCAAAGCCTCTTTATGGAGGAATGTTGGAGGAGGGGGAATAACCACTGATAAAGACATATTTGAAATTCATCTGAAGTTGATGTTTTTTTGCTGCAACAACAAAACAAACGGACAAAAGCTTCCATTTGAGCATTTTCTCCTTTTCTAGGAAGCTTGCTTAAATTTTGCTGAACCTTTTACACTTTGTCATGTTCATTTTAAGATCACAGTGTCTGATTTTTCTTTTGGATGGGGGAGAGGGGGAAAACAGGAAGAGAAATAAATAATCCATACATCTTCTGGACAGCACTGATTACTTTTAAATTTGCAACACTTTTACATTGTACAGTGACAGTGTCAGGGAAATCCAGGGAGTAAAGACTATATATATCATCTAGACTAGAGAACCTCTTGGCATCCTACCTATAACCAAAATATCCTATAGGTACAGCACTAATTCTGCTTGAGATTCTGGGGAGCAGTCTCTGTAACAGTTATGCTGGAGAATACAGCCTCTTCGGGGTGAATGCTAATGGTGTTGTTAATGGGCAGGGAATGGGAAAGATTGTCAAGGAGTAAGCAGTGATATTGAGGGGTGGGGGGAGGGTGCAAATCCTTTGAAAAAGAAAAGCCTAGACATTTTCTGAAGTTATTTAGAAACCAACAATGAGACAAAGATTAGGAGAGACTTAGAGTGCTTGAAAGGTGATCTATGAAAGGGATCCCTAGTCCATCTTCTCCTTGCTCTTACATTCCTTCACTTTATTACACATAGCTCAACCTAACAGGTGGTGACCAGCAAAGGTTAGCTATGGCCAGCTGCACAGGGTGGGACCAAATCACTCTGCCAGAAGCAGGAACTGGAGCCAGCACTTCAGGGAAAGCTGAGCTTAAAAAGGACACACTGGTGGGGGCTCTGGGACCCATTGGCAAAGCAATACTTTATATCATGAACTCCTCCATATTTCTATTTAGCTCTGTAACTCTCCAGTTGCAATAGAATATTTTGCTCTGGCTGAATTGATCTGAGATTTTAAAGAGCAATGTTTTCAGAGGAGAGTTAGGAATCATCTCTGGACCAAGACTTACTGGCTAGGCTTAGGCTCAGCTACAGTTCTTCAGGTTACATGGACGCTATGATTACTTCCTTAGAACTAAGTGTATTGCCAATTAAAGATATCTTTCCAGAGGATGTATGGATTATCATTCTAGATCTAGTTCTCTTCCTGTCCTTTCCCTCATCCCCAAAGAAAAAGCAGAGATGCTAATTTTTAAAAAAAAAAGTTAAGATGACAAAGTGTAAAAGGTTAAAAAACTCACTTCTTAACTATCTGTCCACTTTTCCATCTCCTGTTAATCATCATCCATGTGCTGTACCATTTTGTGTGTTATTTCCCCCCAAAGGGCTCTGTCCTGGGCCGTTTTCTCTTGCCTCTCTACACTGATCTTTTTGGTGATCTCATCAGCTCCCATGGGTTCAATGGTCATATCTATGCCATATAAATCTCCACCTGTAGCCCTCTTCTCTCTCCCAAGGTCCATTCCTACATCACCAACTGACTTCTGAACATCTCTACTTGTATGATTCATAGACGTCTCAAACTTACCAGATCCAAAATGGAATTCATTATCTTCTAACCTTCCCATCTCCTCCACCCCAAATCCCCTACAACTCATCCATCTTCCTTAGTTTCTCTTAGTGTTGCACCATCCTTTTAATCATTTCGGTTCAAAATGTCAGCGGCTCAACCTTTCACTCTTCCTTAGCTCTCCATTTCTAATCACCCAGGTCCTGTCAATCTAACTTTACAACCCATCCCCTTCTCTCCGTTCATATAGACACTATCCTATTTCAGATCCTCATCAAATCTTGCCTGGATGATTTTGGTAGCCTCCCTATTTTTCTCTCTGGCTCTGTCTTTCCTTTCTCTTTTCCATGGGTTGGCAAGCTACAGTACAACCAGAGCTAAAATTGGTTTTTGCATTTTAAAATACACTTTTATCGTATTTAAAAATGTAAAAATGCTTCTTAGTTTGGCCTTCTGCATTCCATCCTCCACTCAGCTGCCAAATTGAAATTCTTAAAGTCCAAGTCTGACCATTTCATGCCTCTTCAAGAAGCTCCAGTGGGAGGGATGCCTGGTTAAGATGGTGATGTGAAAGGTTGTAGAGGAATTCATTTCTTCCACATACAATCTAATATATCTGAAAATGACTTTGGACTGAGGAAAGATCAACAAAAAACTCCTCTCACTAGTCCAGAATGACATAAAAAAATGGCTTGAAGTCAGTGAAGGCTAGGGGGGAACACAGTTGAAAAGTCAATGTGAGTTCTGATAAATGGCCTGAGGCCAGCAGGTACTCTGAACTAGGGTGCACTGGAGTGGTTGCAAGTCACTGGAAGCTCCAGCAATTAGGACTTAAAATTAGATCCTAGCTCTGGCCTGTCAGAACAAAAGCTAAGAACAGAATCTTCCTCTATAGGTAACTGCTTAGGGAGACAGGGCCCACCTGTGCATTCCCTTGGGCACTGGTGGCCAACGCAGAGGACAGATCAAGCTCAGTGCCTGAACACTCACGCTGGAGAGCTTTGCAGGAGACCTGAAATCAGGACCATCTCTAACATCCCATGATTATGCAGGGTTTAGAATCAACTGGGAATAGGATATGTAAGAAATATAAGAAGGTTAGGTAAGAAGGAGATAGAGATGGACTGAGGCCAAAACTATTAGAGGGCCGTCAGGATGATACAGAAATCAGAGACTGAGACAGAGGGTGGAGTCTAACACCAATGATTCCTTTTAGAATGATAGTGACAGCAGGCAGACTATAGAGGGGACAGGACCAAATAGGGCCCACTCAACCCAACCAAGAGTGCTGGACAGATTGGAGCCTAGTCCTGGCACAAAATTCCTAACTCAAGAACTGAAGTTGAAAATATGAATAAGTAGAAGAAAACAACAAGTACAATGATGTAATACTTAGTTTAGGAGACAACCAACACAATGAAGAAACACTATAGTTTAGGAAAAGCCCAAGAGGTAAACCAGATAAAGAGAGTAATTTGAGAATGAATACAAGTAGAGCGTTAGAGACAAGAAAAAATGGTTTGGCCAAAGAACTATAAGAGAAATGGATCTTATTTAAAAAATGAGATTATAAATAAATTTACAGTCTTGAGAAGAAAGAAAATTGGGAGGATAATAAATGGCTTTGAACAGAAGGTAGAAAATCTCATCCAAGTCATGGACGCCCTGAATGATAAAATGAAGTAATTAGAACTCAATGACTCTATGAGACAATAAATATTAGAACAAGGACAAAATTTGAGGAAAAAGATGAAAATGTAAGGTATCTACTATCAAAAATAACTATCTTGGAAATAAGTTGAGGAAAGAGAAATTAAAAATCATCAAATTCCCTGAAATCATGAAGAAACAAAAAAACCTGGATGCCATATTTCTTTTAAAAATTTTATAATTGTTATTATAAGCATTAACAAACATGAAGATTTCAATGTGCAAAGTAGAATAAAAAAGGATGAATATGAAACTATGAACTTTTGTTATGTAGGGTTTTTTTAACCTACTATGTACAGCTCTTTTTTTTGTCTTTTGTATAACTCAAATTTGTGGAAGTTCCAACATTACCCTATAGTATTTCTTCATCGTGTTTTTTCTTCATTGTGTTTCTCTGTGTTCCTTTATGAACTTCCTTCTGCTCAATTCTATATATATTTTTAGTGATTTATTAATAATATTTTTTTTCTTCCTTTTTTTTTTTTAAGCAACTCCCACTTTTTTTTGGTCACTCTCATTACCCATCCAACTCTACCTCTCAGGCACCAAAAGAGGGAAAAATAACTTACCTTATAACAAATATAGTCATACCAAATAAACTCAAATTGACTAGATCTGAAAATGTATAGCTTGTTCTGCATCTCTATTCTATCACTTCTCTGCCAAGAGGTTGGAAGCATGATTTGCCTCAATCTTCAGAAGTTAGAATTGGTCATTGCATTGATAATAGTTTTTAAATCTTTCAAAGTCTTTTTCATGAACATGTTGTAGTCATTATAGTAACTTTTCAGGTTCTCAGTTTACCTTGTATCAGTTCATACACACCTTCCCAGGTTTCTCTGACTCTATCCCTTTCATTATTTTTTACATCAAAATAATATTATGCTACATTCATATTCAAGAATTTGTTCAGCTGTTCCTCAAATGATGGGTGCCCTCTTAGCTTCTAATTTTAGCTATAACAAAAAGTGCTACAATGTCTTTTGTTAGTTTTTGTTTTTCTAATGTGGAGCTCCTTTCCCCCTTTGATTTCTTTGGAGTATAAATCTAGTAGTGGTATTGCAGGATTAAAGGATATGCAGTTTAGTGACTTTTGTGATAGAGTCTGGATGCCATATTTCAAGAATCATGAAAAAGCCAGTAGAACCAGAGGGCAAAATAAAAGATCCTAGAAGTCTAGTATAAAATTGTAAAAAAAAAAATCTGTTTGGCAGCCAAAGCTTTTCATCTGACTTCAACCTGTTTTTCTAGACTGATTTTACATTAATTTCCCTCATGAACTCTTTTAGCTAAATTGGCCTGTTTGCTTTGCCCTTATACAATATTCACCTCCCATCTCTCTACTTTTGTACTGGCTCTCCTCCATGCCTGCAATGTTCTCTCTTTTCACCTATACCTTTTGTAATCCCTAGTCCCCATTATGATTCATCTCAAGAATCACCAATTATGTTGCTTCATCCCAGTAGAATACAAACTTCTTAAGGGCAAGGAGTATTGCAGTATTGTATTTGTATCCCCAACATCTAGCACACAGTACTGTGCACAGACTAGGCATTTAACAAATGTTTTTAAAATAAAATTTCTCTCTCTCTGCCTCTCTCTATTTCTCTCTCTGCTTCTCTCTCTGTCTCTCTCCTCTCTCTCTGTCTCTCTTTCTCTCTCTGTCTCTGTCTCTATCTCTGTCTCTGTCTCTGTCTGTCTCTCTCTCTCTCTCTTACACACCTACCCCATAACTTCTTCATGAAGATGGTGGTATATAAACACACGAAACACACATGCGCTTCGTATTTGAGCTGAAATTTTGGACAAATTGATTAACAAGCATTTGTTATGTACCTATTATGTCCCAGGTACTGTCCAGGTGTGGATGATAAAAAATCAAAACTAAAAGAGCTCCTGCTCTCCAATTATTTATTTTCTATGGGGCTGTGGGGGTGGGATGGGTGGGGTAGAGTGTGGGCATAAATAAATATACCATTTTACCAGATCTCTTCCTTGCCTGGGTAATTTTAGTTCTAATGCAAAAATCCAACTACCGCTCATGCCAATTCTTATTAAAGGAAGAGATTCTTCTAATAGAACCTTTCTAAAATCCTGGTGGAATTTTTATAACTTGAGGCACATAGTTTCATCTGTGTGCCTACAGACCCCATTAACTCTGAGATTGTAGAGTCTAGGAAAAAAAGCTCTCATTTAATTTCCACAGAAAGTCCATAGGTTGATCTCTGTGGATTGCTGCTGTGAGAGGTGTCTGCTTCCCTCCTGATCAGGAGGTAGCTGTGTTATGACCAGTGAAGGATATTTCTATGATTCTTCCAGTACTTAGCATAGGGCCTGGCATATAATAGGTATTGACTGAATGACTACTGAGAGAACATGAAGAAAAATTACTTTGATGCTGCTTGGAACTGGGCCTGAGACTCAGCTTTGTAACTCTGATCTACCGTTGGCTTTGGGATTCACCCTGGGGTCAGCCACTCCTGTGACTCATGTGCCTTCTCACCAAATGTGATTGTAAGTTTGGAATCTCAGGGGGTGAGTTTTGTTGTGAATGTTACAGGAGAATTCTCTTGGGGACCCCTTTCTACCTTGTCTATTTAAGGCAGCAGAAGTAACTTGGGTAAGAGATCCAAGTTACTAATAATTGCCCAGGGAAGTTCTAGTTATGTTGAATGGGTCTGGGCCTTCCAGTGAGAATCTAATGAATGTCAGCTTAGGCATTTCCTCCTTTCAAAGTCAATGTATGGCAGAATGGAAGCCAAACAACTTGGAAACTTCACCAAACACCCCTTTTCTAAATCCTTTATTCGAGCTTAATCTTACTCCAAAGACATAACTTCATAGCTGGGATATATAAGCATGAATGCATGTTAATTAAACTTTCTGAGCCTCAGTTTCCCCATCTGTAAAAAAGGGACAATACCTGTGCTGCCTGCTCCTGGGGGACGTTGTGAGGAAAAGGTTCTGTAAATCATATGGATATAAGTCTAGATGCCATATTTCAGGAATCATGAAAAAGCCAGTAGAACCAGAGGGCAAAACAAAATATGGAAAGAATAAGAGAATTTACACTCCTACATCTAGGAAGTGTTAGAGTTAGGATTTCCACATTGGTCCCTTGACCCTAAGTCTTTCCACAAAACCAGAACTGCTTCTGAAATATTAACTAACTGCCTTCATGTCTGTTTTAGACAACTTAGTAAGGAGGCTGCCAACATCCTGCCCAGCCCCTGGCTCCTCTTACTGCCACTTCTTGATGTCTCAGGAATAGCAACGACAGCAAGAACAACACTTTAAGGTTTGCAAAGCACTTTACAAATATTATCTCGCTTTATTCTCACAACAACCCTGAGATATGGGTGCAATTATTATCCTCATTTTACAGAACAGGAAACTGAGGCAGGCAGCGGTTAAGTGAGTCGCCCAGAGTCACAGTGCTGGTAAGTGTCCGAACATATAATTAAACTTGGATTTTCTTGACTCTGGGTCCATCTTTTGACTCAGAAAAACTGAGCCCATAGAACCCACAGTAGTCCTCAGAAACTGTCCTTAGAAGCGTGCTATGTGCATGGCAGAGGCATCTATTAAACACCTGTTGACCTCAATGTTTGGAAAGATCTCGGGACCCTCATATGTTCAACTATCACAGGATATTTGGGCTAGAAAAGACTGTCAACATTGTCTAGCTCAGCAATTTTTTAAAGAAGTTTTTTTTTTCATTTCCCTCAATTAACTAGGCCACTGGAGTGGTCTAGGAATGGAGCGGACTTGAAGATAAGATATATGGCGTGGTCATGACCTCAGGGACAGGTATTATTTAGGTGACCACCTGCCCTAGTAGTGGCAACTAAGTGGTGCAATGGATAGAGTGCCAGGCCTGGCGTCAGGGAGACTCATCTTCCTGAATTCAGATTCAGCCTCAGACACTTACTGGCTTTGTGACCCTGGGCAAGTCACCTAACCATGTTTGTCTCAGTTTCCTCATCTGTAAAATGGACTGGAGAAAGAAATGCAAACTACTGTAGTATCTCTGCCAAGAAAACCCAAAATGTAGTCAGGAAGAGTTGGGCATGACTGAAATAACACAACAACAAGCCTTAGCAGTGGTACTTGAAGAGCCTTATGCTACTCAAACACCCTCCTTTTGCCAATGAGTGACCTATGACCCTCAAAAGTTAAACGATTTAATTTAAGGTTGAGCAGTGAATTGGGGGTAGATCTGGGACCTTCCCTGAATTTTCCTGACTATTACTCTGTCTCTCATACTGTGATCTGACCCAGGGAAATGAAAAGAATGGAGAATGGAAGGATAACAAAGAACATATCCAAAAGAGAGGAGGCATGCTAGCAATGGGGCTATAAGATTTCTCTTTACTTGAAACAAATCTGGATGATGTGTGTGTCTATGTGTGTGGAGGGGTGTTGGGTGAGTGAGTGGGAGGAAGTGTGGAGAGTCCCTAAGCCTTTGACTCAGTGATACTATGACTTGGAATAATCCCTAGGGAAGCTAAAGACAAAGAGGGGGTTCTTAGATAGACAAAACAAACCAAACGACCATTAATAGCATCATTTTTGTGGCAGTAAAGAGATACGAGGAAAATAGATGCCTATTGGTTAGAAAATGGCGAACTATTGTGGTATATGAATGTGGAAAATAATGGAAAATAATTGCATCATGAGAAATCATGAATTGTGAAAAACTTGGAGACCTTTTTGAAGATTTTATGAACAGATACAGAGCAAAGGAACTTCAACAAACCATTAAAAAATAAAACTAACAGGAAAAATAACCTCTCTCTTTCCCTTCCCTGCTAAAGAGGGCTTGTAGGATTCATGATTTTCAAAACATGAAGGAGGACTGATGGGACTGCACCATTCTGCCTGACACATATACCAGAAGAACAGCGTTGAAAGCTTATCTAAGAAGCAGTGTGTTATAGTCAAAAGAGCATTGGACTTAAAGTGACCTGAGCTAAAATACAAATTCTTACTAGTTGTGCTTGATTATGGGGAAATTCACTTCAGTCTCAGTTTCCTCATCTGTAAAGTGGGAATAATAAAGGTATTGCCTGCATCACAGGGTTTTTATGAGGAAATTGTTTTGTGAACCTTAAAGTGCTGTTGACTTGTGAGGAGTGGCAGTTTAGAGGTGGGTGGGAGGAGGGAACAGAAGGAAGGCCAGAAGTAGTCACAGACAATCAGAACAGCTTCAAAAAATGAATTTATTATATACTTGAACTAATAAAATATAGTATATGATATAAAATAAAGCATGTAACATATATTTAAACAGAAAAGCAAGCAACACATAATAGAAATTTGAGGTTTCAAGTAAAAACTTCTGTTCCACAATGAATAGATAGATGTCATTTTATTTAGCATTTAAGTTCAGAATAGGAAAAAAAATGGAAAAAAAATCCCATAGAACTTTTGAAAGGACAGTAGTTGTTATAATACAGACTCTGTAATTTCTTCTGAGGAATTGTTTTTATCATATATAATATTCTGATCACCTAATTTGAAAAACGTTTCAGGGAAAACCAAAGAGGACTTCCAGCTTTCCACTATGACCAAGATGCTGCTGGCTTTGCCCTGGCCAGAGGCCTGGTTGGCCTGATGCCATGGTACAAGTGCTAGCCTGAGCCCTGCTGAAGAGCTAAGCTGGGACTTAGACAAGTGGCAAATCCCCAGGACAGGGATTTATTTCCTCTGGCCTGGGCCAGTGACACCTGCTGGGTTCAGCCCCACCTCCCCTTCTCTTGCCTATTCCCTCCCCCCATCCCCATCCACGTCTCTAGAGAAGATTGTAGACTGAACTGCCTTTCTTACTTCCTTCTGTTCCCTGCTTCCTCGTGCCCCCAAAAGAGAATCCCCCAAATCTCCCTTGTTGGGTGTGTGTGTGTGCGCATGGAAAGTCAGTTTTGGCTGCTTAAAAAATTCTAACTGAAATATAAAAACACTCCTGTGCTAATCGGGACTTGGTCAAAAGCTGCAGGGGTTTTTAGGAGTCTTTCAATCTCAGTATAGCATAAATATAATAAAGGAGAAATAAGGCCAAACATTATTGCCACTCCCCCAGTGGGCCAAACAAGACCTCCTCCCCCATCCAAATAGGTGACATACATGCAACAATTTATATTCATTGCCTTATTTGATTCTTACAACAATCTTGTGGGGTAGGAATTTCAAAATGAGTCTTAGAAGCAGGGATGTATTTCATAAATGTTTAACAATTGGCTCTCCAGAACCAGTAAGAGCTGACTTCAGTACCCTTTCCCCTCCTTAGAAGACAATTGATTTGCTCAGGTTCCACAACTAGTAAGTGGCAAAGCTGTCATTTAAATCCCAGTCTTTTATGTCCAGGTAAAATAGAAGGCCATCTATTGAAAGAAAAGTTATTTTCCCTACGGTTAAAGTAGTGAAAATTCACAAACAGGTCTACTGTGGGAAGTGCATTCGAAAGAAAAAAAAATCTGGCTTCTTCAAAGAAGCTTCTGGATGCTAATTACAACAATGATGATAATAGCTGACATTTACATGGCACCTAGAAGCAACAGGCAACTGCTAAGTACTCTTATCTCATTTTATCCTCTTAATAACCCTAGGAGGCAGGTACTATTGTTTTTAGGGATGAGGGAACTAAAGCAAACAGAGGTTAAGTGACTTTCCCAGGGTCCCCAGCTGTTGTTATTGTTTGTCCTTCTTTCTTGAAGAGGACCAGGACATCAGCGAGTTGATGCTGAGATTGCAAATGAACTGGATTTAAGTGAGGGAGGGCTGTGCAAGATTACCAGCCTCACTTTCTCCTCTGGAGCCAGCTGGGTCCAGTGGCCAGATAGAGATCAGGATGACTGGAGATGGCTCCGGATGCAGTGGGAGACCTTGGCCCACAGCTATGAAGTGTCTGAACAAGATCTGAACTCAGCTCTTTCTGTGGCACTCCCTTTCTCATTGAGGTGAACGTGTGATGGCTCAATCCATGAAGGTGGGCCTGCTGACTCTTTAATGAATCAATGAGATTGGGAGACTTCTTAAAATCATACATTCACACCTGTTGACCTACCAGTTTGCTCTCATGATTGTGTATATATAGGAAACTTCAGCCATCGAGAATGAATAAAATCCAGGACCCTAGTCTTTTTATGAATATGAATGTTAAGTGTGAGTATGTGAATTAAATCTAATCATAAATCGAAAATCTAATGAGAGAAATGACACTAAGAATAATTGAAGAAAAAATGGTGGGGTGAGGCAGCAAGGCGGCTCGATGGAGAGAGCACGGGGCCTGGAGTCAGAAGATCTGAGTTCAGATCCAGCATCAGACACTTACTATTTGTGTGACCCTGGGCAAATCAGTTAACCTTAGCTTGCCTCAGATTCCTCAACTGTAAAATGGGAATAATAATATCACCTACTTGCAGGGTTGCTGCAAAGATTAAACGATCACATTTTAAAAGCACTTAGCATAGTGCTTGGCACACAGTAGGTATTATAGAAATGCTTATTTCTTTTCCTTCCTCCTTATTACAAATGATTCAGATAAGGAAGAAAAAATAACTTACAGAACAGAAAAAAGTTGTAAAAATATGGTTTTGTTATATAAAAGTAATATTAATTTCAGGGCAGCTAGTGGCAGTGGATGGAGGCTTGGCCTGGAGCCAGGAATACTCATCTTCATGAGTTCAAATCTGGCCTCAGAAACTTACTAGCTGTGTGATCTTGGGAAAGTCACTGAACCCTGTTTGTCTTAGTTCCTCATCTTTGAAAGGATCTGGAGAATGAAATGGCAAACCACTATAGTATCTTTGCCTAGAAAAACCCAAATGGGATCACCAAGAGCCAGACTTGACTGAAATGACTGAACAACAACAAATCCTAATTTCACGTTAGCCGTGGAGTATCTCTGCCCCTTAGAACAATGATTATGCATAACAAACATGTGTCAGATTAACTTCATTGTGAATTTTAATTCTAACACTAAATTCTGCTCATGTGTGTCTGCTCAGTCTTCGGAGATTTTTGCTCCTATTTTTGCACGGTCTGTTTGCATAACACGGTTGTCTTCTTGTAATTTAAAACAAAGGAAACATTAAGGCAAATCCTTGATTCTGATCAAAACCTAGGATTAATTTCCATCTGGTAACACAGCCTCAGTCTGTTGATATTTCTTTGCTTTTTTATAATCGAGCAAACCGCTGCTTCCAAACTCAAGTCCTAATAGGCTGGCTTCTAGTGTGTCCTGAGGTCATCCTGAGAGTTCAGATTCCCAGGAGCCTGCAGACATAGGGAGAAACTGTACCAACAGGCATAGGGGAGTCTTCAGGGCACTTCTAATTAAGATTTCATGGTGTCCTAGATTTGGAGCAATGATAATGCTTATCACCCATGTAGTACATTGACTCAGGAGGGGGTGGGGTAGGGGGGATGATCTAAATCTTTGCTTGGTCTTTATGAGTGGCTGCAAGTTGGTTTGCAGGGAAGAGATGTGGTAACTTTATTACAGGCAAATGTAGAAGTATCACGGTAATAGGATTTAGAATTAGGAGGATCCTAAATCATCACTTTGATCTTCCTCCTCATTTAACATGTGGGAAGGACTTTATTTCTGGGAGGGAAATAGGACAGTCGGCTCTACCCAGATTCTTTCAGTCTTTTTTGTCTGAGAGATTTTCATGTACTATGATTGGCATGATGGGAATGGAAAGGAGTTGAAAGGAATTTTCTAACCCCAAGTGAGATAATTAACTGGGGTCAAGGAGTAACTGTAGAGAGAGAAAAGGGGTCAGTTCAAAAATAAAGACTTAAATGCCTCAGAGTTTCTCTAGCCAGCTGACTGGGTGTGACCTGCTGTGGACCAACCATAAAAGAGATGAACTAGCCCCTGGGGCTATTACCTCCGGAGCTGGTAACCTGTCACCCTCTACCATGTGGGCAGTAGCAATGGAATATTAGCAGATGGCAGTAGAGAGGGAAAAAGGAAAAGGGAACAATATATTTATTGTGTGTTATGTGTTGGGCATTGCGCTAAGATGCTTTACACGTAAATGCTTTATCTCATTGGATTTTCACAACAACCTGGTGAGGTAGGTGCCAAGCTGATGCCCAGTAGAAAGCAGCAAAGCAGAAAGGACAATCAGCAGAGGGTTTTAGCTCCATGGAGAAAGTGACTTTCCCAATGACATCACTACAGTACATTAGAAGCTCTGCAGGGGGGCCACGCAGCAGCACTGATGTGTGACTTGTTCTGGTTCAGTGTATTCCCAACGGAAGCGCCACCTCTGTGGTCCTTCACCACATGTGCACCTTTTCCTATGGATGAGGTGGTAACCTGTGAAAGAGCATGACCCTTTATGCGTATATGGGGTGGGGTGGGCGGATAACAGGGCTTGTCCTTGTAACTTAATTTACTGCGCTGTTTAATTAAATGCATTTTTCTTTTAACATAGCTTCTAGTTGTTAAAACAAACAAGCGAACTAACAATCATTGGAAGAAGGTTTGGAAGAGCTATGGTTTCAAGTGGATACAACTTACTGACTCACAATTAGGGGACCCATGTGTGAGAAGGATTTCCAGAGATACAAAAAGATGAAAAATAGCTAGCTAACATTGATAACATGCTATATGTGCTAAGCACTGTGCTAAGTGTTTTTATAAGTATTATCTCATTTGATCTTCACAATAACCCTGGGAGGTAGGTGCTATTATTATCCCCATTTTACAGATGAGGAAACTGAGGCAAACATGTTAAGTGGCTTGCTCAGGGTCACACAGATAATATCTGAGGCTTGATTTGAACTCAGGTCTTCCTGACTCCATGCCTAACATTCTGCCACATAGGCGAGATGATTTATGCAGGATTATGTAGGAAGTAAGCAGCAGGGTTGGATTTGAATCCAGGTCCTCTGTACCTACAAAGAAAAACTGCCCTGGCTACCTGGTTGTAGCTTGACTCAGTCACATTGCCACATAGTGGTTAAAATTTAAAATGTAAAATATTTATTTTAATTAACCGTGGGGAGGCTAGGTGGCACAGTGGATAGAGTGCTGGGCCTGGAGTCGGGAAGACTCATCTTCCTGAGGTTAAATCCAGCCTGAGACACTTGCTAGCTGTATGACCCTGGGCAAGTCGCTTCACCCTGTTTGCCTCATTTCCTCATGTGTGCAATGAGCTGGAGAAGAAAATGGCAGACTGCTCCAGTGTCTTTACCAAGAAGACCCCGAATGGGGTCGTGGAGAGTCAGCCACAACTGAAACGGCTGAACAATAGCAAACCACGGAAGGAGAAAGAGGGGAAAGAGAGGGGCCCAAGGTGGTGGGAGACGAATGTAGAAATGTTACACTGATTAATTTTGTATTGGCTCAGAATTTTTACTCACATCATTGGAAACAAAAGTCTAGTTGTCTAGTTACTGGGAAAAAAAAGCCTAGTTGTCCAGAGTTATCATATGTAAAGACCAGTCTGGCTCCTTGCTTCTACTATCCTTCCACAGTTACCCTTTCCACAGGGCGGGAGGTCAGGGCGGGGTTAGGGGCATAGCCCCCCCCATCTAGAAAATCCACGTAAATTTTTGGGCTATCCCTTCGTACCAGGGAAGTCTAATTTTTTTCTTTTTCTTTTATGAGGTGCTTACAATTGTAAAATTTGGGTTACTTACTTTAACTTTAAAAAAGAAATTTAATATCTTTGTGGCATTAAAAGATAAAATATGTTGATATTATACAATATTATACATATATTTTATGCATTTATGACTTTCTAAACTTTTTCAGTGTCATCTGCTGGCCTTTGTGTATCATCTGCAGCTTCCACAAAATTCCCATTTCACTTTTTATGCTGACCCGAGACATGTCGAAACCCGTAATGGGGAAAGTCCCAGTGTGGAAGAGATAACTGTAGTTTCTAAAGCAGAAGCTACTTCACCACATATAGGCTTAGCATCACCTCAGGATCTTGGAAGAGCTTGGCTTCTAGGCAGGGGACATATGATTCCTAGATCCACAGATCTGGTGACCCTGATGAGTCTCACTGCTCGTATTGTTTTTCCTTTATGCCCTGACTCTGGTCACTGGGCCTTTTCCTTGGCTCTGGTGACCAAACCCCTCATCTTGTACCCCATTCCCAGAAACTAGGTAGTGATCTTGTGCTTGAGGCTCTCTCTGTGTTGCTTGTTCCCTGGTTCCTTCAGGCTTTCATCCTGCTGGTCTTTCCATAAGCTAGCACCCTGTCCCCAAACCAGTCTCTGTGGCTGGGTCCGTTGTATCTGCTGCCAGACTTCCCTTATGTGATCTCTTCCCTGGACCTTCATCTACTACTTGCTGCCAGACTCTATTTTTACCATGTCATGTGCTGAGATATTTATCTGCTACCCACTGCTAAATTGCTGTGATGGGGAATTATTACCTTTTGGCCTTTTATTTTATTTTTTGTATTTTGTTTCCAATTACTTGTAAAGACAAATTTTAACACTCACTTAAAAAAATTGAATTTCAAATTTTCTCCCTCCTTCCCTTCCCTTTATCCTCCCCCCCCCAAGACGTAAGCAATTTGATGTAGGTTATATATGTGCAATCATATAAAATATATTTCTGTATTTGTCATGCTGTGAAAAGAAACAGACCAAAAGGAAAAAAAAAAACGTGAAAAAAATAAAGTATGCTTCGATCTGTGTTCAGACTCCATAAGTTCTGTCTCTGGAGGAGGATAGCGTTTTTCACTATGAGTCCTTTGGAATCCTCTTGGATCTTTGTATTTGCTGAGAAGAGCTAAATCATTCACAGTTGATCATTGTACAGTATTGCTGTTACTGTGTACAATGTTCTCCTGGTTCTGCTCACTTCACTTTGCATTAGTTCATATAATTCACCTTTTTGCCTTCTGCCATACACCCCTGATACTCATGGGGCTCATACCTGGAAGAGGATCAAGATTCCCATCTTGTAGATGGGGAAACTGAGGTAGACAGAAATAAAGTGACTTGTTCAAAGTCATTCAGCAAATAAATTGTAAAGTATCTAAATCTACATTTTCCAACTCCAAATCCAGTTCTCTTTTTACCATAACATGTTGGACCTAGCCTAACTTCCTCCTAGTGCTCAATCCTGGGACTTGCCTGACTTGACTTACCTGCCTTGCTCTGGGGTAGTCTACCCTCCAAACATCCCTGGTTTGTTTTTGCCAGTCTCCATCTAATCCTCATGTGTATTTCTCCAGACTAGTGATGACAAAGTCTATTGCAAAATTCTTATATTTTTCTTAATACTCAAATGTGTGACTTAACAATCTCCACAGTACTTCAGATGGAAATTCTCCAGTGGCATGGCAGTCCATCTTTTGCAAATCTTGTCTACATTCACCCCAAAATACATCACATGGGATCTAACCAATATCTTTTCTACTAAAGGTCTTCCCGGCTTATGTTATCTTGACATTGTATACCTTAATGACACACAAGGCCATCTCTATCAGCTATCCTTTATTCCCACTATGTGAATAGTACATCTTTTTCTGCCCTACATTTTTCTAATAATGTCTTTTATGTAATTTCTTCATATTTCCTTGTTTGTAGCCTGCTCACATCTCCTGTGTATCTTTCCATTTTCTCTTAGTCCTTCTTCAATGTACCCAACACCTAAATTTACCTAGAAAGAGTATGTCACTGTGTTATCCTTTTCTGGCATTGAGAGACCACTTGGCCAAGCCCACAGTAGTTGGGTCACTCTCCCACTTCACATTCTGTACTCAGCCATGGAGTGTGATTGAGTTCAGTTCTGGAGATCCTGCACCTGGCAAGAAGGGGCTCCTTTTCCTCATATTCTTTGGCTTGTTAACAAGTTCCCACCCCAGAATCCCAGAATATTGTTTTAATTATAAATTGAATATGGCTTACAAAGTTGAATGATTTCAAAAGTGTGGAAGTAAAATATGTATAATATAAATCAGTCTTGGGACAGGTAATTTATTCCTACATACACACACACAAAAATGCTAAATATAAAGAATTGCATAGCACAATAACAGACGAGAAGATTTACAGGATTTAGGAACTTAATTTAAAACTGTGGTTACATTTGGCTGGGAAGTTGATATTTAAGCCTCCTCAGAACAGTTTTTTTTCTTTTCTTTTCTTTTCTTTTATTTTAGTTTAGTTTAATGTTTTTTTCCATATGCTTTTGATTTGAAAATTTTTTCTCCCTTTTTCTCCCCCCCCCAAGACGGCGCACAATCTGACATAGGCTTTACATTTACATACCCATTAAACGTATTTTCACATTAGTGAAGTTGTAAGTAAAAATTAAAACCAATAGGAGGAACCATCAGAAAGATGAAACAAAACTCAACAGAAGGTAAAAATAAGTGAGAGCGATTCGACTTCCATAGTTCTTTCTTTGGATGTGGACAGCATTTTCCATCCCAAGGCCTCTGGAGATGTCTTAGATCCTCCTAATGCTGATAAGGGTTCAGTTTAACATTCTTAGTCATTGCATAATGTGGCTGTTATTGTGTACAAAGTCCTCTTGGTTCTGCTCACTTCACTCAGCATCAGACCATATAAGTCTTCCCAGGTTTTTCTGAAGTCAGCCTGTTCATCATTTCTTATAGCACAACAGTATTCCATTACATTCATATACCATAACTTGCTCAGCCACTCCCCAATGGATGGGCATCCTCTCAATTTCCAATTCTTTGCCGCCACAAAAAGAGCGGCTATGAATATTTTTGTACATGTGGGTCCTTTTCCCATTTGTTTGATCTCTTTGGGATATAGCCCTAGAAGTGCTATTGCTGGATCAAAGGGTATGCACATTTTTGTAGCCCTTTGGGCATAGTTCCAAATTGTTCTCCAAAATGGTTAGATCATTTCACAACTCCACCAACAATGTATTAGTGTTCCAATTTTCCCACATCCTCTCCAACATTTATCATTTTCCTGTTTTGTCATGTTGGCCAATCTGATAGATGTGATGTGGTACCTCAGAGTTGTTTTGATTTGCATTTCTCTAATCAATAATGATTTAGAGCATTTTTTCATATGATTATAGATAGCTTTAATTTCTTCATCTGAGAACTGCCTGTTCATATCCTTTGACCATTTATCAATTGGGGACTGACTTGTGCTCAGAACAGTTTTAAAAGATTGCCAATTGGTCATTTTACATTTCATCTTGGCATTTCCTTGTCCAACTGTTTCCAGCATTCGGCCGCTGATAGAATACCCAGATTTGGCAATCCTCTTATCAGTAGCCATGCTAATATAGAAGTTTCCCCTGCTGTCAGATGTCCTTTTCATTGGTCTGAGGACCTTTTGAACTCACAAGGTTGCTTCCAAGCTTGAGCATGTCCATCTGGAAGTTACTCATTCACCTAAGATTAGGGGGAAAGCAACTCACAAGAGAAAAAGTAACCTTGCTTAGTTACCACATGTGCTTAGGGTCTCATGGAGATTAGGTGGGAGATTGGGGCAGATTACCTTTTCCCAGATGATTTTCCAGATAAAGCTAGAAATAGTCCATGCAATTCAGCATGAGATGTACATGACTGGAAGCACCTGAGGAGGGGAGGACCCCTGAAAAACTTGCAGCAACTGAATTTGATTCATTTTGGTGATCCTTGACAAATAATTAACCAATTTCTCCAGGAAAAAGTCACCAACCAGAGGCATAATTCCTATTGGCCTTATTAAGCCAGGTGAACGATAGCCTGAGGGAGTTCTAATGGAAAAGACTTTGAGTCTACATAAGGAGAAACAAGAATTGAGGGGGAGAAAGGGAAGGTTGTAAAGAGGCAGATTTCTCTTGAAAGTAAAAACTTCCTAACAACTAAACTTCTCCTATTATCATAAAAGTATCGATTTTTAGAGCTGTCTAGGAAGGTAGTCATCATTGGAAATTTTCAGTTAGAGGCTGTGTGGCTACTTATTGGGTTTTACAGGACCACAGACTTTTCTTATAGAATATAAGCTCCCTGTGGAACATGCAGAGGTAAACAGGAAAGAGAAATCATAAAAGACTTATTAAGTTTGAACTATTTATATTCCTGCATGGAAAGATGATATTTATACTCACGAGACCTTTGTCAGTATTAGGGTAGTTGGAGTGAAAAATTATATGTATGCATATATATAGATATAGATATAAATAGAGGTCACAGAGTAAATTGAAGATGAAGGGATGATATCTGGAGAATAAAATTAAGGGATGAAAGAGGATTATACTGGGAGAAGGAGAAAGGGAGAGGTAGAATGGGGTAAATTATCTAAAGGCTCTTACAGTGGAGGGGAAACAAGGGAAGGTGAGAGGGAATGAGTGAATCTTATTTTCATAGGATTTGGCTTAAGGAGGGAATAACATACACACTCAATTGGGTATGGGAATTTGTCTTACCCTACAGGAAAATAGGGGGAGAAGGGGGCAAGAGAGCAGGGGAAATGATAGAGAGGAGGGCAGATTGGGAAGGGGGATAATCAGAAGCAAACACTTCTGAGGAGGGACAGGGTCAAAAGAAAGAATAGAATAAATGGGAGGGCAGGATAGGATTAAGGGAAAAGGATAGGATTAAGGGCAGGATAGCTTTTCACAACATGTCTATTATGGAAGTGTTTTGCACAACGCACATGTATAACCTATATTGAGTTGCTTGCCTTTTCAATGAGGGTGGGTGGGAGGAAGGGAAAAATTTGGAACCCAAAGTTTTAAAAACACATGTTTAAAAAAAATGTTTTCACACGCAACTGGAAAAAAAATACAGGAAATGGGTACAAAATCTATCCTGCCTACAGGAAAGTAGAAGGGAAGGGGATAAGAGAAGGGGGGGAGAGATAGAAGAGAGTGCAGACTAGGGGAAGGGATAGTCAGAATGCATACCATCTTGGGGTGGGGGGAGGGGTGAGATGGGGTGAAAATTTGGAACTCAAAATATTGTGGAAGTGAATGTTGAAAAGTAAAAATAAATAAATTTTAAAAATAGAATATAAGCTCCCTGAAGGCAGGAACTTTTACATTTTCATCTAGTTATTTCCAGTGCCTGGAACATAAGTGATTAATAAATGTGTATTGACTTGTTGATGCAAAGTTGAACTTAGAGGTCATATAATCGAACTCTCTCATTTTGAGATCTCTCAAATTGAGTCCCAGAGAGGTTAAATGAATTATTGCTCAAGATCTCACGGAGATCATGTCAGAGCCAGGAATGAAAACTTGGAATCCTACTATTCCAAATACAATGTTCTTTCTCCTGCACCGTGGATGTCATGCAGAGGGGTTCCTATTTCAGGGTGGATTGGACTACGTGTGTTCTCTGATATCTTCTAATTTCAAGACTGTGAAAGTGGAGTTGTCTCCATGGTATACATGATTGCTGAATTCATTATGTTTAGTCATCTTTTACTTTTAGTTTATTTCACTCTGATATGATTAAGGGACCCTTAGCTGTTCAAAGGGAACTTCTGAGACCTTGGGTCTAAAGGGCTTCATGGGGCTGAGTAATGTATGGCTATCCAGATTTTCCTGGTCCTCCCTCCTCTTGACCTATTTTTAAATGAGTCTCTTCAAGACTTTGTTTTTGTTTTGAGGATAATGCCTTTTGATTATTTATTAATAACAAATAGAACAAAACAGTTCCAGATGAGACGATGTTTGGCAAGTTCTGCTTTTCTGAGCTGGATGAATCATGCAAGTCAGAGGGAACTTGGCTGTCACAGGCAGGTAATGTTACCTCTGCCTTTGATCTGGTATATTAGGCAAACAGGAACAATTCTTGAGGGCAGGGAAGGGGTTTAAGAGAGGGAGATGAAAACTGCCTCCCAGAATAGAAAGGTGGTGGTATATGTTATCCTGAGAGGTAAGAAACTTCTATGGGCAGTTTTAGCATTCTGTGTTGTGCTGTTGGGTTCGAATCACTTTGATCATCCCCAGTATGTAATTAACAGCCTCCCAATGTGGGAAGATTCCAGAGTTCTGTCCTTTGCCTATTTAGTGAGTAATGGCAGCCCAGCCACCATGAGCGCTGGCTCTGAAATGTCAGCCCTGCAGAGGATTCCAAGTTTGTCTCGGGAACTTTTTGGCTTAAATACGCAAAACAACAAAATAAAACACTTGATATCTTTGGAGCAGCTTGACATTCTCTACAAGATTGTACAACTTTTGGTGAACCTTTCACCTGGCCCAGAATAATTGATGGGTTCCCTGTGATTTCTAACCAGTTCTTTTTCTTCCAGACTATATAGCTTGTACCTCATAAATCTTTAAACTAATGATCCCAAGTGAAATGTCAAAAGCCACCCCGCCCTGCCCTCCCCACCTCCAATGCTTCCTTTTCCCTTAGGTTGGATGAGGGAAGAATCTGGCAGCTGGGGTACGAGCATGCTCCTCCCTCACTCTGTCTGCTCCTCTGCCTTTACTAACTTGACTGACCACCGTGAGGAGATTGTGGGTTAGGTACTGAGAAGTTACAGAAGCACCCAAAGGATCATGAGTCAGGCATGCAAGTGTGAGGCTCTCTAGCCTTACAGTCCCCGTGGGTGCACAGGTGTAGTTAGGATACAAACCCCGATGAAGAGACCTGCTCTCTGAGTTTCTGCTCTTCTATATGATTGCTGTGGCTGGGTAGGTTGGCAGGGATGAAATAGAGGGGGATCTTAAGACAGTTAATCTGTAGGTGGCCTGGACTGCAACTACCCTTTATTAGTTGCAAGGGCATTGTGATTATGAGTTTGCTAACCTTGCACTCCTGGATTAGATTAATTTGAATAAACTGATAGTTTGCTAATTCTGAATTCCTTGCCAAAATGTAGCTGAGCAAAATGGTTATTGGGTGCATTGGAGCTTTCTGGTACACAAATGGGTCAATCAGTGGCCAAACATTAAGTCACTCAAAACGAAGTATGTTACTGAATTTGTTTTTGTCAAATATGTACTTGTCAAAGTCCTGTGTTTAGTATTCCTTTTGCATGTAGCAAATTAGGGCCTAGCAATAGGCCAAACCTAACAACTTCTAGGCTGAGCTGGAAGAGAGTGAACAATAGAGAGGAAATGCTATTAACCATCAAACAACTTTTTTGCTGAATCCTAGAATCTCAGAGTTGGTCTCAGAGACCTCAGATGCTATGTCTGAGAAGAAAAAAATCCTCTACAACAAAGGTATCTAACTTAAATAGAATTTAGGGCCACTAAACCTTACATAACGGTCCCTGAAAGTACAATATTGACTTAGAGAATCACAAATTAATATATCTATGTTTTATTCTATTTTTTGTTAAATATTTCCCAATTATATTTTATTCTAGTTCAGGAAGCACTTGGGAGTGTTGTGGGCTATATGCAGTCAGGTGACTGTATGTTTTATGTCTCTGCTCTATGCTATCTTGGTACAGTCAAAAGATTGATGGTATTTGGAGTCAGAGGAGTTGGGTTTGAATCTTAGCTCTGCCACTGGTTCATTCTCAGGGTGGGAGTGTTGAGATGTGGAACTGATGTTAGTTGGAGAGGTCCAGAGGTCCTAGGTCCAATGAGAGGAGCAAATGCTTATGGTAGTGATAGTAATGAAAGCTTCTCCATTGGAGTTGGCCACCAGCAAGAGCATTGTCCCAAGCCTAGCTGTTAATCCCAGGTATATACTGAGAATTGGCAGGTGTGTATTGAGGGTTATGTGGATAGTACTTCATTGTGGTAAAATGTAAAGTGGCTACAAACTGCTTTATGTTCTGATAAAATTTAATTATTGTTCTTCCAGCAGATAGTGACAGTACTTACTGAGTATGTCACTGAATTTGTTTTTGTCAAATGTATACTTGTCACAAGTCATATGTTTAGTATTCCTTTTGTATGTAGCAATAAATTACCTATCCTATGCTTGATTTACATGAGTACCTTTTTCATTCTCTCCTTTTTGTAAGAGGCTGCAGACAAGATCCATATGTAAAAATCAATCAAGAAACATTTATTAAGTACCTACTATGTGCTGGGCACTGTGGTAAACACTTTGCAATACAAAAAGAGGCAAGAGACAGTTCCTGCCCTCAATGAGCTCACAATCTAAATCATCCCCTCTGGGGCTCTGGAGTGGGAGACTTAATGAGCCAAGGAGTGTGAGAAAGGGAGGCTTAATCCTTATTACAGACCAGGCTTCCCAGGACTGAACTGGGTCCAAATAATATTCCTGGGTACAGAACAGGAGGTAAACACAGTACCCTAGCTACTGTGGTGACCCAACATATTAACATCTTAAGGTTAAACAATGATCCTACTATATCCAAAATGGGATCTGTTATTAAGGTTAAACAATGATCCTACTATATCCAAAATGGGATCTGTTATCAGAAGGGATGTTTTATAACCAACTTGTAAATTTATTATATTAAAATGATAATTTTAAAGCTTATCTAAAGAATTGTAATAAACACATCTAAATCATAGGATCGATCACAGATAAGGAGTTGGAAGAGATTCTGAAAACCTCCTCTAACCTGCTTGCAGTTGGGTCTCAAACACAGTGGCCAAAGAACCATTCACCACCCTCCTTAACATTACTGTAGCCTTTCCTTCTCCTATTCCCCTCATCAAGGAAGGAGCGGATCCCCCAGCGGACCTGATTTCAAAGTGGGAAGCCAGAGGCAATGCTGCTCCCATGGTTAGAGAACAAAGCCTTTCAGCTCTCAGTGGTTGTAGATGTGTGGGTGTGTGTATGTTGGGAGGAGAGGGTCATTTAGAATGCTCCCAGGGAGCCTAGAACCTCTTTTTCTCTGCCTCTCTCTGGGTTATGTATTCTTTCCTGAGGTTGATGCCGATGCAGCAACACTAGATTCTCTTTCTTTTCTTCAAGGACAGAAGGCCATGACTCACTGGCAGCATAGAGCCCTGGGAGTTACCAAAGCAATGGTTTTTCCAGTAACAATGCATGACTGTGAGAGTTGGACTAGGAAGAAAGCTGAGCACCACAGAATCAATACTTTTGAACTGTGGTGCTGGAGAGAACTTTTGAGATATCCTTGGACAACAAGCAGATCAAATCAGTCAACACTTGAATCAGGTAATTCACTGGAAGGTCAAATACTGAAGCTGAAGTTTAAATATTCTAGCCACTTAATGAGTAGACAGGACTCCTTGGAAAAGACCCTGATATTGGGAAAGAATGAAGACAAAAGGAGAAGATGGCAGAGGATGAGATAGATAATGTCATGGAAACAACAAACATGAACTTGGACAATCTTCAAGAGACAGTGGAGGATAGAAGGGCCTGGTGTGTTATGGTCAATGGGGTCATGAAGAGTTGGATGTGATTGAACAACAAAAGTTGCCAATGCCCTGTTGTCTTGGGATCATTCAGCTCCGTTTGGAGATGATCCAAGAACATGTTGGGATATGTGTCCTTAGTTGGCTAGATGTCTACTTTTCACATGAGAATTAGGAGAAATTCGCTGAATCAGTTACAGGCGTAGGGAAGGCATTAGCTTCCCATTTGGTTAAGGGTTAAAAACTGTTGCTTAGCCTAGGAGAGAGGCCATGTGGGCTCTCCCTGCCTCAGCTCCAGGTATGTGAAGATGCATTCTTACAGGGAACAAACTGGGCTTGGTATAGAGCCTTATTTCCAAATGCTTTTGAGGTTAATTCATTGCATATGGTAGGTACAGATGGGGGTGCATTCGTTGATTCAATTACTTAATAAATATTTGTTGATCATCTACTATTTACAGCAACCCATAAGCCTGGGAAAACAGAGTTTCCTAAAAGTTGAAAAATGAAAGACCACAAGAAATTGAGGAGCAAGGATTCAATGGTTAAAACGTGAAGTACCTAAATTACCCGATCTATCCCAGTAAAGCGTGTGCCATGCCCAGCTTTTGATTCCCAAGCACCAACAAAAGGGTTGGGTTTGGGATGCTGGTGGACCACCATGATCTCAGCTCTGTCATCCTGGCCTACTAATAACAGCTCAGCTTCACATAGCACTTTAAAGTTTACAGTGCTCTTTGGATGTGGTCCCTCATTTTATTCTCTTTCAACAACCCTATTTTATCTCTACTCTGGATGAGAAAGCCGAGACTCTGAGAGCTTAAAGGACTTGCCCAAATTCACTAAGCTAGCAGACAGTAGAACTGCAATTTCAACTCACATTCCTTGGTTACAAATTCAGTATTTCATTTGAGCTCAGTTGAGGATTAACTGAAGTGCTCAACTGATCTCCATTCTCATCAAGTCCTTCACACAACATTATGGATAAGAGATAAACATTTATCAAGCTCCAGATTCTCTCTTTACCAACTGTGCCACTTTGAAGTCCTCCGCAAAGTTAAGTAGCTAATGAATAAAATTGACAATCTTTTCTATTCAACTGGCAGACACTTACTCATTCCAATTAAATAGGTGAACAGCTATTTCCACAAAGACTTTAATGGTTAAAAGTAAGGATTGAGCCTGGTTTTCTCCTCTTACATGTCCCTTCTTCCTAGGCCTGTCCCTAGGCCTAATGTATACCTAAGGATCTTCCACAATTGAATTCCTGGTTCTTTGCTGATTGTAAAAAATTGATACTACTTGATATGAAAACAAAACAACTGTTACATTTGCATAGTGCCAAGCTCTCTGTACAAGTAGGCACTTGATGAATGTTGGATTACATTGGATTGAATTATACACAGGTTTTTCATGTTGACTAACATTGGATGTGTCTGTGAACAAGGTAGGCTAGGGATTTATTATTATCATTCACATTTAACAGATAAGGAAATTGAGACTCAGGTCAAGTAATTATATACAGTGTGATGTGTTGGAAAAAGCAGGAGGCTTGAAGTTAGGAAGCATGGGTTCAAGACCTGGATCCATCACTCAACTCTATAACCTTGAGTAACACAGCTTTATCTATCTGGGCCTCAGATCCCTCCTCTTTCAAAGGAAGGGATCTGAGTAGAAAAGAGCTTTCTAACATGCCTTCCATCTCAAAAGTTCTATGCTTTGCCTAAAAGAAAAAAATCACACAACTCGTTTGTGGCAGGGCTGATGGCCAGTGTCTGTAGTCAGTCATCACAGTCCATTTTTATCCTCGGGTTATTAGCATTCCCTGTGGGTCAGTTATAGGACACTAGTTACTCATATGGCCTGTGTTCTCCAGAATCCTTTTTTTTGGACATGTTATGGTCAATTGCATTAGTGATACTGCTGCTGCCTGACTGTCCCTCATGTGGGTCTTCGACTGTTCCATTTTAAAAGAATTATGTGGAAAATTCCCACAGAGTTGGGAAAAGAATGAGATGTAAATCTAGCCAAGCATGACTGATAAACCCTTTTGCTAACAGGTTTGACTACCAGGGATATTAGGTAGTAGCAGTTTTTTCTGTGTATGGTTGCAATTGACCTTTATCACATCTGTCTGGCAATACAGTTTTCCTGTCAGAGTATAGATGGGCTTGATGTTTCTCATCTTTTTTCAATGAACTTTTCAACACATAAAAACAGTTTCATGCTATTCTGGGTTCTTGTTTTCAACAGAAGTCTTAAGCATTACCACAACCCTGCAAATCAGATGTAGAACTGGGCTGGCCTTTCTTAATCTAGCTCCACCCACCCCTCACCCAAACCTTTATCCCTTCAAAATTAGTATCACTTTGTAGAAAAGACCTAGGACACAAAAACAGCCCTACTTCCCAGTGTACTCTTTCACTTTACCAAGACCTTGAATTTCAAGGATCTTAGATATTGCCTTATTTCTCCTGTGTCCAAACAGACTCATTTCTTCTTCTCTCCATTTATGCGTAAATCATTGAGGGTCCCAAGTTTCTGAAGCTCCTTCAAACATATTGAACTGACTTTTATTCCCACAATTCTCCCTCTCTCTCTCCCCCCCCTCTCTCTCCCCCCCCCTCTCCCCCCCCCTCCCCCCCCCCCCCCCCTCTCTCTCCCCCCCCCCCCTCCCCCCCCTCCCTCCTCTCTCCCCCCCTCTCTCTCTCTCCCTCTCTCTCTCCCCCTCCCCTCTCTCCCCTCCCCCCTCTCTCCCCCTCCCCCCTCTCCCCCCCCCTCTCCCCCTCTCTCCCTCCCTCTCCCCCTCTCTCCCCCTCCCTCTCCCCCTCCCTCCCCCTCCCTCTCTCTCCCCCCTCTCTCTCCCCCCCTCTCTCTCCCCTCCCCCTCTCTCTCCCCCCCTCTCTCTCCCCCCCCTCTCTCTCTCCTCCCCTCTCTCTCTCTCCCTCCCCCTCTCTCTCTCCCTCCCCCCCTCTCTCCCCTCTCTCCCCCTCTCTCCCCTCTCCCCCCTCTCCCTCCCTCTCCCTCCCTCTCCCTCCCTCTCCTTCTCTCTCTCTCTCTCTCAGAACTCAGAAGTGCTCCTTAAGACCACACTCTTTCCTGAACCAGACCCAGGAGCTAATTTCTTCCCCCCTGCCTTTTGGGATCACTAGCCAAGGGCTTACTCCTGATACTTCTTAAATAGATCCAGGGGCTAACAACTGTGAGCAGCTGTGTTCCTACAGCCTTGGGTACACAGCTGTTCCCCTTTTTCCAACTTTTTCAGATACTCCAAACCTTACTCTTTTATTAGCTGGAACCATCTCCAAGTAAGTCCAAGAATTCCCCAGGCCCCACTCAAAATTGCATCCTGGTTATACAGCAGCTTTAAAATGTATAGATAACACTGTTTCACAGACAGTAGAAGATTTTGTATTCTAGTAGTCCAACACTTTGTCAAAAGCTTTGTCACTAGAGGCAGAAATAATAGACAAGACATAGAGATGCATTCTAGGACATTGGAAAGGGGGAAGTATGGTACAAAAATATCATTAAATACTAACTAAAACAAACATTAGTTGTGCTCAGTATATTTGCCTAGAGACTTGAGGTTATGATTAAGAAGGCTTTAAACTAAAAATGGAGGAGGAGGGAGAAAACTGCCCACACATATCTGTTGAGTCAGATTCCACAAAGAGGAGCAGGCACAATGCAGTACAGTGAATAACAGAAGGGAGGAGTGATAATTTATGTGTAGGAGCTAATATCCAGGGAGGCAGGTACTAGTAATGGTTCTTCAATCTCTAAATACAAATCTGCAGAGTTTGGATAACAAGGAAACTGAACTAGAGATTTTAACAAAAGACATAAATTTAATTTCATAGGTATCTGTGATACTTGATGTCTATGGATCATGGCTGGAAAATGGCCACGGAATAGCATGCCTTTTTTAAAAGGAACAAAGTAGATGAACGGGGCCATGGAAGAGTATTATATATCTAGAAGATATATTCATGTGAGGAAATCCATTAAGTAGAGGGAGAATGGAGGGAGAAACCAAATAATGCTATGGTGAAAGGACATAACGGATTATTTTATTCTTCAGAAGGCATAGAGACAAACAGAATTACCATTTTGGAGCTGATTCTGACCCACAAGGAGAAACTGGTTACCAAATAGAACTGTCAGGGATCTCGGGTGGTAGTGATCATGCCATCTTAAAGTTCATGATAAAAATGGAAGAGAAGGATAGATACAGTCTAGATGTTAGAAGAACAGGAATGAAAGAGTTCATAGAAAGGCTAATTAGCAACCACAGGCTATGATTTTTGGGGGTTTTTTGGGGGCAATCAGGGTTAAGTGACTTGCCCAGGATCACGCAGCTAGAAAGTGTCTGAGGCCATATTTGAATTCGACTCCTCCTGATCCCAGGGTCAGTGCTCTATCAACTGTACCACCTAACTGCTCCCAGGCTATAATTTTTTTTTTAAGGAAACTTAGCTCAAGAAGACTGAGAGATGCTCAAAAAAGAAAATTTGATGACACAAATGTACATGATTTCAGCAAGGAAGAATAGGGAGTGCTGCCATTTAAAGACCCTGACATGGCTACCCAGGGACCTTGTTGAACTACTCAGATTAAACACACAGACAAGCATGCACAGAAGCACGCAGGCACCAACACCCACACTCGTTGATCATTAAGAATAAAGGCAAAAAGTGACACATTTCTTTTGAGACTAATGTTAGGGATAGACAATGGACCTGTGATTTAATTAATTTAGGGCCCAAATGAAGACACTTCTATTATGCAAACTGGCATCTTTTCTGCAACTTAAGAATCTTAGAGAGTTGCTTAGGGCTCTGAAGTAAAGTGACTTGCCCAAGGTCACAGTCCTATGTGTAATGCAGTGGTTCTCAAAGTGTTTTAAACAATCCCAAAAGGTCATTGAGACCCTTTCAGGGAATCCACAAGGTCCTAGGATTTTCATAATAATACTAAAATGTTGTAATTTTTAATGCAATAAATCTCAATAAATATAACCCATATAACAGCTAAGTGGCACAGTGGATAGAGCACAGGCCCTGGAGTCAGGAGGACCTGAGTTCAAATCTGATCTCAGACACTTACTAATTATATGACCCTGAGCAGGTCATTTAACCCTGATTGCTTCCCCCCCACCAATATATATATAAAAGAGTCTTAAGATCAAAAAGTTTGAGAACTGCTGGTTTAAAGAATCCAAATTCTTCTTCATCTCCAGTCTGGCATTATTTCTATTCTTCATGATTTTTCAGATATTTCCAACAGAAAGTCAGCAGCCACGTTTGTAAGTTTTTCCAGAACCTTGGAATATGACTCATCTCAAACAGATGACAAGTACTCAGTGAGCGCAGCAAGCTGCTCTCTTCCTCTCCACTTCTCTTAGATTTTAATTCCCTCTTAATTATTTTGTTCTGTACCAATCCATCTGAAGATCATTCCCCTTGGTAAAAAGAATAGAAGAATGAGCCACATGAAACAGTTCTACCCCTTTGATATTTGCTGTTGACCCCAGTATGCCTTTTTTTAAAAAAAGAGGCCATTTTCATTGTCCTTAATTTTAATTGCTAGCTTCAACTTATTCTGGAATTTATTATTCCTAATGTTACACTTGGAGGCTATTTGAGGTACTAGATAAAAAATTGGTCTGAGTCAGGACCTGAGTTCAAATCTAGCCTCGGACACTAGCTGTGTGACCCTGGGCAAGTCACTTCACCCTGTTTGCCTCAGTTTTCTCATCTGTCAAATGAGCTAGGAAGTAAATAGCAAACCCCTCCAATATCTTTACCAAGAAAAGCCCAAATGGGATCACAAAGGGTCAGACACGATAGAACAACAATGACAACTTGTGAGCTTTTATGAAGGGAAGCTGTGATCCTGCCGAACCAATGCAGCTTCATCGAGAACAGCTCCTGTCAGAGTAACTTCATGTAGTCTGGGGGCAGATTGGCTGGCCTAGCATGTCAGGAGGACACCACAGGTAGAATGGACTTACTGTGAGGTATTGACCAAAGTCTCTCATACCACTCAAGAGGTGGGAGATAGGGTGTAAGGGAAAGAACTAACAGGCTAGTTTGACTGGAGCAGAGAGTGTATGAGCAGGGAGCAATATGAAACGACACTAGAAAAGGGGGAGAGATCCAAGTTGGATAATAGTATAGAATCATAGACATTTTGGACTGGTTGAAAGACTAGACCCAAAGAATGATTGTTAATGGATGGAGCTCTTTTGGGCAGCCGGTTTCTAGTGGAGTGTCCATCAGAGGGTTCTGCTTTGGTCCTCTTGTGTTCAACATTTCTGTCAATGAGAGGTGAAGGCACAGATGTCATACATACGTATCAATTAGGACAAGTTTCCTCCAGGTTAAATATCCCTTGGCTCCTTCAAATAATTTGCATATTATATTTTTTGAGTCCCTTCAATATCTTGGTCAGCCTTTTCTCTATTTTTTTATCTATCCATTCATTTATTTGTTCATTTGTCATTCGCTTGAATGATTTTTTTTTTGGCTTGGCAATGGGGTTGAGACTTGCCCAGGGTCACACAGCTAGTAAGTGTTATGTGTTGAGGCCAGATTTGAACTCAGGTCCTCCTGAATCCAGGGCCAGTGCTCTATCCACTGCACCACCTAGCTGCCCCAGCTTGAGTGATTTCAGCCTTTCCCAATATAATAAACACTTACCAAATGCCTACCACGTGCAAGGTACAGTGTTAGGTGCTGAGGACACAAATATACATGAAACAGTCTCAGTTCTTGAGCAGTTTACACCCTTTTTTTGGGGGGGGGAGAGTGGATGTAAAATATACACATATAAATAATACAAATATAAAGCAATTTCAAGAGGGGCAGAGTACTAAACAACCAGAGAAATCAGGAATGATTCATGTAAAAGATAACACCTGAGTTATCCTTTGAAAGAAGCTAGGAATTCTAAGCAGAGAATAAACATTTGTTAAGCACCTGCTAAGTGTCAGGCACTGTACTGAGTGGTTTTACTGTTGTTATTGTTTTTTTTTTTACAATATTATTTATTTGATCCTCATAACAATCCTGCAAGGCAGATGGTGCTATTATCTTCATTTTACAATTAAGGAAACAGCTGTTAAGTGACTTATACAGAGTCCTATAGCTAGTGAGTGTCTGAGGCTTGATCTGAACTTGACTCCAGGCTCAGCGCTCTATCCTTTAGAGGCAGGGCATTCTTAGAGGTGGAAGTTAGGCAGGATTGCATTCTGGGCGTGAAAAGACCACCTGTTCAAAGACACGGAGGTGGGAGATAGGGTATAAAGGAAAGAGCTAACAGGCTAGTTTGACTGAAGCAGAGAGTGCATGAACAGGAATAATATGACATGAAACTAGGAAAGTAAATGGCAGTGATATTTGGAGGAATAAAAATACCAGGCTGAAAATCTTATATTTTATCCTGGAGGTCATAGGGGGCCAGTGAAGGTTTTTGACTAAGGAAGTGACATGGTCAGAACTGTGTTTAAGGAATCTCACTTTGGCAGCTGTGTGGTAGAAGAATTGGGAGGAGAGAGACCAGAAGGAGGGAGATCATTAGGATGTGTTCTTATGCATGTGCAGCAACTTATCAATGCCCTTCCTGAAATGTGTTCAGAAGCATCTCTGTCTATTCCAGCAGGTTTGAGATTTGGAGGTTAGTACAAATGAGTCAGACAGTACAATAATACAACAGGCCTTAATTAAGTATTTTAGCTCCCACAAAGGAAGGCTTAAGGTCTGTAATGATTCATTCTGGGGAAGCGGAGTAAGGCAGCTTTCATTCACTGGAGAGGGAAGGACACAATTTGGTCTCAGTAGCTGAGTGTTTCTGGACCTCATTTGTGATGGTCCTGAAGAAGGGTGGGTTCAAACTATGAAAAGATCATAGATCTAGGATTGGAAGTGTCATCAGAGTGATCTAATCCAAACCCTTCATTTTCCAGAGGAGGGAATTTTGACCTGAGGAGGTTAGATGATATGCTCAAAATCTCACGGCTACTAAGTGTCAAAGGTGGAAGGGTCCTAAGAGAGGCTCCCCAGGGACCTGGTCCGTCCAGCTTCTGCCAAGCTCTCATTGCTCTTTTCCAGTTGGTGGGGGAGATTACAAGATGCTTCATCACCTTCAGGCCAGTTTGCAAAGGCAGGTGAAGGCCCTGAATTTTATGGGTGGGAGGAGGGGTGGTGTGGTGAGGGGAAAAAAAAAGCAATCTCTCACTCAGGTGCATCTGATTGGTTTTCCACATCTGATGCCACATGCAGAGAAAAACTAAAGACTGGTGGGCAAGGCTTCTGTACAAGGATGAGGCAAGGAAATTTTCAGAAATGAACAGAAAGAGAGGGTGTTAGGCAGGAGAGGGCAGGTCCAGAGTAGAGACAGCCTCCTGAAAATAAACCTAGGCTCTGAAACTGGAGAAAATTTTTTGGGGTTAATCATAAGAACTGAACACAATAAACCATAATATGCCATGCCATCTGAGCAGGGCAGAATAGAGGGGAAGTATAACCTCTTATTCTGGCTTACTCACAGACTTACAGAATTTTTGAGTTGGAAGGGTCTTTGGAGGACAGTTAGTCCACCCCCAGTATACAAAAATCCCTTCTACATCTCTAAGAAATTGTGATCCAAATTTTGCTGGAAGACCTCTTATAAGGAGAACTTTCTATGTCCTAGAGCGAGAAGTCATTCTAAGTGGGGAATGACATGGCTGAAAGTCATGGGAAAGAAGGCTTGATAATATGGCTTACCATTCCTATGGATTTTATGTTCTTTGTCCAACAATATTTGATTTATCCTTGTATCTCCTGCAGGGTCTTTACCATAATAACTACTTAATACATATTTGCTGAATTTTGAATGTAGAAAAGATGAAGTTTAGATGATGAAGACATGCACCCCACCCTCCAAATTGGATCTCCTGAGGCCATACCTGGGAAGAGCTAAGCCATTACATTTTTTTTTTATTAATTTATTTTGATTTATCAACAATCACTTCCATATGCTTTTGAGTTGAAAATTTTTCTCCCCCTTCCTCCCCCCCACCCTCCCCAAGACGGCGCACAATCTGATATAGGTTTTACATTTACGTTCCTATTAAATGTATTTTCACATTAGTGAAGTTGTAAGTAAAAATTAAAACCAATAGGAGGAATCATCAGAAAGATGAAACAAAACTCAACAGAAGGTAAAAATAAGTGATAGCGATTCAACTTCCATAGTTCTTTCTTTGGATGTGGACAGCATTTTCCATCCCGAGGCCTCTAGAGATGTCTTAGATCCTTATAATGCTGAGAAGGGTTCAGTTTAACAGTCTTAGTCATTGCATAACGTGGCTGTTATTGTGTACAAAGTCCTCTTGGTTCTGCTCACTTCACTCAGCATCAGACCATATAGGTCTTTCCAGGTTTTTCTGAAGTCAGCCTGTTCATCATTTCTTATAGCACAATAGTATTCCATTAGATTCATATACCACAACTTGCTCAGCCATTCCCCAATTGATGGGCATCCTCTCAATTTCCAATTCTTTGCCACTACAAAAGAGCTGCTATGAATATTTTTGTACATGTGGGTCCTTTTCCCATTTGTTTGATCTCTTTGGGATATAGCCCTAGAAGTGCTATTGCTGGATCAAAGGGTATGCACATTTTTGTAGCCCTTTGGGCATAGTTCCAAATTGTTCTCCAAAATGGTTGGATCATTTCACAACTCCACCAACAATGTATTAGTGTTCCAATTTTCCCACATCTTCTCCAGCATTTATCATTTTCCTGTTTTGTCATGTTAGCCAATCTGATAGGTGTGATGTGGTACCTCAGAGTTGTTTTGATTTGCATTTCTCTAATCGGTAACGATTTAGAGCATTTTTTCATATGACTATAGATGTGAGCCATTGCATTTGATACTCCCTACAGGGCTGGGCAACCTGCAGGCTCAAGGCCACGTGTGGCCCTCTGGTCTTTGGGAGTGGTTTTTTGACTGAGTCCACGTTTTACAGAACAAATCCTTTTATGAAGGGGATTTGTTCTGTGAAGTTTGGATTCAGTCAAAGAGCCGCACTTGAGGACCTAGAGGGCCACATGTGGCTTCAAGGCCACAGATTCCCCACCCCTGAACCTAGAACCATATGGCCTCCTCTCACTCTGGCCATTTTCCACTCTGCCAATTGGCACCTTATGCTCTGAGTACTGTAATCAATTCGATACCATCGTTGTCTCTGGAAAGAGAATGTCAGTGGATGGACCTATTGTTCCACTCACCATTGCTGTGAATTTCCAGGCCATAATACCTCTCCTTGGCCACCCTTCCCTTATAATATGTGTGGTCCCCTTTATTAGAAAGTAGACTCCTAGAGGGCAGGGACAATCTCGCTGTTGTATCGGTATTCCTGACACTGCTTGGGCCACAGTAAGTACTTACTAAATGCTTTCTGTTCCAATATTTGATCACTTTTCTGCTTCCTGACTGTCTCTCTGAGTGTCATCATCAGGGACTTTCTGCCAAGTTTTGGTCAGTGCTTAATCCAGCACATCTCCCTAACAGGCAGCCACAAATGCCTTTGAACAACGATACCTCATGGCTTTTGATTCAACATCTTGTTGGGAGAAAGCATTGATTTCCCTGAGGGAAACTGAGGGATTAAAAAAAGTTCAATTCTTCTGACTGGGATGAATTTCAGTCATGTATCCTGTAGTGTGTCCCCACTGGAAAACCTTAAATGAAGGATGCATCAGTCAATATTTCCTTCAATTGACCATAGACTTCTTTTTTTTTTTTTTGGCTAGGCAATGGGGGTTAAGTGACTTGCCCAGGGTCACGCAGCTAGTAAGTGTCAAGTGTCTGAGGCTGCATTTGAATTCAGGTCCTCCTGACTCCAGAGCTGGTGCTCTATCCACTTTACCACCTAGCTGCTCCCTAGACCATAGACTTCTTATTAAAATCTTCTGGACCTTCAGGAACTGAGAATATCCTTATTCTGCTTAGCCATATATCCTCCTTCCTGTCCTTGCTTAATACCACATGTCACAAATCGAGAGACAGGAGGAATAAAGCAATGTCCCGCAGAACCAGAGATTTCACATGAGGGAAAATTATGAGAAAACAATATGAAATGGATACACTGCTGTTTAAAAACCACAATGATAGTGTAATAGCCCAGCTAAGTGTGGAGGAAGCATTGCAGCCTTTTTAAGGAAGTGATTTTTTAAAGGGCAATTTCCAAATCCTCATCATCTCATGGCTGACGGTTCCAACGTAAGACTCTTTGGAGTTGCTTCCTTTCTCTGGATGGAGAGGTCCTGCATCATACTCTGGGGATACTTCCTCCTATTTCCTAAGGAGACTCCTTGGTATCTATTTGCATTTCTTGTTTTTGGTCTGAAATTCAGCTGCAACATTGAGAACTGAGAACTTGTGCGTTGGTTTCTTGCCTAGACAGAAAGAATTCAGAAGAATGGAACCTAAGGAAGGCATAGATAATGAGCGCTGTGACAAACCCCCTCTGAAGCCAAGAATTCACCAGCTACACACATGTTGAGGAGCCAAGGGAGGAGGCAGAATCATGAGAAATATTTTCAACAATTGGCTTTTCTGCTTTAGTAATGGAAAGATAACTCTCAGCCTGAAACATTCCAGGCCAATAGCTGGCCATCTGCTCCCTGAGTGAAAACATGATGGAACTGGGGTTTCCTATGACTTGCCATTTAGTGGGATACATGCACATCAGATGGAGTTTGTAAATTAGGCCAGATGTGTCTCCTAGATTCCAAGGAGATAGACTGTCCCATAAGTGTATGGATGAGGCGGTTTGGTACAACTGAGGAAAAAAATACAACAGCCCAAATGTGTTGAAGGGAAGGAAGGAGAATCACTCATATTCCATGTTGTTTCCTCTGAGAGAATGTAAGCTCTTTGAAGGGCAGGGACTAGTTCCTTTTTGTCATTGTCTTCCATCCCTTTCTTTGTTTGAATTTTTAAAATAATATTTCCCCCTTAATTACATGTAAGCGCAATTTTTAACGTTCTTTTTTGTTGAAGTTTTGAGTTCCAAATTTTGTCCCTCCTCCCTCCCTGAGATGGTAATCAATCTGTTATAAGTTATACGCATATATGCAATCATGTAAAACATTTCTATATTAATTATTTTGTGGAAGAAAACAAAAAAGAAAGGAAGAAAGAAAGAAAGAGGAAGGAAGGAAGAAAGAAAGATAGTATGTTTCAGTCTGTATTCAGATGCCATCAGCTCCTTCTCTGGAAGTGGATAGCATTTTTCATCATGAGTCCTTCAGAATTGTCTGTATTGTTGAAAATAACTAAGTCATTCACAGGTGATCATCTTATGATAATGCTGTTACAGTATACAACGATCTCCTGATTCTGCTCACTTTATTCTGTATCAGTTCATGTAAGTCTTTCCAATTTTTTCTGAAAACATCCTACTCTTCTTCCATCCCTTTTGAATGAACTTCCCTTGTAAAATCATAGCCTGTGGTACACTCCCTAGCCTTTCAATGAGCTCTTAATTCCTGCTCTCCTGAAGTCTAGGACTATCTCTGTTGGTCTCCTCCATTTAGAAGAGAGTGATAGGAAAGGAAGTGAAGGAAAGAGTATACATAGCTTTTTCAGGGAATTTGGATGACAAAAGGAAGAAAGATAAAGGTGGGTAGGGAGGGCAGCTAGGTGGTGCAGTGGATAGAGATCCAGACTTGGAGTCAGGAAAACTCAACCTCCCAGAGTTCAAATCCGGCCTCAGACACTTACTAGCTGTGTGACCCTGGGCAAGTCCCTTAACCCTGTTTGTCTCAGTTTCCTCATCTGTGAAATGAGCTGGAGAAGGAAATGGCAAACCACTCCAGTACCTTTGTCGAAAAAACCCCAAACAGGGTCACAAAGGGTCAGACACAACTGAACAACAACAGGCTAGCAGGGATAGTGGGGATTACAGAGTCTTTCAAAGAATGAAGTCAAATTGGGGTTGTTTGTAGGAAGCAGGGAAGGAGCCAGCATGCCATACCCTGACAACTCATATTGTTTTGTATTGTTATTTTAGTCTTGTGTTGTTATTTAGATTTCATGACTGTATATCTTGTCTACTAATTTAGAGGTCTTTATTATTTCCTTTAATGCCTAGCGCACTGCCATACACAGGTAGTGATCACTCAGTAAATATTTGTTGACTTCTTCCTTTGCTGCTCTGGCTCATAATCCTTTTACCTCTTCCACTAACTCTCCATGTCTGAGTCACCTTCAGTCTTCTGTGTTTTGAAAGAGGCTCTTTCTTGAGGGATTGAGGAGTTGATACGGAAGGTAATGGGAAGGGGGGAGGCACATACCTATTATTAGAAGTTATTGTTATCATCATCTCTGGCAGTATAACCTGGGAAAGGGAAGAGTTGCTAGGAAAGGATGTGTAGACTAGTGATGATGACTATGGAGGAAATTGTCATGAAAATGGTTTGTAGCAAAGCATTCTAGTCAGGAGAGCATCTTGAAATTTTTTTAATTTAATTTTTTTTTTGCAATGAACAAAAAAATCTGTTTTTTCTCCATCTTCTTTATCCTCATAAAAAAGTAAAACAAAACTACTGTAACAAATACAACTAGCAAAGCAAAACAAATTCCCACATTGGCCATGTCCAAAAATTGTGTCTCATTCAGCACCACTGTGTCTCCATCAAGAGGTGGGTAGTACATTTCAGCCCTGATGTCCTGGAATTATGATTAATCATTGTGTTGAAATTTTTAAGTTTGTCAAAGTTATTTGTCTTTATAATGTTGTCATTATATAAATTGTTCCCTTCCATTCTATTTACCTCACTCTGCATCATTCATATGAGTCTTCCCAAGTTTCTCTCAAACCATCCCTTTTGTCATTTCCTACAACACAGTATTCTACTGCATCTACATGCCATAATTTATCCAGCTATTTCATTTTCCAAGAGATGGGTACCTCCTCAGTTTCTAGTTTTTTGGTTACTACAAAAAGAGTTTCCCTAAGCAATTTTGTACATAAAAGGTCCACTTCCTGTTTCTCTAATATATTTGGGGAATAGTTCCAGGAGTGGCATTGATGGGGCAAAGGGTGTGCATTGTTTAGAAACTTTCTGCTTTCCAGAATGGTTGGATTAATTCATAGCTCTACCAACAATGCATCAATGGACCTGTTTTGCTGAGCCCCTCCAACATTTCTCATTTTCCTTTTTTGTTATATTTGCTAATCTGGTGGACTTGAGGTAGAATCTCAGAGTCGCTTTGATTCACATTTTTCTAATTTTTAGCTATGTGGGACTTGTTGTTGTTGTTGGTTTTTAGGCAATTGGGGTTAAGTGACTTGCCCAGGGTCACACAGCTAGTAGGTATCAAGTGTTTGGTCTGAGGCTGGATTTGAACTCAGGTCCTCCTAACTTCAGGGCCGGTGCTTTATCCACTGTGCCACCTAGTTGCCCCCAATGTGGGACTTTTTTCATATAGCTATTGATAGCTTTGATTTTTTTCCTTTGAAAACTCCCTATTCAGACCCTTCGATAATTTGTCATTTAGAGAAGTAATGGCTAGGAGGCATCTTCTTCACACAGCATTCCCCAGGCTCCTCTTGCCTTACAACAGAGAGGGAGAAGAGCAAGGCAGAGAGGGAGAAGAGCAAAGGGATGGAGAGAGTGTTTTGTAAATCTCGAAGCATTGGATAAATATGTTAGATGGATCATGGTGAGTCATATTTAGAGCTGGGAGGTAACTTAAAGCTCATCCTGTTAATCCTTTTAGATTATAAATGAAGAAACTGAGGCCCTGAGAGATTATGACTTGCCCCAAATCACACAGCTCATCAGCAGCAGAGGCAGGATTTGAACATTGGTACTATGGTTCCAAATTCAATACTCTTGTAGTAGCATAATGTAATGGCCAGAGTGCTGGACTCAGAGCCAGGAAAACTGGGGTTCAAATTCTGCCATAGAAACATAGTGACCTTGGGCAAGTCATTTAACCTCTCTTTGCCTTGGTTTCCTCATCTATAAAATGGGTTAATAATAACAACTACTTCACAGGGTTGTTGTGAGGATACCATGCAATAATGTTTGGGAAGTGCATAGAGAATCTATGTAAGTTTCAACTATTATTATTATTTCCCCTGTACTACACAGTCTCCATTCATCCTCATCCACTCTCCTCCCTTCACTCTTCTGTTCGTCTTCCTCCACCCTCAACCATATCATCCATCTTCATCGTGAGTCCATTCATGAGAGGTGAGTGCTGGTGTCATTGCACCTTTGATTGTAATCTCCATGAGGGCAAGGATGGCCTTCAACTTATCTTTGTATCTCCCTGAGTGTTTCACACATGGCAATCACAGAATTGATTCTTAAGGAAGTCTCATGAATTGTCATATGTATGCAAAAACCTTGGAAAGACCCTGCATCTTGGTGACCTTTGAGATGGTGGAGAGATGATAAAAATGCCATGGCATCTCTGCTTGCTGGGGCAAGCCTCTTCAACTTGAGCCACATCCATTTAAAGACTGACCGAGAAAGGAGCCGGGTGAGACTTGGGACCACAACAGCCTTACAATAGCCCACAAAACCCAACATGGCAGGAACACATAGCCCATGCCCCTAGTGCTTCTTCTGCCTGAGATCGGTCTCTCTCTCTCTCTCTCTCTCTCTCTCTCTCTCTCTCTCTCTCTCTCTCTCTCTCTCTCTCTCTCTCTCTCTCTCTTCCTTCCTCCCTCCCTTCATCTTTCCTTCTCCCTCCTTCCATCTTTCCTTCCTTCCTTTCCTTCCTCCCTACCTCTCCCCTCCCATCCTGCCCCAATACCTTTCCTTTCCCCTGTCTTCCTCTTCCAAAGAACCTTTGGGATCGCTAGGTAATGGAGGGGAAGGAGCCCTGGACTGGATGAAACACATCTGTGACCCAAGGAGAACACTGAAGTCACAGGAAAACAGAGGTCCAGCTGGTTTGCTCCCCAGTTCACTGGCTCCCTCCTTTCTTGGCTGCCCTGGACAACACATGAGTCATTGCAGTGGAGCAGATGGAGGGTTAGGGAAAGTGATTCCCTTCGTCATAAGGCAATCTTATGTGCCACTATGTATGGGGAAAAGAGAGGGAAGGGAGAAGGATGCATCAACCTCAACAAAAATAGATCCATATCAGTGGGGTGGTTAGGAAAAAAACCTGAAACTGACATCCTTCTGAGGATATAATGAGCTAACCAAGAGAGAAACTTAAAAACCACATATTTTAATGATTAAATGACTCAATAAAGATAGATAATGAGAATCATTGCATTCAAAAATGTCAAGAGTTGGGCTCTTTTAAAACTGGTTGTTAGAAGCTGCTTAATTTCCCAAAGATTTGTCTAAAGAGCTGTATTTATCTCACATGTCTCACATCTGCTTTGGGTACTTACTCTTTTATGTGAGCACTTTTTTTTTTTAAGGAGGGAACATCTGCCTTAAATACAAACTTTTGTACACATCTAAAATGTGCAGATGTGTTTCCATTGAGCTACAGCTGGATTAGATATTTTCTCACGGAGTGCATTTCATAGAGGGATCTTGTGGTGTAAATGCTGAATATACTTAAAATAAGATTAGGGATTGTCAAATACTTGTTGACCAACCTTTTGGGTTTACAACACTGTTCCCAGACCAGCAGGTCCCAAGGCCTGTTTGATTCTAGGCAGCATGTCATGCTGTCTAGCTTCCCTATTTATCAGTCTCACAGTCCTATAATCCTTTGACATTGACCTCTTTGTGCTAATTTTTACAAATAATGACACTTGACATAGTAAATGGATCACTGTTACTCAAGGAGTTGGTGACAAGGCTCAAGATAGAAACTAGAATGCCTAATTCTATGCTCTTATCAAATGGACACTTTGGGGAATCTAAGATTAAATGCTCTAATTTGTAGGGAGAAAATTGAAAACAACTTATTTACCTTCAAATAGGTCCTCAAATTGTAGTCTGGGAATCCCTGAAAGTCCCTTAGACCCTTTTAGTGGGTCTTCAAGGTGTAAACTATTTTCTTTTTTTTCTTTTTTGCTTAAACTATTTTCATAATAACAGTATTATTCAGTTATTTTCAGTCACATCTGACTCTTTGTGACTTTATTTGGGGTTTTCTTGGCAAAAATACTGTAGTGGTTTCTTATTTCCTTCTCCAGCTCATTTTATAGATGAGGAATTAAGGCATACAGGGTTAAATGACTTGCCCAGGGTCACACAGCTAATAACTGTCTGAGGCCAGATTTGAACTCAGGAAGATCAGTCTTCCTGACTCCAAGACTGGCACTCTATCCACTGTGCCAATTGGCTGCCCCAGTAATAATATTAAGATGTTTTAATCTCTAGTATAGTGAATATTGATATATTTAACCCACATAAACAGAAGCTCTTTGGGGTTCTCAATAATTTTTAGGTGTGAGACCAAAAAGTTTGAGAACCACTAACTGAATAACCTTTTCTTGAAATGGTCAATGCAGAACACAAAACGTATGATATATTTATTCTAAATAGACACTAATGTAAACAATTTATTCATTTATTAAATGAAGAGTTTGGCTCCAGATGAATTCCAAGGATACTTCTAACTCTTAACATCCTACAACAAAATGACAAATGGGGATATCCAGTGACCTATATGCTGTAATATTGAGAGATTTCTTGTCTATGTATTTAGAAAAGAGACTATCATTGAAACAGAATCTTCTCACTGTTACTATCTGTGTCTGGTTAACATAGTCTATTAGGGCATCAATGAGACCTAGGTTCCATTTTCCTGAGGGCCCATCAATTTTATTCTGATCCATGGTCATAGATTATACTTCTGGCTAAAGCCAGTCATTCCACCTAGGTCTCCACAAAGGGCATAAGAAGAAATGAATGTGAAAAGGGCAGAGCAAATGTCTCATCATCACTGGAAAAACAGCCCAAAGTGATTGTTCTCCTGATGGTGGGTCAGTGGTATCAACTCCAAAAGCAAAGGGCAATACACATAATAATAATATGCATTATTATTAATCATCAGTATCATTGCCCATTTTAGCCCATGGTGGTTGTTGGGAATTCTTTTAACATTTGCATTTGCATCTGTACAGATAACATAAAATGACCTGGTGCCTCATGGGACTAGGCATTTGTGGGATCTAGGATATAACTATTAATGATATTGCTGACAAATTCCCACCATCTTCTTCCAGAACATTTTACAAAAGAGTTTATTTTTCTAAACGCGTATTGCCACCGGCTATGGTGTCTCTCTGCTTTTCAAGTAAGTCAAATTATTGTTAATTAAGGTGGTTTTCAGGCTCTTTTGGTCTCACTATAGCAATTTATTCTCACCGATTAAATTTAGGTATAAAATTTTTATAGTTGATGTCTTTGTCTGTTTTGCCATCCATTTCCCAATTTTCAACATCAATAACTAGTTTGAATAGGTCAGATTATGATTGTTTTAATTGTACATCATATTTAAAATTTTTCTTTCTCACTTTTTATTAATTCAGATCTTTTCTCCAAGAAGTCAGAAATCTAGTTGTACGTAGAAAACTAATTCAGGAGTGACTCCAACGATTAATTTCCTGTCTGCTACCTAATTTTTTGTGCGTGATCATATTTCCTGCTCACCAGGTCTTCCAATTCTTCTCTTAAAGGAAGTATTCATGATGTCCAAGTTTTAGAATCACACATTGTCTTCTTGTCTTTGTCCTCTCTTATTCTGCTCCTGAATTGCATTTTCCAACACATTTTCACCACACTCGCCTATTCCTGCCTTTGCACTGAAGTTACCAAGTACCAAAGTATATGTTGATTTAATTTGGAGTGTCTTATTGAGTTCTTTATAGAATTTCTCTACTTCATTGCCTACAACAGATGTAGGTAAAAAAGTTACATTTATTTTTGTGGTGTTCATCTTGAAAATCCTTAACATAATCACTGCAAAATGAGATGACCAAATGTCCCATGAAATTATGTTTCTTGCTGCCTTTGGATGCATGTTAAAAGCATTCTGCCAACTGCTTCACTTGCTTTTCCAAGCTATCCTTCCACTGAGCTGTAATATCTTTTCTGTTCTCAGGTTTCATTTATAGCAAAGAATATCAAGATGGATGCAAGTTATTTCCTCTAGTTCAAGAGGCTCTTGGGCATTTGAATGTCATGGACTCTTTTGGTAGTCTAGTAAAGTCCTTCTCAGAATAATATTTCTAAATAAATAAAATAAGATACGTAGGATTATAGAGGAAACCAATTATATTGAAATACACACACACACACACACACATATGTATGTATGTATGTATGTCCTGGACCCCTAGCTTAAGAATACCTGCTCAGTTTGTAAATCTACTGGTTGGTCATTGGACAACGATCTTACATTTAGAGTAACAAAAGGTAAATTATGTTTATGGATGCCCTAAAAATTAGGATCTTTAGTATTACCTACTCTGTCTTCATTATTCTTCCACCATCATTTCAGAAGCAGAAAGGGACTGCACACAACTGAAGACCATTTTGAATTTTTCTTGGTGTAGTGGGTTGCCATGGCCAAAAACTTTGTCACCAAGGGATGTGTCTATTGGCATTGAGCTTCTCTGGACTTTTAGGCTGGTCCTTGGAAAACAGACACATTCTGTTCCTAGAATAGTAATGTAAGATTTTCCATTTGAACCCATCACAGCGATGCCGTGCAGATACAGGTTTGGAGAAGCCAGAATCACCTTGACCCTATGAAGAACTATCTGAGTAGAACTTTGTGTCATTAGCAAAAATAGTAAGTTAAAATAGGAAGCTACTCATTGGTGGGTTGGAGCACCTTCCTATTCTATGCTGTTCCCACCTCCTTCCCTGGTGGCATTCCCAGAAGCAGCTTAATGTCAATATCTCAGAATCTTGGTCCCCTAGCGCTTGGTGTACCTTCCTTTCTCAAAGAATTATGTATATACTTATCTGCTTGCAGTTGTATCATCATAGTAGAACGTAAGCTCCTCGAGGGTAAGAGCTGATTCATATTTGTCTTTGTGTTTGCACCCACCACAGTGTCTTGCACTTACTAGATGCTTGTTGGCTTGGTGTGGTTCCATTTTCTGTCCTAGGTGTGGTCTAGTTCTATGGTGTGGCATAGTCCAGAGCGAACTAGATTTGGAGCAGAAGACCTGGGTGTTAGTCCTAACTCTGTTGTTCATTGGCTCTGTGACCTGAAAGGAGTTGGATTAGATGACCCCGAAAGTCATTTCAAGCTCCAAATTTATGAGCCAAGAAATTATAGGTAGGGGGAATTAGATTGTACAATGCTACGTTTCTGAGGCAGCTAAGTGGTGCACTCATGAAAAGAATGTTTCTTTTAACAGCTGTTCATTCACCTTTAGTGTCCATCTGTCACCCAAATCTCACCTGTGGCTCCAATAAGCCACTGCATGTGCAGCGGCCACATCCCAGTAAATCTGTTTTGCCAAACAGGCTAAACCAGGTTGAGGGGGACTTTTGAGCCTCAAACCTGTTCCTACCTCAAGCACGTGAAGATTTCCACCCTGTAGAATGGGCAGTCGAGAACAATTTGTTCCAGTAGCCAAGAAGGTGGCTGAAACAGGTGCTATGGAGAGCTTACAGTGTGGTCAGACAAAGAAAGTACCAAGGTAATCCACTGCATCCGAGCCATTGCCAATAGTCTTGACTTTTGTCTTGCCACTGGATTTCAGTGCCGTGGAAGAGAAAGTGAGGCTGATGACTTTGTGCAGCTCTGCTTCACTTCAATCCAATTCTCATGCAAGTCAAGGCATCACTTTGCGATGTCATTGGTCCTCTTCAAAAATGAGGGACTGACAAGAAGTGGTGCAGTAGATAGAGCACTGGGCCTGGAATCAGGAAAATCTTAATTCTAATGTGGCCTTAGACATTTATTAGCAATGTGACCCTGGGCAAGTCGCTTGACCCACTTCTGCCTCAGTTTCCTCATCTGTAAAATAGGGATGATAATACCTCTCAAGGCTGTTATGAGGATAATATGAGATATTTGATATTTGTAAAGTGCTTTGCAAACCTTAAAGTGCTACATAAAGGCTAGTATTACAATTATTATTATTGTTGTTATGAGTACTGAAGCTGACCAGATGGTAAATTGAAACTCAAATGAGATAACGTATATAAAACACAAAATAAATGTGAATTATCATCATTATTATTATTAGTGCTGCAGACATCTCTGGGATAAGGATTATACTATAACCATTTAGCTTAGGCAGAGTACCACTGAATAATTTTTTAAAAATCTAAGTATTTAGAATGGCACACAGAAAATTAAATGGGTTCTTCATAGGCACATTTGCAGTCTTAAAAGGCTTGACACAAAGTGCTTCTCTGGAGGCAGAGAGACTCTAGCCATCTCTAGGAGGTTTTGGTTGACAGTGCAAAAAGGTTGATTTTATAAAGGCCTCTCCTGAAGGGCTGATTGTAGAGCAAAATCATTCTTGAAAATGTTCCTGTCTTCTAAAAAAATCAAGATCTTATGTATTACAAGCGAGACAAAAAATAGGACTCAGGAATAGTTCCCTGAAGAAAAAAGAACATGACTTCATGGGTGCAAATTATCCTCAGGATAGGTCAGGTCAACATAGGTCATATTCTAAGTCTGCCTTGTTATTCAGGTAACGATTACTAATCCTTTTTAGTTTAGAATGGTTATACAGTTTGAAGAGCAAGACTTTCCTCATAGAACAAAATGTGTTCCATGAAAACAGTCTTATCGTCACTTACATTAGCCATACTTTAATCTTTCATATTTGATCCAATGCTTACGTAGTGAAATCTTTCTGCTAGGAAACGTCCAAATGAATTCCCTATTTGCTACAGGCTATTTGAGGAATTGTAATAGTAACAACACTCCTTTTGTATTATTCACTGGAGTCTTTAAACCCAGGTACTCAAAACTTTGGGCAGGCACCAGCTCATTAATCCTTATTATCTTCCATGAATCTAGCAGGTGGTAAATGGCGATAGCTCCATTTTCTCCGTAGAAAAGCAGAGTAATCAAATGACTTGAACTAACCCCCCCTAGTAAGTCAGCCGCAGGCCTAAAAACAAAGTCCCAGACTCCTATTTCTAAAACCCAGCCTCAAACTCTTCCTCCCCTCTTAAAGCTCATTGGCTGTAGGTCTCCCCATGGAATACTCAGCTAATTAGATTACAGAAGCAGAGAAATGAAGTCTTTTAGCAAAAGCCCGGTATAAAAGACTTAACAAAGTTAGAGCAATTCCCTGATTAGAGCCCAGCAGAGTCCCTAGCTCTTCTTTTCAGGGCTGATGCAATTAGGTTGGTTAAAAAGAACGCACACATTTAACAGGTGGGCATGCCTTCAACTGCAGCTCACCCAGAATCAATTGTTAAGTAAATAGCAGATAGTTTTCTTTTCTTTTTCAAGAGATAAATAAGGCCCTTATTCAAGCAAAAGTCTTAGCTTCAATTTTCTTCACAAACAACATTTAATAATTATCTCTACATGCTTGGCACAGTGTTAGATACCATGCAGATCAATTCAAACGTACACTTTCCTTTCCCCTTAGACATTTACAACCGACAGGAGGCCATGTTGCTTTAGTCAAATATAACAAATAACAAATCCGAAGAGGAAACTGGGTAAGTTGCCTGAGAAGAGGGCAAAAGTGAGAACTGAACTGTCCCAAAATGAAATAAATATTGATGTTATGATGAGAGGATGGGTTTATGAGGAGACCACTGGAAATCTTGGTTTTAAAATCAGGTATGCTCTGTTTAAATGTGTGGTTTTTTTTTCAGTGTTGAAATGGAAGACAAACAGGTCCATCCTTTTTATAAATCAGGAGAGCAAGTTAGAAGACTGCTAGTTAATAACTAATTTAAACAAATTCAGTGGAAATTAATGTCTACACGAGGGTGGGCTTCAAAGTGCAGAGAACAAGGCTGTATCAACTATCAGAGGAATAAAATTTTTTTAGTCAATCAGAAAAAAGACCTGAGAAGATTGTGTGCCCTCCTGTTTACGGACTGTATGGGGAGTGGGTATCTTGGTTTTTTTGGCTTTAGCTTTGCCGTACGAAACAGAGAAAACCCTAAAACACTGAGTACCTGTTGTCAAGTCATTTCAGTTGTGTCTTACTCTTTCTTTTGGGGTTTTCTTGGTAAAGATACTGGAGTGATTTACAATTTCCTTCTCCAGCTCATTTTACAGTTGAGGAAACTGAAGCAAACAAGGTTAAGTGACTTGCCCTGGGTCACACAGCTAGGAAGTGGCTGAGGCTGGATTTGAACTCATGAGGGTGAATCTTTTGGATTCTAAGCCCAGTGCTCCATCCACCGTGTCACTTAGCTGCCACTGAGAGCCGAAGTCAACATGGAGCAGAAGCTAGTTTCTCCTTGAGAAAATGGACAGAGAAGGACTAGATAACCACAAAAGGGATGTTCTGATAGTTAGGAGTCCCAAGACGGGCAAATAAATGTATTCTATATAACAAACTGCAAATCGGGATATTTCATGAACGTGCCTAATCATTTCAGGGAATGCATGATGTTCAGCGAAATAATGTTGGAGGGAGCTAACAGTACTTGTAAACAATGTTCTCTGAGTTATCAGCTGAATATCAAAGTGTAATTTTGCAACTTGATGGTGACATTTGGCTATCATCAATTTTATTTTAAGAGAGGATGATCACTTTGAGGAGATCTTTCTTCCTTACTATTGAGCTCCATTGAGCATCAGGTTCCAGTGATGGAGACAACCCCCAGGATGGTTGGACAGATTGGACTCAAGAGCATGCTTGGATCTCTAAAGGAAGATGACAGACTACTATTTGAGTTTCTTTTCAACTTTCTCTTTTGTGTTTTTCTTCTAAAGTAAAGGAAGAAGAGAGGAAGGAATATCTTCCTCGTTCCCCTTTGCTCCCCCTACCCTCAGGAGAGTCCATGGCTACTTGCAGCAGAAGCACATGGTAGATAGACAGGTAGATAGTTGTTTCCACATGGACATAGAGGAGGGTACCTGAGACAAGATTTTCTAACCAAAGAATAGCAACAGTGGTGGCAAAAGTACACGGCAGAAGCAGACATTTGTATGCCCTCTGAGTCCAAGAAGTGAGGTTATAGGCAATGCTCCTGAACTCCCACCTCTGGTATAGAGGAAGGAGAATTCAATTTTCATGGCATCATGATCCCGGAATCCAGGCTTCTAACCAGAGAAGGGAGATTTCCTGGACAAGAGGCAGTCTTGGGGATTTACTTGTGGGTGACTACAAGTTCAAGAGTCTCGAGTTTGAGAGTTCAGAGACCTGACCTTCTGGAGTGAGAAGAGAATTTCCTGAACAGCATGTTTCCTGGAGAAAGAAAAAGATTGGCTACTTGATCCCCCTAGCACTGGATTTGCTGTGAAGAGAACCTATACTTGAGGACCCAAGAGACCTGCACCATGCCATTCCCCCCCCCAACTATTTCAGTAAGTGATTTAGAAAGTGAATGTCTGATGGAAAGGGGGTATTGTGTATTTGGTGGCTCTCAGGTATGGCTCCCTCTGATGTTGCGTTTATGGGCCTTTTGTTTTTTCTGTAACCGCTTGTGAATGCCTACGAGTGCCTTATATGTTTTCAATACTTGTTTATGGGCATCCCTGAGTCCTCTGCATTTTTGAGAGATGAAATAAAGACTTTACCTACCAGCTGCCAACTCCTATGTTGTTACCTTAACTGCCTGTGCAGGAGCAGGGAATCATGTCACCCGCATTTGGGGAAACCTCGACGAAAGCTGAACCTAATCTATATTTTGAGATTATTCTAAAGGAAACTCCAGATGAGTTTATAATGAGTCAATAGAGTGAATATGACCCTCTTGGACCAGCTCTCAGGATCAGATTTTGCACGTGTGTAGATGTGTGTGTGTGTGTGTGTGTGTGTATGCGTGTGCACAGGCAAATGAGGATGGGTAAATCATTGTGAAATGTTGGCTGAGACAATTTTATGTGGGGTACGTCTGTAGATAGTTAGAGTTTTCAACACTGGAAGGTATGAAGTACCCACTGATCCAGAGATGAAGTCTAGTCCCAGTGCTTCAAACTTTTTGAAGAAGGTTCATTGTGAAATGACAAAAATTCTCTAGTTATCCCTGGTAGAGAAAAATCAAGGTGAAATCAAGCAATGACTAGTCAGTGATTTAAATTTAGCCAGAAAGGTATTTAATATATACTTAGATGCTCAGCTTTCTTTAAATACTTTTAAATATGTTACATATTTCTACCTTTAAAACACAAACTAGCAATTAGTGATGAATTGATATTTGTGCTTAACATTATGATAAATTTGTTGTAGAAAATGTCCAATTGACTGGATCACTTATGCAATGTTATTTTGATATGGGAAAATCCTAGCCACCCAACATGGAAGACCACAGAATTTTAGAGATGGAAATTGCAATCCAGACCACAAGATCATTGACTTAGAACTGAGAAGTATCTTAGAGACCGTCCAGTCCAGCCCTCTCATTTTAGGAATGAGGGAAATGAGACTCAGATCAAGCCACTTGTCCAAGTATACACACATATACACATCTAAATATACACACACGCACGTATGTATAAACATACATGTACATGCATGTGGAAGATACCTTTGATAACAGATAAGGATAACAAAGATAAAGAAAGATAAGCATCTAGATATATATTACATACTTTTCTGACTAAATTTAATTTGTTACTATCATTGCCTGACTTAACTTTGATTTTTCTCTACCAGAGCTACCTAGAGAATTGCTGTCGTATCATACATACATACATATATACATACACATACATTTATACACACCTGCACACATTTATATATATACATATATATGTATATGTATACATATTTATGGGGAGAGAGAGAGAGAGGGGGAGAGAGAGAGAGAGAGAAAGAGGGAGAATACTCTGAACCAGCCATTTTGAAGTTGAGGAAACTGAGAAATAGGCTAAATGAAATGGCTGAGATCATAGAACTGTTTAGTTGTTGTCAGAACCAATTCTAGAACATGAGTGTTCAATTTTGTAGGTCATTGTTCTTTTTCTTGCATTTCTCTACATTGGTGGTAGCTCTTGGAATTGTGGGTATAGTGCCTAGAAGCCAACAAGCAGCTAGCTTTGCCAACTCAAACTTCCAAAATGGGATAAATCACAACATCATTCAGGATTTTTAAATGTGAGGAATCGGTGTGTTGGGAAAGAGAGGAAGGTGGAAAACTAAGTCAGGGGAGGTTTCATGGAGAAGGTGAGATTTTAAGAGATTCTTAACTAAATGTAAGAGTAAGGGATTCATGAATTCCAAGAGAAGGGTCATTCCAGTTTCCTAACCTACTAAAGGAAGGGCTTGTTGTGTAGATAATCTCTAAGGGTCCTTTATAGTTCTGAAAATTCTTTGATTCTTATTCCCGAACTTATTCCAAACTCTAATTCCATGATATATATGTATATCTGTCTATCTGTCTGTCTGTCTATCTATCTATTTATCTATCTATCTATCTATATCATAGGAATTAAACAAATTTTCAAAAGAAGAATTACAAACTAAATGACCCTATGAAAATATGTTTTAAACCACTTTATAAAAAGAAAATGCAAATTGAAACCCTGGAATTTCACATTTCATAATACAAATCAACAAATATTGTCAAAAATAGGAATAGTCTATGTTGGAAGAGCTGTGAAAGACAGGCATTAAATACTACTAATACTAATACATCTGAATTTCAATATGGACTAATACATGGAAAGGGATGATCAAAGTATTTGTAACCCAGTATTCTCACTACTAGGCATATACCTGAAGGAAATCAAAGACTGAAGCAAAGGAACAATTTCATATATATGCAAACATGTGTATGTGCATATACATGCATACACACATGTATATATACATATACATGATCACACACAACACATATATGTATATACATACATACACATAAACATAATCTATGCACACATACATATAAACCATTGTACAAAGGTATGTACCGTTATACAATTGTATATATGCATATTATATACATAGACTTGTGTATATGATATGTATACATAAGTACATACATTAAAATGTCAAGATATTCATAATAAGCATACTTTGTGGTGGCAATGAACAAGAAACAAAGTAGGAACTTTGGGGGAATAACTGGGGAATGACTGGAAAAAAAACCCCCTATAGTTATATAATAGAATTTTATTATGCAATAAGGAATGATGTTTATAAGGAATTCAGAAAAATGGGGGAATATTTGTATGAATTAAAACAGAGTGAAGTAAGTAGAACCAAGAGAAAAAATGTGTACAATGATTGCAACAATACAGATGAAAAGATGTAAAGGAAGTTGAATTCTAAGCAACTGAAAAATCAGTGGTGGTCCCAAAGAACATACCACAAAACAAACTTTTTCTTTCAAAACAAAGAGGCAGAGAATTGTGAGGGTAGAATATTGTACACCTTGTGAGCTGTCGTTACTATTTCAGATGTTTTTGCTTGCTTTTCTTTTTCACAAGGGGTGGTTCAATGTATCTGTGTGTGCATGTGTGCATGTGTGTATGTGTGATATGACTATGAGGTAAAGACAGAAGGCATTAGTAAATGCATTAAAATAAATTAAATAGGAAGCAGTCTGTGAGAAGGTGGGGGAGACAGTGAGACAAGTAGATAACTTCAATTCAATGAACATATTTATTTCAAGGAAGACACTAAATCGATATTTGTTGAATTGTAGGGGGTGAGGGAGTTATTCTTAAACAGAGTGGAGACATGCTGTTAACATGCTGTGTGGGAGAGGGTCAGTTTAGGGCAAACATGTAGAAGAGGCTTTTGTATTTGTTTCAGGAGTCATGTTCTGCTGCAGAGAAGTGATATGGTCATAAAGGCATGTGAGAAAGAAGAAGGTGGTGGTAGCATAAAGAGTTGGTGATGGCCAGAGGGCTGGTAAGGAGGGGTTTGGAGCTGGATAACTCGGTGTTGGAGTGAAAAGGATCTGACAAGAATAAAGCTACAAGATAGGAAGTAGCAGGATTTTAAGACATAGAAAATATTGAGATAGAAGAAGTTTCTTGCTTGCTAATGCTCGAGTGGCATTTTCACAATTACCAAAGGAAAAAAAAAAGGAAGATTTTGGATAACAAGACAAATAACTCAACCCTAGACCAATCATTTATCTAATGGTAGTGATGGGACATCTGGTTCAAAATATTGTACAGCCAGAGCTTTGATTCATAATTTCCTTTTTTTTTTTTTTATCAAGGAGGATGCTGGTAGTTGGGGAGGTAGGGTCATCATTCACACATCAGTCATCATTAAAGGCATGGGAATGGGATTGCCAGGGGTCTCTGTATAGAGAGAGAGGAGCAAGGAAATCACCAGTGTTGAGTTGGAGGAGACCCCAGTCAATAAATGGTTTCCTAAGGAAGCATATATTTAGAGTACCTAAAAATGTCATTTCAAGCTGTGAATTAAATAAACAGGATAGATAGAATCGTATAGAGTCTCTGCGTGATAAACTGACTTCACATAGAGCAAATGTTCACACAACAGAACAGATTTCTTTCCTACGATGTATGCAATTAGTCATTGGATCAGGAAAACAGCTGGAAAACAAAGAGAGAAGAGAAACACAGAGGACCAAGTCATAAAGCAAAAAAGTGTTGAAAAATGGTTCCTCCTTTCTCTATTTCTCCATCCCGTTTGCTTTAAAAAATGGTGAAGATGCTCTTTGTGTGAATTTTCCATGCCTTTCTCCAAAACCGGAACTCATTTTGATAAAATGGACATCTTTCCTACCCTTTTGCAATAAGACCTTTCCATAGAAGTAATTCCACAGAAATCACTGAATGCCAATATTCCATCGAGGTCCTTAAATCATTAATGGATTCCTAGCCACTGATTACCATCTTCAAATAATCAGCTTGAGTCTCATACATATAGTAGGGCATATTTAACGCAACAAGGTAGAGAGTATGGTAAACAAGGATGTAGTGGTTATGCAAGAGCTTATACCATACCTTTGACCTACACAACCTTGCAACAGACTCAATGGATATCTGTTGTTATCATTGAGTCATTTTTTAGTCATGGCTGATTTTTTGTGACAATTTGGATTTTCTTGGCAAAGATACTGGAGTGGTTTGCCATGTTCTTCTCTAGCTCATTGAACAGATGAGGAAACTGAGGCAAACAGGGTTAAGTGACTTGCCCAGGGTCACACAGTTAGTAAATGTCTGAGGCCGGATTTGAACTCTGGAAGATGAGTCTTCCTGACTCCAGGTCTGGCATCTATCCATTGCACCACCTAGCAGCCCTCAATGGATATTACAGTAAAAATCATGCCCTTTTGGAGCTAAAACCAATGGCATTGAAGACCACAGAACATAGCACAAGTGTGCTTAAGAGTGCTGAGAATATAATTTGCACTAGGCTAAATACTGAGCTAGGAATTAGAGGGCCAGCCTTGGAGTCAGGAAGACTTAGGTCCAGGTCTTGCCTCTGACACCCGTGGACTTTGTGAATCTGGGCAAGGGGACCCTGACAACTCACCAAGACTACAGCTAATAGAAGAGCTGCAGTCGGTAGAAGAAATGTCCATATCAGGAAGTTTCCCATATCTATGACATCATATGCCTGGATCTAAAGAAGAAAAAATCCACAGAAACAAAATTCACTCAGAATAAAAATGTGTAAAGATTTTGTAGACAACTATCTCCAGCATGTACTATTTGTGTAATGCATGTGGTACTTAGAACTGTGTGGTGATCATTCTTTTCTCTGGTGGATGAACTGTGTAGCCATACCTCATTTCCATCAAGTCAAGGTAAGCTTTCTGGAATGGGGGGGGGCTTTTAGTAGATCTTTGAAGAATGCTGTTGTCAAATGGAGCAGGGAGGCAATTTCAGATGTGTAGAAACCATTTATTATTTTTTCTTTGGTGAGGCAATCAGGGTTAAGTGACTTGCCCAGGGTCACACAGCTAGTAAGTGTCAAGTGTCTGAGATCAGATTTGAACTCAGGTCCTCCTGACTCTAAGGCCAGAGCTCTATCCGAAACCATTTGATTATTAAGCCAACAGTGTTAAATTCCTTCTCCCTGAAAGAGTTGGTAGGGAAGTGGAAAATCCTCCCCTCCTTTTTTGTTTTGTTTTGTTTTGTTATGGAAGCATTTTCATTGCGTAAAGTACCATGTGAGAGATTGCTCCACATCACTAATTAAAAGAAAAATGCAAATTAAAATAACTCTGAGGGTCCATCTCATCCATCAGATTGGTAAAGATGACAGATGATGAAAACGGAAAGTGTTGAAGGAGCTGTGAAGTAGTCCAACCATTCTGGAAAATGACATGGGGCAGAACATCCAGAATGTCACTAAGCTCTGTATGCCCTTTGATCCAGCAGAACCACCATGGCCTCTACCTCTGCGCCACCCAGACTACCCACCCATTGAGAGCTGCCATGCAGGGAGAGCTGCTGGTATAGTTGTCCTACCATGCTTGCATTTCCTTCACTCTTCCCCTGAATCAGGGCCACGCAGGCCTCATATAATGGCCCAGAGGAGAGAATGACATGGCTGTTCACACCACTTGGATGAATTAGGAATCACTAACTACAAAGCTTCTGGTGAGATGGAAAATCACCAGGACTTACCATCTGCCTCACTACTGTTTCCTGAAGTCTTCAAGCTTCACCATCTGCCCTGTGGCTAAGTCCTCCAGACCCTTGGACACTATCTTCTAACCTGTTGACATACCTAAGGACCTGTGGGCTTTGCCATCTGCCCCACTACTGAGCCCTTAGGACATTCAACCCTTCCATCTGCTCTAAAATTGAATTCTTTCATACATATTGTTTCTTCTAGTTAGATTATGAGCTCCTTGAGAACAGAGATTGTAATTTTTTTTTTCCTGTTTGTATCCCCATAGCTAACTACAGTGCTTGGCATATAGTGAGTACTTAATAAATGAATTGCAATTCATTCATTCTAAGGACCCATGTGTACAAAAATATTTATAGCAACATTTTTTTTGGTATTTTATAACAGAGTGAAAGGATTTATATGTACAAAAATGTTTATAGCAGCACTTTTAATGCTGGAAAAAACTGGAAACACAACGCGTGGCCTTCAATTAGGGAATGGCGAAACAACTTGTGGTATATGAATGTCATGGAGTATTATTGCACCATAAAAAGTGACAACTATGAAGAATCCAATGCTAAAACTTCTAAGGCTATATCCCAAAGAGAGCAAACAAATGGGAAAAGGACCCACATGTACAAAAAATATTCATAGCAGCTCTTTTTGTGGTGGCAAAGAATTGGAAATTGAGAGGATGCCCATCAATTGGGGAATGGCTGAGCAAGTTGTGGTATATGAATCTAATGGAATACTATTGTGCTATAAGAAATGATGAACAGGCTGACTTCAGAAAAACCTGGAAAGACTTATATGGTCTGATGCTGAGTGAAGTGAGCAGAACCAAGAGGACTTTGTGCACAATAACAGCCACATTATTTGATGACTAATATTGTTAAACTGAACCTTTCTCAGCATTACAAGGATCTAAGACATCTCCAGAGGCCTCGGGATGGAAAATGCTGTCTACATCCAAAGAAAGAACTATGGAAGTCGAATTGCTCTCATTTATTTTTACCTTCTGTTGAGTTTTGTTTCATCTTTCTGATGGTTCCTCCTATTGATTTTAATTTTTACTTACAACTTCACTAATGTGAAAATATGTTTAATAGGAATGTAAATGTAAAGCCTATATCAGATTGTGCGCAGTCTTGGGGAGGGTGGGGGGGAGGAAGGGGGAGAAAAACTTTCAACTCAAAAGCATATGGAAGTGATTGTTGATAAATCAAAATAAATGAATAAAATTTAAAAAAAAGAATCCAATGCTAGAAATAAAATGGGCAGAACCAGGAAAAAACTTGTATGATGATTACAATAAGGCAAAAGGAAACAGCTTTGGAACTCTGGTCAGTTCAGGGATCAATCATGGTTTCGGAAGACTAATGAGGAAGTAAGCCTCTTAGTAGAGAGGTAATGGTTCTGTCATTCAGAATGAGACTTGTGTTTTAAACATGGCAAATGTACAAATTTGACTTCCTCAATTATACATATTTGTTATAAGACATGGCCACTATTTGGTGTGTGTGTGGAGGATAAATTAATGGCAAATGACAGAGATGCAAAAAAAAAAAAAAAGAGAGAGAATCAAGGAGACATGAAAAAATACAGAAGAAAACAAAATGTTCAGTAGAGAGAACAAACATTGCTTTTGTTACTATGTACCTGGTTAAACATGATATATATTCTTTAATTTTTTTGTCTAACTCATAGTTTCATATGATCATAGATTTAGAAGTGGAAGAAACCTAAGAGCCATCCAATCTACCCCCTCCCCCCATTCTACAGATGAGGAAACTGAGGCTGGGAGAGGCTAAGTGCCGAGTATAAGCATATACAATTTTCTTTCTCATTGTTCTTTGTAAATTGGAACATTTGTGTTTGTTGGTGATTTTTAAGTTCACAATGGAAAAATATAGCTTAGATTAGTTCAGGACTATTGTAGAAAAGCTGCTTTTAAGTTTAAATGTTGCATCGGCTCAAAAGCGTAACCAAGACTTTGGCACGTGCTAATGCTTAGGTTAAGTCCTATGGCATGTTTTGAAATCAAGTCAGTGAGCAGTAAGATGTCGAACTTCATTAAGGTGATACCTATTTAGGTTCTCCCCCTTCACCCATTAGTGCAGGAGATGAAGTTGGAGCACATTGGGTGGATGCTCTTTGCTAAAGGCTGCTCATTAGCACCACAGTGGCTGGATTATGGCTGCATGTGGGGGTCAACATTTGCAAATGTTATCTGGTCATATTTGGAAGTACCACAAAATAATATAGATGGTGGGAGAAGAAGGGGGGAGAGAGATTGTGAAATTTAGACCAAATGTTGTAAAATGGTACATATTTGTCCTTTATTCAATGGCCCTTCCTGGGGAGCAGTGAATCATCAGATTGAGAGAAGGAGGGCTTAATCACTGGGGAAAGCTGAGAGGGACAATGCAAAGTCCAATTCCAAGTATCCCTAATGAAGGCTGCATACTAAAGCTTCTGAAAAAAGAGCCATTTGAAGAAGAATCCAATCGACGGACATTTGCAGTTCATCCTCCAGAGCTGTCAGGTCCATGAAACTTCCTTTTCCAAAATCAGTGGAAGGCATTAAGCTTGCTGAATCATGGGCTGAAATTCATTTCATTTCCAAAATGCATCCCTCTTTTTGGCATTTGCACACCCACACATGTTTTTAAAGCAAAACTTTATAAAGAGAAACAGAAAAATAGAACTTAATACCCAATTTATTATTAAACTAAGTGAATGGAATTGAATGCTAAATGACACTGAAAAGAAACATCAAAGAGGGACCAACTCCAGATCACAGAGTATAAAGTATGACACCGAACATAAAATCTTCCCCCTTGCTTCCAAATGCATGGATTGAATGACACGGGCAAATGGACAGGGAAATCCTAGAGACAACCTAACATGATTATGCTAGAATTGCTGTGACCTGGGAACAAGGGTGGAGAGTGATCAGAGACAACAAGGTAGGTAAGGCTTGGTTGGTTAGATTTGAAGCCAAAGAAATGCCTTGAAATTCTTGATTTAGAACAAGATTTTGCTCCTTACAAAATTAAAGAGGTGACAACAATTACACTGCCAAATGCTGAAAGACTTCTTTGAGAAAATGGGGGTTGAAGAAAGGATGTCTTTAATTACGAAGACAGGATCTTGGATACAGTAGGAACTAACGGCTGCATTTAAACATTGAACCCATAAATTAGAGGATGACTAAACCGCACTCGGGGCTATATGGGAATGAACTCATGGAAGGTGCAAATGCTATTCCAGAAATGGGTTTATGAGTCACATATAGATTGGGGGGCATGAAGAAGCAAGGAGATTATGGTGTTTTTTTTTTTAAATTTTGCATCTTTCTGCTTGTCTTTATTGTCTTCTTTTATTCATGTTGGGATCTCTTATTGTTCTAGATATTATTGGATTATTTCAGTTCTTGATAGATTATTAACGGAAACAATCTGTCAGGTAGTAATTTACATGGGGGAATAAACAGACCATCAAATAGTGTTTGACACATTTTAATATCAATGCACGGTTTATTGAGTTGTAACAGACAAGGGAAATAAGATTATATGACGTGGTACTAAAATAACCTTCCCCATTTCACCATGTATCATATTGCATATAAAATTATGAATGCCTTTTGACTTTCAGAAAGTGATTTGCAGTGGAAGTCAGTTGCAGGCATTACCTGGTACATTTCTGTCAGGCAATTGAATTGGCTGATGATGTTATTTCCCACTAAGTGAGTGAGATGTGCTTCTATTTTCTACAGCTTTAGAAAAAGGCAAAGTAACACAAGGAAAGAAAACGTTTGCTTCTGATACACAGAAACAGGCTTGTGACTTATGAATTCCAACAAATCACAACGAGGGCTCCAGGGCCAATGAGACAGATCTGAGAAAGGCAGTTGGGGCTTCTGATATTTCCCTGTTGTTTTGACAGCTTCCAGTTTGACTGGACTTGATAGGCAGCTAGACAGCATATTATACTCATAGTACTTTCATATGGCTCAGCTTTGTGGAGCTTAAAAAGAGACCTGATAATTATGGCCAGAAGGGATGAGTAGAAACTTTTCAAGTCCTTGGGTTTTAAAAAGCCAAGTTTAGAAATGTTATAATGGCTTTAATGGCTTGTTCAAGGGAAATTACTCAGTGTGCAATACTTATTAGAAGGCTGCAGGCAAACGTTGGCAGGCTAGCCACTATTCTCTCAGTGCAAGACACAAAGAAAAATGAGTTTGTCCCGGAATGATTTGTTCTCAGGCACGAGGCTTTTTGCTTTTGTTCAACATGCAACAGAAGTATTTTTTTTTAAACAGCTGAGGATTCATTTACACGATGTGGCATCAAACAGACAAGGTCCCAAAAAACTCTTCCCTCTGGCTTCTTGGCTGAATTAGGGTCTTGAGCAAGGAAGGCCCTTTTACGATAGCTGTCTTCCATTAGAGTTCCATCATGTGTGTTTACCAGTTCTCCACTTCCAAAGGTCTCTTTTCTTTTTGCCTTCTACGATAATGGAGAAATCACTTTCTGTCTCTGGTTAAAAACCTGATAAGTATTCTGTTTTTGAGATTTTGTATTTTTGAGGAAAGGGGGTTACTATATCTAGCTGGTGCCAGCCCGTGCTTTACATGACATCTAGCCATCCACCGGGAGACTGGGGCCTACTTGGCACAGGAATCTGGTCATCTGCTCTGGCACCATGGGCATACTAAATCCCCGCCTTGTTACCTCTTGCTCTAGCTTTGAGAACAATAATCAAATCAACGCCACCATTGTTACTGTGAAAGGCATGAAAATCAACTAATTTGTGGCTCCTTGTAGCATCTCTGAGATGGCTTGGGGCCCAGACTTTCTTTTTTGGTCTTTATTTTCCTGTATGTATCGTAGCCCTCTAGTCAGATACAAGTAACTTGAGGGCTGGAGCTAAACAGGCTTAGGTCAGAGAGAGCAAGCTGCAATAGATCACCAACGAGGAACTATGTAGTAAAATGAAGAATATTTTACACATAAATGATCAAAGGAAAGGTAGCTAGAGAGTGTAGTGGATAGAGCAGCGAGGCCTGGAGTCAGGAAGACCTGAGTTCAGATATGATCTCAGACACTTTCTAGCTGTGTGACCCTGGGTGAGTTATTTAACCTCTGTTCTCTCCCTTCTATAATAGGCTCTATTTTTATAATATAGTATTATACACTATATAATACTACATTATACTAGAATAATATTATTTATTATTAATATTAAATACTAATGTTAAATATTATTGATGGTTATATATTAATAATTATATATTGTGATGCATTACAATATATAATAAGCATATCATTATATATTATATCATATTATGTTATATTGTATTATATTTATTATATTATATGATATCATGTTATATCATGTTATGTCATGTTGTGTTGTGTTATGTTATGTTATATTATATTACATTATGTTATGTTATATTATATTATATTATAATATAGGATTTATTGATATATTACAATATAATAATTATATACAATATATAAATATGATATGGTGTATTATTATAATATAATAAAATAATATATCATTGATTGTTAACATTATTGTGCTATGTAATAAAATACTATACTATATAATAGTATAATAATAATTATTATGGTATAATATACTGTACTACACCATACTACAACTATAGTGCCTACCTGCCAGGGTTTTTGTAAGGATAAAATGAAGTAATATTTGTGCTTTGCAAACCTCACAATGCTATAAAAATGCTAGGTGCTATTGTTGTTATTGTTGTGGTTGTTATTTCTGTGTTTGTAACCCCAGTGCCTGGCACTTTGCAGGTACTTAATTAATGCTTTTTATTTATTTAAAAGAGGATAATCTCTCAGAGACTATGCTGTAAAAAGTTGCATGAGAGTTGCAGGTCCAATGTCTAATGAATAAGCTCAAATGCTTCCATACTTCGAGAGATCTCCCTGATGTGAACACTCCTGCCACTAGTTCAGATTACAACCCCTCAGTCCATAACTTCTCATGCTGTCTTTTCCGTGACCTCCCATAAATCCTCTGCCCTTGGCCCATTCAGCATGTGGGAGGCCTTCCTTCATCTTGTTCTCTTGACATTAAGTGGATACTAGAGGAGCATGGGGAAGTTTTGTTAGTCTATCTTGCTATATGACCATCCCAGGTCCTTTGCTGTTCATACCTCTCTCTGTTGCTAGCCTTAAGGCTACTTCTCTGACATAATTTTTTATTGGCAATCTGTTGTAGCCTGCTTGCTTTCACCAGGAATCTCTCCATGGCCCAATGGGTGATCGACAACTGTCTTTGTAGGCTGTGGGGGCTTTTCATGATCTGTAGTCATGCAGAAAAATTGTTTGTTTTGGTAGTTGGACTACAAACATCTTTTAAGTCAATCAACCAGTCAATCAATCAACAAGCATTTATTAAGTGCCTTCTGTGTGTCTGGCATTGCACAGGATGCTAGAGATACAAAACCAAAAATGAAATAACCCTTTGCCTGTTACAGAGCTTCAGTGATCTAGAATTTTACTGTTTCCCTTTTCTTCCCATATCACCTTTTACTGTTTAATCAATAATCTAATGGGAGAATATTTGTAAAGCATTGAGCACAGTGCCTATCACATAGCAAGTGCTATATAAATGTTAGGTATTATTCTTATTTGCCAAGTTGTTTTTATCTTACTGCCTGCTAAGTACTTCAGTCTCCTACATGCATGAGTACTAGATATCTGCTTTTAAGCTCTCCTGACCACCCCCTTGCAGATGTTATTTTTAACCAACTGGCACAGATGTGATGGACAGGTGACCTTTTTTGCATGATCCATATCACTTCATTATTTTTTGCTGTTCCAGAGACTGCTGGTGAAGAGGCTGAGTTTCATACTTAAAGGAAGCTTACGCAGTAAGGGTAGGTGGTGCAGTGGATAGAGCACTGCACCTGGGGTAAGGATGACCTGAGTTTATTTTTTAATATGTTTATTATTTGTTTATTTATTTTTTAGCATTCTTTGTTTTTGAGTTCCAAATTCTCTCCTTCCCTCTTACCCCTGCTCTACCCACTGAGAAGGCAAGCAATATAATATCAATTATACAGGTGAAATCATGCAAAACATTTCCATATTAGCCATATTGCAATTTTTTTTAAAAGCAAGAAAAAATAAAGAAAATGAGAAAACTATACTTCAATTTGCACTCAGAGTTCATCAATTCTCTCTCTGCGGATGGATAGCCATTTCTCATCATGAGTCCTTTGGACAACTCTGAGATACCACCTTACACCTATCAGGTTGGCTAATATGACAGAAAAAGAAAATGATAAATGTTGGAGAAGATGTGGGAAAATTGGGACACTAATGCTTTGTTGGTGGAGTTACGGACCGATCCAACCATTCTGGAGAGCAATTTGGAGCTATGCCCAAAAGGCAATAAAATTGTACATATCCTTTGATCCAGGTACCACTACTAAGTCTGTATCCCAAAGACATCATAAGAAAGGGAAAATGACCTACTTGTGAAAAAAAAAATTTATAGCTGCTCTTTTTGTGGTAGCGAAAAATTGGAAATTGAGGGAATGACCATTAATTGGGGAACGGCTGAACAAATTGTGATATATGAATGTGATGGAATGCTATTGTGCTATAAGAAATAATGAGCTGGCAGATTTCAGAAAAGCCTGGAAAGACTTACATGAACTGACGCTGAGTGAAGTGAGCAGAACCAGGAGAACACTGTACACAATAACAGCAACATTGTGTGGTGATCAACTGTGAATGACTTGGCTATTCTCAGCAATACAATGATCCAAGACAATTCCAAAAGGACTCATGATGGAAAAATCTATCTCTAGAGCAAGAACTCATGGAGTCTGAATGCAGATTGAAGCATACTATTTTCACTTTATTTTATTCATGTTTTTTCCCCTTTCAGTCTGTTTCTTCTTTTACAATATTACTAATATGAAAATACGTTTTACGTGATTGCACATATATAACCTATATCAAACTGCTTACCATCTTAGATGGGGAGGAGAAGGGGGGAGAAAGGAAAAACATTTGGAACTTGAAAAATTTCAAAAAATGAATGTTAAAAATTGTCTCTACATGTACTTGGAAAAAAATAAAGTACTACTTTAAAAATGAGTCCTTTGGAATTGTCTTGGATCATTGAACTGATCAAGGAGCTGAGTCTTTCGTAGTTGATCATCTTCACATTGGTTTCTTCACTTGTAAAATGGAGATCATAATAGCACCTACGCCACAGACTTGTCAGGATAACATGAGGGGACAGTTGTAAAGCCCTCTGCAAACCTTCATGCACTATATAAATGTTGGTGATTATTATTCGAGAAACCCTGGGCCATCTGTATCTCTCTCAATGCAGAAATTCAGTGCATAGTGGGTGGTGAGCAAAGAATCACAAACTATCTATCGTTTGATCTCTTTTATTCGGGGCACTGTTTGAAAGGGATGGTTTGGAAAAGCAGAGCTCCAAAGCAATCCTCAGACTGCATTCTATTCAGCAGTTTCAATCAGAGAATGCTAGATCCAGAGCTGCATGACATCACAGAGGCCACATAGACCAAGCCCTCATTCTGTAGATGGAGGAGAGGAGGTATAGGGAGGTTGAGGGACTTCTCCAATATCTCATGGTGGCATGGTCAAGGCTTCTGACTCCGGAGTTGGAGCTCTTTTTGTTCCGCACCAAGGGCAATGTCTTTCCTGCCCCTATGTTTTTATGAAACTTACTGACAAATGGTAAAAGTAGTTTTACCTTCTTTACTCTGTCCATCTTTTTTTTTTTTAAAAAGCAGCCAAAGAGGATTAAGGCTTCCAAAAGGAAGGTGCCAAGATGGAGGAGCAGGAATAGGCCTTGGAAGGTTCTCTGCAAACTGGATGGTCTTCCTTTGATCGGGCAGGAATGGAATCCCTGGATGAGAACACCTTCAAAGCAAACTTGGATTCACTTTGGTGCCCAGAATTCTGGTTAGAGAACTAGGGGTCTTATTTTCTATTTCAAATGCCTTCCCTGATGTGTGGTATGACTTGGGCATGCCATAGAATCATAGAATGTCAAACGAAAAGGGACTTGAAAGAGTAGCCAATCTGGCCCCCATTCTCACTTGAGCCATCACCCCCTCCACCAGCACCATTTTGCAGATGAAGAAAGGAGAGTCAGAGGCGAAGTGATTTGCCCATTTACACAGCTAGCTAGTGGCAGTGCTGGGACCAGAACTTAGGTCTTCCAATACCCAGTTCAGTTCTTTTCCACCATAGCGTGTTTCTTCAATGTTCTTAACTTTTCTAGGCCTCAGTTTCTCTATCTGTAGCATGAGGATGACCACACTTGTTCTTTGTTCCAACAGAGTTGTTGCGAGGATTTCATAACTATATAATACTTAAACAGTGTTTTGAATCAGTAATGTGGAAGGGAAACACTATGTAATGTTCAACTTCTATTATTTATAAACTGCTGTGTAACTCATTATGGTAAGGTCCACTCCAGTGTTCCAGCAAAATGGAACTCATCCTGTATTCATGATGGGCTGAAAGAGTATATAACTCTATGTGTGTGTATGTCTGTGCGTGGAGAGCTGTAGAGCAAGAGACAGACAGGGACAGAGGGAGAGACAGAGAGACAAAGAGAAAGAAGAAAAAATATTTATAATTTAAATTATTGCACCAAATATTTTAAATTATTTCCTTCCTCTAGCATTTGCCAAGTCAAAATTCATATTCCCTATAATTCCTCTGAAGCAAATGATATCAGAGCCTCTTAGAGTCCTGTAGGGAATATAATTCTCTGCCTTTTATGTAGATATTAATCTCACTATGCATATATATCCATATATTTCCATAGTACCATTCTTGTCACACGTCTGTCCTTCTCATCCTTAGAATCCGTTTAAGACATTCTGTATCCTCTTGAGGATAGAGAATTAAAATGTATGTGTGCCCAGGAAAGGGGATGTCTATGCATTTGGACTGCAGAGTGTCTGAAAGCCCTGCTAGGCATCTTCTGTCTGAATGCTTTGGCTTTCCATCATACTCCCCAAATGCTGCCCCCTCCCTGGAATCCTTGCCCTCTGCTGAACCTTCCTTGACCCTGTCCTGCAGAGTCCAGGGGCAAAAACTGTAAGGGAGAAGAGCAGGCAAAAGAATAATTTAAAAATATACCTCAGAAGTGAGCAGAACCAAGAGGACTTTGTACACAATAACAGCCACATTATGCAATGACTAAGATTGTTAAACTGAACCCTTCTCAGCATTAAGAGGATCTAGGACATCTCCAGGGGCCTTGGGATGGAGGGTGCTGTCCACATCCAAAGAAAGAACTATGGAAGTCGAATCACTATCACTTATTTTTACCTTCTGTTGAGTTTTGTTTCATTTTTCTGATGGTTCCTCCTACTGGTTTTAATTTTTACTTACAACTTCACTAATGTGAAAATATGTTTAATGTGTATGTAAATGTAAAGCCTATATCAAATTGTGCGCCGTCTTGGGGAGGGCGGGGGGGAGGAAAGGGGAGAAAAATTTTCAACTCAAAAGCATATGGAAGTGATTGTTGATAAATCAAAATAAATTAATAAAATTAAAAATATGTATATACCTCAGCAAGGGAATAATAAAAAATTAACCAGAAAATCACCCAAGTACAGACCATATTTCTAGAAAGGGTCTACATTTGCTGCTTTCACTTCCTTACTACCAACTCATTCCTCAACCCTTTGGAATCTGACTTCTGAGCCCGCCACTCTACAGTCTTAGTGAATGAGGACTCAGGAGACGAGGGATCATACGCGTCTCACAGAGCTGAGTGTCTTTCTCTTGGGCAAGAAAGGTTCAGTGAACTTAGCTGATACTCTTCAGACATGCAATAATACCACCGAGGATTTGATATTACAGTTGTGTCATGAGCTGCTTTCCATTATGGTCCATGCTGTATATGCGAGCTCAGGAGCAACGTGAGACATGACCTGGACTGATACCAACATCATCAGCTCCCCCAGTGCTCCACAAAAGACCTTGCCCAAGAGCAGCACCATGGTAGGTGTTCTATTCTCTCAAGCCTCCTAGCCTCCTGGTCTCTTCCCAACATTGTGACTCATACCAAATGCTCCTTCCATACCAAACTTTCCACTTTTCAGATAACAACAGTCTCTGCCTATACACCCAAACTCTCCCTACCTTTCCAGTCTTCAGGGTCTACAATGGGACTACACTGGTCTGCATGCAGTTCCTCACACACAACGCTAACTCTAGGCTGCATTTTCATTGGCCTCCAACCCCCATGCTTGAAATGTTCTCTCTCCTCACCTCTGCCTCCTGGCTTCCCTGGATGCCTTCAAAACTCAGTTTACTTTTTATTATTGTTGTTGTTTGCAACACAGCTGATAGGATAATATTTTATGTGACTTCACTTGTATAATTGATATTATATTGCTTACCTGTTCAATGTAAGGGAGAGAACTTGGAATTCAAAATTAAAAAAAAAGAATGCTTAAAAAATCAGCTTAAATCCCACCTTCTGTAGGAGACCTTTGCCCATCTCTCTGTCATTACTAGTTCCTTCCCTCTGAGGTTACTTTCCCTCTACTATGTATATAGCTTATATGCACTTATTTATACATCATTTTCCTCATTAGAGTATGACTTTCTGGTAGAGGAAGGGAAGAGGGTCAGATAGAGACTGCTCTGCCTTTCTTTGGATCCTTGGCACTCAGAACAGTGCCTTGTAGAGAAGAGTATTTGTTGACTGACTGACTGACACCAGCAGCCTTACTACTTTCTGTCATATCTCAGATCCCAGGCAGCAGTGCCATAGGGTATTTCCCTCCACACTGAGGACCGCACTACCTAGCCACCTCTCCATTTCCAAGCCCCATAGTCCCCCAGGTTCCTAACACTTGGGTATCAGTCTTAGCTCTTCCAAACACAGCTTCTCCAGGCCTCAGTTTTCTCATCTGTCAAATGGGGGCAAGGATACTTGCCTTACCTATCTCATAAAGTTGTTAGGAAAATCAACCAAGGCGATATATGGTAGAATGGGAAGGTGCTTATAAAAGTAGAAAGAACCATACATGTAATAACTGACATTCATGTAGGCCTTTCAAGTGTACAAGTCACTTTACATACAACATTGTTTCCAAATCTTGAAGTATTACAAAAATGTGAGGGTTTTGTGGTCAATATTCTTAAATTAGTCAATAAATAGGCATTCATAAAGTGGCTATTATCAATCGGTCGTTATGGTAGGCAGTGGGAAAACAAAGATGAAAATGAAACCATTCTCATTTTTTGAGATGAGGAACTAAAGCCCAGATAGATCAGATCAGCAGCCCACTGACACACAGCATGGGGTTCAAACCCAAACCCTCTAGACCTGAGCTCTATCCACGGGCATGCAAGGTGATGAGTGCATAGATGAGCTATAAACTAGACTCATATAAATTAGTCCCTCTTCACATACCTATTTGTATTCGCCCTTGGGATTATGTCTTTGAGGGTATTGATTTCTTAGGGTAGCTCCTACTGGGTTGTTTTCCCTCGCTAAGGAAGAAGTCTTCTTACATACAGTTTTGACAAAGGAGCCACCAGGAGGGTTTCTGAATAATTGCCAAGGGATCTGCCATCACTGATGTTAGGCACGTGGGGCTGTCAAGGTAACCATGCCCAGATATCTGGCAACAGGGCCCTGCCAGTTACCGGCAGTCACCCTGCCTGTTTGTCCCATGGCATGAACCCGGCTGCTACACTGATGAAAAATAATCCATTTATTATATTCCACTGAGAGAGACAGCTTGAACAATAAGGCATACAAAATGCCTAAAGGATTGCTCCCCCTCTGGTCCCCACTGTTTATGAAGAACATGGTAGCATGCCCTGCCAAAAGGCAAGGCTCCTCTAGAAATCATAAATATGTTTATTACATCCAGGAGCAGGTGACCAGGGACCCCAAAGGGAGCTCAACCCCCACATTCTTATGGGCAACTTTTGAGGTGAGAGAGGGGTGGTATCCTAAATCTTTCTTCCTTATTTTTTTTCTTGTGTTCTTTGCTCCTGAGCCAAAGAAGTGTGGAAAGATGGAAGGAAGGAAGGAAGGAAGGAAGGAAGGAAGGAAGGAAGGAAGGAAGGAAGGAAGGAAGGAAGGAAGGAAGGAAGGAAGGAAGGAAACATCTATTAAGTCCCTACTATGGGCCAATCACTGTGCTAAGCACTTTACAAATATTATCTCATTTGATTCTCACAACAACCATGAGAGGTAGGTTCTATTATTATTCCCTTTTTATTTCTGAGGAAACTGAGTCAAATAGAAGTTAAATGATTTGCCCAGGATCACAAATTAGTTAAGTGCCTAAGGCCAGATTTGAATTCAGGTCTGATGACAGGCTCAAAACTCTATCTACTGTGCCACTTAGCAACCTCAACTGATCGTAAAAACCTGGATACAGGGACTCAAGGGCACCACTATCCCTTCACCTAAAGAAAAGAACAAACATCAGATCAGGCCAACAGCCCAGGCCTGTATTCACAGGCCTCAGAGGGTAGAGCACTCATGGCCTTTCCCCTTACAGCACTGTCTCTCACCAGATGCTGTCAACAAAGAAGTCAAATCACCAGAGTACAGCTGAACATAAAATGGCTCAAAATTATTATTATTTATTCTTATTCTTATTCTTATTCTCAGGCCTCTGTGAATGCCTTCACAGCAAATCAAAGAGCCGCCTGTTCACCACATGGTTAACCAGCTAGAACTAATGACTGAATGTCTACACATGTCTCCAGGGCACTCCCATTGCACGTCATCATGACTTTGCTGGAAGCAGGCTCCATAGCCTCTCCGTTTGGGGAGACACCATTAAAGGGACTCTGCATGTGTTCCAGACCTTCCTTACAGCTATAAGGGATATTAGAGGTCATTTGGTCCAACCTCCCCATTTTACAGATGAGTAAGTTGAGGCCTAGGGATCATGTGATTTGTCCAGGGTCATATAGGTAATGAGTGGCAGAGAAGGGAGCCCTTGGACTCCAGCATTCATTCCATTAGCCTTGGCAACTCATCAGTTTGTAGACTCACAGAATCTCAGTGACCATCCAGTCCAAACTGACTCAGAATAGGAATAACCTATACACCGTTGCTGACAGTTATTTATCTAGTCTTTCCTTGAAAACTCCCAGTGAAGGGAAACCTACTACTTCCAGAATGTGTGCTTTCATATATATTTTTTGTTTTGTTTTACTTTTCTTCTTAATTCCTTAGTAACGATTTTTAATCTAAATATTACCTTAGTAGAAATAAGTTCACCCAGGGAGTGTCATTCAAATTCCCTTGGTGGTTGGGTGGTAGTACGAGACAGCTAGGTGGTAAAGTGAATACATCACTAGATCTGCAGTCAGGAGGACCTGAGTTCAAATCCAGCCTCCAAGACTTTTCAGCTGTGTGACCCTGGGCAAGTCACTTAATCTCTGTGTGCCTCAGTTTCTTTATCTGTAAGATGGGGATAATAATAACATCTGTCTCCCAGGATTATTGTGCAGATTAAATGAGGTATTTGTAGAGTGCTTTGCAAACATGAAATTATTATATAGATGCTAGTTATTATTTTTTAAATTATCATTATGTCTGGTAAAAGTTAATGGAAGTGAAAGACAGAGAAGAAAGGAACACTGTGGCATTCAGCTTTGGTGTTTTCCCAGGGAACTTCTAGTGCCTAGCACAGTGCTGGCACATAGTAGACTTAATAAATGCTAAATGGATGTTTATAGAACGTTTGTTGAATGAATGAGCTAGTAGTGTGACTTTTACAACTAACAGCCCTAGCTACTGGTATTGAATCACTATACACTGAACCTGAAATCTAAAATAGGAAAATTCTGCCTAATTTAAACTTGGTCCTGGACATAAATAATGTGCTAATAGCAAAGAGGTAAAGGCAGGGCTCTGCCATAAAGTCCTCAGGATTTAAAAGTCTATTGTCAAAGTCTTGTTGACCCAGAAAGTATATGCAGCTCTTGCGTGTAAGGGCCTGGGAATACTTTGGGGGATTTTCTCCCTTCTCTTTGTTCCAATACCTTCACTCAGGAAACCTGGGGTACTGTTTTACAGTATATTGAGACCTCAACACTACTTGAAGGTATACATTTCCCAGAATTACCAAAGGAAGGATGTATTATTGAAATAAAGAGGAAAGCAAATTTTAATCCTCCAAAGAGTGCCCCCTACCCCAAGGATCCATTTCAATTCCCAGTCTTGGATATAGGGTTCCTCTCATAATGTAGTCTTCCCGTCTCAGCAGAGAGAATGTTCTCTCTCCTCATCTCTGCTTCCGGGTTTCTTTAAAGTGCCAGCTAAAATCCCACCTTCTACAGGGAAGTCTTTTCCAATCTCCCTTAATTCGAATGTCTCTGCCTTTATCCTGTATAGGCTTGTTTGTACAGTTATTTGCATGTTCTCACTCCCTTTGGATTGTGACCTCCTTGAAAGCAGGACTATCTTTTGCCTATCCTCATATCCCCAGTGCTTAACCCTGATCCCTGATGTGTAGAAGGCACTTAATGCTTATTTATTGACCGACTTTTTGATTCTTCCAGTATTCTTGGTTGCCCCTAGCAGGTAGCTCCCAGGTTTTCTCTCTCTTTCTCTCTCTCTCTCTCTCTCTCTCTCTCTCTCTCTCTCTCTCTCTCTCTCTCTCTCTCTCTCTCTCTCTCTCTCTCTCTCCCTTTCCCTCCTCTCCTCTCCTCTCCTCTCCTCTCCTCTCCTCTCCTCTCCTCTCCTCTCCTCTCCTCTCCTCTCCTCCTCTCTCTCCTCTCCTCTCCTCTCCTCTCCTCTCCTCTCCTCTCCTCTCCTCTCCTCTCCTCTCCTCATCCAACAGTCTTTTTTTTTTGAAGAAAAAAACCTCCAATGTTCACATTTGGTAGTGGGTAGAGGTGCATTATACAGTGCATTATAGCCTTAACGGTGCACTACCAAATCTGGTACTTTCTCTTACTGGGGCTATTCCCTTGTGTTCTCTGTTACAGACAATCTCTAAACACACAGCTACTCGTCCAGGAGTAGAGTTTCCCACCATACTTCATCCTAAACCCCAGGTTCAGTTGAGTTGAATACAAATCTTGATGTTATTTCTCCCTCTGACATCTGGGATATGTGAGTTCTGCCCAAAAGAATGCATTCTACTCTTCAGGAGCTAATAAATCATGCTTACCATTCCCACATTTGCTCCAGGCAAGAGTAAGGGGTTATTCAAATGACCCAAGATTATCAACAGTCCTTACTTGTTACTAGTTTAACCTAAGGTGGTGTAGGCTGTGTTTCTAGCAGTTCCCAGAGAATGCAGGATGGGAAGGGGATGAGATGAGATGGGAATTCATTTGGGAAATTTCACATTTATTAATGTTATTATTATTATTATTATTATTATTATTAGGAGGAGGAGGAGGAGGAGGAGGAGGAAAAGACTCAGGCCTCTTCAAATGCCTCCACAGCAAATCAAAGAGCCGCCTGTTCACCACATGGTTAACCAGCTAGAGCCAATGACAGAATGTCTACACATGTTCCAATATGTCTGTCTCCAGGGCACTCCCATTGCATGCCATCATGACTTTGCTGGGAAGCAGGCTCCACAGCCTCTCCATGTGGGAAAACACCATTTAAGGTACTCTGAATATATGCCAGACTTTTCTTACTGTTTACCTTGTCTTTTTATAGATGAGAAAACTGAGGCCAGGGATGTTAAGTGACCTGCTAAAGGTGATATAGGTAATAAATGTCAGGGGTAGGATTGAGATTCCTAGAGGGTCTCATCACCCTCTGATTTCCTTTAAGCATCTTCTGCCTGGTTTGAAACTGGATCCACAAGAGGTCAATGACTTGTGTGATCTTGTAGGAAATACATTTGAACAATAGACATCTTAGTGTTGTTATGTTTGAGAACATTTCTAAAGAAGTGAATGCCCTTCCTCTTCCTTTTATTCCTTATAATTTCTTTTTTATTTCAAAGAGGTTCTAAGGGGTAGAGAGATAGTGTAGTGGATAGAGCACCGGCCCAGGAGTCGGGAGGACCTGAATTCAAATGTGGCTTCAGATGCTTATTAGCTGTACGACCCTGGACAAAGCACTTATCCCTGATTGCCTAAAAAAAAGAAAAAGAAAAAGAAAAGGAACATAATAACTCGGAAATAGAAACTGTGGAATTTGTACATGGCTTTTAAAGACATCCCTTTGCCACCTCCATCCCCTCCTCCACTTCAAAGAAACTTAGATGTTGATACCATCCATCCCATTAAGCCAAGTTCACTCAGTAGGTCTTTAAAGTGCAACAGATAATTAAAGCATTTAATAACACTCCCACTGGCTCTGCCCTGAAAATTGCTTTGGTAACCTTGGAAGCTAAAGCAATTGAGAATGAAACAACAGGCTAAATGTAAAGGCAGTTGAGAGTTTTTCCAAGAAGAAAATGGATTCATACTATGTGAACTCCTTGATCAACCAAAGCATAGGAATACTTTCCAGCAATGGTCTTTGGAGAGTTCAGGAGAATGGGCAGGGAAGCAATATTTAGAGAGTGAGCAAGGAGAAGGACAGCCTAGATGGTGCAGTAGAGACAGCATTGGGCCCTGAGTCAGGAAGACTCATCTTTCTGAGTTCAAATTCAGCCTCAGACACATACGAGCTGTGTGACCCTGGGCAAGTCACTTAACCCTGTTTGCCTCAGTTTCTTCATCTGGAAAAGGAAATGTCAAAATGCTCCAGTAGTTTTGCCAAAAAAAACCACCTAAAAATGGAGTCACAAAGAATCAGATGATATATTATGTGACGATTAATGACATTTACAGAGAACACTTTAAATAATAATAATCTGAACTAGTGTAATACCTTCTGTCCAGAGAGTTCATTTTTGTTGTTAAGTCATTTTCAGTTGTGTCCAGCTCTTTCCATCCCCATTTGGGGTTTTCTTGGCAAAGATACTAAAGTTTTGCCAAGAAAACCCCAAATGGGAATGGGAAGAGTTGGACACAACTGAAAATGGATTTAACAACAAAAAGGGGAAAAAAAATCATAGACTGTATTTTGCTGGCTTAGCTCCTGCCCACTGACTCCTCCTCCTGCCCCCTTCTCACTGCCCACCCCACCTCACAACATTGTGTGATTGAGAAAATGCATATTAAGGACTATAGTCAAAGCATAAAATAAAATTGGGACAATTAGTTTGAATTCCACTATCTAAAACAGATGGCCAAAATGAGACCTGACAGTCAGGCCAGGCCACCTGTAGGATAAAGCTATGACAGAGTCCCATGGCCTGGCTGTCAGTCTGACTCACCAGAATTTGTTTGGTAGGAGTGGTTCAGGATTGGCCCAGGATGAATTCTCTAAGCATTTGCCAAGGCCTCCTAGCAAGTGAAAACTCAATTACTGCCTGTATTTTTCAATATGCTCGTCTTGCTTTAAGTCGTTGGATGATCCTTCTGCTGTATGAATTTTGTAACTAGCCTGTGAAACTTGGCTGCTGCTGCATGGTAAGGAAGTCCTGAGACTGGATGGGATCCAGTGTTAGCCCCTGCTGTTCTTGCTACAAATCACTAGGAAATGAGGCAAGAATCTTTGCAAAGACTGGCCTTCTTCCCTCCCTCAGCCGTGAACAATGGAGTCATTCCTCTCTAGACCCAGACACACTCAGAGAGTGTGGGAGAAGCACAAATAGCTGATCCAGTCACTTTCAGATTTCCCCTTTCCACTCTAGCCTTGCCGGGACTTTCTTGTCCTACCCCCTTCCTTTACTCTCAGAACATCTGCCTGCTTCCCTGCTCTGACAAAAGCTGCCTGGGCTTTTAAAGGCATCCAGAAGTTATCATGAATAGAGCTTCTATGGTTCGGATGGATTCCAGAGTATTTAATTGATGCTACCATTTGTATAAATGATGTGCTACACTCTACTGAGAAATCTCTAGGTCCCTCTCTGGGATTTTGCTTCATAGAAATGCTATAGCGTGGGATTGTGAAGGGCTGGAGATGAAGAACAAGGTTTCAATGTGAAACTTGCAGATGATACTTAGAAAGCATTTGGAATTCTATGAAAGAGGACAGTGCTTGAGAGGGCCAGCCCTCCTTCTGTCAGCTCAGGGTGACAAAACTCATTTAGAGAGATTCTAGGAGCATAAGATTTAGAGCTGGAAGGGACCTCAAAGACCTTCTGATTCAACCCTTTCAGAAACGTTTTTGCTGTTTTCAACATTAGCAGCAAACCCATGCCATTAAAATTGATGATGCAGTTTATTGTCTTGAAATAGGAACTGTTCTTAATGAATTAGAATAGATCTGAAGAATTAGAGAAAATGCTTAAGACAAAAAAATAAAAGCAACAAAATTGAAACCTAATGGAACATATGAAGTTTGTTATCCAATGAAGTCCTTGTGAGAAACCAGTAAGTCTTTTTATCTGCAGTCATCTTTTTTTTCTCTCCTCTCTCAGAGAATGAAGTAATCTTTTGATTTCCCAATGCTGAACTTGTGTGCCCTTGATCCCATCCATTCTATTTCCTCTGGGTTCTTGTGCCATCAATTACTCCATATATTTCTCATATCTTCAGTATCTCTCCTTATGTTGCCTGCTTCCCTTCTGCCTGCATTCTTTAACCTAGACAATACTCAGTGAGCAACTATGCCATTTTTACTCCTTTCCACTATTTGGCTTGAAAAGTGTAGTCTCCTTATGATCCCTCCTGTTTCTCACCACAATCCACTCTTCAGTCCTCTGCAATGTAGTTTCCATCCCCATTATTCTACTGAAACTGCTCTCTCCAAAGGTCACACATGGTCGTTTAATCACTACAGCCTTTTCTCAAGCATCTTCCTTGACATCTCTGTAGATGTTGACCCTACTGACTAGCTTCTCCTTAAGAGCTCTTTTCTTGGTTTCTGTGTGTCTGAACTGCCCGGGATCTCCCCCTACAGCTCTTTGTCAGTTCTTTATTGCTTCTTCCCCCCCCCTTTCTTTTCTTTTTTTTTCTTTCTTTTCCTTTTCTCTCTTTCTTTCTTTTCCTTTTCTCTTTCTTACTTTCTTTCTTTCTTTCTTTCTTTCTTTCTTTCTTTCTTTCTTTCTTTCTTTCTTTCTTTCTTTCTTTCTTTCTTTCTTTCTTTCTTTCTTTCTCTTTCATTCTTTCTTGACTGGATCTCCCTATTTTTTCCTGTCTAGAAGTGCAGGGGCTACTCACTGGCCCAATCTTACTATTGGTTGACATGACAACTTGATTTGCTCTATCTCCATCCTGGGCTTTGGGGACATTGCCATATTGATGCTGATCTTAGTGGGGGCACTCAATCAGCATAGCCCACTGTGGCTCAGACCTCTTGAGTCCAAGTCCTGATAGGCAGGAAGGCAAGAAGTATTTGTTAAGCACTTATTATGTTGGGGGCACCGTGCTAAGTACTGAGGATACAAATATGGGCAAAAAGAAACATATTTCCTGCCCTCAAGAGCTTGTAACGTAATGGGGGAAGATAACACAAAAGGGAGCTGGAAAGCAGAATGTGTGGGTGAAAGTATTTGGCACGAGGTCATGGTGTTGAAGTCTAGAAATTCACAAGCATAGCCAGGAGATGGATGAAGGTTGGCAGGCATTGACCCCTCCTTAAAATGGAGGACCCAGGAGGAATTCACTGATGGGAGAAGAGGGCCACCATAGCAGAGGGATGTTTTAGGATGCTCTATCCATGGCACCACCTAGCTGCCCTCTCATTAACTTTCATCTGGATCTTTTTAGTAACTTTTTCACTATAATCTCCACTTCTAGTCTCAGCCCAAATCCAGATGAACTTTCCTAATATTCAGCTCTGTGGACATCATTCTTGTATTCAAAAATCTCAGCTGGCTTCCAATCACCTACAGAAGTGAACATTTCTCCATGATTTGGGCCCAAGTTTTCTTTTCTTTTTCACACTCTACACCAATTGTGACAGCCAAACTGGAGTACACGGTCTTTCCTAAGCACATCTTGTTTGTTGGTTTTTTCATCTCTATGCTGTTTATTCACTGACAGTAGCCATGGCACTGACCCAGTTTTGAATCAAACTACTGGTTGTGGGATTGACATGGAATACCTATTAGATGGTTAAGTACCCACGTGTCACAAGAAGACAAATGACCCACTCAGTCCAGGTATTGCTGCTGAGGGTTGTTATGGTCAGGGTAGTGATTATACCTCTCATGACAGATATCTATCTGTCAGAGCCAGGGAAGAAACCTTACCCACTTGCATATTGTCTTGAAGGCTTTGAAGCTGGAGCAGCTAGGTGGTGAAGTCGATACAGCACCGACTCTGGAGTCAGGAAGAACTGAATTTAAATCCAGCCTCAGACACTTACTAGCTGTGTGACCCTGGGCAAGTCACTTAACCCTGATTGCTCTCCCCACCCCACACCCAAAAAGAAAAGGAAAAAAAAAAGCATTGACGCATAGGTGAGTTTATTGAAAGTAAGTGTTTGTAAGATCTGGTCTATTGGTGAACCCTTCTCCAGCAAAGCTCCCTCATTTCCATTCTTGTCACTTATATGCATCCTGACCTTTACCAGGGTCAGCTCTGACTGGTCCAGGCCAGATGTGTATTGTTTTCTGTGTACCTCAGAGAGCGGGACTCCTGGGTAGAGCCTCAGTGATCTGTGCATCCTTCTGAAGGCTAGAGAGAATTGTGGTTTGTGCCTGGGGAGTTGAGCCCTGGAGGCCCATCATTTGGGGAGAAATAACTTCAGGCTAGTCTATTCCTAGATTCAGGAGTGTGCTGGTAAATGTTTAGTAATTGTCGCTCCAAAAAAAAAAAGTACAAATGACGCACTCGAAAGTTTAATCTGTATATTAACGTTTTCTCCATCATTTTTAAAAGTCTAGGCAATCGACAAGACAATAAATCAAGCTCTGATTTGTGGTGTTTGCCGAATTCCAAGGTGTAAATGCTCACACTGAAAATTTAACCGTCAGCTCTGGAGCTCACCACTGTCTAGATTTCTGCATGAGAAACAAAGTTCCAAAGGTCCATCCTTCCCAATCAGTGGGAGGAGTAGATTAGGCTGGGAAGGAGAGATGCCAGCAGCCATGTCTTCATCAGGCCTTGGCTATTCTCTCTGAGTTTCTGCCTGTTAAAATTCTACCCATCCTTCAAGGCTCAGCTCTAGGGTGGCCTATTCCCAGAAACCTCTTCCCTCCCCCGGCTAGAATGACTCTCATGGAGTGCCTCGTAGTACCTTGTTTACACCTTTCTTACAGCACTTGCCTCAGTCTTTAATAATATAACCTTTGTACTACAGTCATTTGTGTACGTCTCATTTTACCAACTAGATTTTAAACTTTCTCAAGGCAGGGATTGTACCTATTTTTATTCCTAAGCATCTAGTGCCTTCAGTAAAGACCTACTATGATTTTAGGTCATAGTGTAACAGCTCTTGACAGCTAAGCCAGGGAAACACTAGGGCTGCCGGGTGACACAGTGCATAGAGTGCTGGGTCTGGAGTCAGGAAGTTCAAATCTGGCCTCAGACACTTACTAGCTGTGTGGCCCTGGGCAAGTCACTTAACCCTGTTTGCTTTAGTTTCCTCATCTGCCTAATGAGATAGAGAAGGAAAGGGCAAATCACTCCAGCATCTTTGCAAAGAAAACCCAACAGCAACAACAAATGCCAGAAAGCATGAGGTCTGGCAGTTCTACCATGCTAGGAAAACTGGTACAAGGGGGAAAGAATGCTGATGCTGGACTCAGAGGAGACAGGTTCGAATTCTGCCTCCTGTTTCTTGTTTGTTTGTTGTTGGCTTTTGTTTTTTTGGTGAGGCAATTGGGGTTAAGTGACTTTCCCAGAGTCACACAGCTAGTGAGTATCATGTGTCCGAGGTCAAATTTGAACTCAGGTCCTCCTGACTCCAGGGCCAGTGCTCTATCCACCATGCCACCTAGCTGTCCCTGCCTCTGACACTTCTTGTGTGACCTTGGGGAAGTCACAACCTCCTTGGGCTTTATTTTTCTCATCTGTAAAATAAAGGATTTGGACTTGATGACTTTCTAGCTTTAGATATACCATCCCATCGTTCTTGTCCAAAGACCAGCAAACCACATGTTTTGCTGTAGATCTGACCTAGGGTGATAAACTTTGTGACTCCAGCAACTCTCAACATCCTTCCACTGAATCTTAGAGGAGTTGAAATTTGTGTCTGCGGAGAGCATTCCCACACTGATGCAATCACAGGTCATGGAAGTGAAGCAAGCAGTGATTCCATGCTTTGCAGCGAATTGACTTCAAATGAGCAGATGCTCGATAAATATTTGTTGCCTAAACTGAATATTTGTTGGATCTCTGCTTTGGTGTTGGACATTTTGGACAAGATCGTGGATGCTGCTGATAGTACAGATTCCACCAAAGGATTGGCAGCTGCCTCTGTAAGCAGACTCAGCATTCTGGGAACTCTTTGGTAGCTAATGGAACTGAGACCCGAAAGTGAACCAGGCCAGTCTCTCCATAGTCTGGAGAAGTTAAATGTAGCTTGGAAACCTAATGCCAATCCATTAGCAGCTAGTTTCTGACTGGCAGAAATCCCAGTTCCTCCTTGTGCTGTTTCTATGACATTCACTGATTATGGAACTAATAATACATATAATTGAAAATTACCGTAAGTGCTTTTAGAATGCGCGGTCAAATAATGTATTGTCAGAGGCTCTAAAGAACCAAGATAGGAAGAAAACTGCCTTTGACAAATACTTGAATATTCAAAATCAGCATGCATGGTAGCATGAGATTTACCTTAAAAAGTTCCCTGTTATTAAAAAAAATGCATTAAGTACATACAATTATCTGAAGAAAAACCACTCTACATTTTATATCTCTAGTTAGTGTGTTTGTGTGTGTGTGTGTGTGTGTAGGGAGGGAGGCAAGCATGGCATTCATTACTCATTTCTGTCTGGCTTTCACTGAAGTTATTATTTTTTTAATCCCTGCACAAATATGGGATGAGAACATGGCACTGAAATGAATCAATGCCTACGGCTTTGAAAATGAAGGTGTGTTGATGGAGTGGATTTTGTAGCAAAGTGCAATGATTATGCTGCCTAGACTTTCATTTGAGCATGGAGGGTTTCTGGGGAAAATTAATAATATTCTCCAGAGACATCACTGAGCTTCTGCCGCAATTCCCCAGTTTGGATTCTAAGGCAGAGTGGTTCCTAACGCTTACAAAAATTTGCATTGTGGATGGGACTCAGGTTTTTTCCATCTCATTGCTGAAAGGGGGGAGTGAGGGTGGAGAGTACTGAGAGCAGCCGATGACTCTCCTTTTTGAACATGGCATTGTGACTGGAATATGAATAATTCGCTTCTTGCTCTTTTTGAAGATGTGGGTTATTTTGGAACAGATAGTGCTAAAGGCAGAGTACAGATGAGACCTGGTGATGAAGCTCTTGAAAACATGCACTTGTAAACGCGAGCTAGGGCCGGAGAGGACATTGGGTCTGGCGGCAGCAAGGAGCCCATTAACAATGCAAAACATCTCCATTACGTTTTCTAGGGAATTGTGCTTTGGATATTACATGGATCAAAATAGGCGATAGCAAGGGGGGAGGAAAGAATATCAGAACAAACTGTCACTGTATTCATAAATCTAGATAGCTAATTGAAATGCAAGGCAGGTGGAGGAGTAGACCAGAAAAGCCGGGATTATAGATTCAGAGCTGGATAGGACCTCACAGGTTACCAAGAACAGCCCCTTCTATTAACAGATGAGGAAATTGAGGCCCCGAGAGGCAACTAATTTGCCCAAACTTACACAGGTACTAATGGTAGGGCCAGGTTTCAACCTAGGTCCTGAAACTCAAAATCCAGCACCATTTGCAGTACCCCATTAAAGGGCTTAAGTTCTCATTTCCATTCTGCATTGGGGTCTCTGTGAGATCTGTGTATATCACCAAGGCTAATGTCTGTCTTCCTGTTGCTCATTTGTCTTAGTCGTGTCTGACTCTTTGTGACCCCATTTGGAATGGTTTGCCATTTCATTCTCCAGCTCATTTGACAGATGAAGAAACTGAGGCACATAAGGTTAAGTGACTTGTTCAGGCTCACATAACTAGGAAGTGTGTTAGGCCAGATTTGAATTCAGGAAGATGAATCTTCCTTCCTCCAGGCCTGGCACTCTACCTACTGTGCCACCTAGCTGCCCTCGTTTCTTTCATCTCTCTCTCTTTTTTTTTAAATGTGTTGGGAGCAGTCACACAGAAGGCTAATAAAATAACTGGAAACTAGTTCCTCAAGCAGTGTTGGGTCCAGGATAAATCAGATCATCCTCCTCTTTCAGTGTCTAGTTAATACTTTCATTTCATTTTTCAAATTTATATTTCCTAGAAATGTATACCTCTTCCCAACCCCTTATATTTTCCTTTCTTGCTAACATATTGAGTTCTCTCCTTTTGCACAGATTTCTCAGCAATCTCTCCATAGAGGTCTTTGTGTAAAGTGATGAGTGCTTCCAATGTTATGGAGAGATTCTACATGGTCCACCTTCGACCATCCTTCAGATTGGCCACGATACGCACACTGCTGGCGAATGGTTGACGTGTAGCACTGACTCTGGAAGAGTGCCCAGATTGTGCGATTGTGATAACTTAGTGAGCTGTGATCCCCTGCCTCTTGAGACAACTCAGACGTCTGCATACCTCTAGTGGCCCCATTTTTTAGTGGTTGCAGTATAATTTATTATTAATGCTTTAATATTTCAAGTATCCATGATTTCCATTCGATGCTTACTCCTTTCACCCAGGGAAATTGCAGGCCCTCCCTGCCTTAGTAGATAGCCTTCTGTGAGTTGCTGAGGTCAAAAACATGTATCACCTGTGGTCATACCTTTGGGTGAAGTGAGCCTTCTCAAACTTAGCTTGCCTAGCCTTTGGATGACAGATATGTAGATCCTCCCCAGACTTGTGCCTGGAGCCCCCTTTCAAATTGGTAGGACCTGCTGGAACCTGGGCATGGTCTTGGAAAATTTATAGTCATCTCCCTACCATGATGAGATACTAAATTGGAATTCACATACAATCAATCGATCAACATTTATTAAATACCTACTATGTGCCAGGTGGGCAGGTAGGTGGTGCAGCGGATAGAGCACTGGGCCTGGAGGCAGGAACATCCATCTTCTGACCTCAGACACTTGCTAGCTGTGTGACCCTGGGTAATTCACGGCTGTGTGTGCCTCAGTTTCCTCATCTGTAAAATGAGCTGGAGATGGAAATGGCAAATCGTTCCAGTATCTTTGCCAAGAAAACCCCAAATGGGGTCATGGAGAGTCAGACACGACTGAAAAGTGACTGAACAACAAAAAAAAGATTAGGTACTATGCTAAATGCTAGGGATAAAAATGTAAATAAAAGCAAAGATGACTCCTGACCTCAAGGAACTTAAAATTTAATGGGGGGGGGAGGACACATAAAAGGAAGCTGAAATGGGAAGAGCAGAGAAAGTATCTAATGTTACTTTTTTCTTTTTAAGTGGGGAGGAGGAAGTCCATTCCGGTGCTTTCATTGGCACAGGGATCTCCCATTGCGGAAACTCCCTGTGCCAATGCAGATTGGTGCCTGCTCTGTAATTTATAGTCTGAGAATTGCCTGAAGAAATGAGAAGTTAAATGACTTGCCCAAGGTCAGTATGTTATCTGGCAGCATGTGTCAGAGCCCAGGACTTGAACCCAGGCCTTCCTGTGTCTGAAGTCAGCTCTGAGTTCACTATATTACATTGCCTCTCTGTTGTTATTCAATGATAAGGAATAGCCTAATTTACTATCCTAATTTCCATTAATATATACTCTACAGTTGTGGGTGACATTTCCACCCTGCCCCAAGAGTATAAAAGAGGAATTTTATTGTACTTTGAAGTATACTCATTAGGGCAGAACAGGCTGACAAGATATCTTTGGGATGGTAAATCCGGCCATCTTTCTCCTCAATTCTTCCCTAGCCCTTAGTCGTTGAGTGGGTGTGACCTCAGACAGACTGAGAGCTGAAAAAGACCTGAATTTAGAAAGTCCAAGGTCATGCATTGCATCCTGGGCCACTGCCAGTCATCGTGATCTTTGTGTTGCCTCTGGACTCCGAGGACTCTGGAGGAAAGAGTGAGGCTGATGACTTTGTGCGGCTCTGCCTCACTCAAACCCAGTACACATGCAGGTCAAGACATCACCCTCATGATGTCATTGGTCCTCTTCAAGAACAAAGCACCACCACCACCAACAACAGTCTGACAGCAATCAGCTGTAGATCTGAATGTCCGAAATCTGGCATTCTGAGGTGCATGGCCACACTGGAGGCTAATCATTAAAGAGAGGAGGAAATTGAAATGAAGTAGCATGCCAGCACCTACGCAGGAAAACAACCAATTAGGATCTAGGTCTCTGCTCAATTCCTGATTCAGGCCAGCATTTAGTCCCAGTTGTTTTCTTTCCCAAGGAAGAATCTCATACCTCCCTGTAGGAGACTATTTAACTTGTGGAGCAAGATCCATGGCGTGGAACTGGTTTTACCCATTCTAGGGCCTATTCACCTGCAGGGAAAGCTTTGTAGGGTATAAGCCCTTTATTCAATGTGAGGACCAGACCCATCTTTTCTCACCTATGCATGAACATGGGAGTATCTTTGCTTGTTTGTTGTTGTTTGCAATGACAGATGGCGATTTCATCCTCATTAAAAAAAAAGTCTCAATGATTGACAGTGCCATTGAAAATAAAACCAACTTGTTTTAAGTCTCATGAGTTGACCTTGATAAGATATGACAAGGTACACTCGATGAGAAAACCACAGAGAAAGAGAATGGTTTAGAGCAGAAGACTGGACCTGGGATTAGGAGTTCTGATTTCTTCTTGAGCGCTCACTTGATGGAAGATCTCAAGTCAACCAAGCAGTCACTGCCCACGCCAGGATCTCCATTCTGGAGGAAGAATAGACACACTTTCTGGGTGCTGTGAAGAGGCATGCTGATCAAGCATGAAGGTAGACAGCCTGTGAAAAGACATAGTTGTAAGATGCCTACTGTTGAGCCGCCTCACCTCTAGGCTCATTTGCACACTTCCTCCACCATCACCACTAAAAATATAAATCTGCTTTTTCCACAGTTTCGTAGCCATGTGACTGAAATCTAACTCCTCTACCAGAGAGAGTTAAAAATATCCCCCTCCTCTGCCTCGTTCTGCACTTTCTCTCCCATGAATTACACATTGTTACACAAAGAATGAGCAAGATGGGGACATAGGGAGGCAAACTTCTGAATGATAAATATTCATGAGCCTCCATAAAATATTAGTGAGGAGAAATTGATCATAACATTTTTACAGCACATATGATGCTCATTCTTCTTGGACACTTTAATGTGTGTTCGCTCGACATGTACGTATAGAGGAATGGAAGATTAATTTTTATTCCATGAAGTCTGAGCTAATGTCCCCCCACCCTCTTTTTGCGATTTATTGCTAGGATTACCTGACTGACTACTTTGCTCTCTAAGACAATCTAAAATAATATTTGATCTAAAATCATATCTCTTCTGTTCAGTTCAGTCAAAGGTGAAAGCACAAGATGTTCTTTCTGAAATAGTCTTCTTTCTCTGGGTCAGCTTCCCTCCCCTGCTGAGCTGGGAATCTAAGGTCTTCATTACATAGAAAGATCTATATAATTGGCTTGAGCCCCCACCTATTATTTCAGGCATCTTGTGGGGTTCACCAGATTACCTGGTGGGAAATTGACATTCTTTTCCTTTGGTGATGAGTACAGCAAAAGACCAACCATTTCCCCTTGATCCAGAGATGTTAAGTAGACAATGGGTCCAATCCCTTTTTCCATCATAGACAATTCATGCTGACACAGAGGAGCTTTTAGGGTAATATGGTCTCTTCAGACCCGACATTTTATTTGTTGCTCCTAGGGACAGCTCCAGAGTCAAGTTTCCAGTAATTACACTGGGTGACTGCTAAGGCATGGTGGTTGGCAGAAGCTTCCATTAGTAGGCTTCCTATTGGTGTCTCTCAGCAGCTGCTCCCATTAGTAGTGATTACTCCCAGTGACATGTCCCTCCCACCAACATACCCAGAGACTCTGAATTTTAGTGAGGCTCAGCTCTTCATATAGTTGATCCTCAATTAACTTTGTTGATTGAATATAGCAGGGAAGATGAAGAAATTGTACATACATTCCTCCCTCCCTGCCTTTGCTCATGTAATAGCTCTTATATCCCTTTTATAGGGTCTTCTTTTCCTTTGCTTGCAACATGACTTGGGATGGGTGACTGTCAATCACCTAGGGCTCTGTCCCTCTGTATCCCATCCTAGGCATTTTAGCTAAGTCTGTCTTGGTCTGTCATCTCAGCCCACAGACAAATCCTTCCAGATCCGATGTGTTGTTTCAGCTACTTAAACCTCAAGGTCATGGTTAAATAATAGTTTGATTAGATTACGAAAAGCATAATAAAAGAGAAAAAAGTATTATCCACTTGTGCCATAAAACATGACATCCCAAACACTTCCAGGTTCTCCCCTACCAAGCCATGAGACTCTATACCTGCTCTCTTCAGTCTCTCAAACTGTGTGAGAGAAACAGGAAGTTTCCTAGCTCAGTAAAATCCTTCCACCTGCCCACATTACAGGAATAGGGGTTTATAATAGTTTTTCACACCAATTAATTCATGAACATGTGCAGCAGCTTGAAGTTTCATTTTGCCCTCACTGTGCAGTTCTGGTTGCCACAAGCCACACAAGCCAAGACACTCTCTCCTTGGCTGGTTCATACCACCTAGTTGTGATCTTTTCAGTCCATCTATCTCTATTGCCTGTCTAGGGGTCCAGCTCAAATCTTTATGATTCTGCTGCCTGGTGGAGTGGGAACTCCCCAGGTCAGCACTCGCAGACCATACTGGAAACTGGGAGAAGCACCCCCTGCTGCCACCATGTCTGTGTGTCTGCCTCTTTCCTTTCCTCATCTGGGAAGGTATTTTCATAGCATAGGTAACATTACAGAGAGAATGATCTCTTTGAGCCAAGGTGGCAGCAGGACCAGAGATCTTGAGTTGAAAGGAACTTCAAAGGTCAACTAGTTTAAACCCTTCATTTTGCAGATGCAGAAACTGAGTGGTTAAATGATTTGTCTAATATCACACAAGCAGTAAAGATCAGATGCCATCCAGAGAGAGGAAACTTGCCTACCCCATACACAGCTCTGCCCCAGAGTCTTCTGGAAGACATCAATCCTGTGTACCATACTTCTTCCCACTTCTGCTCCATGTGCCCTCCTCACTCTTTTTAATGAATAGTGACTCTTTCTTGTAATCCTTTAAGGCCAAACTTGTCTCACTTTTTCCACAAAGACTTCCCTTGGCAGTTTCTCCTCTTTTCTTTCTTTCTTTCTTTCTTTCTTTCTTTCTTTCTTTCTTTCTTTCTTTCTTTCTTTCTTTCTTTCTTTCTTTCTTTCTTTCTTTCTTTCTTTCTTTCTTTCTTTCTTTCTCTTCTTCTTCCTCTTCTTTCTTCTTCCTTTGACTTATTGTTACTCCTCTGAGCTCATCTACACCACTCGCTGAGCATTTAAGCATACACTGCCTTATGAGATCTGTTGCCCTATGCTGTTATTTACATTTTCATATGCATGTGTCTCTTCTCCTTTTCTTGATAAAAAGTTTCTCTCTGTGTCCCTTTTTCTCAACTCACCTAACACAGCACTATGTAGTAGTAGGTGCTATGTTATCTGTTAAATGTGAGAGGAAAGACCAAAAGAACTCATTCTTTGGTGAGAGAGGATTTTAAGTTAATACTTTAAAGTTTATGTTTATGACCTGGTCATTGTTTTCATGGATTATTCAATGAAATGTGAGATTCTCTGCTGACATTTCAGTAAAGTGTGAAAAATGTGAGAGGGTTCTTGTGGTGAGAGTAGACTTTCTGTTTTTTTCCCTGCAATTTGCTGATGGGACTGGTTACGTAGAGAGTCAAGGCATTGTTTTTAAGGCCTGCTGAACTTTCTCACCTTCTCTGCTAAGTTATTTGGCACATCCTCTACAACCAGGAGAGGTGGAAATTGTAGAGGGATAGATTTAGGCTTGACTTAAGGAAACACTTTCCTATTAATTAGAGCCTTCCAGAAGTTCCCTGGGCTACCTGAGGAGACAGTGGCTCTCCCTGCCCCCCCTTCCCTCTGGCCCCAGAGCAAAGGTGTCAAACAGAGGCGAATGACTGCTCTTGGGTATGTTGTAAAAGGGATAATTAATAAGACACTGGTTGAACTAGGAGGCTTCCGATGTTTTCCCAACTCTGAGATTCTCTGATTCTGTGAAGCTGTCAGGGAAGGAGGTTTACGGGGTTTTTCCATTTTGTTTTGTTTCATTTGAGACTGTATTTTTGTTTGAAACTGAAGCAGCTAGGTGGTACAGTGGTTAGAGCACTGGGTCTGGAGTTAGGGAGAACTGAGTTCAAATCCAGCCTCAGATACTAGCTGTGTGACCTTGGCCAAGTCACATAACATCTGTTTGCCTCAGTTTCTTCAACTTTAAAATGAGGATGGTAATAATAACACTTACCACCCAGGATTGTTGTGAAGATCATATGAATTAATATTTGCAAAACACCGCATAGAGCCAGGCATACAGCAGGTACTGTATAAATACTAGCTAGCTGTTATTTTTTAGTATTATTAATTTTTATATAGGTATTATTATTGTTATTATCCCTCTACATCCTAGATTATACGTGTATCTGTCAAATAGGGCCTGATCCCAATACTGATGAGCATAGAAGCTTTAATCTGCTCTATTTTTTCCAACCTGAGCCAAGTTTGCCCTTCCTTAAGCTTCCAGGGTCTTTCCATATTGATGCTGGGCCTCATGTGAACATTTAATTGGCTTTAGTTGTATTGCAAGATGTAGTAGCTAGGTGTTGCAGTAGATAGAGTGCCAGGCCTGGAGTCAGGAAGACCTGAGTTCAAATCCAGCCTCAGACGCTCACTAACTGTGTGACCCTGGGCAAGTCACCTAACCTTCTTTGCCTCAGTTTTCTCATCTGTAAAATGAACTGGAGAAGGAAATAGCAAAACATTCCAGGATCTTTGCCAAGAAAACTATGAAAGGGATCACAAAAAGTGGAATGAGACTGAAAAACAACTAAACAACAAGTCGTACTGCAGCTTGGAACTCACTAACTGATGCAATCCACCAGCCTCAGCCTCTTCAGTAGCAGGGAGCATACGTGTGTGTCGCCATGAGCAGCTGAGGTTTTGAGTTTCGAGTCCCGAGGTTACATCATTGTAGCAATAGGAGGTCTCTTTTCCCTTCTACCTTTGCTCAGGATCACACTCAATTACCTCTCTAGTCTCAATGTCTACTTTAAGCATACAAAAGAAAAGGATGAGCCAGACATAGTGAGTTTAGACAGAGGACAGCTCTGCTCAGGCTGGTGGTTATTGTCAGTATTCAATGTGATGATGACTGCTTTCAGCATGGAGTGAGGGACAGAGAAGAGTGAAACAGAACAGGATGGGAAAGCCAAATAATTTTAGGCTCTTCCTATTCAATCTTGGTTATAGATGCCTAGGAATGGAAGGGATCTCTATTGGCATCTAGTCTAACTCTTTTATTTTACAAGTGAAGACATACTTAGTTCAAAATGCCACAAATATCCTGAGCAGACACGCCCCTATCAGATATAAATAGTAAACAAATTCTACACACATAGAGAAACAAATGATATTTTGATTATCAATTATTAATTTAGGCCACTCTTGCCACTCCAGCTGAGGACCTCTCTGAAACTAGTTTTAGTTTCTGTCTTAGTAACCTTTCTCGGTATGTTGTTGCTTACCATATCAATCATCTTTTTCTTGACATATTAATAATAATTTTAGGATTGCAAAGTTGCTTTTGTTCAATTTGTCGTTAGGGTATAAGACCTGATGGAAGGAAGGTCTTTCCCTGGTTAGGAGTAGGTGAGAAAAGGGGACTGAACAGGAGAAGAAAGAAGGATTGGAAGATTATGGGAAAGTTTATGAGGCTGATGCATACTGTGCATAGAGCACTGACTTTGTTACCAGGAGACCCCAGTGTAAGCCTCATTTCTGCCACTTACTAGCTGGGTAACTATGGGCAAGTCATTTAACCTCTCTGTTCCTCACCTGCAAATAATAAGGATTGGCAAAGAATGGCATGTTCCCAAATGAGGTTGTGGAATCTCCTGTTCTGTGATAGCATTCCATCTGTCTCATTTGTATCTAGAACTTTGGTGAGTTGCCAGTTCCATGACAGTGACCAGTGTGATGTCATAGCCAAAAAAGCCAAGTTGATCTTAGGTTACCTTAGCAGAAGCATAGTGTCCAGAATGAGGGGAATTGTCCCTGCTCTGGTCAGATCCCATCTGACTATTAAGTTTTAGGAGGGCCAATGACCAACTGAAGAGGAAATGGATGGAGAAGAGACTAGAAGTCCTTCTACCCTAATATCAGTTGAAAGAAATGAGGATGTTCATTCAATGAAGAGAAGGCTTATGGGGAATATGATGGCTGTGTCTTCAAATATCTGAAGGGTGGTTATGGAGAAAAGGGATTTGATTTATTCTTCTTGATCCTGGAAGGCATAATTATGAGTAATGTGTGGAAACTACAGGGAGGCCAATTATGGCCCAATGCAAGAAAGTACTTCCTAACCCTTACAGAGATCAAAAAATGGAACGGGCACTCAGAAGTGATAGTGAGTTCCCCATCACAAGTAAGTTTTCGATCAGAGGCTGTTTATTGAGCACGTTATAGATAGCATGTGTTTTCAGCTGGAGGGTGGATAGATGACCTGTGAAGTTCTATCCAACTCTGGAATTCTATGATTCTATCATTTTAAATGATTGTACAATGGTCTTTCGAGAAAAGTTGTTTGGAGACTATAAAAGACATAATTAATATGAACTATTTGTATTACCATTAATGTAAACTGAGTTGGGATAATATTGATCTAATTGGCCCCAGTCATGACATGTATGTAGATATAATCCATGTCCTAGGGCCCAAGTTCTGGGTTTACACAGACCATGTTCGATCATGGGGCTACCTTAAAGATATCAATGTATTTTTTAATTTATTATGTCACTCCCAAATATATCCTGGTAAATCCCCAAATTCAACTTGTATCTAGTTTTCCACAGATTAGAGTAACAGGGTCTCCCATCTCCTGTATAAGCACTCAAGGTAACAAATGCATATTGAAGACATTATTTCACCCTCCAAACAATGCAGAAAATTCAAAAGACTCACAGGAGCCGATAAACAACTGAGAAAATACACGAAGGAATTCACAATAGCTTTCAAGCAATCAATATATTATTGTCTTTGGTGGATCCCATCTTTCTACAGGGTCTTATGTAGTCTTCCCTCCCCACCTCAAGATTTATAGCACCACTGTGTGATTTGGCCTCCTTCTCTTCTTCCTCACTCCCAGTCTTAGAAATGAAACAACCTTGATGCTGGTGCTGTCCAAGAAATCTCCCATATTTGATTAGAAGGTTTGATTCTAGGATCATCCTGATTAGGAAAGCCCCTCAATCTGTAACTAGAATATCAGATTGCAGGAGTTTTAAACCTATAGTTTCTCTCAAGGAAACCTCCAAGGTAGGCAGTATCCAAGAAATCAATCTTCTTTGGCTAGAGGCTGGATTTTAGGATTCTTGAATTTGGTCTTATCTACAAGGCTATATCTAAGGTTTTCTAGGGATACCCCTCCTGGACAACATAGTTAATCATGGCTACACTCTCAGGATCTGTTTGGATAAAAAATAGGAAGGAGAATGGAATAAAGACCCCAAATATCTTTTTTTTTCTTTTTTGTCAGGTGTTTGGGGTTAAGCGACTTGCCCAAGGTCACACAGCTAGTAAGTGTTACTTATTGGAGGCAGGATTTGAACTCAGGTCCTCCTGACTCCAACCCAAATATCTTAAGACATATTATCTTATAGTTGATTCTCAGATCTATCCATCCTTAATCTCTTATTTCAAATCTCCAATTGTCTATTGGACATCTCAAACTGCCTGTGTCATGGAGTACTAGGCCTGGAATCAAGAAGACCCTAGTTCAAATCCAGCATCAGACACTTATTAGCTGTTTGACCCTGGGCAAACTGTCTGCCTCAGTTTCCTCAACTTAATATGAGGGGGTAACTATTCAACTTAAAATAGGGGTAATACTAGCAGCTACCAAACAGGGTAGTTCAGAGGACCAAATGAGATATTTTTTAAAGAACTTAGCATAGTGCCTTGCATATAATAGGCACTTAATAAATCTTTCCTTCCTTCCTTCCTCCTTCCTTCCCTCTTTCCTTCCTAACATGTCCCAAACTACAATTGTTATTTTCTGCTAAAACCTTCTCCTCTTCCTAACTTCCCTATTATTATTGAGGGCACCAGTATCTTTCCATTCACTCAGGCTCACAGTCTAGGTCTCATCCCCTGCTTCTTCTCCCTTTCTCTCATTAACTACCTCCCCCCTCTCCCCCATATCCAGTCAATTACCAAATCTTGTTGATTCTTCCTTCATAACATCTCTTGTTTGTTCCTCCTTTTTGATGAAATAATGAAAAAAAATCCAGGGCTTCCCTTCAGTAAGCTCATTAAGTCCCAAACAAAGGCTTGCCCCCTATAAGCTCAGTAAATTGATTGGGGGGGAGGTTGGCAAGGAGGGAGAAGGTACATATATAAATGCATAGATCGATAGGAACTGCTCCCGTGCATTTTCCACATATGTTCATCAATTGTGTTACTTTTCTATTTGGGTATTTCACTGTGGGCAAATAAATATAATTCTTTATAAAAATAAGAAAAAACACATAAAGAAGGTAATGAATGAATGACAGGAGTTCAAACAGATTTCAGTAGTTGCCTGGCTTACTTCGCATTTCTGAAGCCTGAAAGCCATCTCTGACTGACCGTGTTTCACTGGCAAGCAGCAGTACTGAGAATCATCTTCTGGGAATTAATGATAGCCTTCCTTCAGGGAAGGGAGAGCAGGATGTGGAAAAGCTCCAATATACTCTCCCCTCCATTCCCCTCCCCCTCCAAGGTCCAGCTAGGACCCAATAGGTTGTATTATGGTATCCAGATGATTGATTTGCATCTAAATCTTTTTTTGCATTTAAGTTTAAAAAGGAACTATTTTAGGCTTCCATGTATTCTCCAGCCATTTAGCATACTTAGACATGTTACATATTTAATGTTCCACTTTACAGAGCACTGAAAGAACTAAATGCATAACAAAATGCTGGGAACCAGGTTTAATTTTTCAGCTGTTGATTTAATGTGTAATGGTTCACTAAGGCGATGAATAACCCTAGTCTCCGACTATTGCAAAATAGAAAAATTACCTAAACTCGTATATATTGAATCTGCAAGTGTTAAGTTTGTCATTGTAATTTATGACTCATAGGTAACATACCGGTAATTTGCATACTAATTGCTATGGTAGAAGCCAAATGATTCTAATTCAGCAAATTAGTCTACAGCCTAAGCAGTAAGCCAGCAATTGCCTAAGTGTGTTAGGCAGAGATTTAAGCTTCTTTAGAAGAGAGAAAATGGGAGTTTCCACAGCAGGCCCTTAGGAGCAACAGATGCCCCCTGCTGGCATGCATTCAACATGGCGGCTGTTCAGAGATGCTCTGCTCTTGGGAGACCAGCCAGCTCTCTCACACAGCCTTCCCCCCTACCTTGGATTTTAATCTCAGTGGAGTTTTCAACAGTTTGTAGGAAGAGGGTGATGAAGAATCAGAATAGTTGAAAACCAGGGTAAAGGGAATTTCTCTCTGGACAATAAAAACAGATGTCTGTGCTCCGAACAACAGGCATGAACAGGAATAGGAAGCCCCAGCACACAGCATTGTTTCATTTGATTGAATCACAAAAGGGTGTGTGTGTGTGTGTGTGTGTGTGTGTGTGTGTGTGTGTGTTCACAGGAGACATACTCCTGAAAAGTTGCCTATAAATCAAATTATCTTAGATACACTGAAGATACACTAAGGACTTAGATACACAGGTATCCTCCTCTGATATAAATAATTTTCTTGTAATGTAACTAATGACCCTCTTTGCAACATGTCTATTGGATATAGAGTCAGGAAGACTCTGGTTCAAATCCTGCGTCTGACACAAATTAACTGTGTGGCTCTGGGCAAGCTATTTAATCTCTCAGTGTTCTAGGGAACTCTATAAGAGCATAAAACTATAATTTGTAAAGAAATTGCAAATTGCATTGGTAGATAGAGTACCCCCTCACATTATGTCATTAAAATCACAGGTCTAATAAAAAATTTACATATATATTTTTACACACACATATGTATACACACACACATATATACACGTTATTGTTCAGCAGTTTTTCAGTCACATCTCACACTTTGTGACCCCATTTGGGGTTTTCTTGGCAAAGACACTGGAACGGTTTGTCATTTTCTTCTCCAGGTCATTTTACAGATGAGGAAACTGAGGCAAACAGAGGTTAAGTGACTTGTCCAGGGTCACACAGCTAATAAGTGTCTGACACTGAATTTAAACTTAGGTATTCCAGATTCCAGGCCCGGTACTCTACCCACTGTGCCACCTAGCTACCCCACATATACACATAAAACACATACATATACATATACGTACACATACATATATATATGCACACATATACTCACATATATATATACATATGTACACACATATATCTATATACATACATGTGTATATACATGTATATATATTTACTAGACTTAGGATTTTAATATTTGTATATATTTAATATATATATGTATGTATATACTTATATTTTAAAAACTACTATTCTTTCCTATCTGCTTTGTTGATATTTTTAAAAGCAGGGTATACCTCATTTATTTTATAGCAACACATATTTTGATAATGCTAAGACACAGAAACCAGAGACATGTGAGCCCAAGGAGGCCCAGTAATTGCTTAATTGAAGTATTTCCTCTAGCCATGTTCTCTCTCAAATTCAGACGAGAAAAAGAGTTATGTGAGCCCTGAGCAATTAAGTGACTCTGAAGGTCATGAGTGAGTCATGGACCTGCTCACTGGACAAGTTCTCTTACTGCTGAGACTATTTTTAAAACATATTGCACTTTCCTATAAATCTATTCCCTCATCACACAGCCTTGTACAGATGGGTGGTGCATTACTGAGGTTGAGTTTGCATGGCTGAAACAAGGGCTTCCTCTTTCCAGCCTATTTCATTCAGTCTTCCAAGGGTTCTGCCTACATCCACCTGCAGGAATCCTGATGATTGGCTTTTATATAACATTTTAATGTTTGCAAAGTGCTTTACATTTATTAGCACATCTGAGCTAATTCATAAGCACCCTGTGAGGTGAGTATTGAAGGCATTATCCTCCTCATTTTATAGATAAGAAAACAGAGGCTCGGAGGTTAAATGACTTAACCTGACACCCAGCTAGTAGTGCAGGAGAAAGCATGTGAATTCAGGTATTCTTGACTCCAATTCTGTTTTTTAATTTTAACATCATATAGCCAGTCCAGATTTCTTACCATTAAGAAGAAAGCAGGGAAGACCATTTCTGCCCTTAAAACTTTATTCTTTCACTTAACCCCAATTGCCTCACCAAAAATATATCTATATCTGTATCTATTTCTTCAATTCTTTCAAATCTTTCCTTTGAAAGGAAATGATGAGAAAGAGAAGAGGAAGAGAAGGGGCTCCAGACCAGATCAGATGGATGACCCAGTGTATTTAAAATGTGATCATTTATTTCACCCAGATAATGTTTATTCCTAAATCAAGCACTGATTGCATCATGATTGTGCCTGTTTGTGTGCCCTGGGGTGGCTACGGCAATATAAAGTGCAAGCATAGCGCTTTAATATCTACCTGTCTTTGACTCCAACAAGAAATTGCCTGAATTTGGCCCATTGTGATGAATCCTTTCCATGGCAACCTCTCATTTGAAGTCACAAAGACAGGATTATGTATCGCAGGACACAATGGGCCCAGAATGAGAGGGCTTTACATTGGCACAGAATGAGTGTCTCTGCTAATGAGGAGGAGCTATGCTGAATCAGAGCAGGGTTAGCCGTGGGCAGCTCATTGACAAAGCAAACATGGACAAACTCCCACAATATGGAGAAGTTCTATTGGACTTTGTTTTTGAAGTATTCCATAATCATTTTAACCAGTTCTTCCCCAAACGGCTGTGTAGGCTAGGCTAGAATTTTACCAATGAGCTTATAGAGCTAGAGACCTGAGTGCAGAGGAAGAGGGGCCAGAATCTTGTTTCTAAATCCAAGTCACTTGTGGGTCACGGCATCACCTCCCTGAGGTCATAGTCCTCTTCGAGAACAAAGGACAAACAACAACAACAACAACATGTCCTGGAAGACATTTGAGAGGTTGTCTAGTTCAACTCAATAGGATTTGAACTCAGATCCTTTTAGGATTTGAACTCCAATCCTCTGACTACAAAGTTACTGCTCTTTCCACTCTACCACATTGCCTCTGCTATTGCACAGATAATGAAAATCCCAAACCAAGTATCATTGGGTATTATGTCAATGAGGGCTCAATTACCCAGAAAACTGATGGAAGTGACAATGGAGGAGAGGGTCCCACAGAGTCCATTGTGCTATACCAGGACCAGGTCTAATCAGAAAAAAGTTTCAGATCAGCTGCATTTCAGACTCAGATTCGACAGCCCATCAGACTCCATCTTTAGGTTATTGGTTTGCCAAGGTTGGACAGTTTCCTTCATGGGTTGTAGATTTTTCAGCATTCTGAATTTGAGCCTTGACCTCTCATGTGCATGCTTTAGTGTCTTTTTTTCACCTGCCACAGGATGGTGGTTGTTGGCTTTTGTTCTCAAAGAGGATGAAAGTGATTTCACTATGTTAGAATTAAGTCACAGTGTGTCTGACTGTGCCACAGGATATCCCAACTTGGACATCCTGCTATTGCTTCTCTTCTGTCCTGAGTGGGTGGTGAGCACCTGCCCTTACCTGGGCAAAGTAGGTTGAGAGAGTACTGCTAAGGCTCAAATAGGAATAAGCACATCAGGATGGTTTCCGATAAGAACACAAACCTTGGCAGAATCCAGCGTCAGCCACCTGGCATGGTCACAAGGATGGGAAGATGGAGACCCAGGTAGGAGGGAGGAATGTCAACACAAGGCACAACTGAAGCAGGACAGGATGAGGCAGGATTCTGAATCAGGTAGGCACTGGTTGTCATGGTTATAATCAGATCAGCGTGGGTGGTGGTAGCAGAGTTGGGTTAAGAGAGATTAGAGGTAATCCAGAGTCAGCAAGGTTTCAAGCAGGTAAGTGAGGGCTCAAGCAGGGCCAGTGACAGCCAAGAACTCCAAGAAAGCTTCCAAAGATTTCCCTTGCTGAATGAAGCCTCTCAGTTCAGGGTGACCCTGTCAGCCCCTTCCCTGGGAAGAAACCTTCCAGTTAGGACAATCTATTGGTCATTCTATTCTACTCCTCTACTCCAAAGTACAGTTGGGTTCTCAGAGCCACCTGCCTCTTGCAGATGTGAGGGTGTCTGTGAGAAAACATTTTTATCCCAGACCCATCCATGCCCAGCACATTTCTTATGGTTGTTCAGTCATGTCCAAATCTTCATGACCCCATGGACCATCCTGTCCATAGAGTTTTCTTGGCAATGACACTGGAGTGGTTTGCCATTTCCTTTTCTAATGGATTAAAGAAAAGAGAGGTTAAGTGAAACGCCCATGGTCACACAGCTAGTACGTATGTGAAGCTGTATTTGAACTCAGGTCTTCTTGACTCCAGGCCCATTGATTTATCCAGTGAACCATCTAGCAGCTGCCAAACCTGGCAACATAGTAGGTGCTCAATAAATATTTGTTGAATTGAATTCAACTGAATGATAACATAAGATCACCTCCCCTTTCTGCCCTCCCCTCCCACACTGCAAAGCCATTTCCCCCAACAGCAACAAGAGGAACTCTTAAATTTATTTTTTTAATTCTGAATGTAAATACCAAGAAGAGTATTTCCATATCCAATTCCTTCAGAAAAAGAGGACTATGAAACCATGAATCTCCATTTCATACCACTTGCTTAAAAATGCAAGATATATAATATAAATATAGTATATAATATAAAATATAAATATATAAAATATAATACAGTATATAATAAATTCCACATATTTCAAAAGCATCCTAGTCTGTGCTTCCTCTGAACTATTGTTTTCTTCTGTGCATTTTAAAGAATCTTTCAATGTTCTTTTGGAGGATGGGGATCAGTATTACCATCTTGTTCTCTGTACCAATTTACCCCACTCCTCCCCCCCACCAGCCCAGTTAAAAACCAGGTGGAAGAAGAAATAAATCTTTTCAACAAAAAACCATAGTTAAACAAAACAATCCATACAACTACCACCTGCAAAACACGTATCTATTTCTTACCCTGAATCCATCACTCCTCTCTTCAGAGGTGGATAAACATGCTTTATCATAAGTTTTCTGCAGGGAAGGTCGTTGTATCGAGCAGAGTTTTTAAGTCTTTCAAAGTTGTTTTTCCCTTCCTTTTGTTTTTGCTGTCTTTGTAGAAACTGCCCTTCCAGTTCTGCTCATTTCGTTCTGCAGCAATCAATTTATAATACTTAGGGTTGTCTGAAATTGTATCTTTTTTCATTTTGCACTACAATAATATTCATATACCACAATTTGTTCAGATAGTCACTAATGGTCTAAGAGGCAATCTAAGGCACTGCTTTAGATTCTAGTTCTCTTATTTCCCCTTTTTATCCCCTTTAAGGATAAGGAAATTTATTTGGTTTATAGTTATGCCTCCCTAATATTATCCTCCCTCTTAACCAGGAGTGTGCTAGTACATGTTTAACAATTAACTCTTGGGGCAGCTAGGTGGTGCAGTGGATAGAACACCGGCCCTCCTGGACCTGAATTCAAATCCAGCCTCAGACACCTAACACTTGCTAACTGTGAGACCCTGGGCAAGTCACTTAACCCCATTGCCTAGCCAAAAAAATTAAACAAACAAAAACAATTAATTCTCCTAAACACACTTTTGAATTGAATCTGCATTACTAATATTTCTTCCATCATTTTCTTAAATCTAGACAATCAATGAAAGTTTGCTGATTACCCAGATATATATACTCACATTGAAAGCTTAAAAATCTGTGGAGCCCCAGCTTCAAAACATAATTGCTCTTAACTCTAAATTCCCTATTTACTCTTCTTTCCCTATTGAATCTGATATATTTCTTATTCTAAATGAATTTTTATTTTTCCCCAATTACATGGAAAAACAATTTTTAATATTTTTTTAAGCTTTGAGTTCCAAATTCTATCCCTTCCTTCTGCCCCTCTCCCCTCCTTGAGATGCTAAACAATCAATCATGTAAAACATTGCCATATTTTTTATTTTGTGTGAGAAAACTCGAACAACAACAACAACAAAAGAAAGTGAAAAATAGTATGCTTTGTTCTGTATTTAGAGGCCATCCGTTTTTTCTTTAGAGGGGGATATCATTTTTCATCATGAATCCTTTGGGATTGTCTTGGATCATTGTATTGATGAGAATAGCTAAGCCATTCATAGGTCTTCATCAAACAATATTGCTGTTACTATGTACAATGCTCTGGTTTTGCTCACTTCGCTTTGTATCAGTTTGTGTAAGTCTTTCCAGGTGTTTTCTGAAATCATCCTGCTTGTTGTTCCTTATATCACGATAATGTTCCATTACAATTACGTACTACACCTTCTTCAGCTATTCCCCAATTGATGGACAACCCCTCAATTTCCAATTCTTAGCCACCGCAAAAAAGAGCTGCTATGAATATCTTTGTATAAAGATGTTCTTTTCCTTTTTCTTTTTTAGGTAATCTCTTTGGAATACAGATCTAGTAGTGGTATTGCTGGATCAAAGGGTATGCAGTTTGATATATTTCTACACCAAACTCTGCGTGTGTATGTATTTGTGAGTTTGTGTTGTTGTTGTTCCATCTTATTCGACTCTTCATGACCCCATTTGAGGTTTTCTTGGCAAAGATGCTGGAAAAGTTTGTTATTTCTTTCACCAGTGGATTAAGGCAATCAGAAGTTAAGTGACTTGCCCAGAGCCACACAACTAGTGAGTGTCTGAGGCTGCATTTGAACTCAGGTCTTCCTGACTGCAGACCCAGTGTTCTATCCACTGAGCCGCCTAGCTGTCTGTGTGTATGCTCAGACCTCCTCTATCCATTTCAGATGAGGACATTTCGTTTGATGCTTTCTCTCCCCCACCTCTTCCACCACATTTGTATGTTCTTATTCTCACGTATCCCAATTAAGGGAAATAACTAGTCCCACCTCCTTCTTCAGTCTTGTTTCTACGCTAGTTTATTCCTTTTACATTCCTTTGCTCTTTCCCTTCTTCAAACCCTCAGAATGGATCCAGCCTGCCCCCAAGTCCTCTGTTTTCATTGTTTAACTGTCACAATGCGCTTTGAAGACGTTAGGGTTCTGAAGGGACGATTGTTTCCCCTCCCCCATTAGAATGTTAGCACTCCATCATCATATCATATCATCATACAACTCACTCTGATTGCTCAAATACATTTATCTTTCTAGGTTTTATGGACCCCCCCTTTTTTGTATTTTAAAATTCCCATTCAGTTCTGCTCTTTTCATCAGAAATGTTTGAAAGTACTCTATTTCACTAAAAGTCTATTTTTTTTTCCTCTGTAGCATTATGTTAAGCTTTTCAGGGCAAGGTACTCTCAGTTGCAAACCCATATCTTTTGCCTTTTGGAATATTGTATTCTAACATCTCCTCTAACTTTCACTAGAAGCTGCTAGGTCTCATACAGTGATATATAGTGTCTAAGCCTTTTGTCTTATTTTGTTAAATAATGGTGTTCAGCGAGTCCATTGATTATTAAATTATCTCTTCTTGACTTGTTGTCCAAGGCATTTTCTTCTTTTTTCTCCCCCACCCTCAATCTTTTATGTTTGTTTTAGTATTTCTTGCTTTTGTTTGGAGTCATTGGTTTCTATTTTGTCTCTTCTAGTTTTCAGGGAATCAATTACTTGGTTAAGATTTATCACTTTCTCTTCTAAACTATTCTCCTAATTCTTTACTCAATTGCTTTCTTCTAATGTAGTACTTGTGGAATAACCATTTTTTCCTTTCTTGTTGTTGTTACTTTCTTCTTCTTTGGGGGGATCTCTAGATATATAATAATGTTTTATACTGCATCTTCTTTGGTTTACTTACCTCTCTAGCTTTAGTTTCTGATTTGGGACTCTGCTTTATGATGTGCTTTTGGGTGGGGTGGTCTGTCTTACTTCATTTTGCTCTGCGTCCTCTGAACTACAGTTGATAACCCCCATCTTCTGGTTCTCTATTGTCTCCAGGATCCAATATCAAATTCTCTATTTGGTTTTTAAAGCCCTTCATAAATTGGTCCCTTCCTACCTTCCTAGTCTCCTTATGCTTTACTGCACTCTATATATTCTAAGATGCAGTGACACTGATCTCCTTGCTGTTTGCCAAAAACCACACTTTATCTCCCAACTCAGAGAATTTTCTCATGCTTAGAGTTCTCTTCCTCCTTATTTTTACCTCCTGGCTTTCCTGGCTTCCTTCAAGTCCCAATTAAATTCCTGCCTTCTGCAAGAAGGCTTTATTAATCTTCCTTAATTTAGTACCTTCCCTCTTAGATTATCCCCAATTTATCCTGTATATATCTTGTTTGACATTGTTGTCTGCATGTTGTCTCCCCAATTAGATTGTGAGCTCTTTGAGAGCAGGGCATGTGTGCATGTACGCCTTTCTTTGTATTCCTAGCACTTAGCACAGTTCCTGGAACATTGTAGGTGCTTAACAAATGCTTGCTGAGTTGACTGGACTTTTGTATACTTCCAGGGTGAAAGCAGTCTCTTATTATAGTTTCCCATTGGATTTCTTGATCATTATTTGGTTTGGTGAAAAGTTCAGGTTTTTATTAGAATAGGCATGAGGGACTTGGGTGGTCTGATTCCATTTAAGCAGCCATGTTGGTTGAAAATTAGGACCTCTTTCTCTCAATGGGACAGAACCTTTGTACTGTTTCAGTGACCAAAGCCACTGACCTCAACTTTCAAAAGTTTTCCATCTAGAACAGACAACTTTGATGTAGCCAAAAGCATATGTAGGTCTACATGCTGATTTTGAAATAAAATAAAATCACTTATGTTATGGATAAGTATTTGTGTAAGCTGCTTATTAACCAGTGCAGTAAAGATTGAAGTGTGTATGATGTCTATTTAGACAATGGAGGTTGTAGGAGGGAGAGATAGTGAGAGGGGGTGGACAGAGATTTGCCGAATCATGTACAGTCCAGAAAAACTTTCAAGAAAGGGGTAGGATTTCCGTGGGACCCTTGTGCCACCCATGTTTGAAATCACATGGATTAGAAGGAATATCGATATTTTTCATTGTTTTAGCTCAACTATTGGCATTTCAAATCCTTCATAACCTGGTTCAAACCTACCTTTCCAGACCTACCTATTACTCCTCTTCACATACTCTATAATCTAGCTAATCTGGCCTTCTTTTTGTTCCATATATAGGAAATTCCATCTTCTTCTGGTATTCCTTTACACAGATTGTCCCTCAAATCTGCTCTTTTCTTACTTCAGTTTCTTAATTTCCTTCAAAAGTCAGCTTAAGCATTATCTTTGGCATTAGGCTTTTTTGACACCCCCCCCCCCCAGCTCTTCAGAGTTAGTGCCTTTCCCCAAAATTGACTTGCATCTATTTGGTATATTTTTAAGTGAAATTATATGTGTATATAGGAGGCAGATAGATAGCTTGAGAGCACTGGGACATGGGTTCAAATCCAGCCTCAAACATTAGCAGTATGACCATAGGCAAGTCACTTAACCTCTGTTTGCCTTAATGTTCTTGAGAAGGAAATGGCAAACCACTCCTGTAGTTTTGCCAAGAAAACCCCATGGACATATTTGCATGCTATGCTCTACAGGGTCACAAAGAGTTGGGCACAGCTGAACAATAACAACATACCAATAACATACATGTATGTGTTGTATCCCTTGATAAGAATGTAAGTTCCTTGAAGTCAGGGATGACTTCATTTCTGTCTTTGTGTCCCCAGCACCTACTGTAGTTCCTGACACATAAAAGACACTTAATAAATGGGTATTGATTGACTGAGCTGGTAAATCACTTGTCTTGGCTAATGCTTTCTGCTATATAAATTTTACTTGGAACGTCCAAAGTTAAAATCAGTTAAATTTAGGTTAGTTTAAACTAAAAACTAAATTCAGCTTTGACCTTGCTAATAGACTAGGCAAAGAATATCCATTGAAATAACATTTGATAGGGACAGAATGAAAGTAAAGCAATGGAAAACCAGTATCAGCACCTATTCCCAAATAAGGGCAACCTCATCTCTCTTTCCCACCTAGGTAGCCTAGGAAAACATCACATCTAAAGCAAGCACCTTTGAAATGGAAAAAGTACGGTGAAGTGAAGGTTGGGCTTTTCATCCATGCAGGGTCTTGACCTCCTGTTGGAATGACTTTGGTCTCCACACAGTTTCAGGTACAGTAAGATGTTTCCATTCTTTCTCAGGTCTCTTCACCATGCTCTCTACAGCTGATATAGCTACACAGTTGTTCCTGTTCCTACACTATACATTGCCAACACTGTCTGTTTTCCTCCTTGTTCACACGTTGGCCACATAACACCATAGGAAGTATGGTCTTACCTTTGTTCAATTAGGCCAAAGTCTGGGGATGCAAGGCCTCATGGAAAATGAAGTTTTCTTCTGATTAGCTATGCTTCTCACATGTAAGTATTACAGAAATAATGGAAATTAAAAGAACGTCCAACATTTAGGAAGATAAAAGAAATAAGAGGAGTTATATAAGTTTAAAGGGTTGTCAGGGGAAGGCATGGAAGCACAAGCAGTATGATTGAAGGGGAGAGAGAAATATGTTTGTATGGATGGAGGAGAGGACATGCATAATAGTGGAATTATATCAGATAGGCAGGGTCCTGTTGGCTAGTTTGACCTAAGAGCATGAAAACGAATAGGAACATTATATTGGCAGAACTTTTGTCTCTTTGGCTGCTGCAGAAAACACACAGAATTAGTGTCTTCTTTAGCCAGGCTGTGAGGATAGAGGGGACCAGAGAACAATAACCAGGCTTGCATATCTTTGAGTCTTTACCCAGGCAGTCTCACTCTCTTCTATACCCAGGTCTTTTCTGTAGAGCCCCAAAGTAGAAGCTTCAAAGGGCATTCTGTATTTGAAAGAGACACTGGAAATAGGAAGGAAGGGAAAGGAGCCGAGCGTAAGAATCTGGCCTATTAGCTTCAGTTGCACTTGGATCAGTCAGAAGACAGAGGAATGCTGTTCAGACAGTGATCCTTTCCAAATAAACACCATGGAGTGGAAGTAAAAGGATTTTCCAGCCAGACTAAATTTAAATGGCAGGCAGCATGCACAAGAGAAGGGAAGGGGAGGCAGGGGGAGAGAAAAGGCCTTAATTCTCATTTCTTTTCTCCTCCTACTCTACAACTCCATCTTGCTATTGCATAGAAGTCACTGGGGGTTGAACAAATTAGGGAAAATGGACAGAAGTATGTCCCTCTGTCCCTTCTACCCACATGGGCCAAGTCAGTTGATTTTAGCTCCAGGGACAGGGCCCCCTACCAGGATGGGACATGGAAGGTTGCTTTATTTTGGAGTCACCCTTGCCCTCTTGGCCCACTTTCAAGTCAGCCACCGATTCCAAGGATTCCCAGGAAGCTGGATCATTTCCAAGGCTGGCTAGGGCTTCAGTCTCATGTGCTGAGGAGTGCAGATCCTAGCTTAATCCCCAGTCACCCTGGGCTGAGCCTGGAAAAGATTTGAGCCTACCAATTGGCTCTAAAATTGACCCATCGGATTTGAACCCACTGATTGGCTAAAAAAAAATGACTTGGCCTCCTGTCATTCTCAAAAAAAGGGGATGGCTTAATGCCAGGATTCAACCTAGTTTAAATAAGGGGTCCTCAATCTTTTTTATGTCATGCCTCTCCCCTTCCCAGCCAATCTGGTAAAGCTTATGGACCCCTTCTCAGAATACTGCTTTTGAATGCATAAAGTAAAATACATAAGATCACATAAGAAATCAATTATATTGAAATACAGTTATCAAAATTAAAAACAACAGCAACAACAAAAAGTTCACAGACCCCACAATAAAAAAGACCTCTGGATCATGTCATTACTTTGTGGCAGTTAAACATTCCTCCAAGGGTGGGGATAATGATGTTTAGAGCAGAAAAGGAAAGGAAAAAAGGCAATGTTTGCCTTCTCAGAGCTGATGTTTATCACAGCATACTTGGCACGTTGGTAGGCCATGTTTTGGTTTCCCAGATTTCAGAAAGGTTGTTATAAGGAAAGGGACTTTATTTTGCCTGAGAATTATTGTCTTTCCCTCTCACTAAGAGTTTTAGCAGATAGCAGAATCCTAGAAGTTTAGAGCTAGATGAGACCGCAATGCCATTTTAGTCCCTACCTGATGCATGAATCTCCTCTCAAATTTTCCTTACAAATGGCCATCCAAACTCTGCTGAGGGGAACTTACACCTCTCCAGGCAGCCCATGCCTCTTCCAACCTCCTCATTTTACAGATGAGGAAACCGTAGCCTGGAAAGGTTAAATGACTCATGTAACCTCTACTGAGGTTTATACAGCAGAATAATTTTAGGTTTATTTCATTTTTTTAACAAGCAGAAATTTTTCACCTAAATGAAAAACTGGGATGATGAAAATGGATCTGGGGTATTTCCAAACTTGGGGGAGGAGCAGAACAGTGAAAGGACATAAGGAGCTATTACTGCTGCATTAAGGTTAGTGCATTAAAGTTAGAGCATTGAAGACTGGGTACAAATTCTGACTATCGTATAGACCTAAGTCAAAACACACAGTTAGAAACACATGGAAGCATAAGACTATCAAGAAATGGATTTTACTAGGTTGGGGTGAAGACTAGATTAGCTCAAAGATGAAAGGTCAACAAAAATATATAGTGATATAATTTAAACCCCCCTGGTTGAAATCTTACAAATGACCTGTAATATTTAGATTACACATTTCTTCTTTAATTCATCTTCTTGAAATCTTGATCAGTAATTTTCCAATTGAATTTAATAGTTACTTTATAATTCTATTCAGCATTCTTAACTAACAATTCAATATTTATAATCTATTAAATGCCTACTATGTATAAGGTAATTTGATAGGTTCTAGGAGTACAAAGATGGAAGATGAGGGTCTTGCTCTCAAAGAGTCTAGTAGGGGAGGGTGTGTGTGTGTGTGTGTGTGTGTGTAAAAGATATATACACAAATATGTGAGGTAGGTTGTTTTGGAACAAAAGAGAGATCCAGGCAAAGTATATTAGGAAAATCGAAGGTGGGAGAGTCGTTTTCAATTGAGAGTAGGGCAGGGGATGACTCAGAGGTGGCATCTGAGGTGATTTGTAAAGGAAGAAAAGAATTTCAGTATTAGATGAGAAGAAAACACATTCCAGGCTTGAGGAATGGAATTTGTGTTGGTAGAAGAGTTCAAAATAATAATGGCATGTAGCTAGAATTTCAGTTGGGCTTGATCTTAGATGTGTGAAAGGGTAGAGTAGAGTAAGTCTGGAAGGCAATCAACTAGCATATATTAAGCACCTATTATATGCCAGACACTGTGTTGAGTGCTTGAAGGTGGTTGATGCTTGACTGTTGATTGCCTTGAATAGGCCAAGGAATTTGTATTTTGTCTTTTCAACAACATAGAGTTACAGAAGATTTTTAAATTTTAAATTAGATTTTTATCTAATTTAAATTTTAAATTAGATTTTAAAATTTTATTTATTTTGTTTTTAATTTAGAAAATAAAACATGTATTTCCATAAACAGTAGAATTAAAAAAACAGATGATTGCACATGGAACTGCAAATCTATTTTGTATAACTTGCTATTCCTTTTAAATATATAATAGTTACCACGTAAATTTTTTTTTCCTTTTTCTTCCCTTCCCCCCAACCCCAGCTGGGTGGCAGCTGAGTGAAAGGTTGATTAGAGAGAAAATAATATACATAGAGAACTTTAAGGAGGTGATTATAATAATTCAGGCAGAGGTGATGAGGATCTGAACTGGGTTGGTTGCAACATGAGGGAAGAGAAAGAGAGAAATTTGATAGACATCACTTAGATAGAATTGACAGGACTTGGCAACTGGATGTGAGGCCTCAGGGAAAGAGAAAGATCAAAGATGTGTCTGATCTTTCGAGTCTGAGTGGTTGAAAGAACAGTGGTGCCACCGACAAAGAGAGGATATTGAAGGATTGGAAGGCTTATGGGTGTTATTGGACAGCTTGGTGAAGATGTCCTGTAGAAAGCTGGAGATTCAGGAGTAGAAGCCAGGAGAGAGGTACTGGTGCTGGACATTTAGATTTAGAAGTCATTTGCATAGAGGGTAATAACTGAAACCATGGAAGTGGAAGTGATCTCAAGGGAGAGAAGTCATAAGACAGAGCAGCAGAACACTTTCACATTAAAGCTCTTAAAGACAGGGGACAAACAAGAGATAATTAGGAGAGTCGTATCACATAATCTGAGGGAGGAAAGAGTATCCAGAATAACAAAAATTCAGATTTTGCAGGGCCTTTAGGGACCATCTAGCCCATCTCCTACCTTACCATTACAACTATGATATCTGGGGCACTGAAAGTAGTCAAATGCAGCTCATGTCCTACCTTCCTTAAGCCTACAGAAAGACAGCATGACACTGTTATTAACTATCCAGTGAAGGTGTGCAATATCTGAGTTGTTCACCAGGTGGAGTGCTACTCGAGTCATTAGTGTAGTAATTATCTCAGTTCTTTCCTTGGCTCATGAGTAGGAAAGCCTTCCAAAAGGTTGCAATGTCCCTTCTAGCCACTAGAGAGTGCTCAGAACACAGATACTTAGACTCCTCCCCCTACTGCCAAGTCTGTAATTCGGCAGCATTGCTAAGCACTTCAAACCCTTGTGACTGCTCTAGAGGTTTCTAGAAAATGAGATGGAATATTTCTCCCCTCCCAAACATAAGTTATAAAACCAACAATCTTTGGCATTTCTAGGTCTCCTGATACCTGAATATGATACCTTTCTGTAGTCATGATCCTATGATGTGGGCAAGAGTCAGATATTCAAAATAATGGGATTGCATGGTTTACTGAACATAGTGAAAAATGAAAGGAAATGAGCGCTCCTAAGGAGGGACTGGGTTGGGGGAACACTTACTTCCAGCCTTCTCTTAAACTTCCCCACCATCCTAGCCCAGATCTTTGTATGCAGTGGAAGAGGATTCATGAGCCACATAGACCTGCTGTTCATGGATACCAAATAAGAGAAGAGATCATGTCCTGGGCCCCAATCCCAGACAATATTGGAAAGCAGGAGAAGAGTGATAGGGGAAATCATTTACTCCATCCCTGTCCAGCAGCCAGGCACCCTTCTCACACACCGGTCCCCATCTCTGCTCCGGGACCTGAATGGTCTTAAAGTCATTCACATCTGCTGTGTGTCCAGAGGTAGCAGCAGCAGCCCTGGCTCACTGCAGCCACTAGAGCCCCAGCTCCTTGATAGAAGCCCAGAGATTTGACCTCAATGACGGATACACGCATGGTGATCAGCAAGTCCATCACCAATAGCAGCAGCTGCTTCCCTTTAAGGTCATCATAGCTCTCAGAAAGTCCAAATCATGTGGGCAGCATGTGGAAAAAGAGGCAATCTATATGTCAGCCCACAGACCTTATGTACCTTAAAGCTATTGCAAGGATTTCTTCCACTCACCAGCCCACATTCCCTGCGAATCCTGCTGAGTAGGAATGAGCAGTGGCCCGCTTGTGTACATCATGATCATCATAAAACCCTTCACCAATCTCCCTCTCCACAAATCATCATCACCTTGGTTCCAGAGAAGAACTCAAACACTGTGTGATCCTGAGTAAGTCACTTAACCTCAGCATTCTTATCTGTAAAATGGAGATAATAACAGTACCTACCCCCCCAGGGTTGTTGTGAGGATCAAATGAGACAATACTTGTAAAGCATTTAGCACAGAGCCTGGCACATAGTAGGTGCTATATAAATGGTAACTATTATTATTATAAGAGGCCAAGGCAGTCACATGCTTTACAGCATTAAGAGTGTCCTTCACAATATCTCCAGTAGGTGATCAATCAGCTTTTGCTTGAATATCTCTAGTATCAGGGGAGGTGACAACTATGTCCCGGAGGAACTCATTCTACTTTGAGACAGCTCTAATTGCTATTTTTCCTTATATCAAACTTAAATTTGTCTCTGGGCAAATCTGACCTGTCATTCCTAGCTCTGTTCTCTGGGGCTGAGCAGAACAAATCTAATCCCTCTTTTGCATCACAACCCATCAAATACTCTAAGGCCAGCTATCGTGTCCTCAATAAGCCTTTTCCAGGTTAAACATCTCCAGTTCCTTTCACTGACAGGCCTCATTTGTTGTGGTTGGAAGGTCCCTCACCATCCTCCCACAGCTTGTCAATGTTCAATATTTAATTAACTGATTTAATTAATTAATTAATTATTTACTATTTAAAATAGTTTCTAGGATTGAACAGTCAGATGCGGTTTGATCAAGGCACATCAGCTGGCCATATCCGGTGCTCTGGACACTTCTTCTCTCGATAACAGCCTCAGATTGATCACATTAGCATTTTTGGCTACCAAGCCTCACTGTTGACCCATATTGATTCACAATCAGGGGTTGGCAAAGTATAGCCTGAGGGTCACATCCAGTGGGCTTCCTGCTTTTGTAGGCTGGTAGCTAAGAATAGTTTTTACATTTTAAAAATTTTAATAAATTTTTATTTTAAAATGTAAAAACTGTTCCTAGCTCTTAGTCCCATAGGAAGGGTGGGGTGGGGTGGGGGTGGGCCCTCAGTCCATACTTTGACATGAAGTCCTTGGTCCTATTTGTTGACCCTTCTTCCTCTAAGACTCTGACCATTTTCATACACACTGCTGTATAAACACACTTTCTCCATCTTGTACTATAATTTTGTGAAGCCAAGTAGGGTTCAACAGCAGTGTTTGTTTGCTATGGCCTGGGATTCTAGCCTAGGACAATCTTTTTGGCTCCTAACTTTTTTATCCAGTAGCATATACTGGGGCAGCTAGGTGGCACAGTGGATAGAGTACCAGGCCCAGAGTCAAGAAGACTCACCTTCCTGAGTTCAAATCTGGCCGCAGAGACTTACTAGTCGTGTGACCCTGGGCAAGTCACTTAACCTCATTTGCCTCAGTTTCCTCATCTGTAAAATGAGCTGGAGTAGGAAATGGAAAACCACTCCAGTATCTTTGCCAAGAAAATCCCAAATGGGGTCACAAAGAGTTAGACACAACTGAAAAATGACTACAAAATAACAATGTATCACTAGAGGAGATAGCTATCCCTTTTAGTTTTGTTTCATTGGCAAATGTGCTAAGCATTACACCTATACTTTCATGGGAGTAATTTACAAAACTATCAAAAGCACAGAGCTAAAAATGGATCTCTGAGGTCTTTCAGTAGAGACCTTCCTCCACAGTGACATTGACCCATTAGTAACTATTCTTTGGGTCTGGCCATTCAGACAATTCTGAATTCATTTATTATCTTATAGTCTATATCTCTTCATCTTGCTATGAGTATGGTGTAAGAGACTTTTTTCAACCACTTGTGATGAAGTCCAGGATAACTACATCTACTACCTCAAAAAAAGAAATGGCCTTAGTCTGGCATAACTTGATCTTAACGAAGCCATTCAAGATTGTTTTGATCATGACTTCCTTTTCTAGGGATTTACAAATCATAACTTTTTTTAAAAAAAATCTGTATTTTTGCCAGATATTTGCCAAGTCTATTGGTCTACTATTAGAAAACTCCCCCCACTATCTTTAAAAAAATTAACAATTTCTTCTTTTCAACCTCTCCTCCATGATCTTTTTTGATAATACATTTTATCAATATCTTTTTTTTTGCATCTCTTTCATTTCCAAATATAACCCCATTCAGGTAGCCATTCTTTGTTAATAAATAATAAAAATTAAAGAGGGAAAAAACTATTTAGCAAAACAAATCAATCCATGAATCAAGTCTGTCCATAGTTTCCTCCTGGCCCTCTTATAAAAGAGAGGGAGGTATATTTCCATAGCTTTCTTCAGAGCCAAGCTTGATCATTATAATCACATAGTGTTGTTTTGATTTTTCTTATTGTTGTTGTTTCCATTTACATTATTGTCATTACTGCGTATATTGTTTTCCTGGTTCCATTTATTCAGATATGCTTCTCTGCATTCATTATGTTCATTGTTTCTTATAGCACAATAATGTATTCCATCACGTTTCATTTACCTCAATTCATTTAACCATTCCCTAATTAATGAGCATCTACTTTGTGTCCAGTTTTTTGCTACCATAAATGCTTACATATGTATATATTACTGCATATGCAACCTTTCTTTCTCTTTGACCTCATTAGGGGTATATCCTAGCAGTAGGATCATAGATACAAGGATATGGACATTTTAGTTACCTTCTTTGCATAAATTGCTTTCTAGAGTGGCTGGACCAATTTAGCAATTCTACAAAGAGTGCATTATTGGACCTCTTTACACAGCCTCTCTCACATTGATTATTCTCATCTTTTTCATCTTTGCCAATTTCCTGAGTGTGAGGTTAAAAACTCAAAGTTCTTTTTGATTTTCATTTTTCTTATTTTTAGAGATTTGGAGCAATGTTTACTATGGTCTTTAATAGTTTGCCATTCTTCTTTTGAGAATTGTTTGTTCATATCCTTTGTTCATTGGAGATTGGCTTTTGGTCTTTTATATTTTTGCTGTCTCAGTGGTCTTTTAAAGACTACTGACGATAGTTTGTCAATCACATCTTATAGTTCTTATAGTACAAGCAGTTCAATATAATAATATATACATACATATATGATTTTATATATGTATATACATATATATTATGTTCAGAGCACCATGCTAGGTACTGGCAGAATAATATAAAGTTTAGATAAGATATGGTCCATATCATGGTATATTATATAAATTATTAGAAAGTTAGAAAAGAACGTAAGGCCTTATAAGGAATCTACTAATCTTTCAAACTCCCAACTTGGGACTTAGAATGACTGAGGGAAAACCTATCTACTGCACTACATTTAATTGGCAAAAGACCCCAGTCCATATAATGTTTCACCTTCCCAGCCCATCCAGTCACTCACCCAGGCCATCCTGCCATCTTCTTGATGCTTTGTGCATTATACACCTTGCCTCTGCCCCCTTCCCTTCCCTTTATGCCCCTTCCCATTCTGCCAGCTCTTTACACTTTGTTTTTGGGCAGAACAATCAACTTGATGGTACCATTGTTCTATTGCTTTTGGAAGGGGCTTGTCAATCGACAGGCCTAAGATCCCGTTGATCCCCCAATTCATCAACCCTGTAACTTCCTAGACATTCCCCTGGCTACCCTTACCCTACATATGTTGTCTTCCCCATTATGATATGAGGTCCTCGAGGTTAGGGACGGTCTTGATTTTTGAATCTCTATATTCCTTGTCCTTAGCACATATTAGCCTTAGCCCCACATGTAGGGGGCACTCAGTAAAGGTTTTTACAACGATCTCGTCATTCATAGGGAAAGTTGTTTCTCACCTATTTTTTTGCAATAGGGGAAGATATCCTGGGGTGACATTTCAGCTGGGCTTGAATAGAGTTCAACAGGCAAAGAGAGGAAAGGTATTTTATGTTTGGGGAGCAGCCCAAGCAAAGGCATGGGGATTTTAAATAGTGTCAGTGCTGCAGAAAGTTCTTGGAGAATGAAATCTTGGACAAGGCTATTAGATTTATCGATTGGTGATAGTTGTCATTGGTGACCTTCAGGTAGCAGTTTCAGTAGAGTGGTGGGGTTGGTGTACAGAGATTGAGAAGAGAAGGGTAATAATAAACTCAATTCAACACACATTTATTAAGTGCCTACTCTGTACAAGACATTTTCTAGGAGAGATGCTGCAAGTATAAAGACAAAAATGAGATGTTCCCTACAAGGAGCTTATATTCTATAGGATCTAGAGGGAAAGGAAGAAATAAATATAGGCTATTTTTTGAAGAATTTAACAGTAAAGGAGCAAAGAGCTATGGGACAGCAAGTTGAGGGGATGATACAACAAAAAAAATTTTAAATTTAGAATTGAGGAAAGCTGAGAATGTTTATAACTAGGGGGGAAGGAGCCAGGGGGCAGAAAGAGACAGACAGACAGACAGACAGACAGAGACAGAGACAGGCAGGGAGAGAAAGAGAAAAAGAGAGAAAGAAAGAGAGAGAGAGAGGAGAGAGAGAGAGAGAGAGAGAGAGAGAGAGAGAGAGAGAGATTGCTTCTGGAAGATAAGCAAGGAAATAAGACCAAGGGAAAGGGAGGGAGAAGGAGAGGAGAATTTTCTTTGGCAAGAAGAAAGACAGAAATCTTATCTTCTGATCCAGGAGCAAAGGAGAAGAGGAAGGTAAAGACCTAGGGAGGTTTCACATTGTGGAGAAGGGATGTTGAGTGAGTACACAAAGCGTGGCCTCAGTCTCCTCAGTCACTTGAAGATTGAGGTCATTAACTAGGAGAGGTTATGGTGGTGAAGTTGGGGAATGGAGGCGAAATGAAAAGGATAAGACTGAAGAGTGTGATAGGGAGTCATTTGGAGATGAATAAAAAGCATTGTTGTGCATTGGTGAGGGTCCATTTGAAGTCAGAAAATAGACTGTTGTGAAATCAGTCAGCATATTTGGGTAACTTTCTCCAGAAGGCTCAGGAGTGGGAGAGGAAATGGCTTATTGTAGAGGTGATCCAAGGTCAGGGATTAGCAGGGCAAGAATTGTGGAGGGCATTCAAGGCTGTAAAAGGCAGCACTCTCAGAAGGGAGGAGAGAAGCAGAGAAATGGACTCAAGAAAGGTCACCTGTTTGCCCACTTTTATGTGGTCTCAGGAAGTACCTTGGACAGGTTTCATCATTTCCCTCCTTGAAACTTTTTGGAGAATCCTTGAGGTTTTCTTCATAGAACTTGGGTGACCCTGATTTGAATCTGAACATGAACTTGGAAACCATGGCAATCAATATATTATCTTTTTTGTTGTTGTTCTTTTGTCCTTTTGTTTTTCTTGAGAGTTAAAAACATTGTGTGGTTCCTAAATCTGGGAGTTGGAGTCAAAACTCAAAGAAAATATATTAACATCTAGGTATAGAACCCAGCGTAGGTCAGAGTTAGAACATATTTTAGTATGCATACTTGAGAGAAGAGGAATCAGTCTGGATCCTCTCGTTCAAAGGATACCAACAACAGAATACACAAACCCAACGTGACATCCTGTGACCCTCCTACTGATGCCCCAATGTCAAAGCATGACCTTTCACTATTTCCTGGCCTTTTCAGATGTAATAGGATTGGGGCAGCTAGGTAGCGTAGTGGATAGAGCACTGGTCCTGGATTCAGGAGGACCTGAGTTCAAATCTGGCCTCAGACACATAAAATAACACTTACTAGCTGTGTGACCCTGAGCAAGTCACTTAACTCCATTGCCTAACCAAAAAAAAAATAGGATTGTGAGATCATAGACTTATAGCTAGAAAGAGTTTTATCTAGTCCAACTTCCTAATTTTACAGATGAGGAAACTGAGACTGAGAGAGTTTAAGTGACTTGCCCAGTGTGATATAGCTTGTATGTGTTGAGGCAAGATTTGAACTCAGATTGTCTTGACTGACAGCACTGTGCTCTATTTGCTATGCCACCTAGCTAGCTAGTTGCTTAGATTTTAAGAAAAGCATGAGTAGAACTGGAAGGGGTGGGGAAGGGATGGGTAGTGTTATGGGTGAAAAATATATTATGCTAGGCTAACTCAGCTTCATTGAAATGCACACTACTGTAGTTTCAGGATAGCAAACAAGTCCAGGTCCTGTTGATTTACACAACATAGCAGATGGAAGAATCAATCAGCCCTATAATAAATTAATGAGTGTCCTTGGTAGTCAGATTGCCTCCAGAATAATAATGGATGGGACCTTTTACACATCATTTTGGCTGTGGCTGACACATTGTTCATTATTGTGGAGATGACTCATCTGAGCCTTATGGAACAAGTTGTTCTAAGCTCTAATTCTATTCCCCTTTACCTTTTATGTTTTTTAAAGCCTGACCCTACAGAACTGACAGGCATTCAATCAGTGCCGGAATAGGAAAGAGGAAATGAAACGCATAGGCTATCACAATCAAATCTTCACAACAGATCAATACACAGAAGACCCCTTCCTGGGCTCTTGGCTTGTAGGCTGACTTCTGTGGAAAGATTATATCACCCTGTCCAGACTGATGTCCTCAGTATTTATTGACCTATAGGTCACTCTCCCATTTTACTCAAATGATGACTTCAGTACCTGGCTGAAAATCTTCCTTCTCACTGCATCCCCTCTTATTATCTCAATGGATGCACTTTTTACATCATATCCCCTTCCAACACTCTAGTCTTCCAGTCCTTCAGCCTCCCTAACCACTACGATCTCTACCTTCACTCTGCCTCAACTATCCAAAGAGTGGCTACTTTTTTTTTTTAAGGCAATTGGGATTAAGTGATTTGCCCAGGGTCACACAGCTAGTAAGCACCAAGTGTTTGGTCTGAGGCTGGATTTGAACTCAGGTCCTCCTGACTTCAGGGCCAGTGCTCTATCCACTGTGCCACCTAGCTGTCCTGGTGGCTACACATTTAACCACAACCTGCCCACCAGCTCCCTTCCAAGATCTTGTCATATGAAATTTTATCTTCTGATCATTGATTCATCCTGTCTCAAATCTCCCAGGCTTACTTCTCCAGACCACAATTTTACCTTGATGAGAACAGTAATCCCTCCATCTCTTCTGAGCCTTCCAGTCCAAGGTCCTCCTTCCAGGCCTTACTTTCCTCCATTTGTAGCCTTGACCCAATAGTGCTGCCTTTTGTAGCCTTGAATACCCTCTGCAATTCCTGCCCTGCTAATCTCTGATCTTGGATCACCTCTACAGTAAGCCATCTCCTCTCTTATTCCAGAGCTTTCTGGAATTACCCAAATATGCTGACTGACTTCACAACAAATTCCTATTTTCTGACCTCAAATGGGTCCTCACCAATGCACAATGATACTTTTTATTTACATTTATTTCTTCCTTTTCATTTCTCCTCCATTACCCAACTTCACCCCCAAACCTCTCCTAATTAACAGGGATGGATGCTTATAGAAATAGGGATTCTTGGTGGATTGAATTTTTTTGTTTAACCTTTTTGTTCCAGATGCTTGAGGAATTGAATAATAAGAAACAAGCATGGAAAGGTAGATTTGAACTACATTGTGAAGGCCTTTAAATGCCAGGGTGAGGAATTTGTATTTTATCCTAGAGAACATAGGGAGTTACCAAAGTCATTTGAGAAAGGAGGTGACATGGTCAAAACTTTATCTTAGGAAGCTTACTTTGGCAGCTTGTATGGAAAATGGACTGGAGAGGGGGAAGCACTGGAAACAGGAAGACTAAATAGGAAGTTATGCAATTGTCCAGGCAAAAACTGATGAGAGTCTAAACTAGTATGGTGGCTATGGAAAGTAGAGGGTAGGTAGAAGAGATGTCATGGAAGGAGAGTTGATGAGACTTGGCAAATTATTGCATATGATGGGGGAAAGTCCCTAAGTATGGGAGCAGTAATTGGAGTGGAGAGGAATAGTAGGGGTCAGGTGCTGAACTGTTTGAGAAAACAGGAAGATTAATCTGGAGTCTGGTAGATTATAGCAATGAAGATCTGGACTGAGTGCTCTAGACAAATAAGAGTAAACCTTAAAGGAGGATAGCTTGAGTAGTAGTGGTAGAGGAAGTGGCAATGAGAAATAGGGAATATGCCTACCTACCCCAACAGATCTGGGCTACATTTTGAATGCAAATACTATTAACAAACCCAGAGAAAGAGAGAAATTTCATTCGAAATAATTACAAAATGAATAAAATATCTGGGAGTTAATCTACTAAAACACGTTTAGGATTGATGGAGACACAATTTTTAGCCACTTTATACAAAAATAAAGGAAGATTTAAACTACTGAAGAGATATACATTATTCATTGTTAAACTGGATTAAATTAAATTAAGAATTAAATGACAATAGTAATCAAATAAATTTAAACATTTAGTGCTGTAAAACTATATAGGGATTGTTCTGCAGAAGCAAAAAATTATAGAGGGGTTGTTTCATAGAACTAGAAAAACAATAGCAAAACTCATTTGGAGGAATAAAAGGTCAAGAATCTCAAGGGAAACCAGGAAAAAAGTAGGAACAAAAGAGAACCAGTATTATATTCTCAACAGTAACCATCAAAAGAATTTGGTACTAGATAAACATGTAGGGTAGTAAATCAGTGGAACAGATCAAAAAAAAAACAAAAAGCGAAAACAAATCCAATGTCTCTTAAATCCAGGAACACAAACTCCTACAGGAAGGACTTTAACCTGCACACTAACTTCCGGAAAAACTGGAAAGCAGTTTGGCAGAAATTAAGTTTAGACCAGCATCTTATACAACATACTAAAATAAGCTCCAAATAGATAAAGGATGTTGATATGAGAGGATGTGTCATAAAACCATGTCAACAAGAACAAAACCAGGGGAGACCAAATAGATATACTTTTCAAATCTACAATTTTTGGTGGGAAACTCATAAACAAAAGATAAAGGAGATCACAAAAGACAAAATATATGATTTTGATGTTACAAAACTAAGAAGCTTTTTTTCCATATAAGAAAACCAAAGTAACTAGAATAAAAGAAATAATTTACTGGGGAAAAATCTTTGAATCAAAAATCTCTGATAATGATCTGATATTGAAGTTACGTAATGAATGGACTTAAACATATACAATTTATAGCCATTTTCTAATAGTTAAGTTGTCGAAAGATATGAACAGTTTTTAGAGGAAAAATGCAAAATGATCAACAACTATAAAAACTGCTTCATATCACTAATAACAGGAGAACTGCAAACTGTGAGGATTTAATTAACATTTATTAAGTTTTCAAAGGTGATAAGAGATGGAAATAGTGAATGTTGGAGGGACATTGTTGGTAGGGCTGTGAATTAGTTCCATCATTTTGGAAAAGAGTTTAAAATTGTGCTAAAAAAAAGATTGCACTTTTCACATCCTTTGACCTGGTGATATGAACAGGCAGACAGTACGAGAAGGTCAAAGATAGAGGAAAAAGTGCCAAACATCCAAATATATTTATGGCAGCACTTTTCTGGACAATGAAAAACTGGAAACAGAGTAGGCATCCAGTGACTAGGGAATGGCTGAACAAATTGTTGCTTTGAATGAAATCAAAAACATTACTTCTGTAAGAAACAAATTTGAGAAATTCAGAGAAACTTGAGAATTCAGAGAAGATGTATATGAACTGATGAAGAGTGAAGTAAGCAGGAGCAAGAAAATACTATACACCATGATCACAGGGATGGAAAGGAAAACAATATTAAAATACACTAGAACTCAAATCAATGCAATATATATTTTTAACTACAGAGAGCTGATGATGAAATTTAAATGTACCCCTTTTGGAAGAGATGTGGTGGATTATATACATTTGGAATGAAGCATACTGTCAGCTACAATTAATTAATATGTGGTCTTGTTTTGCTTATCTGTACTTTCTTGCAAGGATGGGTTCTTATAAGGTCAGAGATAGTAGGCTATTGGGAAATTAAAGAAAAATTTAAGAACACTAATAAAACTTTAAGTTAGAAAACTTAAATCTAAATTCAAACTTTCATGCACAGAATCACAGAATTTGAGAGCAGGAAAAAACCAGCAGAGATCTAGTCTAAAACACACACAAAAGGAATCCCACTATACAATACCCAATAAATGGTTGTCCAGCCTCTGTTCAAGGACCCCCTAAGGAAAGGGAAGCCACCTCCCTCAAGGCAGCCCATTCTTTTTTTTTTTAAGTTTAAAAGTATTTTATTTTTCCCCAGTTACATATCAAGAAAATTTTTAGCATTTATTTTTACATGATTTTGAGTTCCAAATTTTTCTCCCTCCCTCCCCTCTTCTGAAAATGGTAGGCAGTTTGATATAGTTTATACGTGTGCTATCATGCAAAAATATTTTCATATTAGTCACAGTTGTGAAGGAAGAAACAGATCAAAAGGGGAAAAGATGAGAAAGAAAAAAAACCCTTTTGATCTGCACTCAGAGTCCATCAGTTCTTTATCTGTGTATGGATAGCATTTTCCTTCATGGGTCCTTTGTACTTGTCTTGGATCATTGTATTGCTGAGAAGAGCTGAGTCATTTATAGTTGATAATCACATAATATTGCTGATATTGTCTACAGTGTTTTCCTGGTTCTGCTCATTTCACTTTGCATTAGTTCATACAAGTCTTCCCAGGTTTTTCTGAAATCTGCCTGTTCATCATTTCTTATTGCACAATAGTATCCCGTTACATTCATATACCATTGCTTGTTCAGCCATTCCCCAGTTGATGGGCATACCCTCAATTAAGGCAGCTCATTCTATTGGTCGTTGGATAGCTCTCAACGTTAGGAAGTTTTTCCTTATATCATGCCTGAATTTGCTTCTTTCAACTTCCACCTATTGTTCTACCCTCTGGGACCAAATGGAACAACTCCAATCCATCCTTCATGTGACAGTCCATCATATTGAATTTTTCCCACTTGAAGACATCATAATCCTCCCAAGTCTTCTTTTCTCTAGACTTCTTAAGCCCAGTTCCTTCAACTGGCTCTCATGTCATGGACTCCATCCTAGCTGCCCTCCTCTTGACCTTACCCATATCCTTCTTAGGAACTGAACACAATACCTCTGATGAGGTCTAAAAAGGGCAGAGTACAGTAGGATTATCATTTCCTTATTCATGGAAGCCATGCCTCTCTCAATGCAACCCAAGATAGTATTAGCTTTTTTGGCTTCCACAACACACTGCTGGTTCAAGTTGAGTTTGCAGTCTACTAAAACCCCCAGATCTTTTTTCAGAACAACTGCTGGCAGACCATGCTCCCCACCCCCTTTGTCATCTTATACTTGTGAAGTTGATTTTTTTTTTCTTTTGCTCAAGTGTAAGACCTGACACTTCTCCTATTGCATTCCATCTTTTTAGATTTAGCCTAATGCTCTAGCCTGACAAGAATCCTTTCAAATCCTTACTTTCATCTGGTAGGTTCACTATCTTTCTCAACTTTGTGCCATCTGCAAATTCCATGAGCAAACCATGACTTTATCCATGGATAAAAATGTTAAATGGCAGAGGACCAAGCATTAAATTCCTTGGGTGCTCTACTGGAGATCTTTTGCCACATTGATGTTGAACTATGAACAACTACTCTTTGAGATCAGCAATCCTACCAATTCTAAATATATCTGACTCTATTATTGTCTAATCTATATCTTTCCATTTTCTCTACAAGGAGAGAATGAGACACTTTCTCAAAAACTTTGCTAAAGTTCAAGTTAGTTATAACCAAAGCATTCTTTTCATGTACCATTTTAGGGGGCAGTGGGTAGAACTTGGAGTCAGGAGGACCTGAGTTCCAACCCAGCCTCAGACACTTACTAGCTGTGTGACCCTGGGCAAGTAATTCAACTCTGTTTGCTTTCCCAAAAAATAATAAAATAAAAATGAGGGTGAAGTTAATGAGAGTTATACCTGGCTATGTACTATTTTAGTAAGAGACAAAGAATTCCCAACTGTACAAATTACACCAATATTTAGCAACCTCCAATGTCAGGAAGTTCTCCATTATATTTAATATGCTGAAATTTCAGTTTCCAAGTAGTCTAGCTTGGTTTTCACTGTCTTCATGATATGCCATCATTTTCCTGACAGGTGGTTCTTAAGACATCTTTCTCCTTGCCATCCCACCGCACTCCCCAGTGAATTTTGTATTCCATACTTAAATCAGTCACTGCTGATCCCATGTGAGCATGGAGATCTACTGCGCTAACCTTAGATAAATGTTCCGTTTCCTAGCTTCCAGATGAACAAGGGTTTGCCGATGTAGTGGGTTGGAAAGTAGAACTTTTCAGTCCTTTCTAATGCAGAAAAGGAGAAAGTTTGGGGATTTTCTGTGGGTTCCTGGAAGGTTCAGAAAGGCAGAGCTTTGGTAGAAAGCAAGATTTCAGTTTATGGAAGAAACTTTAGGGAGAGAAAAACAGATCTATGTAAGAAAAGCCCAAAGAAAACACTTCTAGGGACTGCTGGTGCTGGGGAGAGCATGAAGGAGGAAGGAAGGCTTTCCACTCACACTAATTGCCAGGCAGAAGGAAAAGAAAAATAACATGATTAGCATGTTTCCCCTCCTTCCTAGATTGAAATGACAGAAGTGAAGCAATCTGCTGTTTGTGCAGAAAGGGCACAGGGGAGGAGGGAAGGGAACATCTGCTCTAAGAAACTGCTTTGAAAATGGAGAAGGCCCACAGTGCCATCCATCCACGGAAAAGGAGAGAGGTTGGAGGGAGGGCCGAGAGAGGTTTGGACAGCCAACTGCCAAGAAATCCCCAAGCTGTCACTGGGCTTGGGAGATGAGGGCAAGTGGTGTTTTCTCAGTCAATTAGCCATCTTTTCCATTTTATATGTATGGGTGTGCTGGTAAATGTTTAACAACTGGCTCTCCAAGAAAAAAAAACTGTAAGCATGACACACTTTTAAGTTTAATTTACATCATAACATTTTCTCCATCACTTTCTTAAGTCTTAGGCAAACAACAAAATGATGCCTCAAGCCCTGATTTGTAGTTTGCTGATTTCTGAGGTAGAAATGCTCATACCAAGCTCAGATGCTAAGTGGATTCGAACTGGCTCTGGCCAGACCTGGATCCCTGAATGTTTACTGTGTGTAAAATACCCTGCTAGGCTGGGGATACAGAGACAATGAAGAAAAAGTACCTTGCCTCAAAGGACATTACAGTTTGGGGTTGGGGGGGGTAAGAAGAAGGGAGTAACACAACCCTCTTTCAGAGCTAATTCAAGTAAATTCAGTGCCACAGAACAGTATTATGCAGGGACCACTGTGCTAGACAGTATCAAGAGTAAGACATGGTCCTTACTAGTCTGTTTATTCAAGCTCCTTCTTCTAAAGAGCCTTACTCTAATAGGCTAGTGGGGGACACACAGCTTATTTAGGTGGCAATGTGTCCTGAGGTACTACAGGCACAGGAGGACTACCCAGTAGTGTGGGCCTCTTAGTCATCCCTGCCCTCCTAGATTCAGACTGTCCTTTGCCCATCTGGGTCAGATGACCTGGAGAAAAAACACAGCCTTGCTCCTTCTTCTCCCCAGGCTTCCCAGACTGCACCTCGCCAGACAGCCCAGCAGAGCAAGTGCGCTGGGGTACTCTTTCCCTCCAGTCTTCCCATCAACGTTTCCTTCTTTCTTCTCCCCTCCCAGATGAACACTGAGCTTCTCCCCTGCTCCCAGTGCCAGAAGCCCAGAATCCTCATTGTCCTTGGACCCTCAGACCTTCTCCCCTTTTCCCAATGGTGGTGGGCTAAAAGAATATGTTTCTGCTATAACCGAGGTAAGAGAAGCATTGGACAGCCTTCACACCGTTGCTCTGGATGAGCCTTTTCTTGCCTAATTTGATGTGGCTACCCTAAGGTTAGAAGGAACCATGAGAGAAACTTCAGGAGAGAGGCACTGCTGGGATGATCAGCGAGTCTTCAACTACAATCCTCCAGTAAAATGGAGGTTCCCAAGACTCACCATCTTCCCTGTTCCCTACCCTCCAGACCCTCAGACACAGTCATCTGGCCTGCCCTGCACCCTGCCATCTATACCACTGCTGTGCTCTTAGGATTTCCAAACCTTTCTATTCCCTTATAGTAAAAATCTCTCTCTCTCTCTCTCTCTCTCTCTCTCTCTCTCTCTCTCTCTCTCTCTCTCTCTCTCGCTTTTTGGTGAAGCAACCGGGGTTAAGTGATTTGCCCAGGGTCACAGAGCTAGTAAGTGTCAAGTGTCACAGGCCAAATTTGAACTGAGGTGCTCCTGCCTCCAGGGCCAGAGCTCTATCCAGTGTGCCACCTAGCTACCCCTGGTAGAAATCTCTTGTTTTCTTTCTCAGAGTGTAAGTTCCTTGAAAGCCAAAATTATCTAATTTTTCTGTTTGTCTCTCCAGTGCTTAGTAAATAACTGCTTATTAGATGCTTGTTCATTCATTCATTCATTCATTCATTCATTCATTCATTCATTCATTCATGCAGTGGCATTAGTAGCTTACATGGCTCATGTATGACCTGTTTCCTGCAAGCCTACAGAGAAGTAGCTGGTTTCCTTAATTAATTAGTTAATTAATTAACCAGGAAGGTAGAGTTGTATAGAATTTAGCCACCAGCTGGTTCTACACCCAAGGTGTGTAGTGGTTCCATTAGGGTGTACATTAGTGTGCCTGTGCAAACCTCCACAAAGGCTGTGATTTCACCACTGCCCATCGGCCTATAAACTCAGGCTGCTTCCCACCTCCCAGAACTCCTAGGGTTTGCAGAGCTTGGGGCACTGGCCTTGATTCAATATAGATCTAAGAAAAATGGAATGTCATTCTGATTCATTAAAATTATGGAAATCTTGATTGACTCATGCCCTATGCCATTTCTGGGAAACCTCTTGTCTTTTCCACCAACCTCATGCATCAGATCTAGGTAACTGAGTCTTCAGGAGCCATATAGTTGTTTAAAATAATGAAGTCAAATTGCCCTGTTGCTTGCCAAGTGCTCCCCTTTGGGAGAATGCTTCATTCAGTCATCCACCCAGACCTCTTCCCAGGCTCACAAGGATCCGGGAGGAGATGAAGGGCAAATGGATTATATATTTGGAACCTGCTTGGATTAGTTCTACAAAGAACAGGGACTTGGGGTAGGTGCTAGGGGTTGGGATCAGTCTCTTGGCCTGATCTCAGCAGCTTTTCTGTTTTCATAACAGGTGCCTCCAGTCTTGACCCAATGGATTCTGCTTCTTCTTGGGCATCTCTCTTGCCTCAGACAAGCCATGATCTTGTGCCTGCCCTAGGGTCTCTACCTTAGAGTCTTTACCTCTACCATGGAACCTCTTCAGGCTTTGCCATTCCCCTCTCAGATGTAGCAGCAGCCTGGGAGTAGTAGTAGCAAGTAGTTATTAGAAGGCAGGCTGAATGCCAAGCACCCTATTAGTAAAGGTTTGATGTTGGGACAGAATGAGGCACTTGCAAATCATTGAATAGTTAACAAAAGGAGGATTACTTTGCCCCAGTGAAGCAAGGATGTACAACAAGGAAAGGGTGACATTTTAGCCTCCTTGTCTCTATATGGAAATACATATGGTCCCTAGTGCAGTGATTCAAGGTGGTCTTTGGATAACTACCAAGATGGAGGGGTCCTGACTCCATGGCAGTGGCCTGACGTGACCGCCTGGGAAGCTGCATCCAGAGAGGCTGGGGCCAATCAAGTCCCAGGGACAGTTTTATTGCCTTTTAGGGAAAACTGTTCCTTGCTGTGGGGAAATGGGGGACTCTGGTCACATCACAGTGGCAAATGGTAGCTACCAGCTGCACTATCAGCTTTCTATCTTTCTTCATTCTTTGCTCCCAGTCACATGGAAAGAATAGAATGGACTAGAATAACAGACCAGCAGTCTTCCCCAAGGCAGCTAGGTGGTACAGTGGTTAGCGCACTGGGCCTGGGATCAGAAAGACTCTTCTTCCTGAGGTCAAATCTAGCCTCAAGTACTTACTAGCTGTGTGACCCTAACCAAGTCGCTTCACCCTGTTTGCCTCAGTTTCCACATCTGTAAAATGAGCTGGAGAAGGAAATGGCAAATCACTGTAGTATCTTTGCCAAGAAAACCCCAAATGGGGTCAGGCAGAATTAGACAGGACTGAACAACAATAACTCCTAAGGCTGATGTGCTGTAATCTCAAATTTCAAAATCTTACATCCTATAATCTAATCAATTTGTTTAGGAAGCTCTTCCCTTTGATCAAAGGCTTCCCTGATCTACCTACTTCATATAAGAAAAAAAAATTGCTAAAAATTACAGCGGTCTGAAAATGTAATGGGCTGCTTCAGGAGGTAATGAGTTCCTTATCAGTGGAACTTCAAGAAAATGTGAGAACAATAACAATAACAACAACAACAACCACAACAATAATAACATTATATAGCACTTACTATGTCCCAAACACTGTGCTAAGCCTTTGACAATGAATATGTCATGTGATCCCCACAACAAGCCTGGGAGGTAGGTCTTAACTATTACACCCATTTTAGAAATGAGGTAACTGAGGCAAACAGAAATTAAGAGACTAGCCCAGGTCACACAACTGCTAAATGTCTAAGGCCAGACTTAACTTTAGGTCTTCCTGACTCTAGGCCCAGATGCTCATGAGTTTTAGTTTTAAGGATGCAGACAGAGTACTTTGAATCTGGGGTAGCCAGCCCCTGGTGGACTCACCTCATACTATGCTAATTCCATTTTACATATGTTATTATAGTAGTTAAGTTAGGGCAGTTAAGCATTGCAGTGTATAGAGTGCAGGGCCTTGAGTTAGAAAGACCTGAGTTTGAATTTGGCCTCATACTTACTAGCTGTGTGACCCTGGGCAAGTCACTTCACCCCGTTTGCCTCAGTTTCCTCATCTGTAAAATGAGCTGGAGAAGAAAATGGCAAACTACTCCAATATCTTTGCCAAGAAAACCCCAAATGGGGTCATGAAGTGACTCATACAAGAATGCAATGACTGAACAACAATAATAATAACAACTAGTTAAGTGACTATACAAGGAAACTGAGGCACAGAAGGGCTAAGTGATTTGTCTGGGGTCATATAGCTAGTAACTAGCAGAATTCCAGCTGGCACACAGACTTTCTGATGCCTTCTGACTTCTTTCTACTGCACCACGTTACTTATGGACAAGCCAAATAGTTTATACAGTTCATGGAGGGAGGAAGATAGGGGAGAAGAGAGAAAGAAAAGGGGGTAGGGTGGAGAAAAAGAAAGAGAGGGAGGGAGGAAAGGTGGAGAGAGAGAGAGAGAGAGAGAGAGAGAGAGAGAGAGAGAGAGAGAGAGAGAGAGGCAGAGAGAGAGAGACAGATAGGGAGAGATGGGGGAGGAGGGAGAGAAAGTGAGAGAGAGAGATTCGGAAAACAAAAAGACAGATTATAAATCCAGAGCTGGAAGGAACCTCAGAGGCCATTTAACCTTAACCCCCTTATTTTGCAGATGAGGAAACTGAGGCCTGGAGAGGCTAAGTGACTTGCCCACTGTATAACAGGTAGTTAAGGATCAGAGGCAGGATTTGAACCAACCCAAGTACTGTGACTCCAGAAGCAATGATTTTTTCACCATACTGTTCTGCCTCCCAGGATCCCTGACCTCAGGGAGTTTACAGTCTAATTGGGGAGATAAGACAACATTTAGATGAAAATAACTGGAACAATGCCAAAGGACAGATAATTAACAAGTGGTGCATGTAACAAATGATCTATAAAGTATAGCTTATAAAACCAGTGTACAAGCATATGTATGTGATGGGACTATGTAAAATACGTATTTGCTGTGTGTCTGGCTCTGATAAAAAGTTTACATTGAAAAGTTCTCAAGGCCATTATACTAACTGCTTACAATGTTAGAGGAGGGATGAGGTCACCTCTATTAGAGAGCAAGATTTCATTAGTTTGAGTGCTTGCTTCACACAGCTCCTGATTTTATTATGTAATCATTGTACCTGTTCTTCAGGAAGAAGGAAAATGTCATGGCAAAAGACTCTACAATTGGATTAGCCCTTTGGGACCAAAAATGCGCCATTGCCCACAGTCAAAGGAACATAAATCAGAACCAATCAAAAGCAGATCAAACAGCAGGAGCTGGGAAAAACCAAAACGAATTAATATCTCCTTAACTTACCAACTCAAGTCAATTGATTTCTGCTGCTTAGGGATAAATATCTATTCAAAACTGACAACATTTTAAGCTGAAGGGGCCACAAGCTTCAGTCCTGCACAAGGCTAATTATTCTATTCTTCAGCACACCCAGTTCATTAAGAGGTGACAGGCTGCATAAACCGACATCTCACACCATATACTAAAATAAGGTCAAAATGGGTAAATGCTTTAGACATAAAGGATGATATCATAAGTAAATTAGGGGAGCATGGGAAAATTTGCCTGTCAGATCTCTGGACAGGGGAAGAATTTATGGCTAAATAAGAGATGGGATAACAAGAAGTAAAATGGATCATTTTGATTATAAGAGAGGAAGAAAGATAAAAAGAATAACAAAGAGAAAGGAAGAAAGGAAGTAGAAAAAGGAGAGAAAGAAAGAAGGAAAGAAAAGAAAAAGCAAGAGAAAGAAAAAGGGAAGGAGAAAGAGAAAGAGAAAATTGGAGCAGCACTATCCTTCAGAAAAGCAGATGATATAGAGAAAATATGATTCCCATTATGTTTCTTGTGTGAATTATACTTAGGTAAGACGTCCAGGGGAGACTGGAATACTGCCAAGTGTTTGCTCAAATCTCCCATTCACCTCTAGTAGGATTCAATCAAAGGACATATGCCTTATCATATTTAAATCTTAGTACTTGATTTATTCACAAGCGGCCACTGAGGCAATGGTAGAAATGGGAGATTAGGAATTAAGATTCGAAGCCTGACTCTGCTGATAACCAATTGTGTGACTATGGGAAAATCACAAATTTTCTTTGACTCAGTTTCCTCACAGGGTTGTGATGGGTATAAAATGGGATAATGTTGATGTTGTTTGTCCTTCGTTCTCGGAAGAGGACCAATGACATCAGAAGGGTGATATCTTGGCTGGCAGGTGAGTTGGATTTAAGTGAGGCAGGGCTGGGCAAAGTCATCAACCTCACTTTCTCTTTCAGGGTCTTCAGAGTCCAGTGGAAAGACATAGGTCAGGATGACTGGTGATGGCCCCAGATGCAGTGGGAGACCCTGGCCTTTTTTTCTGGGGTGGGGGGAGGGGAAGGAGAAGGGGATAATGTATATGCAAAATACAACTCCTTATACAAATGTAAGAGATTACTGGGGTCTTACAAAAAAACTTTTGAAAAATCTCTTAAATTACACCAGAGCAATTTATTTTATTTTCAAGGGCTTATAACCCTTCCAAGATATTTCTTCTTACCTAGCTTCCACATCACAGGGAGCTAAACTACTATCTCATTTCTCTTCCAAGTGAAAAAATAAAACCTCAGTTTCCAGCTCACCACTGTCTTTTGCTCAGCTTACCCCAGCCATTGCCAAATATTATTGCTGATTCCTTTAGAGAATCAGAATTTGTCTTTTCCTTTCAATTCTCATCAGTGTGTTTTTAGCCCAGGACCCTAGTCTCTCTGGGACAACTAGGTGGTGCAATGGAGAGAGAGCGCCGGGTCTGGAGTCAAATCTGATCTCATATATTTACTAGCTGTGCAACCTTGGGCAAGTTGTTTAACCCCGTTTGCCTCCATTTCTTCATCTGTAAAATGAGGTGGAGAAGGAAAAAGTGAACCACTCCCGCATCTTTTCCAAGAAAACCCCAAATGGGGTCATGAAGACTCAGACATGACCGAAATGACTGAGCAGCAACTACAATTCGCCTCTCTCCTCTAGGACGAATGCCATCTCTTCCTGCTCTGGGCTCTCACTTCCAGAATCACTCCTCCTCACACCCTTCTACCATCTTTATTCTCTCTCTGACGCCACTGTCAAGGAGTCTTTTACACCCATAGCTCAGCTCAGACCCATCACTTTGGTCAGGACCCTCCAGTAGTTTTCCTTTACATCAACATGCCCCTCCTCCCCATCCCTTCTTCCTCTATCAGACTCTTCTGAGCAACCTTCCTTCCTCTGTCTGCTATTCTCTCTGTCCCTGCTTCTCTTGCCTATCGCCCATCATTCAGCTCATCATCATCCCCCCTCTGAACCTTCCTCCAGACTTGGGCCTGAGCTTTGAATGACATTTTCTCAGCCTAGTCAAGCTCCCTTTTCCTTTTTTCGAACAGTTCCCAAAGTCTTGCTGCCTTCGAAAAGCCTTCATAAGGTGGAGAATCATTGAGTCAATGAGCACTTGCTGAACTTCTAGGGCTATATCCCAAAGAGATCAAACAAATGGGAAAAGGACCCACACGTACAAAAATATTCATAGCAGCTCTTTCTGTGGTGGCAAAGAATTGGAAATTGAGAGGATGCCCATTGATTGGGGAATGGCTGAGCAAGTTGTGATATATGAATGTAATGGAATACTATTGTGCTATAAGAAATGATGAACAGGCTGACTTCAGAAAAACCTGGAAAGACTTATATGGTCTGATGCTGAGTGAAGTGAGCAGAACCAAGAGGACTTTGTACACAATAACAGCCACGCTATTTGATGACTAATATTGTTAAACTGAACCCTTCTCAGCATTACAAGGATCTAAGACATCTCCAGAGGCCTCGGGATAGAAAATGCTGTTCACAACCCAAGAAAGAACTATGGAAGTCGAATCGCTATCACTTATTTTTACCTTCTATTGAGTTTTGTTTCATCTTTCTGATGGTTCCTCCTATTGTTTTTAATTTTTACTTACAACTTCACTAATGTGAAAATATGTTTAATGGGTATGTAAATGTAAAGCCTATATCAGATTGTGCGCAGTCTTGGGGAGGGTGGGGGGGAAGAAGGGGGAGAAAAATTTTCAACTCAAAAGCATATGGAAGTGATTATTGATAAATCAAAATAAATTAATAAATTTTTTTTAAAAAGTATTTGCTGAGCACTTCCTCTGTGCTAAGCGTTGGAGAGGCAGCAAACATTCTTTATCCTCACCCTGTCTAAAAAAGGCACAGTTCCTCCTTTCTATTCACCTCCTCCCCGCTAATGTAAAAGCACTTTCCTCCCTTTGCTTCTTCATAAATATTAATGATGCTCATAAGGTCACAGATTTAGAGCCAGAAGGGACATGAGAGATCATCATCTTAGAGAGGAAACTGAGGCCCAGAGAAGGGAGGAAGTTGCTCGAGGTAACCCAGGTCATAAGGAACAGAGCTAGAATTTGAACTCTGGTACTCTGACTCCAAAACTACTGTTTTTTTCATTAAACTGAGGGTTCATCTTAGCATTTCTTCTATTGTAGGATTCTCAAAGATAGGGACTGTGTCTGTTTAACCTGCCTGTATGGCACAGAGCATTAACATATCTATATCTATATATCTTTATCAATGTATTTGTTTTTGTTGTTCAATCATTTCAGTTATGTCCAACGACTGATCCCTTCTTGGCAAAGACACTGCAGTGGTTTGTCGTTTCCTTCTCCAGCTCATTTTACAGATGAGGAAACTGAGGCAAACAGGGTTAAGTGACTTAACTAGGGTCACACAGCTAGTAAGTGTCTGAGGCTGGATTTGAACTGATGAAGCTGAGTCTTCCTGACTCTCCAGTCCCAGCACTCTATCCACTGTACCACTCAGCAGGATATATGTATGTGTGTATATATATATATATATATATATATATACACACACATACATGTATATATACATGTGTATGTATGTGTGTATATATATATATATATATATATATATATACCCACACACACATATATGTATAAATATATAAAATGCTTCTTTTAATTGATAGAATGTAAGTTCTTTGAAGGCAAGGACTATTTCGTATTTATTCTTATATCCCCAGTTCCAAGCAGATTGCCTGGAATATAATAGGAGTTTCATAAATGCTAATTGATTAATCAACTCAGTAGTGAAGGGGAAGGGAGCATTTAGTAAGCACCTACTATGTACCAGGCTCGGTGCTAAACACTTTACAAATATTATCTCTCTTGATATAAATATTGTCTCTACTAATACATAAAATGGGATAATAGAAACACGAAAAGTTTGTTCTCAAAATGAAAACTTCTAGGTTGAAGGAATTCACTTTAGAAAATATTTAATTATGGGCAAAGGGGAGGCATTGTGGTATAAGGAACATAGTGTTGGGCTTAGAGTCAGGAGGATCTGGGTTCCAATTTCACTTCTGGCATCTACCAACTGGCAGACGCTGGACTAATCATTTAAATTCTGTATGCCACCGGCAACTCCTAGGGCTTAATTATTAAGCAGGAAGATGGCTAGCTATGTGCTAGTAAATGGAATTTCCACACTAGGAGGTCTCATACTGATAAAATCTCAGCTCCTTCTACCATGTTTAAGGAGGAAAAAAGACCATTCAATTATTGAGCCCCATAGGTTCGATTTTCATTCTTTATAAGAGCATAGAATGTTCCCTGTGCAGAGGTCAGATTAATGGGAATGCCTTCTTGACTACAAATGCCTCCGCAGTGGCATGTTTGGAGTGTAAATTTCAGACCTTCCTAATTCATTTGCCATTACATTATTGATTCTGGAAGCTCCAGCTTCAGCTCTAGTGTAATTTTGCAAGAGCATTCCTAATGGTGGTGTTCACAGCAAAATATTGAGCTTATTAAGGGTTTTTGGGCCTCTGATTAACATTTCACAGCAAAGGCTGCGCTAAGTAAATTAGGTACCAAATAAATCGGAGATGATTGTGGAAAGGCCATCAACTAAATTAAGACGCTGACAGCTCATGTAACAAGATGCGAAGCAATGCTAATTAAGAAAAATAATCACCTTTGCTACCGAGAAGAAAACATGCAGGTTGTAAAGGCATTCCCAAGGCATCTGCTCCAAAAGGCAACCCTTTTGGAGCCGGAGAGTACATTCTATTCCATATTCTGAGGCATGTGGTGCCCAACATTACTGCGGTGGCAATTCAGGGGCCATTCTGCCAGAGGCAAGAGGATGAAATGGAGGGCCCCTCGAGGATCGCTTCCATTTCTGGGGTCCTATACTCCAAGGGCAATTCCACAGAAAACCTTCTGTTTGGGCGTCGCTGCAACTGCAGAGCAGCATAACAGGCGTCTGGCCTACTTCTGATAACAAGGATCAGAACAAGTATCTTGGCTGCCATCTTGTTGCTCACTTAACCTGACTACCTCTGACAATGACAACATCTTTTGCTTAGTGGTTAAAAAAAAAATAGATTTGTCCTAGTTAATGAATACAAGCATTGTTTCAACTGAGATCATTCCAGGGTGAATTTTGTGGTTGTTGTTGCTGTTACTCAATTGTTTAGACTCTTCATGACCCTGTGTGGGGTTTTCTTGTGGGGTTTTCTTGACAAAGATACTGGAGTGGTTTGCCATTTCCTTCTCCAACTCATTTTATGAGAAGGAAACTGAGGCAAACAGAGTTAAGTGACTTGCCCAGGGTCACAGAGCTGGTAAGTGTCTGAGGCTGGATTTGAGCTCAGGTCTTCCTGATCCCAGACTCAGCCCTCTATCCACTAGCTGTGTATTCCAAAGTGAAAGGAACTACCCCATCAAGCCTTTCTTTGCAGTCAGCTTTTCTTCAGTCCCAGTAGGTTTAATTCATAAGCAAAGAGGAGGGAGCTAGGTGGCGTAGTAGATAGAATACTGGCCCTGAAGTCAGGAGGACCTGCGTTCAAATCCAGCCTCAGACACTAGCTGTGTGAGCCGGAGCAAGTCACTTAAGCTCTGTTTGCCTTAATCCACCAGAGAAGGAAATGGCAAATCATGCCAGTATCTTTGGCATGAAAACACCATGGATATATTGGTGGAATATAGTCCACGGGGTCATGACGAGTCTGACACAACTAAACAATTGAACAACAACAAAATAGGATGATAATAATAGCTAGCATTTATCATAGTGACTTAAAGTTTGCCAAGTGCCTTACAAATATTACTTCATTTTATCCTTGAGGGGCAGCTAGGTGGTCCAGTGGATAGAGTACCTGAAGTCAGGAGGACCTCCATTCAAATCCAGCCTCAGACCAAACACTTGACATTTACTAGCTGTGTGACCCTGGGCAAGTCACTTAACCCCAATTGCCTAAAAAAAAAAAGCCTCGACAATGCTTGGAGGGAGGTGCTATTATTATCCCCATTTTACAAATGAGGAAACTGAGGCAGGCAGTGGTTAAGTGACTTGGCCAGGGTCACACAACTAATAAGTGTCTAAGGCAAGATTCAAACTACAGCCTTCTTGGCTCAGGTCCTGTGCTCTATCCACTGTACCCCCAGCTGGCCTCCATGCATTGTACTACCTAGGTGCCTCTCCCACAGCACAAATAAGATGTCCCAAAGAACAAGGACACTACATATTACATTCAGGGCGGGGGTTCTTCCTCTTCTTTGTATCACAGACCTGTTTAACAGTCTGGTGAAACCTATGGACTCCTTCTCAGGAGAATGCTTTATTCCAGTTAGATGTTAGTGAAAGTAAAGATGTAATTTTTTTTTTCACCAAGTGTGAGGATCAGCTGAAATTTTGGTAGTCTGTGCACCCTTGGTTAAGTAACTCCAGTGCAGAGGATAATGACAATATGTTGTGCAATCGACTAAGGGTGTTGTTTTAATACCATGGTTTTTTGTTGCTTTGAAGCCAGCATCTACAAAGGGAAAATATTTTGGTTATTTGTAGAGAGCATCTTCTCCAGGTAAAATATCACAGGGTTACAAGTTCCAAGACACATTTTGCCTAATCACTGATCACATGGGCATTGGGGGAAGGGAAGCCCTTAGCCATGTTGACTTCCTTGGGTATCACTCACTTCACATTTCCTTATGGGAATAGTTGCTTTAATTCCCTGGGCCTCAGTTTTCTCATTTCTAAAATGAGAATAACGATACTTGAACTACTGACCTCTCAGAATTATTGTGATGATCACTGGATCATAGATCCAATGGTCCCTAAAGGGACCTCGGCAGCCATCTACTCTAACCTTCTCATTTTACCAATGAGGAAACTGAGGTCCAGGAAGGTTAAGTGATTTACCCAAGGTCACACCGGTGGATTCAAATTCAAGTCCTTTGACTAAAACTTGATGTTAAGATGCTGCATAACTATAAACTAGTACTGCACGTAAAGTACTATGAAGAGCTACTGAATGAGGAATAAGACATAGTCCCTACTTGTGAATTCAAAAAATGAAGACGTACTATGTGTACAAGGACAATACAAGGGAAGCAAGGGAGAGGAAGGGAACAAGCATTTATTAAGCACCTGCTATGTACCAAGCACCATGCCAAGAGCTTTACAAATATTACCTCATCTGATTGAACACAGAGTGCAATGGGATAAATACCATAAAAAGGTTACACATTCAGGTCTTTCCATGACTCTTCCTGCCCTCTTTCCACTACACCAAATGTCCCAAGAAATCCCTCTGTAATCTCTGAAAAGATGAGGAATAAATAATGTGGCACAAACAAACGGGTGAGAGGTACAACCCACTTGGGGACTTTTCATCAGTTCTGAGTGAAAATAAATTTGAGTTCTTTACATTGCTGTGAAAAACTTGGGTAAATGAAGCCCATGAATTTCTTCATTATTTAGAGCAAACAGATTTTTTTAAAAAAAATAATTTCCTTCTCAGGGTTGTCTTAAAAATGTGCTAACTGGTGAAGAAACCCTCACTTCTAACATCATCCATTTACCTTCCATTTACATTGTATGTATCTTCTATGTACATAATTATTTGCATGATTTTTTCTCGTTAGAATATGAGACTCTTAAGGGCAGGGACTGGGCTTTTGTCTTTCTTTGCATCCCCTGTGCTTAGCAGAGTCTGGCACACGGCAAGGGCTTAATAAATGCTTGTTGATTATTGAATGTTGAAAGACTTTATGATATCTCATAGCAAAAACAGCTGATCTGGAAAACAGATTAAGAAGAGATCCTTTAAGAATCATTGGACTACCTGACAGCCATGACCAAAAAAAGAACCTGGACATCATATTTCTAGGAATCATAAGAGAAAACTTCCCAGATCTCTTAGAACTAAAGGGCAAAGTGAAAATAAAAAGAATTCACCAGTCATTTCCTGAAAGAACCACACAACCCCACAAAAAAAAGAAAATCTTCCAAGAATACTACAGCCAAAATGCAGAGCTTCTAGGTCATAGAAAAAGACTACTGCAAGCAGCCAGAAAGAAAGGATTTAGGTACCAAGGAGTCAGAATCAGGATGATACAAAGGTTAGCTGCCAGCACTGCAAAGGAAAAGAGCGCTTGGAATATGATATTCCAGAAGACAAAAGATATAGGTGTTTACAACCAAGAAAAACTTACCTACCAAAACTGAGTATAATCCTATGGAGGAAAAAAAATGGATTTTTAATGAAATGGAAGATTTACAAACATTCATAGTGAAAATAATAGGCCTGTGTAGAAACTTCGAAATACAAACACAAGAGGGAAGAGAAACAAAAAGATAAATGTCAACAAACTATTAATCACAAGGGACTAAACAAAAATAAACTCTACATTCTAATATGGGGAGATGCTATATGTGTCTCCCTCTGAACTCTATTTATCATCAAGGGTCATAGAGGGAGTCTAATAAGACAGGACATAGGAGTGGGCTTGTTTTTTTGTTTTGTTTCAATAATCTCAAAAGAAAAAAGGAAAAGGCAGGGGAAAGGAATAGGGTGGGGGTAATTATCTCGATTAACTGTGTTACACAAGTAGGAGTCTAAACCAACAAGGAAGAAAGCAGGGTGGGGAGGGGGAGAGGGCAACATTTGTATCCCAATTTCATCAGAATTGGTCAAACGAGGGAAGAACAGACACATACATTGATATATAGTTAGGTGCAGAAATGCATTTCAGTCAATAAGAAAATGAGAGGGTAAAGGGAGAAGGAAGAGGAGAGAATTGAGGTGAGTAGATTAAAGGAGGGATTGTCCATAAATTTTAACTATGGAGGGTGGACCACTGAGAGGGATGTAAAAAGAAAGTATAAAAAAAAATTGTGATTAGATGATGAGAAGGCAAGGGGGAAATAGGGGTAGTGAAGCAAAAGCAGATTATAGCAAACCTTCAGCACAGGTGCTAAGTACAGGTGCTTTCATTACCTATGTCTTTATAAAGAGGGGGTGAGAAATTCTGATTGACCTAGTAATCAGCCAGATTCTATAGCATTCATGATGAGATCTACTATTCACCTCTTCACAGAGAGGTAATGAACTCAATGTGCAGCCCAAAATAATATTTTAGACATAACCAAAGTAGGAATTTGATTTTGCTTGAGTTTACATACTTGTTACAAGGCTTTTGTTTTTCTTTCTTTTTCATTGCATTGTGGGGTTAGAGGAGTGGGAGGTAGGAAAGAGAGAAGGTGGGTTCTTCTTAATTGGAAAAAAAAATTGTTTTAAAGAAGAGTGTGTATATTGAATGCATCTAACATTAGAAGGGAAATAATTAACCAGGGAAAAATATATATTTGCAGCAAGTCTCTATTAAAGGTCTCATTTTTAAGATAAATTAGGAACTGATTTAAACTTCTAAGAATGAGCCATTTCCCAAATGATAAGTGTTTTGTTAAAGGATGTGTGCTGACAGTTTTCGAAGGAAGAAATCCAAGCTATCAATTGGCATATTAAAAAAAAAGCCCTAAGTCATTAAGAGAAAAACAAATCAAAAGAACTCCGAGGTTCTACCTTATGCCCCTAAATTGGCAAACCTGACAAAAAAAGGAAAATGAGAAATGTTGAAGATGCTACATAAAACAGCATTAATGCATTGTTGATGCTAGATCAATTGGTCCAGCCATTTTGGAAAGCAATTTGAAACGTTGCCCCCAGTTACTAAACAATGCATATCTTTAAAAATATATGTGTGTATGTATGTATGTATATGTATGTATATTTCATTTAGTATTTTCCAATTACATGTAACACATTTTTTTAACATTCATTTTTTAAAATCTGGAGTTCCAAATTGTCTACCTCCTTCCTGTTCCTTCCCCAACCCTTGAGAAGGCAAGCATATGATATCGATTATACATGTGAAGTCATATGCATATCTTTTGAAACAGTATTACAGTTAGTAGGCCTATACCTCAAGGAGATCAAAGGAAGATGAAAAAGACCTGCATGTACAGAAATATTTATAATATCTCATTTTGTTGTGACAAAGAAATGGAAACTTAAGGAGGTGTTCAATTGGGGAGTGGCTGAACAAATTATGGTACTTTTTTTGTAATGGAAAAATATTAAGCCATAAGAAATCAGATGAAGATGGTTTCAGAGAAATTTGGAATGATTTGTATGCACTGATGCAGAGTAAAGTGATTAGAACAACACATTCAATAACAACAATATTACAAAGACAAATGACTGACCACAATTCTAGAAGAAGGTTGGATGGATGATGAAGAATGTTACCTACTTCCTGTGACAGGTGATGGATTCAAAATGCAGAAAGCAACATATATTTCTACGTGTCCAGCGTGGGAATTTCTTTTGCTTTACTATGCATATTTATTATAAAGGTTTTGCTTTCTTTTTTCAAAGTGGGACGGGAGGGAAAAAAAGCAAATGTTTGTTAATTTTTTAAAAAAATTAAAAATAAAACCAAAAAAAAAATGACACAGGGGATAATAGCAGCACCCATGTTCTAGGTTTGTGATCTTCAGGGGGACCATACAAACAGCAGCAAGTCATAGCTACAGGACAGGGGGTGGCAAGGGCTGGCAGCTGTGACAGAAGCAGCTCACCTGCCCTGGTCCCGTGACTCACAGGAGATCAATGAGAGTCTTTATAGTAACCAGGCCTGAAGATTAGAGGTCCAATAGGGAGCTTCTTTTTCCTATTCCTTTTGTGCTTTGTAATAAAGTTATTTTAAGTTCAAAAGCCTTGGCAGCTTTAGTTGGTAACAGAGGCAAAATGAATAATACCTTTATGGGAAAATTTTAAATGAGCTAAACTCAGATATTGCCAGGGGAAACCTTGGGTAAGGGCATGAACCAAAGATTATTGAGGAAAGAGATAAAGACTGAACCTGTAATGTTATCTGAATAGGGAATTTCTGGCGAGAAAATACCCTCTACCAATGCAAGTTGGCATCTTTTCTCTAAGCTCCTCGGTCTTATAGTTACCTAGAGGAATCAAATGACTTGCCCAGGATGACACAGCCAGTACGTCAAAAGACTTGAACTCAGATCCTCCTGGCTGGCTTTCTATCTACTATGCTATGCTGCCTCTCTCTATAACTATTAAGAAACTTGAAATACATTCATACATGCATGTGTGCACATGCATTTATACACATGTGTGCACATATCTACATATATTAATTTTATATATACATATACATAGATGTGTAAATACACACTCAGGCCCATGTGAATCCAGAGTTACTTTCAATCATGAGTTACAGATAATTGAAGGGTATTTCAATCTGCTAGAGCTCTCTGACAAAAGTTGTTTAGTTGTTTCAGTCGTGTACAACTCTTCATGACCCCTTCGGGGTTTTCTTGGCAGAGATACTGGAGTGGTTTGCCATTTCCTTCTCTAGCTCATTTTATAGATGAGGAACTGTTAAACAGGGTTAAGTGACTTGCCCAGGGTCACACAGCTAGTAAGTGTCTGAGGCCAGATTTGAACTTAGGTCTTCTTGACTCCAGGCCAGACAAAAGTGGAGCAGCTAATGATTTCTGACTTGCCTAAGTGAAGTCAATAGAACTGCTCTCTTTGATGTGATTGTAACCAACAAGAAGGAGCCGATGTGGAAGCTGTGGGAACCTTGGGGGTAACTGAGCATTCATCTTACAATTTAGCCAGATGGAGAAAAAAGGTAAACCCTAGATTTTGGGAGAGGAGATTTCGAAGGACTGAGAGAAAGGACAGTTTTGATCCTGTGGACTAAAATTCTATTGGAGAAGTTTAAATCCAGGAAGGATGGGAAGCTCTCATGAGTAAAATTCTGAAAATAACAACAAAACCAATTCCAACAGGAAGGAAAAAGGAGTGAGGGTGTCAAAAGAGAGCGTGGGGGACGCATAGCGGAAGTCATCAGCCAACGTGGATTTCTAAAATATTTGTATTAGGATGGAAGTGTTGTGATGTCCTTTAAGAGAAGTGACAGAATACACTGAAATGCTGAGGAAAGTTAGCCACAATGAAAAGAGGACTTTGGGGTTTGTGCTTGTTTTTGCTTTGTTTCATTTTTAGATTTATGAGAAAAAGAAGAATCAAACAAAGGGCGGCACTGCTGCTGGGAGTGGACAAAATGATGACCGCAGACAACCGAGTGAAGGTTGATCTACCCTAATTTTTAACTAGAAAAGAAAGAATGAAAATGGCTAAAAGGGAGTTGATGCTCCTAATAAAGAGATAGTAAAAGAGCACACAGCTGTCCTTGATGAGCTCAGGTCACCAAGCCCAGATGAGCTATATCCCAAAGTACTGAAAAAAATCTTCTTTTTGTATGTGTACTTAGGTCTGGCTCAGCCACTCCAGACCCATAAGTTCTTTCATCTCTGAAGCCAATTACAAGACCTTTTATTACTCTTAGTACCAACTTTAAGTAGTCATGACTGGAAATTAAAGTTGTCCAAAATTCCACATGGGCCGATGGTGGGTGGAGAATATTTATATATACTTAAAGGATTGGGCCTTCATTGGCCAGTCTCTCTACTATACCTAGACCTCTTTCAACATTTGTCAATGTCTGTCATGATATTCTTATGGGTGTGATAGAGAGATTCAAGATAGGTGGATTTGAAATTCATTGAATAACCAGACCTAAAGAGTAGTCATTAATAGCTCAAGAGAGATTCAAGATAGGTGGATTTGAAATTCATTGAATAACCAGACCTAAAGAGTAGTCATTAATAGCTCAATGTCGATGTAGAGAGAAATTTTTATGGGGTATTTCAGCGACCTATTTTTAGCTCTTTAATGTTTAACACTTATATTGATAACTTGGAAAAAGATATAAATGCCCTGCCTTTCAACTCTACAGATGATACAATGCTGAGAGGGACAACTAACATTCTGGATGACAGAGTCAAGACCCCAAAAAGGTAGAATACTGGGCCAAATCTAATAAGATGTATAATTGAGAGAAATGCTAAGTCATTCACTTGGTTCAGAAAACCAACTTCACATGATAATAAGGCATGGTTAGGTGGCAGGTCATCTGAAAAAGGTCTGGTTTTGTGCTTGTGTGTGTGTGTGTGTGTGTGTGTGTGTGTGTGTGTGTTTGTGATATAGCAGTCAGGTTGATTCAATTATAGGTGCCTTGAAAGAAATAGGGAATGGAAAGAGTGAGGTCAAGTCAACAAACATTTATTAAGTGCCTATTATGTACTAGACCCTAAACACTAGGGATGCACCAAACATTTGGGATGCAAAGAAAGGCAGAATGCTCTTAAGCAGCTCACAGTCAAATGGAGGAGACAGCATATGCAAACAACATGTACCAATAAGACATCTATGGGATAAATTGGGGATGGTCTCAGAGGGAAGGCACTATTAGCATGAAGGCATTAAGGGAAAAGCTTCTTGCAGACACTGGGCTTTCCTTCTTTTTTATTTATTTTATTTTTAATTTATGGAATAAAACAAGCATTTCCATGACATAGCAGAATAAAAAAAAAACTATTGCACATGAAACTGCAAATCTATTATGTATAACTTGCTATTCCCTTTAAATATATAATAAAGTTATCATGTAAATTTCTTTTTTTCCTTTTTTTTCCCTTCCCTGAGCCAGGAGATCCAGAGGGTGCATTTGAGGAGGGGGAGAGTTCCAGGCATAGGAGATAGCCAGTGAAAATACTTAAAGCCCAGAGATGGAGTGTTATATGAGGGACTATAAGGAGGCCGGTGCCACTGGATTGCAGAATACTTGGTGGGACTCAAGGTTTAAGAAGAATGTATGATGGAGTGTAAATGTCTAAGAAGACTAGAAATGTAGGAAGTGGCTGGGTTATGAAGGGCTCTAAAAGCCAACAGAGGATTTGATCGTGGAGGTGACAGGGAATCAGTGAAGTTTATTGAATAGAGGGCGATATGGCCCAAACCTGCCCTTTAGGAAAATCAGTTTGACAAATGAGTGGAGTAATAATCTTCTGCGTTCTTCCTAGTAAGAGCACATCTGCATTATTGTAACCTTATTTTAATACTGACATTGATAAACTATAGAGAGCGCATAGAAGGAACGGCTAGGGTGGTGAAGGATGCCGTTATGGTGCCACATGAGGATTGGCTGGAGCCAGTGGGGCTCTTTACCCTAGAGAAGAGAAGACTTTGGTGTAGGGAGGATGGGGGAGAGGGGTGAGGAATATGATAGCTGTCTGCAAATATTGGAAGGAATGTCATATAGAAGAGGGATTCAAATGATTCTGCTTGGACCCAGAGAACAGAATTAGCAAGAGTGAGTACAAGTGGGGCAGCTAGGTGGCACGGTAGATAGAGCACTGACCTTGGAGTCAGGAGGACCTGAGTTCAATTCTGGCTTCAGACACTAGCTGTGTGACCTTGGGCAAGTCACTTAACTTCGATTGCCTCAAAAAAAAAGAGTAGAAGTGGCAAAGGCAGATTTAGTCGTTATGGAAGGAACCACTCTAATAATTAGAGCTGTCCAAGAGTTGAATGAGCTGTCTTGGGGGCAGGTGGTTCCCCCAAGCTAGAGGTTTCAAGCAGGTTTTTGATGGTTGTTTGCTTGGGACATTTTGTTCCAGTATTAGTTGCGTGCAGATGTCCTCTGAGGTCCCTTCCAACTTCCAGGTTCTATGCCAGCTTTGTGAAGGCACAGGATGAGTTATGATTGGTTTCCTTCTCACCCACAGCTTTGTCTCCATCTGGTAAAAACATGGGATTTTCTTCACCTACTCTCTTCTATGGGGTGATGGCTCCCTGATAAGGATTCTTCTTGGTACTACTGGGTTCTTTCATTCTCTGACATTCAGAGAGATGTAGATTAGGGATGACTCACCAGGCCTTTATTTGTTAAGGGAGAATCAATTTTTAAATGTTATCACTTGTCAGGTGGAATAATAAATAAGCATTGTGGAACACTGCATAATTCCCACCTATGAGTTGTGTGAAACTTACAAATGTCAGAGAAACCCTATGGTGCACAGGACCGGGGTTATTTTTAAAAGATGTCCCTCTTTTAATGCCTTAAGTCTCCATCCATAGACCTGGGAAATCTACTGTTCTTTGTAGCTGACACTTTCCCGAATCGATGGCACACTGGTCACCATGGATCAAATAGAAATATCAATAAAGCGCATTTTCACAACTCTTCAAATTTAACAATAATGATATCTCATACTTATCTAGCATTGGATCCTCACCAGAATTATGAGAAGTAAGTGCTATTACTACCCCATTTTATAGAGGAGGAAACTGAGCAGACAGAGGTTAAGTAACTTGCCCAGGGTCACACAGCTAGAAAGTGTCTGAGGTTGGATTTAAACCTAGGTCTTTCTGGCACCAGGGCCAGCGCTCTATCTACTTTTCCACCTACCTTTTCTACTGCAGTTTTCTCACAATGACCACACTAAGGTGGAGGTGGCAGAAGAATTCTTATTGTAAGACAGAAGAACTGATGATGAAAGGAGGCGAGTTGCCCACAGTTGTACAGACAGGGTATAGTAGAAGTGGGGTTGTATGGGGGTATTCCAGGAGGATTAGCACCTGGTGTGAGGGCTTGCTGAGCCCCTTTCAGGGCTGCTCATCCACCTTTGGTGTCCACCTTTCACCCAATTCTCACCTGTGGCTCCAAGAAGCTGTGGCATGGGCAGGGGCCACACCCACGTAAATTGTCTCAGCAGATGGGCTGAGTCAGGTTGAGGGTAACCAAGGGGCCTCAAAACCATCAGTGAGTTGGGGGGGCAGATGAGAACAGTTTATTCCAGTGGCTATGAACGTGACTGAATCAGGTGCTATGGAGTGCTTAAAACTTGGTCAGATATTGAAGACACCATGGCCATCACTGGGTCATCCTGACCTCTTTCTTGCCGCTCGACTTCAATGATTCTGGAAGAAAGAGTGAGGCTAAAGACTTTGTGCAACTCTGCCTCACTTAAATACAATTCACAGGTGAGTCAAGACATCACCTAGTGATGATATTGATCCTCTTTGAAAAGGAAGGACAAACACCAACAAATAGAAGTGAAATTTTAATACAGGTCAAAGGATCTTAGGTCATAGAATCTTTAGAAGGGATCCTAGGGGTCATTTAGTCTAGCTTCCTCATTTTATAGATTTTAATAGATGAGACCCAAAGAGGTTAAGTCACTTGCTCATAAACAAGTAGTAAGTATCAGAGGAATCCAATCCAGGTCTTTTTTACTCCAAGTCCAGAGCTCTGTCAACTAAATCATGATGTCACTCTGGTCTTCTGAATCCCAAGCCCAGCATTCTTTCCACTACACTACAAATCCACAACACAAATCTGTTGAACCCCTCCAATGTCCCAGCTCTTGTGTTGGGAGTTACAGGTATTATAAAGATGAATAATAACAATAACAATAAAAAGCAATTATAATAATGTGACCTCTGCCTTCAAGGAGAAAGGGAATAATACAAGAATAGAAATAAGCATAAGACAGAATGTCAGTCAATCAATAAACATTTGTTAAGCACCTTCTACGTGTCAAACACTGTGCTAAGCACAGGGAATACAGAGAAAGGCAGAAGGGATGATTTTTGCCCATGAGAAGTTCATATTCTAATGTTGGAGAAAACAAGCAAACAAATATGGATAAGCATGCTACATCTAGGATAAGTAGAAATAATTAATAGAAGGGAAGGCAGAATTAAGAGGCATTGGGAAAGGCTTCCTATAAAAGGCAGGATGTTAGCTGGGACCTGAAGGAGGTCGGGAAGGTGATGAATGGCATAAGACACTACACATTTCTACGCAAAGTCAGAGGAAGGATAGATCCCATTCGGATGGGCAAAATAGGAAAAACCCCATGGGGACAGTCTATGCTCCACATAGCTACCAAAATCATCTTCCGAAACCACAGGCTGACCATGTCAAAAATCAGCAACAGTGCCCAATTCTCTCTAGGACAAAATTCAAACTCTCCAGATTGGTACTTGAAACCTTCCATAGTTGGGTCCAATTTACCTTTCTAGACAGATTTCATCACTACTTCCTTTTATGAACTATATGTCCCAGACTAAGAAATCTACCGGTTACCTGAACTTGATGCTCTTTTTAAAAACTATTATCTGGAATTTAACTATCACAGAAACAATGAATATTTTCATTTACAAAGTAGGATGTAAAAAGATGACGTATATAAAATCATTAATTCCACACAGTTTGCCTTTTTAAAAGAATATGATAAAATTAACACATTTCTTTCAAAAATACACCACTTGTCTGCTTCCTTCTGAGTTTCCTTTTGTTCTATTCTGTTCTGTACCTTTAAAAATGTTCCAGGAAGTAGCATATAGTGGCTAGAGCACAGTCCCTGAAGTTAGGACAACCTGAGTTCAAATTTGGCCTCAGACACTTACTAGCTGTGACCCTGGGCAAGTCATTTAACCCCAATTGCTTCTCAAAAAAAGGGGTGGTTTTTTTAGGTTTTTTTTTTTTTAGCAACCCTGTTTTTTAAAAAAATTCATTTTTGTCTTCTCTATGCTAGCTTTCTTTTCCCTCTGTCCTCAAGTTCTGTGCTCTGCTATTGAAAAGAAAATCCTTGCAACAAATAGACAAAGTCAAGCAAAACAAATCCATGCAGTAGCCATGTCCCAAAATGTCTCTTTCTCTACCTTGAGTCTATCTCTGTTAGGAGATAGGTGACATGCTTCATTATAGGTCTTCTGGAGTTCTAGTTGGTGATAACTTTGTTCAGAGTTCTTAAGAAGTGGTTTTTCTTTAAAATGTCCCTGTCCTTTTATAAATTGTTCTCCTGGCTCTGCTCATTTCACTCAGTATCAATTTCCACTACCCAGGATTCTCTGAAATTGTCTCTTTTGACATTTCTTATGGTGCAGTAATATTCCATAACATCCATATGCCGCAATTTGTTCAGTCATGCCCCAATTGATGGCCACACCCTTAACTTTCAGTTCTTTGTTTTGCCTTTTCTTTTACCTTTTAATTGTACCTTCAGCATCCTTCTACTAAGCAGTATTATCCTCCCTTTTAGTCTTGTCTCTCTCCCTATCCGTGACTGTTTTGCTATTAAGTTTGATGTATTTCTATGCTCTGTGTGTGTGTGTGTGTGTGTGTGTGTGTGTGTGTGTAAGTTTGTGTATATATTGAAATCTCCTTTGCCCAGTTTAGCTAAAGATTCATCTAACGCCTACCAGGTAGTACAATGAATAGAATGCCAGGCCTGGAGTCAAGGAGACTCATCTTTCTGAGTTCAAATCCGTCCTCAGACACTTGCTAGTGGGTTGACCCTGGTCAAATCACTTAACACTGTTTGTCTCAGTTTCCTCATCTGCCAAATGAGCTGGAGAAGGAAATGGCAAACTACTCCAGGATCTCTGCCAAGAAAACCTCAAAGGGGATCACGAAGAGTCGGACACAACTGAAATGACCAAACAACAACAAAAACCACCTCTTGCCTTTTTCTCTAGCCCCTAAAGTATTGGATATAACAAGTTTCATCCCCTTCCTCCTCCTCTCTACACTAGTGTTTACCTCTTTTTACCTTTCTTCTCTTTCCTCTCTTTAGACCTTTAGAATAGAACCATTCCATCCCCAGGTCAATGTTTGTTTCATTTAACTCCCTCAATGACCTTTAGAGACACTGAAGTCCTGAAAGGACACTTGACTCTTTTCCACCTATTCAAATGTTAGCTCTTCATCACCTTAAAGTCCTTTCCAATCATTCAAATAAATTTACCTTTCTCCGTTTTTCTTGACTCTTGTGTATGCTTAGAAGGCAAGCTTTGCTATGGTTTCTCCTCTGTCCTAGTCTTGTCATCAGGAATGCTTGTGAGTCATCTTCTATTAAATATCCATTTTCCCCCTTTAGGATTATACTCAATTTCTCAGGGTAAGTTATTCTTGACTCTGAATTTATTATCTCTTGCCTTTGGGAAGACTACATTTCAAGACCTCCCCTTCTTAATAGTAAAAGCTACCAAGGCTTATATATTACAAAAAGTGGTTCCTTGGTACATGAGTACTTTCTGGCTACTCACAGGAGTGTGTGTGTGTGTGTGTGTGTGTGTGTGTGTGTGTGTGTGTGTGTGTGTGTGTGTAAAGTTTTGGGATTTTGAGTATAATGTTCCTAGATATCTTGAATTTGGAGTTTTGTTTGAGAGATGACCAGTTGAAGCTGGGCTGTTTTCCTCATTCAGACAACCATTTTAGCTAGAAATTGAACATGACATACCATCTCCCATCTTGTACATTCCTATGGATTGTCTTCCATCCCTAGAATGCAGTCTTTTCTGACTCCAGCTCTCAGAATCTTTTAGCTTCTTTCAAGGTTTTGTTCAGGAGATACCTCCTAGGGGAAGTCCTGATCTTTCCTCTCACCTCTCTCACTCTTCTTATTGCCTTGTATTTATTTTCTGTTTATGTGTAGTGTCCTTAATAGAATTTAAGCTTCTTGAAGGTAAGGAGTATTTCATTTTTGGTTTTGTATCCCCAACAACTAGCAGACTAACTAAGTGTGACTTAAGTTTTGTGCTTTTCCCATCTCTTTCCAAAGACAAGTCGTTGCCAATGCTAGTGTCTAGGCCAGCAGCTCAAGGAAACAGCAGTTTGCAGTGGACACCCTAAGCACAGGCCTCAGTCTGCTTGTATACATTGCTCACCATTTAGGGGGCATTAGAATGTGCTCTGCACCAGACCCATGGTTTTCTCCTGGTCCAGATGGATGGTCAGCTTTGCGCAATGTTAACTGCTTTCTCATACTTCATATTGGCCTGGTTATGATCCATTGCAGATAAGGCAGAGTGCCAACTTCTGCCAGGCCCTCAACAGTATCGTGCTCTCAGGGGAGCTAAGCTAATTTCCCTGAGGATCGTGCCCCTCTCCCTTGGCGAGCTACACAGACATTAGCTCATTCTTGTCTCATCTCAAGCAGCAGCAGTCTGCTGATGAAAAAAAAACATTCCTAAAGTCCTCCCTCAATGACTCATAGTGGCATGGAGGTGACCCTGGCTTCTTGAAGACTCTGCCAGTGGACCACAAGACTTGGCAGGTCCTATGAGGCAGCAAAGGCTTCCAGTCTGGGTCGAGTGATGGGCTGCTGGTCCGCTGTGTGAGGACAGGCCTAGTTGAGTCCGAGAAGGCAGCATCAGATTTACCACAAAGTAGTGATTTCCCCCCCCACTAAGTCACAGGGGGTTGCAATCTGCTTCAGTGAAGAGAATATTCATGCTATTTTTTTAGAGTAAGTCCTTGGCTGGGTGTTAGAGATATAACTATTTATAGGACATTAAGCCAAACCCACTGGGCTCCTACCAGAACAATCTCCCTAAGGTGCAGGGCTACCTGTGTGACTTCTCACAACCCTTCAGTGATTACCCATTTTCTTTGGATGAAGTGCACACTTGGCCACACCTTTTCAGACTTATTTACATTAGATCCTTTATGTACTCTATATTTCAGACAAACTGGTTTCCTCTCTGTTTCCTGATACTCTTCCTCACTGTTGTGTGTCCAAAAGGGTCATGCCCACATTCGGCCTGTTAGAATTCTTATCTCCCTTCCAGGCCTACCTCAGATGCCATGTCCTCCATGGAACCTTTCCTGATCTGCCCAGATTTTAGTGTTTTCACTCTCTCCTCAAAATTGCCTCTCTCCCTAAAATATTCTACTAGGCAGAAAATATTCTACTAGGCAGAATATACCACTATATGGTATAATGGGTAAAGCTCTAGATTTGGAACCAGGAAGACATGAGTTCAAATTCTGCCTTAGATACTAACTAGCTGTGCAACCCTGGTTGAGTCACTCTTTGTGCCTTAGTTTCCTTATCTGTAAAACGAGGGGGTTTGACTTGATGACCACGGAGATCCCTTCAAGCACTAAATCTCTGATTCTATTACATCATCATTCGTGAACATATCTCTTTTCAGTAGAATGTAAGCTTCTTGAGGACAGGGTGTGTTGTTTTTTTTTCTTAATATCTCCAGTGCCTTACACACAGAAGACAATAAATATTGGTTGAACTGGATCCAACTGCCACACCCTATTTACTTTCCTTGGTAGAAATCCTTGTCTTTCTACAGCAGTAAGCTTTTTTATTAGCAGACAGATGATGCTATTGGATATTGGCAGTAATGGTAGTCCAATTTCTTCTGTCTCTTGTCACTCTTTGAAAGTCCTTCAAATTATTTATGGTTCCAAGGGTTCTAATACCTACTGAACTGTGCTCTATTGGCAAGGCTGTGCTTTCATTATCTAGCATCTTCTCACTGCCCTCTGATGGCAGGAGTGCTCATATGTGAACCTCTTAAGCTACTCCCATGTCATCTTCTAGTCTTGTGTTTTCTCCACAAGCCAAGATCCATCTACAGGTCTCTCCAGCCATTCTGGATGTCAATACATTGGAGTACATTTTTAAAGGACAAAGGAGGATAAGAAAGGATGGGAGCATACAGAAACAAGAAATGATAGCTGATAGCAAAATTATAAAAAGTAGACACAAGATCTCTAAGAGCAGAGCTGTTTGACCCTGTTTTGGATCCAAACAGTTTTATGCAATGTTGACCCTAAATCAGCAAGGAAAGATTAAATAAAAAAGATTCAATATATCATGTTGAAGAAAGCAAATACATGTATCATACATTTTTTAGGAAGATCGTCATTTTCAAATGGTGAAAATCAACTATGGTATTGTCCTTAATTCTCCACGCTCACTCACCTCATGTGTCCAGTTCTTGCCAAATCTTGTTTCTCTGCCTTTCCAGCAAATCTCCTCTACACCCCTTCTCTGTTGTTATCATTCATCCTTTGTTCTTGAAGAGGACCAGAGACATCAAGACGGGTGATGACTTGCCTTGTCCCTGGATTGGATTTAAGTGAGGCAGAGCTGCGAAATGTCATCAGCCTCACTTTCTCCTCCAGAGTTATCCAAGTCCAGTGGCAAGACAAAGGTCAAGATGGCTGGCCCAGGATGCAGTGGGTGACCTTGGTCTGTTGAAATTAAGGTCTTTCCCAGGTCTAAGTTTGTCTGAAGTCCCATGTACTCCATGACTAAGGGCTAGGTAAGAATTGAGACAAAAAAATAGCCCAATTTGCCATCACAAAAATATCTATCTGGGAGGGAAAGACCTTCAGGGTTTCTGGTCAGAAGAGAAAACAATTGTTGTTTACATTCATTCTGAGCCATCAAAACTAAACAGTGAGCCACAGAGGCTTGGGTTGAAACTGCCCTAGTACAGGCTCATCAAAACAGTCACCTCCCATGGCTGCACTAGCTGTCTCCCATTCCTGGAATGCTCTCCCATCTCACCTCTGCCTCTAAGTACTCCAGACGTCCTTTAGGTCTCAGTCCACATTCCACCTTCTGCAGCAGGCCTCTCTCCTCCCAGTTGCCACGCAGGCCATTTTTGCCTTTTTTAATGTCCTGGTCCCCTCCAGGAGTCTGGTGACATCTATGGACCCCTTCTCAGAATCATGTTTTTAAATGCATGTTTTCAAATACATAGGATGACAAAGGAAACTAATTATATTGAAATATGATTCTCAAAGGGCAGCTAGGTGGTACAGTGGATGGGGCGCCTGGCCTGGAGTCAGAAAGACCTGAGTTCAAATCCGGCCTCAGACACTTACTAGCTGTGTGACCCTGAGCAGGTCACTTAACTCTGTTTGCTTCAGTTTCCTCATCTGTAAAATGACCTGGAGAAGGAAATGGCAAGCCAATCTAATATTTTTGCCAAGAAAACCCCAAATGGGGTCACAAAGAGTCAGACATGACTGAACAACAACAATTGCTCTTAAAATATATTTTTTTAAAAGTTCATGGTCCCCACATCAAACCCCCAGTGCTAGGGCTTTCTGCCTGAAATGACCTCCTATCTACTCTCTATATTTTTGGTATGTACATAGATGTTTGCATGGTGTCTCCTCCATTAGAATGAGAGTTCCTTGGAGGCAGGGACTTTTTTTGCCTTTCTTTGAATCCCCAGCGTTTAGCACAGTGTCTGGCCCATAGTAAATGCTTATTAAATTTTTTTTTAAATTGAGAAATTGATTGATCAAAGGGATAAAGCTAACAGAGAACTGATAGACTCAGAGTGCAGATTGAAGCATATTTTTTTTCCTTTATTTTTCTTGTTGTTTTTTTTTGTTTTCTGGGACATGGCTAATACAGAAATATTTTGCATGACTGTGTATATATATAATATGATAGCCATCATATATATGTGTGTGTATAACACATATATATATGTGTGTGTGTGTGCATATATATGTATATATATATATATGTGCATATATATATGTAATGGCTATCATATTTCTTGACTTATCAATGGGTGGAGGAGAGGATGGAGGGAGAGAATACAGAATTGAAAAAAATGAAATTTAAATTTAAAAAAAAGAGAGAGAAAGAAACTAACCTTTAATTATCTAAAAATTCACATTAGTGGAACAGCTAAATAGAACAACTCCATGGCACAGAATATGAAGTAGGCTGCATGGGGATCTGACAGAGCCTCCCTCCAATCTCAGTTAATCAAGCAAAAAAAAACATTAATTAAGCACCAACTTAAAAATGTGTCAGGCACTGTGCTAAATATAGTTAATACAAATAATAAAGTAGGATATGTCTTGCCCTCAAGAAGCTAACATTTGATAGTGAGTTTCTGTTCTCCTTCCCAGGGCATGTGATACAAGCTTTTGTGCCTTTGTTCCAAGGATTATGTAAATTAATTAACAAGTCTTTGAGGAATGCAAATAGCTTTTTAGTGATAAACCCAAAGATGAATACTACACATTTGGCACAAACATAAAGTTTAAGGTAGAAACTACTAGTCTGAGGAATTCTGATAGAGAATAGAGAAAGATTTTCTTTTCTAAGCCAAGATCGACTTATTTGTCTGTGGGAAGTAGGTGGAAAGATCATGATGGAGTAGAGGACAGAAGAAGAAGGTGGGTGACTTTCCCCTCTCTGAGCATCCGTCTCCTCATCTGTACAATGACACAGTCAGACCAGCTAATCTCTAAGGTTCCTCCAAGTTCTAGTTTTTTATGGCTATGCCTGAGCTATCCCACATCAGATCACTGGGGAGCTCTTCATCCTAACACACTGAGCCACTACCACTGAAGTTGAACACTAGGGGTCACATTGAGATAAAGGGTAACATCCTCCCAAGCACATCTGTCTGCCCTTGGTAAACACACATTCTCTCAGCAGGGGGCCACGGATTCCCATAGATCCTCATGGACTCTCATTGCCTTATTTGTGTCCAGCTGTTCGATGCTGATTGGCTAGGTTTCTATGCACCATGCACTTAAAACAGGACCACATTATTACTCCTTCTTGGCTGCATTGAAGATTCTGAAGGAAAGTAGGGAGCATAGTGTGTCTGAGTCAGAGGGAGCCTGGGGGATTATTGCTATTTTCTTTCTTTCTTTCTTAACATTTAACCTCAATTAGGCCAGACAACTCTTGGCCTAGGTCCTTAGTTCTCTTATGCTATGCTGCCTTGGAAACTGAAAGTCCATGTCTTGACAAAATCCCAAGGGTTAGTTCTCCACCTGATGTTGTTTTCCCCTGTGTTTTGACTGCACATTATTCATCCTCCCTTCCTAGTTTCTTTAAAGAATTAGACACGAAAGTTAATATTTTATTTTCATGACTGAGCTATTTCATCTGTCTGCTTTCAGGATTGGCCAGTTCTAAGTCCTCTTATACAATTCAGCACTTCAAGGATCCGGGATTTCATTGGTGTGCATTTTGTCTCCATTGACTCAGAGACTGCAAGCCCATCTATGATGCAGTAGGCAATCTTAGGATACAGTTATTGAGGCTGAAAATGTTGTGCTCTGATCCTCAGCTGGTGAGAGTGTCAGAACTTTAACTAGTTTGTCTTCAGACCATAGACAGACGTGCAGGCTGTCACAAGGCCCAGCTTGGCAGGATTGGTCAAAGTCTTTAGGTCAAAGTAGAACATTATTGATGGAAACCCTCTTACATGGATAGAAGCCTCCCATTCCACAAGACCTCCAGAGAGGGATTTTCTACAAGCCACCATTTTCTGTTTAGCTTACAAGGCAATCACTGAAGTTAAGGGCATTCCCTTATGCTTGCTACTCAGGGGAATGAATTAATGAATGCATGGAAAGGTATTTATTAAGCACTTACTATGTGCCAGGCACTGTGATACATGTTAAAGATGCAGATAGATACAAAAAAACAAGACAGTCCTTACCCTCAAGAAGCATGAGCACAGTGTCAGTCTGGATTCTTCCCTCTAACATTCCTCCTACATCCAATCCCTTGCCAAGTCTTATCAATTCTAATAAGGGAAGACAACATTCATAGAGGAGAGGTGGCCAAAGAAGGATATTTTATTCTCACAAGTCACAGAGATGGTGAGTGGAGTCTTAAGGTAATTGATTTCTTTCCCAGATTTTTAGTATTAATTTGATTATTGTCCACAGAGCTAAAGGTGGAAAGTGAGGGTCAAGGGTGGGAATGAACAGGTATGATGGCAAGACATGACATGAAAAGGCAAAAGAATGGTGTGCTTAGTATTGCTTCAGCAGGATATAAAGGGCTCTCACCAATCATGAGCCTAGGTCCCCAAAACGAGAATTCAAGTGCTAGTTTGGAGGTCAAAGAGAATTAATTGCTATCTGATGTTCTGGGTATTGTGATATTGCCTTTGATATTTGGAAGTTGGCTCATAAAATCATTGTTTGGCTTTCTTTTGTTCATTTCTTGGATGTTTTCTCCTCAATTTTAATTTTCTTTCTTTCTTTTCTTTTTTTTTTTGTGATGAATTCTACCTCTAACTCTGACCTCATCAATGAGTGCCAGTGGTCATAAGAGAAGTCAGGCAAGAGAGAGGTGGGAAGTGGGGAAATGGGAGAGGGAAAGGAAAGAAGGCACGGGGTGGGGGAGAGAGAGAGAGAGACAGAAGGAGAGAACGAAAAAGCGAGAGAGTTGAGGCATCTGTCCAAATATAATGACCTTCTTTTTAACTCTCGAGACTGGTTGGGTCTCTTTCAATATGTTACATGAGATTACCATAATGAGGATCTATTAATTCCACTGATGATCCCTGTACCTACTTGTTTGCCAGGTAGAGCTGAAGATCAAAGGCTCATCTCCTCAGTCAGGTGGCCAGATACTTTTGAATCTGGAAGGTATTTGTTCTGAAAAGATAGACTACATTTCAAGAAAACTTGCAACCTGTGTTATTTTTGCTTAGAAAAGTGGGTTCTGCATATTTCATAGTCTTTTATCTCTATCCTGAAGAGAGTTGATAATGCATTTCAAGAGACCCACAACCATCCTGTTGGTATTAAATGAACTTCCACTGCCCTGACAGGATGCCAGAAGAGAATGGTAGTACAAGGTATTGATTTCTCTCCTTCTTCCCCATCTTGCATTGATTCAGGACAACCTTAGATGGTCTGACTTTTTAAAAATTCCATTTCATTTCCATGAGATAAATGAAATTAAATGCCTTGACACATTAAAATAACTTGGAGGATTGCTATAAACGAAAAGCCTGATGGAAGTTATGTTCCTGGAACTCCGACAACTGAAAGCTCACTCCTTGGCTGAACTCAGTCTTTCCTTTTGTGATGGGTGGGGTTAGCAATGTGCACCTCAAGGCAGACGCCTCTCTTCCCAAAAACATACTTTTGGCGTTTTTAACAAGGAGAGGGAAGGGGAAGGTCAGGCTCACTGAGCCTAGGAGAAGACTGCTTGGATACTACTCCTCATACGCTGCTGGGAGCTGTACCAGAAATGTTTTTGCATGAGAACAAAGAGATCTGGTTTCTGGTTCTGCTTAATGTGACTAAGTCAAACTGAAACTCAAAATAGGTACTTTGAGCTTCAGATTTTCCCAGAAGTCAAGGGGAAAGATCAGCAATTATACCAGGTGGGCTATGCTCAGGGTCTTCAGAGCAATAGATGTCCACTGCCACATAAAATCCTATGATTGTGTGGTCCACAAGGTGGAAGCAGCATGTCTTGATTGGGGTTTAATAAGCTTGTTTGTTGTGTTGTTTCAGTCATGTCTAAGTCTTTGTGATCCCATTTAGGGTTTTCTTGGCAAGGATACTGGAGTGGTTTGCCATTTCCTTCTCTAGTTCATTTTACGGATGAGGAAACTGAGGCACACAAAGTTAGGTGAATTACCCAGGGTCCCACAAGCTAGTCAGATTTGAACTCAGGAAGATGAGTCTTCCTGACTCCAGGCCAGGTCCTCAATTCAAATTAGCTGCCCTAATTGTTAGCCCTAAGGTATGGGACTAATGGCACTGAACAATGACCATAAGGACCATCAGTAGGCCCAAGGTAAATATAGTATAGTAGAAAGAGTAAAGGTTAGAATCCTACTAACATTGTCACCTATTATCTGTATGACGTTGGGCAAGTCCCTTAATCTGTCTAGGCCTCAGTTTTCCCATGTGTAAAATGAGGGCATTGGATTGGATGGCCTCTGAGGTCCCTTCCAGGGCCATGTGCTCCTATGACCATGGCAGGGAGCTTGCAGGCTCCTCCCCTGCTACTTGCAAACATGCTTGGGATTCCCCCATTCTATTAAATGATTCTTCACTTAACCCTGACACTCTCTCAAGATACTGACCTCTCTTCTCTTTTAATGACAAGCCGCTAGAGTCCCCTACATGGTCTGCCTCTATTCCTTCACTAAGCACTCATTCTTGGGCTCCTTGTACTCTGGCTTTTGATCCCACCCTTCTATTCTCGAAACTGTTCTCTGAAAAGCCACTAGTGAGGGGCAGCTAGTGTAGTCCTAGGTGGTGTAGAGGAGAAAACACTAGCCCTGGAGTTGGGAGGATCTGAGTTCAAATCCAGCATCAGACACTCACTAGTTGTGTGACCCTGGGCAAGTCGCTTAATCCTGATTGCCTCCAAAAAAAATAAGTTACTAGTGAAATTTTTTAATTACCAAGTCCAATGGCCTTTTCTCAGACTTTATCTTCCTTGACCTCGTTGCTGCTTTTGACATGGTCAGCTTCCTCCTCCTCCCTACAGAAGTATTATGTCTTCTTTTGGTTTCTATGATACTACTCTTTGCTGGTTTTTCAATTTCCTAGCCTGTGTCCCTGGATTGTCATCTATCTTCTATCGACATTGTGTGAGTATCCTCCAAGTTTCTATCCTGGGTCTTTTCTCTCTCTCTTCTCTTTTTCAAATGACTTCATCTGACCTTATGGGTTAAACTATCATCTCTATGCGGATGACTCCCAAATTCATATACCTATTCCCAATATCTCCTAGTTCCATACAGTCAATTGTCTGCTGAATGTCTTTATTTGGATGTCCTATTGGCATCTCAAACTAAGGTTGAGTGAAATGGCTCTTTACTTGCCTTTCTTTTTTTTGGGAGAGCTACAAATGGAGAAAAATAGTGGAAAAGATTTGCAAACTGTTTTCTCCATCAAGGGTGATGAAACCACAACCCTTAGACCCTAACAATACAGTACTGGGTATGCTTTTAGAGGAGATAGAAATGACATTACAGAAAATAGAGACAGGACAAGGAGCCAGATTGGACCAAGTATATATGGAGGAAATCCATGCTGGAGGTGACAAATTGTGTGGGCATTGAATGTCCTTCTTATGTGTAAGAAAGAAGGGAAAATGCCAAAGGTGTGGAGGGGGAAAAAACCCTTAGACATTATTAATACAGAAAAAAGATAATATCAACAACTACTGACCTATATGCCTATTCTCCTTTCCATTCTAAATTTTTATAAAAGCCCTCTTACACATGAATAGACAACATCCTTGATGAAGGTATTAACAAGAACAAGCAGGCTTTCACATACAGTATTCAACAATGGATCACATCTTCACCATCTCACAGTTACCTAAAAGACATAGAAAACCCAAGATCCCATTTGGGGACTTACTTTTACTTTGGTAGAGCAAAATGCTGCTCTATAGGCTCTTTTACAAAGTGACCTACATATATGATTTAATTTTATCTTCACAATAACCCCAAGATTAATAGTGCAGGTAATAGTAGCATCCTCATTTTATAAATAAGAAAACTCAACCATGGGGAGGTTAAGTGACTTCCCTGGGGTTACACAGCTAGGTAGTGGCAAAGCTGGGTTTCCAACCTAGGATTTTAGACTCCAAATCCAGAGCTAGTTCCACTTTGTCACAGTTATATTACACACACACACACACACACACACACACAGAGCTATAGATAGACATTTCTACATATAGATCTGTCTATCTATGTTATTGTAGAACCTGTCACCTGGATGGTTCATGAACTGAAAGGTCTCTCTGACTTAGTATATAGATGCAGATATGGATAGATATAGATATCTATATCTAGAGATAGATATATCTTTATTTCTATCTCTATTTATATACTCAATCAAAGAGACTTTTCAGTTCATGGACCATTCAAGTGATGGGTTCTACGAGAATAGGTGCAAGTATTATAGGAGTTGTGAAATCAGGAAAACCCTTTTGGAAACTTCTCTCCGCCAGCATGGTCTTGACATTATTCAGCAGTGGGCGTGTACAGTCAGCAATCTAGAGTTTGGGAAAGGCCAGAACCCTCCAGAGCAGTGACCCCACCCAGCCCAAGCATTTGCCTGGAGATTAAACATTACCTAGAGGGATCAAGAGGAGTAAGGAATCCTCTCCACCAAAGGATCCTGGAAATGGGTTGAGAAGGAATTGCTTGTTGCAACCCTAATAAGGATTTAGGAAACTTTGGGACTGTCCTGGACTGGGCTAATCATCAGCATAGACCAGCCAATGTGTATTATTGCCAAGGTTATGTAGCATTTCCTCAAGCTGTAGACAAGAAAACATTCTGATAACACCTATAATTTTAAGAGGTTTCTTTTGAAAGGCTTTGATCCCCAACAATGGCGTTCCAGAAACAAGGATTTTATGAAAAGGTCATTAACAGGTTTTCCTCTTATAGAATTTCTACAAAGTGAAAGATTAGCAAGTGGCTCAGAGAGATTCAGAGACACAGAAACATTCTTCATGGCCTCATAGAGTCCTAGGAACATAGAAGTTCCAATCATGCTTTTCTAGTATGATTTTTTTCAATATTTCATTAGATTGTGATCTTTTTGAAAGCAGGGTCTTTGAAAGCTATATTCCATATATATATATATATATGTATATATATATATATATATGTGTGTGTGTGTATATATATATATATATATATATATATATATATATATATATATATATATATATATATATATATTATATATATATATATATATATATATATATATATATATATATATATGCGCAGGGCTTGGGAGGGTACTTAGGAAAGCTTTTGCTGAAGCACTTGACAAATTGTCTTCTTGGGGCCTCAGTTTCCTGAACTGTAAAATGAAGGGGTTAGATTAAATGATGTCCAAAGTTTTTTCTAGCTCTAAATTCCACAATCCCATGAATTACCCTCCTATCTAGCATGTTAGCAATTCTAATTTGTGGATTTTTGGTGATTTTAATGCCTTAAAACTGAAATCCTAGTTGGGGTCAATTTTGAATGCTTGAGTTTCATCATAGGTGTGTATGTAAAGAAAAAAAATATATATATATGTGCATAAGTATATGCATATATGCATATGTGTGTATCTATGTGTATGTGTGTGCATGTGCTCACATGTCTAATAATAAAGATGGCCATGCAAAGCTAGATTTGACCTGATTAACTAGCCCTGGGGTTTCCTTCTTTGTTGTACTTTTACAGCTGGGCTCCTTTGTCTTCCAGAAAGTCTCTAAAAGGTGCTGTTTTAGATTCCAAAACTTCCATTCAATCCCATGACCTCCCCAAATACCCTCAGTTTCATTAACTCCACTGCTCAGATCGAAACGGAAATTTTACCATATGCTGGTTTGCATCCTCCCAATAGAATTGCCCTCAGCGCTCAAGAGGATGAAGTGGAAGAGAAAGCATCAGTTGCATTTCTCAAAACCAGGTTTCTGTTCTAAGTTCCCGCTGTTCATGTGTGATGTTATACTAAAGTGCTTGGCAGTTGTGAAATTAAATTCGGAAAGGAAATTGTGATTGGTTGGATAACCTATGGATATACCACAGGTAGAAAGCCTGCAATTTTTAAGGTAGAAAAGGCTTGGACGTCACCTAGTCCCTCACTTGATAGATAAGGAAACAGCCTCAGAGGTGAAAAGGACTTGCCCAAAGTCACGCAGTTAAGTAGTGTATGACAAAGTACCTCAGGATCTAGGAAGGGCTGTGCTGATAAATGTTTAATAGCAGTTCTCCCCCCAAAATGTATGCATGATAAACTTTGTGTGTGTGTGTGTGTAGCAGTTGGGGATAAATGACTTCCCGTGGTCACACAGCTGTTAAGTATCTGAGGTCAAATTTGAACTCAGGTCCTCCAGTGCTCTATCCACTGAGCCACCTAGTTGCCTCCTGTATGAGGTACTTTTCAATTTAATCTGCATTATTAACATTTTCCCCATCTTTTTTTTTATGTCTAGACAATCAACAAAACAAGAAACTGAGCGCCCATTGGTAGTGTCTGTTGATTTCTAAGGGGTAAATGCTCATACTTAAAATGGAGTAATCTGTTTTCATGAGACTATCAGAACCAGATCTAATATACCACTAGACCGAGGTCTCCAGCAACAAAACCTGAAATATACAACCACAATTCAGAATTCCTTTCCCAAGTATGGTGGGAGCCTGAGGTGGTTCAGGGAACAGTTGTGGGGGGTGCAATTATAGTATAAAGGATGGTGGGTGGTTGGTGCCCAGGCAGTTCTCATATAGATGACAGAGGGGGAGAATACAGATATAGAAGCTCTTAGGGCCAGCTGTACTGGGAGAAGAGGCAGACCGTAAGTCAGTCTCCCAGAAATATCTGCCTATATTCTTTGAGGATTGGGAGGGAAGTCAGTATATTGGGAGAGGTGAGGTATGCTAACTGGACCCTGGAGGTGGAGCTGAGAGAAGGCACAGGGCTGGGTGAGAAAACAGTGACAGACAGCTGTCTCTAGACACTTGCTTGGTGAAGAATTTACCCTTTCTCCATAGGAGTAGGTAGTAAGTGCCCCTGGCATGCTAGCTCAAAGCCCTGGTAGCCTCTCTTTAGCTGGGGTTCTGTTAGAGTATGAGAAAACTTCTAATGGTAGTTAGAAACATGGCATCATTCCATGATTCATGCAAGTCTTAAGAGCTCTTAGTGGTACTGAGATCTTATCATATGAACATCAGGCTCTAACAATACATGATAGTAATGCTGTCCCTGATGTATGAGGATGTCATTACTGACCTACCATCAATATGGGAGGGACTTGGAGATCTTTTTCCAGTAATGGTGATGGATTTGTATGGTCATCCAGGCTCTCACCCCAGTTTCCCTCCTGTTCAGTGGCATGTATTTTGGAGATGGTTGGTTGGGGTTGGGAGCACAGTCCGTACCTATGGAACTGAGAGGAGCCGACTGGTCGACATGGAGTCAAGTCCATAACTTTGACTCATTCATTAACATGGCATCCTGTGAACATGGCCAAGTCCCTTAACCTCTCTGGGCCTCAGCTTCCTCAATTACAAAATGGAGAGATTAGATTAGATGATCTCTGAAGTCTCTTACAGCTTGAGATTTAGGATCCCCAGGTGACAGAGGGAAAAGAGCACAGTCCCCTCTGGTCAGGTCTGACACCTCAGTTTGGTCCTGACACTTCCTTCAAGACTGTGAGCTAATTAAGGGCAGGAACTCATCTTTGCCTTTCTTTGTATGCCTACTACTTAGCATGGCGTCTGGCATATAGAATTTCATAAATGCCTGTTGATGGACTGATTAGGCATAGTCTAAATTTCCTAAAAAACACAGAGGTAGCATACCTATTGATGCTAGATACCCACACTTTCATTAACCAGAGGCAAGTTACATAAGGCACTGGAAAAAAATTCAATAAATTCCAAAGTTACTGGCTTTATGCTTCTATTCCCTTTCATCATTCCGACTTTTGATCCTTACCCAAAAGCTTTTCTAAAAGCCTCAGTAAAGCTCTGGGTTTTAAAGAGGAACCTGAAATAGGAAAGCCAGGAAAGTAATGATAAGGAGGAGAAAGCTGGTCTTGCTGCAGAGGGAAGGCCAAGAAAAACACCCCAAAACACAGGTGGCAGAAAGGATCCCAGGGAGTCATCTGAAGGCAGACTGTGAGTGAAAGGAAGAAAGAAGAAAAAGGGCCATGATGGAGGGAGGCAGAGGAGTGCTGGAAGCTGAAAGAATGATACGATTATACAACAAAAGACAAAAAAGTTTGGGTGGGATTTGTAGGAACAGGAAAGGAGTTATGATGAGAGAAAGAAGTCATTTAGGAAGTAGCATAAGAAACAATTGTATAAAAGAATAGTTAATGAAAGCCCAGACACTTGCTTATGATGAGAAGGGGAACAAGGTATGAATAGAATATTGAATCACTAAGCTGGAATTCCCCTCCATCAGGCATGGAGACCTTCCTCCACTGAGTACAAAACACTGCTTCATCATCTCGGTCACTTCTTAGAGCTCCAGCAAGGAGAAGTCATTCCTTACTTTTGTGGTCATCCACTCTAGCGTCCACTGCGATCCAACAGATTTTCCTTAAGGAGAAGAGAAAGGAAAGGCTGGAATCTAAAGACACGTTGAAAGGAAATACTGGCAGGTTTAGGAGACAGCCTGGATGTAGGAGGTGGTAACTGGAGGGGGTAAGGAGGAAGATGCCAAAGATAACACCCATTATTGTACCAAATCTTGGCTATTTTTACAAGCTATTCCACAGATCATTTACTAGAATGCCACGAAACACTGCCCAGAGAAAAAGCCCTGCACTCATTAGCAGGCATGGGAACAGTTTGTGGAGCAGTAACCTTGAGAGTTGAACATATTTTCCCCACACACTTGCTAATTTGAAGACTAGAATAATCTGCCTTCTTCCGTGACTAAGGCTCCCCTAAGCCTCCTCTTCAAGACGGAGAGCAGGTGCAAAAGATTTCCACAATTAGAGAAGAGCCTAAGGACTCATATAAAGATGCCAACATTGCTGTTTCTTTCCCTCCTTGCATTTGTAACCTTTCAAGTAGGGGTTTGGGTGTTTAGATCCCTCTTGGTGTCCATCATCTTCATCACACCCCACTGGGAGGGCTAAGCTCTGTCCTTAGCCCTGTTCTATTTAACATTTTTATTAAAGATCGTATCCATTGTGGAGGCAAAAACCAAAACAAAACCAGAGACTAAGAAAATGTCTCACACTTGAGGAATGGCAGAATGCATTATGGGATATACATGTGATGGAGTACTATGGTGTTGTAAGAAATAAGGAAATACATGATTTCAGAAAGACTTATATGAACTGAGGCAGAGTGAAGTGAGCAGAATCAGAAAATGATTTGTAGTATAACATCAATATTATAAAGATGAACAATTTTTAGGACTTTTATAAAATGAAAAAGAATGAAATGAGCAGAACCAGGACAACAATTTGTACAATAACAACTCTGTAAAAAAAAAAAGACTCTGAAAGCTAGAATAACTATGATCAATATAATAACCATCAGTTATTCCAGAGGACTGATGATGAAACATGTTATACATTACAGAGAGGTCATGGATTTAAAGTACAGAATAAGACACATGTATTTTTGAATATAACCATTGAGGAAATTTGTTTTGTGTGACTATGTATATTTGTTAAATAGAATTTATTTTTCTTTTGTTTTCCCCAATGGATTGATGGGTGAGAAAGAAATTAGATTTCTGTGATTTTTTTTTTAATAGAGAGAGGGGGAAATAGAAAAGTTTAAAAATTTATCAATGAAATCCCCAGCACCTTTTGTGACCCTGTGGAATTTTATTGGCAAAGATGCTGGAGTGGTTTGCTATTTCCTCCTCCATTAGATTAAGGCAAACAGAGGTTAAGTGTCACATAGCTAGTAAGTGTCTGAGGCCAGATTTAAACTCAAGAAGATGAGTCTGAGGCTGGATTTGAACTCAGGTCTCCCTGACTTCAGGCCACCTAGCTGCCTCCACCTGGCACATAATGGGTACTTAATAAATGTCTTATTTCTAAAATTCCACTCTATCTAGCCTCCCCGCTCTGAAATCTACCCTCCACACAACTGCAGAATTGACTTCTTTCAAGAATAGTTCTGACCATGTCACTCCCTTGCTTAAGAAGTTTTAGTGGCTCCCTATTACTACTGGGGAAAAGAAAAGGAAACTAACTCCTCTTTTGGCATTTAAAGTCTTTCATAATCTGGCTCCAACAATTTTTCTAGACTGATTATGTATCACTCTACTTCATAAGTTTTATCTTCCTGCCATATTTTGTATTTGCTTTGAAATGACATTTCAAATATTTTATTTTTCCCAATTACATATACAATTTTAAAAAAATTCCTTTTTAAAAATTTTGAGTTTCAAATTTTCTCCTTCTCTCCCTTCCTTCCCCCCTTCCTAAGACAGAAAACAATTTGATATAGGTTATACACGGGCAATCATGCAAAGCATAGCACAGGACATTTCCTCATGCACAAGCTGCCCTCCATTGCCTGGAAAGAGCCTGGAATGCTCTTTCTCCTCACCTCCACCTCTTGGAATCCCTCGATCCCTCCAAGCCTCAGCTAACTACCACCTCCTAAAAGAGGCCTTTCTTCACTCCCCAGTTGGTAGTGTTCCACTGCCTTAGCCTCCACCTATTTAATTTCACTTTTCATTTTCAATATATTTTGTCCCTTGGGATTGGGGACGTCTCAATTTGTTGTTATGGTATCTCTAGAGACTAGTAAAGTGCTTAGTACATGTTGTTTAGTCATTTCAGTCCTGTCCAACCCTTTGTGATCCCATTTGGGATTTTCTTGGCAAAGATACTGGAGTGGTTTGCCATTTCCTTCTCCAGCTCATTTTACAGATGAGGAAACTAAGGCAAACAGGGTTAAGGGACCCACCCAGTCACACAGCTAGGAAGTATCTGAAGCTGGATTTGAACTCAGGTCTTCCTGACTGCAGGACCAGTGCTCTATCTACAAAGCCACAAACTGCCTTTTATGTGCTTAGCACACAGAAGGCCCTTCATTATTGAATTGAACTGTATTATTCTAATCACCCCTTTCAGATTCCCATTAATGCACCAAGTGAACTATGTCTTTGGGTCAACATCAAACTGCTGCTGACAGCCGTGGTGGAGGTAAGGATGGCAATGATGGTGATGGTGCTGATAAAGAATTGACTTGGAGCTCCTGCACATCTTGGATTTTAACAGTTTAATTTTAACATTTTAAATAAGGCTGAATATACTACAGACCCATGAGATGTCTTCAGAGCCTGCCAGCCTCTGGCACAAAAGGAAGGCAAAAGGCCACAGCTCCAGTGACAGTCACCCTCCATCATCCAGTCACTCCAAAGCCCCATCTTCATTACTCTGTAAACATACAGCTAATGCAAAGGTCAGTCAGGGACATTGATGAAGCAGCTGCCTAAGTCACAGGATTTAGAGCTACAAAGGATGTCTAGTTTAAAGTGAGGCCCAGAGAGGTTAAGTGATTAGCTTAAGGTCACACAGGTAGTAAGTGACAAAGCCAGGATTTGAACCCATATCCTCTGACTGGACATGAGAGTGGAAGTAGAGTAGACAAGCAGGAAAGGAGGAACCTTAAAGGTTCAAGCTAGAGGAAAAGCTGGTTAGCAGGAATGGGTGAAAAAATTGGGAGCATTGGATAGAGACTGTTTAAATGTACTAAGTCTCTGCCAAGCTAATTGAGGAAGGAAGCTGTGTACTTGTAACTCACCTTAGCCACCTATAGTTTGACAGCTAAGATGTTCTCAATTTTTTGAGTAAAAATTGGTGTGTATTTGAACTGCCTCTCTGTTTTGTATTTCGTAGGCCAACAGCATTTATTAAGTGCTTCCTATGTTCTAGGTACTGTGCTAAGTGCTGGGAACAGAAATACAAAGAGAAAGAAGATAGTCCCTGCCCTCAAGGGGCTTACAGCACAATAGGAAGATGAAAATGGGGCAAAAGGAGGGAGAAGATATCCATATTAGCGGTGTGACAGAGAAAGTCCAGAGAGGCAGGACTTTCAGGCCTTACTGAAAAGAAGATACGGGGGACTTGAAAACTTTCCTTCAAATAGAGGTTCTGGAAGCAAACAACCAATCAGAGGAAGGGGCCTCAGGGGTAGAGTAAATTTCCATTGTGAGAAGGACAGGAATGAGATGACCTTCCAGAGCGAAGAGGCCACAGAGACAGAGTGAACTTTAAGGGTGAGAAGGTTGTTATAATATGTTGGAGACAATCTGGAGGATCAGGAGTGGAGCCCAGAGAGATATGGGTGAAATTGGGGAAGGGTCGTGATCCCAGAGAAATCATCTTTGGATAAGAACTCTCCTTTTAGGAGTCAGATGGGTGACAGTGGAAAGCTATTCAAGACAAGCAGCAGTGGGAATTGGGCTGGGGGAGCCTTTTCCTTGGGGATTCTCCTAGAAATTCCTTGTTCAACCATCTTTTCCAGTTTTTAGTTAAGAACATAGCTAAGAACACAGAACACAGAATGGTAGAGCTTTAAAGGGTTATGGAAGTCTTCAAGCAGAGAGCCTGGATGGCCACATGTCAAGAATATTATAGACAGGATTATTTCTTGGCATGGGGGTGGCAAACTATTATTGCCCATGGTTCAAATCCAGCCACTGACCCAGTGGATCACAAACTAAGAATGGTTTTTACATTTTTGTTTGGTCCTCTTGGCCATAATTTGCTGACTCTGAACTAGATAATGACTACGATGTTCTCTCCACAGTTCAGCACTAAAAGAAATGGGATTAGAAACTCTAAAGATTTGCTCAGACTTTTAGGAAAGCTTCTGAAAATTAAAAATAATGGATATCAAACTGGGCTACATTAGGAGATTCTGAATTCTTTGTCTAGAGACACTTAATAATAGACTTAATAGTGACTGGATTAGAGCCCTAGGCTCTGCTAGGCGCTTGGTAAATTGGTGATTGATTTAGTCATCAGACTGAGCACCAACCAAGGATAGGGAATAAGCATTTATATGGCCTACTAGGTGCCAGGTACTAGTGATAAATGCTTTTGTAAACATTTGATTCTCTACAGTATCTGGTATTAATTCCCCCATTTTACAATTGATGAAATAGAAACAAACAGAAGTTAAGGGACTTCACTCAGTGTCACATAGTTAATAAGTATCTGAGGCCAGATTTGCACTCAGGTCTTTAGGACTCCAGACCCAACGTTCTATACACTGTGCTACCAGCTGCCTCTAGCAGTGGGACACAAAATAATGGAAAGGGCATTGGTCTTACAATCCAGAGACACTTAGGTTCAAATTTAGCCTTCTTTAATCTCTAGCATTTACTGGCTACATGACCCTGTGCAAGACATTTCAACTTTCTGGGGCTCAGTCTCTTTATGTATAAAATGAGGATCATAGGACCTAACTTTTAGGTTGTAGTGAGGATCAAATGGGAAAGTGGACATGAAGTACATGCATCTTAAAGCACTCTTTACATTTCATTTACTATTATTGCTGTTATCATTATGCACAAAGCCCTGGGCAACTCTTTCTTGTGTGTATGTGGGCAAAAATGAAAGAAACGGTCCCTACTCTCAAGGGGCTTCTCCTTCCATTTGTCATTTCCACCTCACCTTGCTCCAACAATCGTCCTCTCCATTTCAGTAAGATTCATTTTCTCTCTTTACTGGTTCCTTTTTCTCAGACTATAAACATGGCAAGGCACAAAAACCATTCTTGTGATTCAATTACCTTTCTTTCTTTCTCTCTCTCTCTCTCTCTCTCTCTCTCTCTCTCTCTCTCTCTCTCTCTCTCTCTCTCCCCACACCACTTCCTTCATTGCCAACTGCTAGAATGAGTAACTGGCAGTCACCATCTCTGCATCCTCATTCCTCAAATTCTTAGGATCTTGCTTCCACTCCCACTATCCTACTGAAACATCAATCAATCAATATTTATTAAGCACCTACTATATGCCAGGCACTATGCTAACATCTCTCTCCAAAGTCACTAATGACCATTTTATTGCCAAATTCAATTAACTTCCTCTCATGCCCCCCTTCTACTCTTCTTGGCCTCTCTGCAGCATTTGATCCCACAGATCACTCCATCCTTGGTACTTGCTTGTTTTCCAGAATAGCTGGATCAGTTCATAGTTCCACTGACAGTGCATTAGTGTTCTCCTGGGAGACCACAGTTCCTCCAACACTGTCCTTTCCATCTTTTGCCAACTGAGTGCATATCTTCGATTATTTCTATGCATATGATTCCTTCTCCTCAAACCCACCCAAAGCAGGGCTATTCTGGTAAATGTTAATAAGCAGCTCTCTGAAAAAAAAATTATATTTTTGAAAGCTGGTTAGAGCTGGTTTCCAACAGTTTCAGTTATCCCCTATAGAGCTCTACTGGGATATTTCACTATCATCTTGAGGTCAATATGTCCAAAGCAGAACTCATTTCTGCTCCCCTCCCTTTTGGCACTCTGTCCCTAGCTTCTCCATTTCTTTTGATGGCATCATCATACACCCAAGTCATCCAGTTTCATAATTTCAGGGTGATCTTTGACCCTTCTTATTCATCTCTACACTCCCCCCCCCCACCATCCATTATTTGGTTACCAAGTCCTCTTCATTATACCTCAGCAGAATCTCTTGAATTCCTTTCTATCATCCTGGTGTAGACCCTCATCTTTTCTTGTCTAGACAATAATAACAATAGTAAAAAACAAAACAACCCACAGGTTTATAGAACTTTGAGGCATGCAAAGTGCTTTACATGTATTAGCTTCTTTTTTCCTCACAACATCCCTGGGAGAGGGAATAATAACCTCTGATGTAACTTCTGTTGCTTCCAGTTCAGTTTCTTTGCAGTTCATCCACCTTTACCCTATTGCCAAAATAATCTTCTTAATCCATTACTCTGACCACTTTAATACACTCTGTGCCTCAACTGTGCAAAATCTTCAGAGGCTCCCCATTGGCTAGTGATCCCAGCAATCAAGGCCTTCTACAGTCTAAGTCCAACCTACCTTTCCATCCTTATCACATATTAAGTCACATGATGGTTTGATTGGTGTACCCTATCCTTCCCCCAGACTGAATTACCATGTCCTTGGTTTCCATCCTGCCCTCTCTTGTTTCTGTGCCTTGGCTCTCTGTCCTTTCTGCCCCAAAGAGGCTCCTGTCATCTACATCTCAAAGACTCTCTTCTTTTAGGGCCAATTCAGTTACCATCCAAGGGCCACCTCCGATCACCCTGATCTACATCTGGCCGCTGGACCCAGATGGCACCAGAGGAGAAAGTGGAGCTGGTGACTTTGCACGGCCCCCCTCACTTAAATCCAATTCACTTGCATGGCTTGGCATCACCTCCCTGATGTCATGGTCCTCTTCGAGAATGAAGGACGAAACAAAAACAGTTATCTTTTTTATGAAGCCTTCTCTGACGCAGGTGCTATCTTTGTCTCTGTCTCTCTGTGTCTCTCTCTTTATCTGTCTTTCTATCTCTCTCTGTCTCGAATTGCCTGTCTCTGTTTCCCTTGCTCTATCTCTGTGTCTGTCTTTCTATCTCTGTCTCTTTCCATCTCTCTCTTTTCTTCTGTCTCTCTATCTCTGTCTCTCTTTCTATCTCTGTCTCTTTCTGTCTCTCTGTGTCTCTCTTTATCTGTCTTTCTATCTCTCTGTCTCGAATTGCCTGTCTCTGTTTCCCTTGCTCTATCTCTGTGTCTGTCTTTCTATCTCTGTCTCTTTCCATCTCTCTCTTTTCTTCTGTCTCTCTATCTCTGTCTCTCTTTCTATCTCTGTCTCTTTCTGTCTCTCTGTGTCTCTCTTTATCTGTCTTTCTATCTCTCTGTCTCGAATTGCCTGTCTCTGTTTCCCTTGCTCTATCTCTGTGTCTGTCTTTCTATCTCTGTCTCTTTCCATCTCTCTCTTTTCTTCTGTCTCTCTATCTCTGTCTCTCTGTCTCAAATCAACTCTCTGTCTCTGTTTCCCTTGCTCTGTCTTTCTTTTTCTCCTCACACCTCTCACAGCACTTTGCCTGGACTTCTCCCTCATATGTACCATACTCTGCCTCATGGCATTTGTATCCATCTTTCCTTCTTCCCATCTCTAATAGATTTTAAGCTCCTTCAGAGCCAGCCTGTGCCTATCTTTGTATTCCCAGCACCTAGCACATACCTTGGGCATCAGTACTTACAATCTATGACACTGCCCATGTGGGTTTTCCTTTTTCCTCTCATGATCCACCTTTGGCTTAGAAGATGGATTTTGAGGGGTGCTGTGGCCAAAAATTCTTTACCCTGTTTCCAATTTGATGCAAGGCTTCTCAAATTTAGCTCCACTGATCCTCAGATGTGGCCCTTCAGCTGCTCTGTACTCCCAGGGATTCTGCTGTGTTAGCAGCATTGGTTTCTAGAGCCCAGAACCACCTTCATACTATGGAAACTTGGAAACAGTAGGTCCTAACACATATTTATTGAATTGAACTGAATTTACCCATTAAGATAACTGGAGGAGAAAATGTTTAAAGGTCATTTGTAAAAAGAGTTTTCAGGGAAGAATGCTAATTTTTATCCTCCTATGGAAGACACAAAAAGAGTAAGGTAGAGTGGGGGGAGAGATTTCTTTTTCTTAGACATGAAGGCCACTGATGGTGGTACAGTGGAATGTTCCACTAGAAGTCAGGAGAAAAGTGGGTCAAATCCTGCTTCTGATACTTACTAGCTGTGTGACTTGGGCAAGCTTACTGTCTCTGAGCCTGAAGCTGAACTGAGATGATGTACTGAGAGTGTTTTGCAAACCTGAAAACTTCAATGAACGTCAGCTGCTATTATTTCCTGTTTCATCTTAATTGAAACAGTCACTAAATGAAAAATTTAATGAGTTTTATTGATGGCTTTTGTTTTCATATCACAGTCATTTCAAGATATAGCTACCAATGCAGATAAGCTATTATTGCACAACTAATTTTCTTAAAGAATTGCAGGGGGTGGGGGAGAGTGGCAGGCACCTTGCCAGGGTCGCACAATCAGTATGTGTCAGAGATAAGACTTAAACCTCATAGACAATTTTGGAGACATCAAATTTAAAAATTTCCTCTTCCCAAGGAAATATTAAAATATGTGAATACTTACTTGGCTGTCTCTTACTTCTCTTTCCTTCAGCTGGATTTTCTTAATTCTTCTAGGATGAGAACTTCTGCACATCTTACCTAATGAGTTTTCTATTGTCCCTCATAGCCTAAACTTGATCAGCTTTCATAAACTTACATAGAGGTTTCTTGCTGGTCTTTAAAAAAAAAAAGCCTCCAACTATGGCTCAGACTTGTCCTTCCTATTGGAATTCTGACTTCTTCTCCAGGTTGACCTCCCGGCTAACAACACCCCCGGAAATTAGCTGAGTCCTGGTTTCACATCTGAGAGGAATATCTTTTGTCTTGGCAACTTGCACCTTTCATAGATGGGCACATATCCTGTTCTTACTTCTTTGCTAAGAGCCTTGTCCCTACCCCAGAACATTTTTTTTTTAAATTTGGCATCTCCTGTCTGTCAGCATCCCCATCCCTCACCTGAAGACTTCTATCAATTCCCTCCTTCCTGTGGTTAACACCTCAGAGAACAAAGGTTTTTCCAATCTACTTCTGAGCTTCCTCAATCCCTAAGTCCTCTCTGGGAAGTTATGTATGCCATCTAGCAAGGACAGATTGCTTATTAAAAGGCTGAAATTTCTTTCTTGAAGTGAAGCCTGGTAGATTTTGACAGGAAGATCAACCTTTGGAAGATGACTCTACACCCATCCTCAGTGCATTCAGTGAGAACTTTTGTTTGGTGAATTAATCAGGAAAATTAAGATAAAGTTAAAAAAAAGGTCACCTCCTATAAATGATATCTTGGGTATAAACTAATGAATTTGAGAGAGCCCCTAAACAATGGATCTTAGCTGCCAAAAAATCCACAATAGGTTAGATGAAGACATTCATTCATTCATTTATACCACAAATATTTATCAAGTGCCTACTATGTGCAAGGCATCTCATCTCATGATTCTCTTGGTTATTTTACACCAAGAATAAGGAGCAGACCATTTTCACGTCGATGATGAATTGTATTCTGGTCACGACTCTGCCCCAAATCACACGCTCATCATGTGAATCACGTGGAAGTTTGGCTGTTTGCTTCCTCTGGTCGAGAGTACATTATCAGCTCCAGCAAGGAAACTCCCTCGCTCTGCTCCCTCTACCTCTGCCTCATATTTCACTATGGTAACCAGGTATAGGAAATGGCCAAGGAGACTTAAAAACCACTCCAGAGAGGTCTTTATTTTTAAAATGCCAAGCAGAGGTATAGGGGAAAGAGTACTGATTCTCTGGACAAGGAGAATGGGTCACCTTAATAATAAGTTTGAAGAATATTCCAGGAGTAGTATAGTATTTTGTTGTTGTTCAGTCATGTTCAACTCTTCGTGACCTCATTTGTGGTTTTCTTGGCAAAGATTCAGGAGTACTTTTCCATTTCCTTCTCCAGCTCATTTTATAGATGAGGAAACAGGCAAATAGGGATAAGTGACTTGCACAGGGTCACACAATATGTGTCTGAAGCCAGATTTGAACTCAGGAAGATGAGTCTTCCTTACTCCAGGCCCTGGTGCTCCATCCTATATATACATACATATCTCTATATCTATATAGTTACTTACTTACTTACAGTCTATGAAACTGCCCATGTGGGTTTTCCTTTTTGCTCTAATGATCCACCTTTTGCTTAGTAGATGGATTTTGAGGGGTGCTGTGGCCAAAGATTCTTTACCCTGTTTCCTATTTGATGCAAGGCTTCTCAAATTTAGCTCCATTGGTCCTCAGATGTGGCCCTTCAGCTGCTCTGTACTCCCAGGGATTCTGCTGTGTTAGCAGCGTGGGCACACACACACACACACACACACACACACACACACATATTAGAATGGAAATAGTTGCAATCAGAAGAGCTGGGTTCAAAACCCACCTTTGTCAGCTACAATCCATATTTTTGAATTTTAATTCATTTAATTTGCCTGGGCCTTAGTTTCTTTATCATCAAGGTCAGAAGATTGGACTGGATTGTGGATAAAGTCCTTCCCAGCTCTAGATTTGTGACCTAACTTTTCCCTATGACCTTGGACAGATTACTGGTCCTCCCTTGATCTGGGTTTCTTCACCCGATAAATGTAGGGATTAGCTGAGATGCCCTCTAAGAGCTCTTCCACCTCTAGCTATCCTGTTCAGAGCAGTGTTATAATTCCAGACCAGGTGGCAAATATCCCAGGGAACACAGACCAGCCTCCTGGCTGCTGCCTCCCATCTGATTCCCGACTTCCTCCCTGTGGGCTGAGAAGCTCCTCACTCCCCCCCTCCTGGTACTTAATCTTTGTTGTTGTTGGTTCAAAGTGTCCCCTCCACCCATTTCCTTCTCCTCCTCCTGCTTAAACCATGAGGAAATAGAATAAGGACCTCTCCGACTTTTCCAAGTCAACAGGAGAGGGAACTCCTGGTAGGAACTCCAGCCTTGAGATCTGTATTTATTCCTTGGCTGGGGTGCTTCCCTGCCCCCTGCGCTCTGTGGCACTGATTTTGAAGTGACTGTATTGGCATAAGTCAGCCCAGGTTTCAGCTCCTACATCACTGATTCTACCTGAGCTTGATTCGGCCCTTTTTTATTACCCAGATTTGGCAGCTAAAACCAGGCCTATCCAGCTCCCAGGTGCATTAGATATTTGAGTTTGGGATCAGCTAAACCCTACTAGCTTGTTATTCATGTGGCTAAATAGCTAAAAACTAATAATAATAATTTTTAAAAATGAGGCATTCAACCCTCCTTCAGTTTATTTATACACAGTAGCCATAATGTAAAGTAGATAGGAACAATATATAAAATCCAGGAATAGTATTCTCAAAAAGGATAGGAAAATCACAAACAGGAAACATAAAGCAAATACTAGAGAAGCCAGAAGGCAGGCCTTACCTTACCATTGCCTCAGTCACCAAGGAGAAGGAAAAGAGCTCCCCTTATGGGAAGCGTCCTCGTGTCATGGGGCCCTTTGGAAGTCTGAGGAAGCCTATATATCCCTTTTCAGAATAACATTTTTAAACCCATAAAATAAAAGATGTGGGCGTACAAAGGAAATGAGCTATTATTAAATTCAGCTATCATAATATTTATAAAAATTAAAACAAAAATAAGTTCATGAACCCCAGGTTTAGAAATCCTATCTTCAGCTTTCATATTGACCTGAGATTCTACTCCCATCCCCAACACACAATCACATACATATTTTTTGTGCTTCTGGGGCCCTTCCCAGGTGGCACAATTGTTCTCCTCTAAGAATTCAAAGAGAAATAAGTCAAAGTCATTGGGAAGACCTGAGGAAACCAAAATATCTATCTGCCTTTCAGCCCAAACCAGGCCATCCTGACAAAGAATGCACATAGGTTCTGTTGGATTAATTTATTCCAGCCTCCCTGGGACTGTCCATGTGCTTATCATATCATACTTGTGGAATGCTGATTGGCTAATTGGTGTGAGACCATTTGCTGAAACAGTACCTTTCACTGTGCCTGAGAGGCACCCATCATTAATATTTAATAGGACACTAGCATCTGTATTTCAGTTTGATACAATTTTGAAAAGGTTTTACAATTTACAATTGTGAGAAATTTCAGAATTTTTGAAAGTGGACAAGGAGTTCGGGGGTTTTTTTGTTTTGTTTTGTTTATGAGCAAAAATAAGTAAGATCACATAATAATTCTCACACCTAGAGAATTGGCCAGACCATCCAAACCCAATAGCCAGCAATTCATTTTGAAAATAACTAATATGAATGCAGTGAGTCAGAGGTGTGGCTATCACGAAAAGACCATAACTCTATAGTTAGGAAGTTGGAGATATGTTCTGGGAGGGTTAGTTCATTGTAGGGTTAAAGGCAATATGCTGCTACTGTAACCTTTCAATATGTACTCAATTTACCGCTCAACGCCCTAAAGTTTGAGCTTGCATGACATGGCTGGTTCTTGGAGGTGGCTACTAAAATTAGATCTCTCTGATTTGTTTTGCTTTTACCCTGAGTTCCCGCTGGGAAATATTAGACTCCAGCTTGAATATAATTCATATTTAGATAAGTTGTATGCTGGTAAATGTCTAGTAACTAATTCCCTGGGAAAAAAAAAACGTGGCTGCGACATACTTTTAAGTTTAATGTGCATTATCAACATTTTCTTCATCACTTTCATGAGTCTAGACAATCAATGAAATAATCCAGTCTTGATTTATAGCTTTGGGTGATTTCTGAGTGTAGTGAGAATAGAAGTATGAGTCTAATTAGTGTTCAACAAGGCGTAAATGCTTGCACTGAAAACTGAACAATGGAGCTAGTTAGAGCTGGCCCCAGCATGCCTCTTTTAGGCCTCCACAGATAGGACTAAAAGGGTCAGTCTATCTCCTCCAAGCACTCAAGGCACTAATGCTTATTGAGTGGGGGACAACTTTTCTCTCAGCAGAAAACAGATAGACAACTAACCTTCTGGTACTACCCTTAAGATTTATACTCTAGGGGCAGCTAGGTGGCGCAGTAGATAGAGCTCCAGCCTTGGAATCAGGAGGATCTGAGTTCAAATATGACCTCAGATACTTGAAACTTACTAGCTGCGTGAACCTGGGCAAGTCACTTAACCCCAAATGCCTCACAAAAAAAAAAAAGAATTATACTGTAACTTCAGAAGGAAAAGCAAGTTGGGGTTCCTTAGAAAGGCAATTTTCTTCTCATTGTGTCTGAACCACCTGACCACTTGTCAATTATGGCGACAGAAGGGAGCAAAGTCCAAGACTTTTGATCCATTAGGTTGTAATTTAGTCTGTTGTGGCTCTTCCAACTTCCAGGGCCACATGGTTAGGAACCCCAAGAGGCTGGTGCCACTCAGGAACTATCCCTTCACTCAGAAGAATGCTAGAATCTGGGATCCTCTTCTTCCTGAGAGACTAGTACTGACCAAGAATCAAAGAAACAGAAAGCATATTTTTAAAATGCTGAACATAAGGAACCCCACAAAAAGAGAACTTTTCATATGCAAAGTAAAAGAGAAAATGATCATATGAGAATCTGTGAATCTCTGTTATGAATGGATTTTTTCTTTTACAAAGTATATGCTATATTCAACATATTTCTTTCAAAACTATCCGTCTTCTCTGTGTTTCCTTCTAAACTTTCTTCTCATATTTCCTTGAATGTTGCAGAGGGCAGCTAGGTGGTGCAGTGGATAGAGTGCCTGGCCTGGAGTCAGGAAGATTCATCTTTCTGAGTTTAAATCTGGCCTCAGACACTTATTACCTGTGTGACCGTGAGCAAGTCCCCTAACCCTGTTTGCCTCAGTTTCCTCACCTATAAGTTAAGCTGGAGAAGGAAATGGAAAACCACTCCAGTATCTTTGTCAAGAAAACCCCAAATGGGATCACGAAGATTCAGACACAACTAAAAAAAAAATGACAGAACAACAACAAAATGCTTCTTTCTTTCCTTCTTTTTTCAGGCAATGCTGTTGCTAGCTCCTTTCTCCTCCCCCCTCACCGCCACTCCAAATCCACTCCCCCATGGAAAAAAGAAAAAGAAAAGCATAAAGCCTCTTAAAAAATAAACATAGTCAAATGAAATAAGTCCATACATTGTAGCAAGCATATATATACATATACATATATATTAGGCTCTACATACATACACATTCATATTGAACATATTTTCACATTAGTCATGTTGTAAAGAAGGATTAGAACCAATGGGAGGAACCACAAGAAAGAAGAAACAAACCAAAAAAAGAGTAAATAGTCTGCTTCGATCCACATTCAGACTCCACAGTTCTTTTTCTAGATGTGGATAGCATTTTCCATCATGAGTCTTTTGGAGTTGTCTTAGATCTTTGCATTACTGAGAACCGCTAAGTCTCTCCAAGTTAGTCGTTGCACAACGTGGCTGTTACTACGTATAACATTCTCCTGGTTCTGCTCATTTCACTCAGCATCAGTCCATACAAGTCTTTCCAGGTTTTTCTGAAGTCCCACTGTAGCAAGCATATATTAAGTGCATACTAAATGATAAGACACTTTACTAGGAAGGTGCTAGAGACTTCAAAGCCCAAAATGAAAGACACCCTGCTCTCAAAGAAATTTGTATTCATTCTATCAGACAACATTTACATGTATAAGAATGTGCCAAACAAAAGGCAAATGGGAAGGGAGACCCTAGTAAGTGGGAGTATAAGGAAAGGCCTCAAGTAGGAAGTGGCATTTGAGTTGCAAGAAAGCTAGTTTGACTGAATTAGAGTGTGAAGGGCAGTAATGTATAGTAAGACTAGAGAGATGGGATGAATCCCATCTAGGGTTTTAGTTGCCAAACAAAAGAGTTTATATTTGACTCCAAAGGTAATAGGGAGAAACTAGAGTTTATTGAGCATGGAAATGACATAATTAGACATATACTTTAGGAAAATCAATTTGGCAGCTATGTGGAGGATGGGTTGGAGAGGGTAGAGACTTAAATCAGGGATATAGTCCAGGACAGACTCAATGAATCCCTGATCCAGGATGGCAGTCACATGAATGGATGAATGTAAACTCTCTCTTCTTTCATTAGAAAATTGGATCCTCAAACACTTGATCTTGAGGCTTCAATAGAGATTAAATACCAAGATTGGTGCATCTTAGGAATCTGCCCCTCATGGCTCTTGAAGACTGCATTCCACAACTCTCCAGGTGCTAGACATTGTCCCAGAAACCATCCCATCTCTATCTGCTGGCTGGGGCAAAAACAAAACAAAACAAACAAGCAAACAAACAAACAAACAAACAAAACCCAGAAACAAAAAGCAAAAAACAAAAAAAACAAAACCCTTGGAGTACAGGAACAAGACCTTTCTTCTTCCTAATAGGTAAAAGCACATTCAACTGCGAAGTGTCTATGTTCGAAGGAAGTCATGGGGAGAGGTGTATGCATAAGATTTCCCCAGTGCTATCCCTGGACACAGGTGTTGCTAAATAATGCTTATCTCCCAATTTCTTCTAAAATGTCCCACCCAGCAAGTGAACCAATTTTTATAAACCCACAGAAGAAACGAGCCCAAATAATCCATAATTAATATTTCAATGTGGTAATAGAATCTACATTTCAGTGTGTGATAACCATTCACAGACCAATGGACCAATTGTCAACAATGGGTTGATCAATGACCACTTCTTATACCTTACAAAGATCCCATACAAAAGCTGAGCTCACATTTCTGGGGGCAAAGAATTGGAAATTGAAGGGATGCCCATTAATTGGGAAACGGCTGAACAACTTGTGGTATGTGATTATGATGGAATATTATTATACTATAAGAAATGATGAGCAGGATGCTCTCAGAAAAACCTGGAAAGACTTGCATGAGCTGATGCAGAGTGAAATATACTGTGTACAAAGTAACAGCAATATTGTAAAATGACCAGCTGTGAATGACTTAGCTATTCTCAGGAATACAACCATCCAAGACAATTCTGAAGGACGTATGACAAAAATGCTATCCATCCCCAGAGAAAGAACTGAGAGTGTCAATACAGATTGAAGCACACTTTTTTAAAACTTTCTTTGTTTTTCTTGAGTTTTTTTGTCTATGTTTTCTTTCATAACATAACTATTATGAATATGTTTTGCATGACTATACATGTATAACCTATATCAAACTGCTTACCTTCTCAATGTGGGGGAGGTGGGGAAGGAGGAAGGAATATAATTTGGAACACAAAGTTTTAAAGATGAATGTTAAAAATTGTTTTTACATGTAACTGGGGAAAATTTTTGTTAAGTAATTTTTTTGAAAAGCTGAGCTCTGCAAGACCATCAGGGACCTCCCTAGCCCAACCATACCCCACCTCCATCCCTACATACCTGAAACTCTTACCAGGACATATCAATAAGAACCTGTCATAAAATACTTGCCAAACCAGTAGAAAGGTAGCAACCCTCACTGATTGGGGAGCAAAAACCATGCACTCAGACAGCATCTCCGCTAAACAGGGGAAAAAAGGACATTCAAAAATGTAAAACTAGGTTTCTCAATCAAATTGAAGACTATGATGTGTCAGGCAACTAATTTATGACCCCAGTGATTCCTCCTGCCCCAGCTCTCTGTGTCTCTGTGTCTCTGTCTCTCTGTCTCTGTGTCTCTGTCTCTCTCTGTCTCTCTGTCTCTCTCTCTCTCTCTCTCTCTCTCTCTCTCTCTCTCTCTCTCTCTCTCTCTCTCTCTCTCTTTTTCTGTCTTATCCTAGGGCAGCTTTTGAAGATCCTCTTTGCATGGATTGTGTGATATTTCAGAAAGGCTAAATACATTCATAAGAAACTCTATAGACTGAACCAAATCATTATGGATGCAATAAATATTGCTTAAAGTAGGCAGACCTATGCTGGGGAACACATCAGGTCCAGGATTCCTGCTTCTTCCCTCCAAGGCCTGGTCCTGTTTGATCTAGACAAGAACCCTCTAAAAACTCTCCAAGCTTCACTGGGTTTGGTACACCCAATTCTACATGGCTCTCACAATGGACTTATTTCCATAGTCCCTGATTGCCCTTCTTATTATAAATATTTCTCTTTGTTTTGTTTTACTTTATTTCTGCTGACTTTGCACTCCATGTTTCCTTGTACTACACTTAGGAATCCCAAACCTCTGCTCCAACTCCATTAAGACAGGCTTCTATGAAATGATGATAGTGGGAAGTTCTATGGCAGATGGTGGAGGGCCTTGTATACCTGACAAAAGAGTTTGATCTTGACTCATTTTGCACTAGTGAGTCAGTAAAAGTATTTGAGGACGAATATGCCTAGGTCTATGCAAAATGAAGATTAGCCTGGAAGCAGTGTGGAAGATGATTTGGAAGCTATTGTAGCAGTAAAGGGTCTTTACTAGGGAGACGGCAGAGGCAATAGACTTTGAAGTCAAAATACTGATTTTATTTTAAGGAGGATCTCAGGCTGGCCAACCTTCATTCCCTGACCAGAATTTGAATCCAGAGTCAGAATTCAAATCCAGAATTTCTGACTTTCCCAGACTTCAGCACCACGTATCAGCTGCAGTCTTACTACCTGGGGCTTTCTCACCCTGGAATATCCCTCCACCTGTGACATCTTCTTACCCTAGAATATCCCTCCACTATGCTGGTCAGCTTTTCTCTTTTATTTCAGGGGGAAGCCCAGGAGAGCCAACCTTCATTACTTGCAGAGCTGTGTTCTAACATTCTGGAATTCTACACTATGCCCCAAACAGGTACCTGCTTTCCCTGCCCCATCTTTCTTAGCTCCCTCCTATGTATTGTTTTCTACCATTACAATGTAAGCCCTTGAGGACAGGAACTGTTTTTGCTTAGTATTTATATCCCCAGTGCTTAGCACAGTGCTAGACATTGTAGGTGTATGATAAAAGCTTATTGCTTTGCCAATATGATTTGTAAGTATAGGCATATTTTTTTAAGTACAACAAATTTTGTTGCTTTATAATCATTCCTTTTATTTGGGTAACTATAGTGGAGATGATTATGTAGGTCAGGGATTCCTGTCCTTTTTTGTGTTATGGACCACTTTGGTAGGCTTTGGTGAAGCCTGCCGACCCCTCCTCAGAATATTGTTTTTAAATGCATAAAACAAAATAGAAATAACTGCAAAAGAAACCAATTGCATTGAAATACAGATATATCTATACATACACATATGTATAGACACATATAAAGATATACACATACACACACACATATATATATGTATATGTGTGTGTGTATGTATGTGTGTGTGTGTGTGTGTATAAATAAATAAATAAACAGACAGATAAATAAATAAATAAATAAATGAATGAATGAATAAATAAATAAATGTATATCATACCCTGGAAGAAGATTGGCATTCTTTACCACTTGGTTTTTCTGGGGTGGATGGTTAGGTTGAACATGGTATTTTGGCAGAATGAAAATTAATATTTATAACAATGTCTCTGAATCATCAAGGAAACATTTATTTTGGGGGTGATCATCAATTATTTAGTCTATCAACAAGCATTTTTTTAAACACCTTACTATGTGCTAGGCTCTATGCTAAGCACTGAGGATACAAAGAAAGTAAAAAATACCATCTCTGCTCTCAAGGAGCTCACATTTTAATTGAAATACAACATGTATGTGCATACAAGATATATACAATATAAATGGAAGGTAATCTCAGAAAGAAGGCACCAGCAGTGTATGTTTACTAGGGAGGGAACTGGGAAAGGCCCCTTGCAGAAAAAGGAATTTGAACTGAACCGTAAAGAAAGCCAGGAGGGAAAGGTGAGAAGGGAGAGCATTGCAGATATGGGGGACAGCCAGTGAAAAGGCATGGAGTTGGGAGATGGGTATCTTCCATAGCAGTCTCTATCTGATACCTCATTGGAGTGTAGAAATAACCTTGGGTTCCTGAAAGCTATGTCAGGAAAGTCGATCAGAAGTGGTACAAGGACACTCTCAAGGTCTCTCTTAAGAACTTTGGAATTGATTGTGTGACACGAGAGATACTGACACAGGACTGTCCAGCATGGCGTGCCCACATCGGAGAAGGTGCTGTGTTTGTTCTATGAGTAAAGCAGAACTGAAGTAGCTCAGGAGAAACACGATGCACAAATTCAGAGGATCCACCCCAAATGTTCACACGGACTATTTGCTCCCAAGGTCTTATTGGTCTCATCAGCCACAGTCGGACGTATCATAATCTGACTCTAACACAGTGATGTCATTTTGGTCCTCTTCCAGAATGAAGGACAATAACCAGCCATAATGGAAAGATTTCAAACACAGCTTCAGTCGTGGACCACATCTGGTTTATGAGGAACAGCCAAGCTAAGGATGGAGTTACTCTTTGCTAGTAGACTGGCCATTTGGTGATGAATTATTTGGCCATGGTAACCCATGTCCTATTTAATAATGCATTGTTTTACATCTTAGTAAGTCATAAAAACAGTGAAATGAAAGGTGTTGGCTTTGGAAAGCCTGGGCTGCAAACTGTAAGATAGAACAATGATAGACATGGGAAATTATGTTAATTTTTCAAAGTTGTCATTTCCTTTTCATTCTTGCTGCCACAACCTTGAGTCTAGGTCTTTATTACCTCAATTTAGCTTATCACAACATCTTCTTACCTGGCCTAAATTAACCTTCCAAAAATTAAAAAAAAAAACCCAACGCTATTTCCCCATTCAAAAACCTTTAATACCTGCCTATTGCTCACTGTGTCAGATACAAACTGCTTACCCTGGAATTCAAGGCCCTCTGTTAAGCGGGTTCCTAATCATCCTAATTGATCACTATTCCTTCTCATGATGTCTTCATTATAGCCACACTCGTCTCCTCATTATCTCTTTCATGCCTGTGCTCGTTCTCCTGACTTTACCTAGGCTGTTCAATAAACACACATTTACTGGATGCTCCATGGTCTGTCTTCAAACTTTATTTATACCAAGATGCTTTCCATGAATGAGAATAAAGCCCTTATTATACATATTATATATATAGAGAGAGAGAGAGAAAGAGAGAGAGAGAGAGAGAGAATACATATACATATAGATAGATAGATATAGATATATCTATATATGTGATATATCTATATATATGACATATATTTATGTATATCATGTCCTTGGATATTATGTTCATACCATGTCAACCTCTATGTAAATAAAATGGTGTCTGTATATGTTATTAAGTCATGGGTGATAAGAAAGGAAAAAAATAGTACCTAACATCTTTAAATCATAGTCATAGTTTTTGGACGTAACAGATAGCCTAGGGCAACCTCCTCAGTTTACAAATAAGTAAACTCAAATCTAGAGTAATAAAATGACTTGCCCAAGGTCACACAGATAGGATAGAGTCAGAGAATACAGGTCCTCAGAACTCCAACCCAGTGCTTTTTTAGGTGTAGATAAATTACAATCCAGGACACTCAAAGTTTTTCTGAAGGTGCTCATAAAGTCACTCTGAGAAATCATGAAGAACAGGAAAGGAACAAGAAGCCTAGAGATGGGCAGAAATCTTACTTTGCACCTGAAAAAGAGAAGACCCAGAGAGGCCATGATAGCTGTTTTCAAATACTAAACAAGAAAAGGCATAGGGAAGATGTGATGGCTGTCTTCAAATTCTGGAAGGGCTGTTAGAGAAAAAAAAATAGTTTGTGTATATAGAAAAAAAAAGTGTGCATGCATGTGTGTGTGTGTGTGTGTGTGTGTGTGTGTGTTTGACACATGCATGGACCAATGGATGGCAGAGAATAAGAATTCAATTCAATTCCAGAAAAAATTTGCTAGGCATAGGGAAGATGTGATGGCTGTCTTCAAATTCTGGAAGGGCTGTTAGAGAAAAAAAAATAGTTTGTGTATATAGAAAAAAAAAGTGTGCATGCGTGTGTGTGTGTGTGTGTGTGTGTGTGTTTGACACATGCATGGACCAATGGATGGCAAAGAATAAGAATTCAATTCAATTCCAGAAAAAATTTGCTAATAGAGCTGAACAGCAAGGGAACAGATTGCCTCACAAAGCAATTAGCCACCTGTCCCAAGAAATATTCAAGTGTAGGGTGAATGACTATTCATCAGGAATGCCATAGAAAAGATACCTGCATTAGAAGGGAGGTTGGACTAATTGTCTTCTAATTATGGCAATGGCTACAACTGTTCTCACTATTGCAGCTGACATTAGCTGGCACAGAACCTGTTAGCTGAGATCTGCAGAGTGCTACCTGTTAGATGCTGACCCGCCGGGCTGTGGGGAGGTGAGGTTTCTTGGGGACTGATTTTGGTGTGAACATGCAGGCAGTAGCTGAAGCAGTAGACAGGAAAATCCTAATTTTCAGTGATTAGGGGAGTTCAGGAAAGAGAACTATAATTTGGGCTTTATATAGAAGCAGAGGTAACTAGTAAGTTACAGTTCTCAGAAAGTCTGGCAGAGAATTCACTGGAAAATAGTCAACAAGGAATTATTACATTCCTACTCTGTGTAGAACACTATGAGAGTCATTAGAGGAGACAGGAAGTTTAACCAAGGCATTCTCTGTCTCCCCCTGATGAGCTTGCAGTCTTGGAAGAGCACAAGGGCTGTAATATAAATAAAATAACAAAGAACACTGATAACTATAAGATGAAACATTACCTGATAAGTATGCTAGTACTACATAAAGTGCTATGTGGGATGCAATGACTGGAAGAAATTACTGACTGGCTAGATCAGGGAAAATGGCATAGAGGATGTGGCATTTGAACAGGGCTTTAAAAGGTGGGAGGAATGCAATGGACAAAGACAGGGAGGGAGGGCATTTCAAGCATAGGAAACACGCTGAGCCAAAGGGAAGAGGTGGGAAGGTCCATAGTACATTCAGGGGACAGTCTGGATTAGGAGGACAAAGTGCATGGTGGGAAATAATAGGAGAGGAAGGTTGAAAGGTAAGGTAATACCAGATTGTGGAGGATCTTGGATACCAAGCAAAAGAGTTTGTGCTGGATTTTGGGGCAGGGGCAATAGGGAACCAATGAAATTTTTATTTTTATTTCTTCCTTCCTTCCTTCCTTCCTTCCTTCCTTCCTTCCTTTCCTTCCTTCCTTCCTTCCTTCCTTCCTTCCTTCCTCTCTCTGTCTCTCTCTCTCTCTCTCTCTCTCTCTCTCTGTCTCTCTGTCTGTCTGTCTGTCTGTCTGTCTCTCTCTCTCTCTCTCTCTCTCTCTTGCTTCCTTTTTTCTTTCTTTTTCACCAGAGGAGTGATTTGACCACATCCTTGCATAAGAATGATTAGTCAGACCATAGTATGAAGGAAAGATGAGAGAGGACAAAGAGTGGAGGTGAGAAGATTTTGTGGTAGGGCAGAAGGGTGGTGATGAGAATGTGACTTGGGAAGGTGGGAGTAGAAAACAGAAGACGATGAATGTGAGAGATGATACTGAAGTCAAATCAATAGGATTTAGTTATGAAAGCTGAAAAAGAAGAAAGAGTCAAAGCAACAGAGTAGAGTGGGGGACACTGTTGTTACAGAAAGAGAGAATGGCTTCGAACGGAATGGGTGACTAGACAGAGGAACCTTCCAGATCTGAGAGATGCTTCATGTAACTCCTAAACTGGAAAAATTGGACCAGATAGTGACACTGCACAATGGTAGTTGGCAAATCTTGCATAATTATACTCTGAGAAACCTCATTCTTTTGGTAGTCACTTGTGCATTCTAAATAACTGGCTCAAGTCAGATACAGCTGATGACTCCGTCCCCAGTGACCTATGAAGCCAGGGCAAGGCATTCAGATTGTAGCCCAAGGGTGCCTTGAATCGCCGGAAAAGATCCTGGTTTAAAGCTTTGCAAATCCATACAATCTGATTATCCACCTGTTTCTCATTGCTCCAGCATTTATACAGGAGTTAGGTTTGTACAAACTGCTTTGAATGTTGCTTTGTCTCTTCTGTGTTATTTATGGTTGCTCTCTCTCTCTGTCTCTATCTTTCTCTATCTCTCTCTCGCGCGTCAACTCTTTGAAAGCAGATACTAACCAAGACTTGTATTTTTTTTGTATGCCCCCAGAACCACAAACAGTCCTGGTGGGTAGTGAGTACTGAATAAATGCTTATGGAATGAATAAATGAAAACACCATATTAACCCTGCAAAGATGTATTTTAAATTAAGGTTTCCAGTCTTTGATTACATTAGGATTTCCTTGACACTCTTCTTTATAACAGAATAAAAAGAATAAAACCTGTTGAGATCTCGATAAGGCTCAGATTGTACTTTTAATCTCCAGACTGGGTCAGTTAGCTTTATAGAGTAAAAAAGTTATTCACCATTGACTGCCGCTGATCACAAGATAGGGGTGGGCAGAACCCATTAAGGAAATGTAGCTGTCTTTGTCCGTTGGCCAATAGTGCCATCTTAGCAGGAGAAGCCTGCATCCTTGACTTCTGCCTATCTTCCATACATGTAGTTGCTTTATAAATGTTAGCTATTATTATGACAAGATGCCTATTCTACATATGCCCTGGAGACACGGTAGATGTCTGGATAGGAAATTTAATGTGAGAATCAGTCTAACGAGGGATGAAAAGGGAGGGCTGAAGGGCAAGGTTTACTGTTTCTGTCTAGAAGAAGAGGATGCTAGAAAGTAGGAAGAGGCCTTTCTAAGCAAGTTGCTAGAAATTGGGCAACCAATCACAGCTAGAGCTGAAGTCCTCTGAATCCATCTACAAATTCATCTGCCTCCCTCTTTGATGTTGATATCTTCTAGGAAACAATAAAAAGCGTACTTAGGAGAACATCACTATCAGCACGGACACTCTGGTGCCTGCATGGTATAGGTTCTGGTCCTGGAGTCTCTAAACTTGGGTCTGGATGCTACAGACAATGCACAGTAAGAAGAGGGGGTAGCTAGATGGCACAGTGGATAGAGCACCAGCCCTGAAGTCAAGAGGACCTGAGTTCAAATCCAGAGTCAGACCAAACACTTGACACCTACTAGCTGTGTGACTCTGAGCAAGTCACTTTACCTCGATTGCCAAGAAAGAAAGAAAGAAAAAAAAGAAGAAAAAGAAGAAAAGAGAACGGTCACGAAGTTTACAGCTTATTATTTTGTGTTCTTCTCAGGAGTCCTGAATACTGTACTTGTCTTTGTTCCCATGTCCTTCCAGTCAGAGTGCCCAGGATCTGAATGACTTTTAGAGTGTAGACATATAGGTTATGGTAGGCTGTGCTTGACCCTCTTTCCTTGCCTGGACCCCACAACTCCCATTCTCTCTTTAGGGCTTTCTCTAACATCCCTGTAGGGACCTTCTCAAAAAGAGATGTGCTTCCCACGGTCAGGCTCTAGAAGCTAGCAACTCTAGAATGATGTGAATATATTTGGTTCCACTCACAGAACCTTACTGGTAGCTTTCCCATCTCAGAGAAATTAAAATAATATAATCTTTAGGCCACTTCTTTCTAATTTTCCCTTTAATTGTAATCTTCCTCCATTAGAATATAAGCTCCTTGAGGGCAAGGATTATCTTGCTTATATGTGTTTATGTCTCCAATGCTTAGCACAGTGCCTGGCACTTAGTAAGCAGTTAATAAATGCTTATTGAAAGGACTGTTAGCAATTGTTCATGGGCTAGTAAATAAATGGTAATTCTACCTAAATTAATTTACTTATTCAGTGCCATACCTATCAAACTACCAAAAACTATTTCATAGAGGTAGAAAAAAAAATAACAAAATTCAGCTAGAAGAACAAAAAGTCAAGAATATCAAGGGAAGCAATGAAAAAAAAATGTGAAGGAAGTTGGCCTAGCTAGCCATACCAGATCTTAAACAGTACTATAAAGTGGTAATCATTAAAACTATAAGGCACTGGCTAAGAAATAGAGTGGTGGATCAGTGGAATAGATTAGATGCACAATATATTGTAATAAATTACTATAGTAATTTAGTATTTGATAAACCCAAAGATCCAAGCCTTTGGGACAAAAATTCACTATTTAACAAAAACTATTAGTACAACTGGAAAAGTTTGGAAGAAACTAGGTATAAACCAACATCTCACACCATATACCAAGATAAGGTCAAAATGGGTACATGATTTAGACAAAAAAGGTGATACTATAATCAAATTAGGGGAGCATGGAATAGTTTACCTGACAGATGAATGGATAAGGGAAGAATTTAGGACTAAATAAGAGATAGCATTACAAGATGTAAAGTGGATAATTTTGATCATATAAAATTTAAAAGTTTTTGCACAAATGAAACCAATACAACCAAGATTAGAAGGAAAGCAGAAAGCTGGGAAAATTCTTTACAGTAACTATCTCTGCTAAAGGTCTCATTTCTAAAATATATAGAAAACTGAGTCAAATTTATAGGAATACAAGTCATCCTCCAATTGATAAATGGTCAGAGGATATGAATAGGCAGTTTTCAGATGAAGAAATCAAAGCTATCTACATATAACTCACACCTACCAGATTGGCTACTATAACAGAAAAGGAAAATGATAAATGTTGGAGGGGATGTGGGAAAATTGGGACACTAATGCACTGTTGGTGCAGTTGTGAACTGATCCAACCATTCTGGAGAGCAATTTGGAATTATGTCCAAAGGGCTATAAAATTGTGCATGTTCTTTGATCCAGCAATATCACTACTAGGTCTGTATCCCAAAGAGATTTTTTTAAAAGGAGGGGAAGGACTTATTTGTACAAAAATATTTATAACAGTTCTTTTTATTATGGTAAAAAATGGGAAACTGCGAGGATGGCCATCAACTGGTGAATGGCTGAATGAGTTGTGGTGTATGATTGTAATGGAATATTATTGTGCTATAAGAAATGATGAGCAGGAGAATTTTTTAAAATCCTGGGAAGACTTATATGAACTGATATAGAGTGAAGTGAGCAGAACCAGAAGATGTTACACAGTAACAGCAATATTGTCTGATGAGCAACTGTGAATGACTTAGTTATTCTCTGCAATTCAGTGATCCAAGACAATTCCAAAGGATTCATGATGAAAAATGCTATCCACCTGCAGAGAAAGAACTGATGGATTCTGAATACAAACTGAAGCATAGTCTTTTTAAATTTTCTTTTCTTTTCTTTCTTTCTTTCTTTCTTTCTTTCTTTCTTTCTTTCTTTCTTTCTTTCTTTCTTTCTTTCTTGGGAGTGAATTTTCTTCCACAAAATGACTACTATAGAAATACATTTTACATGATTGCATGTTTAACCTATTTCAGATTGTTTACTGTGTCAGGAAGGGGAGTGAGGGAGGGAGAGAATTTGGAACTCAAAAATTTTTTAAATGAATGCTAAAAATTATTTTTACATGTAATTGGGAGCAAAAGAAAAATTTTTTAAAATGCTATTTAAACTTGATACAATGAGAAAGCTTTTACTTTCCTCCTTCTGCTTCATTCCTACCTTTGATTTTCTTATTCTTCCCTATCCCGATTTACTTTGCCTCTCATTTTAATACAGTGCTTTTCATTTGAGAAAAACTGGTGAAGTGCAAAAGAAAGCAGAGCAGGGCTTTGCTCAGGCCTGCACCTCGCCAAGGTGGACTCATGCTTAGAATACTGATATCCTAGGAAGGGAACTGCCTCCAGATTCATCCAGAATGCTGATTAGCATGAACTAAAGTCATCCACTGGGAAAACCCCGCTCTGAGTGGATCTGTTGTTGCACAAGAGGGTACATTTCCTGGAAACCATGCATGGCACATCAGAAAGAGAGCTCTTCAGTCATTTTTTTAAGTCATGTCTGACTTTTCATGACTCCATTTGGGGTTTTCTTGGCAAAGATATTGGAGTGGTTTGCCATTTCCTTCTGTAGTTTATTTGACAGATGAGGAATTGAGGTAAACAAGGCTAAGTGAGTTGTCCAGGGTCACACAGCAAGGAAGTGACTGAGGCCGGATTTGAACTCAGGAAGAGGAGCCTTCCTGACTCCCAGCCCAGTGCTCTATTTACTGTGCCACCTGTCTGCTCCATCAGAGAGAGAACTGGCTTTGAAATCAGAGAGTCAGAAAAAAGTGTGGAACTCCTGACTCTGATGCCGCTACCTGAGGGACATCCCTCACCCCCCCGGGCCTCAGTTTCCTCACATGTGAAATGAGGGAGTTGGATTAGTCTGCCTCTGAGGTCCCTTTCAGCTTCAGACTCCGATCTACCTGGATGTAGCAGGATAGAATGCAGATAGTCATTGATCTTAAAGCTGCAAGAGGCCTCCAGACTGCGGGCTGGTTCAGCCTTCTCACTCCAGAGAGGGGAGACATCATTAACTGCATTTAATAAATAAAGTGAGTAACAATTAACATCAACCTCATTTCCCTGCCACGTTCAAATCACTCAGCCTCCACGCTGGCCTTCCTCACCACCTCCTTTCCACTAGAAATTTTGGATCATGTCCTCATTCCCAACTTACTATACTAGGGACTTTGGGGAATTTCCCTTGGGTAAGATCTGGGACTCTCTCTGTCTCCATCTCTGTCTCTGTCTCTCTATGTCTGTCTCTTTCTCTCTGTGTATGTGTGTGTGTGTGTGTGTGTGTGTGTGTGTGTGTGTGTGTGTCTCTCTCTCTCTGTCTCTGACTCTCACAAGGAATTATCTCATTTGTACTGGGAGAGCTAATTCTCTTTGTATTATCTGGTATATATTCTCCTATGTATATTTTCTCTGATTTTGGCTCTGCTATCATCTTGGATGGGTTTATTTGCCACTTGCTTCGTGTATCCATTGTAGAACTGGCATATGGTGGAAAGGGAGTCATATGAGGAAACTGAGGCAGATAAAGGTTAAGTGACTTGCTCAGGGTCACACAACCCTTTACCTCACTGGACCTCATTTGCTTTACTTTTAAAATGTTGAGGTAGATAGGTGGTACCATAGATAAGAGCACTGAGCTGGGTTCCAGGAAGGCCTGAGTTGAAATCCAGCCTCAGACATTTACTAGCTGTTTGTACTTTGCCTTTTTTTGCCTCAGCTGATGAGGATCAAGTCATCTGCAAAATGGGGGTGATAATAATAGCACCTACTAATGTGTTGTTGTGAGGATCAAATGAGATAATATTTGTAAAACACTTCACATAGTGGTTGGCACATAGTAGGTGCTTGTTCCCTTTTCCCTCCCCCCACTTGCTCTCTAAGCTTACCTCTATCTAGTCCGTCAGTATCTTGCACGTATCTATATATCTGCATGTTGTCTCCCTGGCTGCATCTCATTGGAACCAAGCCTTTCTTTGTATGTCCAATGCTCAACACAGGGACATAAATGTTTACCATACCAAAACATCAGGCTTAGTCACTCATTCACTTAATGAGTATTTCTCAAGTGCTTGCTACATACCAAGCACTGTATTAAGCCCTGGGGATAAAAAGAAAGGCCAAACCAGTCCCCGCCATACAGGAGCTTGTGCTGGAATCAGGGAGAGACAAGTAAGTAGTGAATGGAAGAATGTTAGAAAGAAGGCACTAATGGAAGGGAAGACCAGGAAAGGCTTCCTGCAGAAGGTGGGAATTGAGAAGTGTCTTGAAGGAGGCCGGGAAAACTGAGATGGAGGTGAGCAGGGAGAGTGTTGAGGCAGCTAGGAGGTACAGTGGAGAGAGAAAGACTCATCTTCACGAGTTCAAATCTGGCCTCAGACACTTACTAGTTGTGTGACCCTGGGTGAGTCACTTCACCCTGTTTACCTCAGTTTTCTTATCTGTAAAATGAGCCGGAGAAGGAAATGGCAAACCACTCCAGCGTCTTTTTTGCCAAGAAAAGAAAGAGTCAGACATGACTGAAAAATGACTGAACATGACAACAACAACAACAGGGAGAGCATTTCAGGTCTAGAGACGAGTGGGACGAAGGCAGGGAGATAGGAGATAGAGTATCATATAAGGAACAACAAATAGGCCAGTGTAACCGGACCTCAGAGAGCAGAGGGGGGATTAAGTGAGAGAAGACTGGGAAGGGAGGAAGGGGAAGGCTGTGAAGGGCCTTTGGCCTCAAAGGGAGGGTGTTATCATTGATCTCTGAGGTAAGAGGGAACCACTGGAGGTTATTGAGCTTGTTGAGGTGGGGGCAAGACATGGTCAGACCAATGCTTTGGGAAAATCACTTTGGCAGCTGAATAAAGGGGCTGGAGGGGGGACACCTGAAGCAGGGACACAATCTGAAGCGACTGTGATAGCCAAGGGAAGGTGATGAGGGCCTGCACCAGGTGGGATGTCTGGGCAGAGCTGGAAGCCAGGTGGCTGACTCAACTTATTGGTTGATTTATAAATGTATATCGTTTAAGGAAAGAAGGAAACAAGCATTCGTTAATGCTGACCTACTATGTGCTAGGCACTGTGCTAAGCACTTTACAATTATTATCTCATTCTATCCTTACAACAACCCTTGAAGGTAGGTGCTATTATTATCCCCATTTTACAGTCGAGGAAGCTGAGGCAGATGAAGGTTAAATGACTTGCCCAAGGTCACAGAGCTAGTTACGTATCTGAGGCTAGCTCTTTGAACTTAGGCCTCCCTGACTCCAGGCCCAGAGCTATCTATGTCCACTGAGCCTTCTAGATGCCTTTAAGAAAGTTAATACTGAAAGAAAAAAAAAAGTTAATACTGTATTATCAGGTCTGAAAGGAAAACCCAGGTAAGGTAAGTGTTCAAAAATAGAATCATGACAGTTCTATAACTTGATATATGTCCCCACTCCACCTCCAATCCCTGTCCCCAGAGGGTAGCTTCCCAGTACGGCTTCATAGTAAACAGCCTACAGGAAGAGGTTAGGATGCTATCATGAGGGAGCATGGCAAGACTGGGAAGCAGAGCAGTCTCTTCAGTGAACAAAGAGAGGAGGTGACAGCATTAAACATGAAAGAGGCAAGAGTGAGCCCTAGGACCTGGCTTCCTTGGTGGGAGAACCATAACGGGCTTCGGGGAACACAGGAGGATTGTTGTACCTTAGGGCAACTGCTTTTGAAATTCTAGTTTGTTCAACTTGCTTTTAAGGAATCTGATACTTTTGGAAGCAAAGCATTTCATTAAACTGGTCAAGTGATGAGACTCAGCCAGGCCCCCAGACTCTGGAGACCATTAAAAGGCTGGAGTGACAGGTCATTGAGCAGTCCCCTTCAGGGCTCCAGGGGAGTGTCGATCTCTCTGTATTGTTGGCAGAAGTGACAGAAATCAACACTCAATGCAGTTGTGCCCAGATAGCCACGAAGACTTCAGCTCTCAAACAGCAGGGTTTCATTTGGGGTTGAGAACTAAAGTGCTCAATTTGGCACTCCAAAGTGAAAAGTCCCCTGCCCTGTCTTTCATTTTAATGAATCCCACCCACCTAGCCAGAGAGATGGAAGACATTTTCAGCACTATGCTGTATGCTAATCCTGATCCCTCAGGAATGATCCCTAAACCATTTTGGCTAGGAAGACAGTATGTGAGCAAGAAGCTAGAATAGATGCCCCAAAGTCAGATTTCTGTTCTGCCCCTCCACAGGTAGAAAGAGTCCTACGACCGGGGCTTTCTTTACCTTGAAGTTGAATAGGTGGTCACCTACTCATGAATGAAGAAGAAGCATTTATTAAGTGCTTATTGTTCGCCTAGCACTCTAGATCAGGATCATATTTCATTTATGGTCCAACTCCCTCAGCTAAAAGATGGGGAAACCAAGGCGCAAGGAGTCAAGTCATTTGCCCAAGGTCACATAGGTAATAAGTATCCGAGGTAGAATTGGACCCAAGGTCTCTGATTTCAGAACCAGTGTTCTTTCCACTGTCTTAGGCTGCCTCTCTGTTTAAGAGACATCAGGAGGGTCTTTTAATTCTCCCTAATCTTCAAAATTCTCCCTAACACCGCTCCCCCCCATATATAGTATCTGAAATTTTTTACTTCATTTTTCACAATATGAGATTTATTGGGACTAATAAATATCCTCTTATAAAAATATAAATGCTCCTGGAGGGGGAGAATAAAGGGGAAAGGACAGGGAGAATCTATCACACTTTAATGGGAATGAGCTTAATCAGACTGATTTCATCCAAATTAGCCGAGAAATAGAAAATGGCATTTTTCCAGCTCTAAATTGATGATCCTACGAAAGTGAAAGCGCTGGGCTCTTCCATGACCTTTCGCATCAGTGTCTTAATCAGAACCATTTTAAGAAGGACCCCAGCCATGCCTCCCCTCACTCAGACCTGGACTCTCTCTGGAGTCCTCCTCCTTGTCCTCACCTGCCACATTGCCATCTTGAGAGGTCTCCCTCCAGGGCTCTGCTCTTCTCATTAGAGATCTCCCTCCTTGGGACCACCATTGTAGAAAAGATCCTTCTGTGCCCTGAAACTCTCTCCAGAATCTTCCTCCTCTTCATTGCCTACTACATGCCTTTCCTGAGGGTACCCTTCTCCTCCCTCCCACTTAGTTTCCCTTTACATGTTGTTTTCCTTAGAATGTAAGTTCCTTGAGGGTAGGGACTGTCTAGCTTATTTGTCCATTGTACTTAGCACTGTAATTGGCACATAGTAAGCATTAAAACAAAACAAAACAAAAACTTTTATCTCTCTTTGTCTCTCCCTCCCTCTCTCTTCTCTCCTTTCTTTCTTTGTTTCCTACTTTCTTCCTTTCCTTCCCTTCCTTCCTTTCTTCCTCTCTGTCTCTCTTTCTCTCTCCCCCTCTTTCTCTCTGTCAATAATAATGAGCATTTCTTCAGTATCATCATCATCTTCTCCTTCTTTTCTCCTTCTTTCCTTCATTCCTTTTCCTTTCCCTCCCTCACCCCCTCCACTTTGTCAAAATACACTAATTCTTTCTCTCTCCTTTATTGTCAATAATAATGGGGATTTCTCCTTCTTCATCTTCTTCTCCTTCCTCCTCTTCCTCCTTTTCCTCTTCTTCCTCCTCCTTTCCTTTCTCTCCTTCCCCCTCTCTGTCTTTGTCTCTTTCATCAAAACACACAAATGTTAGACCAGCCTCTCCCCCACCCCTTGGCCCAGAGCACTGAGCTCCTGAACATTTTCTGCCACAATTCCCATAGGCTGTTTCCCACCTCCCCCAGACTGTCCCCTTACTTGCTTCACAGAGTGCCTTACCTCCAGCAGTGGCATAATGAGCCAATCTGGACAAAGTTGCCTAAGCTCTGGCAAGAAGCCTGTAGTTTCAGCTTCAGGGGAGCCATCCACATCTTTTGATTTCCCTGTTTTACCCAGGACCCATTCATATGCTTGGCTGCTAGGGTTGGTATATTACAATTAAATTCAAGAATTCACAGTACATTTATCAACAACCTATTTACTGCATGATGTATTGGGTATGGGGAAGGGGGCTGAGATAACTGTATGAGGTTTAGATCAGATGGGATCACTGCACCTCATGGAATTTATAGTCTAGGTAGTAGCCCATTAGAGTAACCATGTAACCCCACCCTCTGATCATTCTAAATACTTCCTCTACCTCTCCCCACTCCCATTCCTTGAATGTTTCACTTCCTTACTACTGTGAGAGGGAAGGGAGAAGGATATGGTCCTTTACTCAATAGACTTATTATAGTTTTTGTATACCAAGTATAGCATAGGTATTGCAAACTGCTCAAAGGCATAAGGAGTACAGTGCCAGGCACTCTCTGGGGACCCTGCCAAAGCTTACTGAAAAAGAGGAGGAAGGAGGTGATGCAGTTTTTTTCATGTGTCTACTTTGCTTTTTCTGAGTCCTAGACTCCAAATCTGATATCTTCCAGTTGTAAAATCTTATGATTCCTATGATTCCTTCCCAAAACAACCCAAAAATTCACTCCAAATGTAGTATTTGGCTGGGAGAGGCAAAGGCGGGGGATGTATTAGATACACCTTGTCAAAAGGATGGCACTCCTTCCCTGGTGGCTGTATGAGTTTGTTCTGTGGCAGGACATGCAGTTCAGAATGGCTAGACAGAATGGAGGTAATCACAAACAACTCAATGATGTGTTCCATCAATGGTTAAATCCAGAGAAGGGTTTTAAGAATTCTTCCAAATCACATCAGCCAAATTCTGGTGTTATTTTCAGTGTACTTCAGAGAAGAAGGACCCCTTTCTTATTAGCATCTGTTTCCTCTTCAAAGGGAAAACTAGGGCAGGAACACAAGAAGTAGGTGGAGAACTGGACCCATGCACAGACAGAAGGAGACAGCCGCAAAGAATCTGAATTTGGAACTTGGAGTTTGAGGACCTGACTTTGGATCCCAGATCTGGCACTTACTACTCATATGACCTTGCACAAGGTCTTTTTACCTCACTGGACCTCAGTTTCCTCACTTTTAAAATGTAGAGGTAGCTAGATAATGCTGTAGATAAGAGCATTTGGCCTGGTGCCAGGAAGACTGGAATTCAAATCCAGCCTAGACACTTACTAGCTTCAGTGACCTTGGGCAAGGTACTTAACCTCTGTTTGCCTGAATTGATGGAGATTAACTCACCTGTAAAATGGGGATAAAAATAGCACCTACATCCCAGGGTTGTTGTTAGGATAAAATGAGATATTTGCAAAGCAGTTTGCAAACCTTAAAGCTCTCATTTATATGCCAGTAAATGTAGCAAGTAGATTGACTCTATGGGCCCTTTCAGTTCTAAATCTATGAATATATGGGTTATTGTTGAGTCACTTCAGTCATGTTCGACTCTTTGTGACCCCATTTGGGGTTTCCTTTGCAAAGATACTGGAGTGGTTTGCCATTTCCTTCTCCAGCTCATTTGGCAGATGAGAAAACTGAGGTAAATAGAGTTAAGTGACTTGTCCAGGGTCACATAGCTAGTAAGTGTCTCAGGTCAGATTTGAACTCATAAAAATGTCTTCTTGATTTCCAAGCACAGTACTCTATTCATTGCACTACCTAGCTATTCCACCAAATATATGATACTGGGCTCATATTAGGATAGGATTTATTATATTAAGTGAAAGAAGAAAAAGAGTGTCTTGAGGAATTATGAAATTTCCTTTTGTCTTTGTAGACATCTTGGGACATCTTCAAAAGTTTTCCAAATCTAACTACGTCCAAAGGGCAACCAAATTGTGCATACCTTTTAATCCAGCAATATCACTTCTAGGGCTGTATCCCAAAGAGATCATGAAAAAGGCAAAAAGACCCACATGTACAAAAATATTCATAGCAGCTCTTCTTGTGTTAACAAAGAATTAGAAATGGAGAGGATGCCCATCAACTGGGGAATGGCTGAGCAAGTTGTGGTATATGATTGTAATGGAATACTACTGTGCTATAAGAAATGATGAGCAGGATGATTTCAGAAAAAGCTGGAAAGACTTACATGAACTCATGCAAAGTGAAACGAGCAGAACTGGGAGAACATTGTATATAGTAACAGCAACATTGTGCAATAATCAACTATTATGGACTTAGCTCTTCTCAGCAATACAGTGATCTAAGACAATCCAAAAATTCATGATGGAAAATGCTCTCCATATCCAGAGAAAGAACTGATGGAGTCTGAACGCAGATCAAAGCACATTTTCACTTTCTTTACTTTTTCATGGTTTTTTTTTTTGCAAACTGTAATTGTTTTACAAACTATTTCTTCTTTCACAACATGACTAATATGGAAATAGGTTTGATGTGATTACACATCTATAACTTATACCAAATTGCTTACCATCTTAGGGAGGTGGGAGGATAGAAAGGAAGAGAGAAAGTTTGGAACTCAAAATTTTATAAAAAAAACCCAAATGTTAAAAATTGTCTTGACAAGTAATTGGAAAAAATAAATACTATTTTAAAAAAACTCTCCAAATCTGTATGTATTCTGAGTTTAGTTCTGGTACATTGCCAGATCTAAAGCAGGTTGCTTTCCCTGGTGGGTACTGACCAGGACTGATTGTTATAGAACCAGAGTTAGAAAATGCTAGCACTGGAGGGAGCCCTGGAGAGCGTCTGATACGCATCCCTTACTTCACAGGTGAAGAAAATCGGGTCGTGGAATCTTAAAGTTTGCTTAAGCTGGATTTCAAACCCAGGTCTTCTAATTCCAAGTCTGCCATTCCTTCCATGATACCACATTTCAGAATTTCCATAAACCTCCAGAGAGGATTCAAGAAAGACAGAATTTTGTAGCTCTCCTATTTCTCTGTAAAACTCCCATTTCCTCCCTCCTATACTCACAAGTGTTTCTCTCTAGAGGATCTCCCTATTTCCCTTTTTTCCTTTTCAGACAGTGCTTCCATTTCAATAAAAGTGCTAGTTCCCGGAGGTCTTTCACAGGTACTCCTGGCTGGTGTCCCCAATAGATCTGCTTGCCCTAGGATCTTCAGCCTGCTTGGCACTGGGGAAACAAAGCAGCCTAATCCAGTGAAGTTCCCTTTAGAAGTCTGACTTCTAGGAAGCAACTGTACAGGAAACTGCCTCATCTCTGTGTTCAACTGGCTTTTCCTGAGGTTGTGAAGCTTGTGAATTACCATTGCCTCCCAAGGCACTCAGGCTACTTGGTTATCATTGTGGTCCTTACACCAACATACTAACCCAGCATGCTCACACCTTCAGGTTGGAAACATCTCAAAGAATCTATCTTGGCCACCCAAAAAGGGAGGGAGCTACCAGCTAGTTGGGCACTGGGGTAATGGAATAAGGGAGAAACCCAGCTGCTGAAGAGTCTAACCAGACACTTATCTAATTTGGACCCATCCTCTTAAATTCCTTAGTTCAGTCATGACAAACATTATCATACAGAGAGAGGGAGAGAGAGAGAGAGAGAGAGAGAGAGAGAGAGAGAGAGAGAGAGAGAGAGACAGAGAGAGAGAGAGACAGAGAGAGACAGAGACAGAGAGAGACAGAGACAGAGAGAGACAGAGACAGAGACAAAGTGACAGAGAGAGACAGAGACAGAAAGGGAAAGAGAGACAGAAACAGAGACACAGAGACAGAGAGCGAGACAGAGAGACAGAGAGACAAAGAGAGACAGAAAGAGACAGAGACACAGAGACAGACAGAGAGAGACAGAGACAGACAGACAGAGAGAGAATGAGAATCATTTGTTTCTCATTTCTTGTTAACTGTGATTTCACTGATAGAGTGAAATCTTGGTGAAATCACTTCCTTTCCCATTGTAGATCAGCACCTGCTCTGCAGTTTATAGGCTGACAGAGTTGTTTGAAGTACTAAGAGGCCAAAGACTTGCTCATGGTCACATAGCCTTTATGTATCAAAGAAGTAACTTGAACCCAGGTCTTTCCGATTCCTGTGCCAATTTTTTTTAAAGGACTAGCTCCCCTTTCCCTGCCCAAGCAAGAGGTGCAGTAGCTATTCATAACCCATTTCCATTATAGATGGACACATGAACTTTGACTTCCATCTCCAACCTGGGACAGTTCACCTCTCCTTAATCAAACTGGAGGAAAGAATGAGGCTGATGGCTCTGCACAGTTCTGCCTCACTTAAATCCAATTCACTTGCAAGTCAATCACCCTCCTGATGTCATTGGTCCTCTTCTAGAATGAAACAACAACAGCAACAACCACAACCTGGTCCTCTGCTCCAGGGGCTCACCATTTTGATGCCAGACTCAGTGCAGACATTGGATTGGCTTAGCCCACTACAAGTCAGAACTCCTGAGCTCAAGCAATCTATTTGCCTCAGTCTCCCCAGTCATAGGTATTGCAAATATTCAGCACCATGCCTGGCTCTTCTATGCCAGATTTCTAATGACTGCACTATTCCATCTTATATATAGCTTAATTAAATTACTTCTAAAAATCACATTTACATTGCCCCCTCCACATTCTACAAGACTATGGGTTCACTTCTCTTAACTACCATCCACTACTTAGCATGACTAACCTAGGAAAGCTCATTATTACAGAAAGTGTACTGGAAGAAATTCTCTTTTGCCTTCCCATAATCCCAAAGCCAGGACACATCCACCATGTTATCTCATTCCCAAAATAGCCCAGTGAGGTAGACTAGACAGGGATAATTATCCATATTTTACAAATAAGGAAACTGACACCACAAACCATGTGAATGAGTGAGGCAAAAATAGAGAAAATTAACTTTAGCCTGCTGTCGGGTACAGTCTAGATTTTTGGTTTTTGTATCCTCAGTGTGTTTCACATTGCAGGCAGGGTGGTATCAAAGAAGGGGTGCTGGACTTGGTGTCAGGAGGATCTGGGTTTAAATCCAGCCTCTGACACTAGCTCTGTGACCATAGTTAGTCAGGTATACCTTTCTTAGCCTCAGTTTCCTCATTTGAAAAATGGGGATAGTAATACCTGGAGTATCTACCTCAAAGGATAATAGTGATGATCAAATGAGTTGATGCATATAAATTTCTTTGCAAAATCCAATAAAGCCTAATAAAAATATTAACTCGTAGTAGGCACTTAATACATTTTTACTGAATTAAATTAAATCCATGGAAGGAGACTTTTAAGCTCTAAATATAATGATAGTTAGCATTCATATAGTGCTAAAGATTATCTCATTCAATTCTCCCAAATGAGATAATGTATCCTAACATATAGCAACTACTTCAATATAAGGTAGGCACTATTATTGTCCTCATTTTACAGATAAAGAAACTGAGGAAATAGAGGTTAAGTGGTTTGTCCAGGGCCATACAGCTAGAAAGTATGAGAAGCTGGGTTTGAATTCAGGACTTTCTGACATCAGGTCCCACTCTCTATCCACCATACCATCTAGCTACCTGGTTTAGCATGTTGGCCAATAGTTATGCTCACGACCAGCTCAAGTGGTAGGGACTAGGTAGATAGGTCCTATGGAAATATAGGTCTGGAGATGAAATTTTGCAATACAATTTTAAAAGAACTTTTAAAAGATAATTTAATTTACATAGCCAAGGAAGACCTAAATTCTGTTTTATCACTGAATAATTTTCACTACACATTTGGATATTGGTGTATTTTAATATGTATTTGTTAACACCTGACATGGATGGATATCTCATCACACCACCATTTAGCAAGTTAAAATTAAAGAATAGCAGTGACAAGGTAATAGTTATTGTGGACAAATTCTATACTGGAAAGTTCCACTCTGCCAATAGCTTCTTTCTTTTTCTTTCTTTATTTCTTTCTTTCTTTCTTTCTTTCTTTCTTTCTTTCTTTCTTTCTTTCCTTCCTTCTTTCTTTCTTTCCTTCTTTCTTTCTTTCTTTCTTTCTTCTTCTTTCTTTCTTTCTTCTTTCTTTCTTTTTCTCTTTCTTTCTTCTTTCTTCTTTCTTTCTTTCTTCTTCCTTCCTTCCTTCCTTCCTTCCTTCTTTCCTTTCTTACAAGTGGCCCATTCAATCTCCCAAGCCCTCATGCTCTGTGGCTATCTAATAGACCAAAAGCTCCACTGTGCACAGTGGACTGGTTTGCCATTTCTTTCTCCAGCTCAGGGTTAAGTGCCTTGCCCAGAGTCACATAACTAGTTAGTGTCTGAGGCCAGATTTGAATTCAGGAAAACGAGTCTTCCTGACTCCAGGCCTGGTACTCTATCCACTACACTACCTGGCTGCCCACTCCCATGTATATCCACAGGCAAACAACTTAGCTTATTAGTTCTCTATGTCGGTGGTTTTCTAAGACTAAGTTGTAAATAAGTTGCTAGATTTACATCAGTGAAGGGAGTTCCCCACACTGATGAAATCACAGGTTGGGACCTAATCTATCTTTCTGTTTCTCTGTTGGTCTATCTATCCATCTCTCTCTCTCTCTCTCTCTCTCTCTCTCTCTCTCTCTCTCTCTCTCTCCTTTCCACCTTCTCTCTCACTCTCTTTCTGTTTGTGTGTGCATGCATGCAGCTGTCTATCTATCTGTCTGTCCATCTAAGTATTATTAACAAGAGGACTTTTTTCACCTCCCTCCACTAAGAATTGTTTTTCTTTTAATGATCTATTTTTATTTATGAAGATATAATTTCTGAATCTGAGTACTTTAGAGGTTCAACCTACAGCAAAAGAAATATCTCTAATAGGTAATCTCTTACAAGTGGTCATTCAGCTCCTTGCAGAATTCCAGCGATGGAAAGTTAGGCAGTCCATTCCATTTTGGATAGCTCCATGTTGTCTAGCTCCTTCACGTTGGATACTATGCCTCTATTAATATACGTCACACTAGATTTTTTGGCTGCCATATCATATATTGACTCATTTTGAGCTTGCAATCCACTAAAACTTTCCAGATTTTTTTCAAAATGAATCTTTGTTTAGCCATGCTTCCCATATCCTACACTTGTAAAGTTGATTTTTTTAAACCTAAGTTTAGACATTGACATTTATCTTGATCAAATTTCATCTTTTTTTCATTTAGCCCAATATTTTAGCTTGTCAAGGTATTTTTGGATACCAGATTTTGGCATCCAATGTTACCTATTCCATTGCTTTGTATAATTTGTAAATATATCAAGGATACTTCTTATCCAAGTTACTGATGAAACTGTTAAAACAGCTTGAAACTGCCTTCCAAGTTGACATAAAATCATTGGTCACTACTTTCTTCTTAATCCAACTATCTGTACTTTTGTCTAGCCCATATCCTGCCATTTTGCCAAAAAGGCAAAAGACTTTGTCAAATGTAGGCTAACTATATCTATGTCATATATATGTATACACTCATATATTATATAAGAGAAAGAAGAGAGGAGAGAAAGAGAAAGAGAGAGAGAGAGAAAGAGAGAGAGAGAGAGAGAGAGAGAGAGAGAGAGAGAGAGAGAGAGAGAGAGAGAGAGAGATTATAGCTAATGGCTAATGGTATAATAGAAAGGAAGTTAGACTTGAAGCCAGGCAGGCTTGGATTCAAGTCCAGCTTCTGACACATAATGGATATGTGACCCTGGGCAAGTCACTTAACTGTTCAGATCTCTAGGAAACTCTCTAAGACTCTAAGTTGCAGAGAAAGTACCAACCGGGATTGGTAGAGGAAGTTTCCTCAACCGAGAATTTCCTGCACCAAATGAAATCATGGACACAATTCCTATCCCAATATAATTAGTATCTTGATCTCTTGGCCTAGTCAACCCTGTCAAAAGAAAAGAAGGAAGGAAGGAAGGAAGGAAGGAAGGAAGGAAGGGAAGGAAGGAAGGAAGGAAGGAAGGAAGGAAGGAAGGAAGAGTAGTCTGACATGACTTGTTCTTGAAAACATACTGGCATTTTATGATCACTGCTTCCTTTTCTAGATATTTACTATCTCTTTAGTAATATATCTTAGAATTCTGCCAGGAATTCAAGGGAAATGTAATAAGTTAGAATTTGAAGACTCTACTCTTTTTCTCTTTTCTTTTTTTAAATTGAGACTAAATCTTTTCCAAATCTTCAGCTTCTCTTTCATTCTTTAATATCTTTCAAAGATCATATTCACATCTGCCAGTTCTTTCAGTACCCCAGAGTGTAGCTTTTCTGGGCCTGGTGATTTGGACTCATCCAGGAGAGCTAAGTGCCATCTTCTTAACTGTCTGCTTACCTTGAGGTAAAATTTCTTATAGTATTCTCCTAATCTCCCCTGCTGCTCCCACTCTAGTAACCCTATCAAAAAAGGAAATGAGTTTAGCTGTAATGACTTATTTTTGATGAAGTCATGCTAGTTCTTAGCAAACACCACTTCCCTTTCCAAGTAAGCACAAACCATCCCTCAAATAATAATTTCTAGAATTTTGCTAGGAATCAAAGGAAAACTCACTACATTATGGTTTGAAGACTTCATCCCATTTCCTTTTTTGACATTTCAAAGGGTATTCTGGTTTACACACATCACAACCATGCAACAACTTGTGGAGAAACAATAAGTGGCCCTGTCAAATATCAGACAAGAAATAAATGCAATTTTTACACTATATTATGGACAAACTCCTGATGGAGGCTGTGTAATTTGGTGCTTAGCTAGAAGTTGGGAGACCTTTGTTCTAATACTATCACTGACTCTTTGTTCTTAATCTAGATATTTAATTTTTCTGTGCCTCAGTTTCCTCATGAAAAATGGCAGCAATATAGTTGTTCTTCTTTAAATAAGAGATGTTGTACAGAACAAAAATAGCCATGAAAATTATAACTCACATTTACATAGTATTTCGAAATTAGCAATAGGCTTTCCTCACAACATCCCTTTGAAGTAGGTATTACATGTATTATTTTTTTTTTCAGCCAAAGACAAGGTTTATTAAAGATCTGCCATATTGGCCAGACTCTTATGGAATCTGAACATTTGGGAGCTATTGGTTAGATTATAAGAATGTGAGCATTGGCTAGACTTTAAGAATCTCAGTACCTTAATGGAGACAAGATGAATCTTATATACAGAAAGAAGGTGGGAGGGATCCAGGAGTGGCCAAGTAGTCGGGGGGGGGGGGGGGGGAACAGAATGCCAGAGACCTGGACCGAGGGAGAATGGAGTCTAGATAGGATTAAGAGTGGGAAGTGGCCAGGGGCAATAGGTAGGTAACAGAACAGACCTGGGAGATTGGGTGTAGCCACAAGGAAAGGCCAGTTGAGTGGATTATAGCCTCAGACAAAAGCCAGAGATTTGGGAAAAATACAGGGATTTTCTTTTTTGGGGTCCAGATGCTAAAGACATAGTCTTTTCCTCTTAGGGGGTCAGATCCCATCCCCATCATTCCCCCCTCAAACAAATGGGACCCAAATTCTTTTGGGGTAAGGGGCAAAGGTCTTAGTTTCTGAAACTGCTTCCTGCTGGCAAGGAGCGTAGAGTTATCCCTGCTTCGAGGGTGTCTCAGAGAGGAGGTTGATTAGAACCAACCATAGGCTGCATCCAGAGGACCATGGGGGAACATTGGCTGGTACCCACTGTTTACTACCTGCTGTAAGTGAATAGCCTGTAGTCTGGAAGACACAAATCTGACAAAAAAGACTGCAGGGCCGAGATAAAGGGAGAAGTAAATGTGTAAGACCCCATTAAAATCATTTACATTTGGCCTGCAGGATTATCTGATCTTACTGGTTCAAAAGTTTAAGTAACACTTTTGCAGGTAGAAGTTTTCCACCCCTGGGTTAAATAGTTACACAAATGAATTTGCCAAGAGACAGACTTTCACTTCAATTATCCCTGAAATTCTCCTCCCCAAACCAAACTGAAGATGTTTCTGATTTAATTTCAGTTGTTTGGGGGTATTGAATGACTATACATTCAGGTCAAAACAGCAAGTTCTCACACACTTGTATTGATCTTTTACTGACCACTTGCTCTGATTATAGAAATTTGCTATAAAAGGAAAAAGCAGGGACAAGATTTAGGGCCCAAATATGACAGGATAAAATATCCTTAGCTCTGTTTGGGTTCAGATAATTCACAGTTTTCCAACCAAGCAGTATAAAATCCACCTCATAGCCAGACTCAGGAATAGCCAGGTGGGTAACATGCATTTTCAAAGGAAAATAATGAGGAAACTGAGCCAGAAGGATCCCATCTTAGACTGAGGCTAAAATTGTCCTCTCAGCTTTTCTTGATATAGACTTTCCACCAGTATCATATTCTCTCTGAGTAGCTTGTGGCATTTCTCTCAGAGATGGTGAATTATTGATTATTGATGAATTGCTATGATCCATCAGATAACTCAAAATAAAATAATTTATGGTCCCTTGAGCTTTTACCTCAAACAACAAGTTTCACTAATCACAGCTTAGAAAAAGCTTTTCCAGGATTTACAGCTCAAATTTAAATTTGTCCTCATGTAAAAAGTCAATCATTAAGAGATTGCTTCTATATATTTGCAAATTCTCAGCAAGACAAAACCCAAACAAGCTTTTTGACAAGCTTACTTACACATTAAAACAATAACCAACAATAACCAAGTTGTTTTAGTGGTAACCAAATTATGAAAAGTTGCTTGACATAACTGATACAAAAAGTTCACCAATTTGAAACTTGAAACAAACTCATTACCAATCAAGTGACTTCACTTTTGTTAAATGCACTTCTAAATTACTTTACACAAAGAATCAACATCTCATCATTAACAGTTAAAACTACAACTTTAAAAGAGCATGCTACCCAAGTTTGGAGGCTAGCTTCTTTACCTTGACTCATTCCCCTTCCCTCTCTCCTCACAGTTGCTGGGAGTTGAGGTGGGGGGGGAGAGGAGGGGAACAGGATGTGCTGAACCTGGGTGATGCTTCCAGGCAAAGGTTGCCCCAGGGCCCAAGGCCATTGCCAGTGGGGCCCATGCTATAGCTGCTGCCCCTCCCCCCTCTTTCCTTTCACCAGGTGGGGGAGGGTGAATTGAAAGGTATGGGGTGAAGAGTGAAATTCTCTTCTCCTATGAGAGGGGTTAACGAAGATACCCTCCTGATTCAAGGGAAGGGAGTGAGAGAAGGGAGTGACCAAGGTTGTAAGGTGGTGTTTCAAAACTCCTTAATAATCAATCACAAAACTTCCAGAATCTGCTAAGATGTTTTTAGCTGCTTTAACTTTTCCCTGTGATCTTCATGAAGGAGGATTCAGGGGTGTAGAGGGAAGGGAATAAGTAAGCCTCAGGGAACCAAAAAGCATTTGCAGTTTTTCCAATTCCCCAAAGGCAAGAGAATTGACAGAATTGGGCATAGGCTTCCAGATAGGGTACCCAAACTTGTCCTCTGTGCTGCAGAAGGTGTAGCCAGGTCCATGGCCTCAAACCTAACCAGTGGACCAAGAGCCTGAAAGTGTCAGGCCTATTGTGAAACAGCCTTGTAACTGTCTGCCCGAATAGTTCCTCCAATACTCCCTAGGTGCTTGGAGAGTGACCCCCAACTGCAGGGCAAGAAAGAAGGGAGGGAGGCTAACATACTTTTCAGTCTTGGCTGGAGAAGAACTTGGGGTTAGGCAGCTTCCCTGTATGGGATACCAAAATGTTGAGGTTTAGAGGTTGAGGGGTGCTGGGACTCCAAAATCACAATATGTGGGTCCTGCCCAAATGAATTCAACCCAAGCCTTCCTCCAGCCAAAGACAAAGTTTATTGATGATCTGCCATATTGGCCAGACTCTTAAGGAATCTGAACATTTGTGAGCTCTTGGCTAGATTATAAAAATCTGAGCATTGGCTAGACTTTAAGAATTCCAGCCTATCACATGTATTATTAATCCCATCTTACAGATGAAGAAACTGAGGCTCAGAGTGGTTAAGTGATTTATTCAAGGTCACATAGCTGGTAAGTGGCAGGGCCAATATTTGAACCTTGGTCTCTTCTGACTCCTTTTTTTTGCAGAACTATGCTCTAGAGGAAATTTCTTTTACCTCTTAAGAAGAAAGGAACTATAGAAATCCAAGATATTATTATTACCATGTTTTAGAATCCAAAATATTATTATTATAATCATTATAGTATCTAAGATATTATTATAATGGTTATAGCATTCAATATATTTCTTCTTCTACTACTACTACTGTTGAGGGCCAGAACTGGAAAGTCTAAATATGGGATAAGGAATTTAGGTTAGAGCTTGACTCTTCCCTTTTCCTACCGGTAAGGGCTTAATTATTCAGACAATTTGGCTCACCAACTTTCTGTGCCTAAGAGGTTAGAATACTCTGACCCTTAGACCTTGATAGTAAGCAGGTGTGAACAATTAAGGATGCGCATAAGAGCTGGGATTAGTCATGGAAGAATGGTGAGAACACCTTGGGGATGATTGTTAGCTTTCACCATATAATCCGGACCCTCAGAATAATAAATTGGCTCAGTCTTTCACTGACCTGCCTGGCCCACATCTCTTTATTTCACACTCCTCCGTTTGATGCAACACTTAGTTGCAGATGACATACTACTACTACTATGACTGTTATAGGCAAGTAGTAGGCACAATGAACAGAACACTGGCCTTGGAGGCAGGAAAACCTGAATTCAAATTCAGTACAAAACACTTATTAGCTGTATGATTCTAGTCATCATTTTGCCTCTGGCTGCTTCAGTTTCCTCATCTGTAAAATGGGGATAATAACAGCACCTACTTCATAGAGTTGTTATAAGGATAAAATATAAGAACATTTATAAAGTTGCCTTGCAAACTATCTAAATGCCACTATCGTTATTACTTACGACACTGGAACTTTACCATCACAGCTTTGTAATAGAGCAGAATTTGGTATAAGATGGGTTGTCTTGGACCCCCAAATCCCAGAATTCTTGACTTTTAGAGTCCCTCTAGTTCAAGTCATACCTGAACAAGAGCCCCTATAGCAAGGCATAAGTGGTCAGCCAGATTTTTCTTGAACTCCCCAAATGCTGAGGAACCCACTATCTCTGGAGGCTGCCATTCTACTATGGGAGAACTCCAATTGTTAAAAAGTTTTCCTTACATCAAGCCCAAATTTGTTTTTTTTACAGCTTTGACCCATTATTCCTGGTTCTGCATTTTGGGGTCAAATAGAACAAGTCAAATATCTCTTTTCTAGAACAGCCTTTTAAATACTTGAAAACAATCGTGTCCACCCCAAGTTCCTTTGATCAGACCTCAAACAGCACGAGCATGAGGCCCTTCATCATCCAGCTTGCTATCCAGTGTCTCTGGACACTCTCTGGTTTACCACTTTCTAGAACAGCATAGAAGATTCCAGGCACAGAGTGACCAGGATCCTTTGTCCTGGTCACCATGCTTGTCTTAATATAGCCTATTATTATATTATTTTTCCTGGCTCCTCTATCAAACTGTTGCCTTGTAATAAGGCAGAGAAATTCACTTACAAGTCCTGATGTCATCAATCCTCTTCAAGAATGAAGTACCAACAAACAACAACAACAACAACAATCCTGTAACAAATAGCCTCGAAGTCCACAGAGACCTCCAGCTCTTCTTCAGAAAAAGGCTACCTAGTGCTGCCTCCCTGGTATTATACTTGTGAAATTGATTCTATTCCTGTTAAATTTGACCTTATTTGATTTGACTCCACTTTCTAGCCTGCCAAGATCTTTTTGAATCTTGAATGTCATCCAGTGTTAGTTTAATTATCACTGCCAACATTGGATCATCTTAAAACTTGATTTACATGACACCAACGAATTTACCTAAGTTGTGGATAAAAATTTAACAATTCCATTCTTGAGGCTCCTGGAATCCTAGGTCTACAGCTGGAAGAGTTCTCAGAGGAAAACCAGCCCATTTTTGTTATTGTTCAATAGCACACAGTCAATCACAGCTGTGACTGTGCTCCCCTGGAACATTCCCCTCAGCACTGCCTTCCAAGCTGACCTGGAGCTATTCCTAACTACTTTCTGTGTCCATTTTTTTTACCCAATTGCACATCTCCCTAATCATCCTATTACTCAGCCTTTATCCCTCCATCTTTTTGACAAAAAGGGCATGAGAGACCCTATCAAATGTTTTGTTCAAATCTAGGCAAACCAAATCTACAAAATCCCCTGATCCGCCAGATTCAAGAGGGACTATTTATTGATTTTCCAATGGGTTTTTATATAGAATCATCTTGTAAATAAGTGTCATGTTGAGGCTTTGATGCACTATTGCTATGGGGTTTTGGAAGGGTGGGGGTTTTATTGTTCTTGTTGTTTAGGAAAAAGAAACACTTTTTCGTTTGTGCTGGAGTGAAGTAGCTCAGGGAAACTAGGATGAGGCTATGCTGAGCTTGGATATGTGAAGTCACTGCCACTTTAAATAAGGGAAGACTTTTACTAGAGATGATTTAAGGAACTCTGAGACAAAAGAAAGCAGAGAACACTCAGCAAAAGGACAAAGAATGTAAGAAAACATTTTAAGATTAAAGAGAGGTGTGAGAAGAAGAGAGAGGAGAGGAGAGGGGGAAAGGGAGGGGGAGGAAGAAGGAGGAGGAGGAGAAGGGAGGGAGGAGGGGAGGGGAGGAGAGGGGAGAGAATAGGAGGGGGAGGGGAGGAGAGGGGAGAGAATAGGAGGGGGAGGGGAGAAGAGGGAAGGGGGGAAAAGGGGGAAGGAGGGAGAGAGAGGAAGGGAGAGAGGAGAGGAGAGGATTGGGAAAGAGGGAGAGGAGGGGGAGTAGAGGGAAGGAAGGAGGCGGAAGAAGGGGAAGGGTGAGGGAAAGCAGAGGAAAGGAGGGGGAGAGAGAAAGGAAGGGAGGGAGAGGAAAGAAGAGGAGAGTGGGAGGGAGAGGAGGGAAGGACAGGAGAGAAGAGAGGGGAGAGATAGAGGAAGGAAGACAAGAGGAGGGGAGAAGGGAGGTGAGATGGGGAAGGGGAGGTGAGGAGAGGTGAAGAGAGGAGGGAGAGGTGAGGGGAGGAGAAGGTGAGGGGAAGAGAGGTGAGGTGAGAAGAGGTGGGAGGAGAGGAGGGGGAAGGGAAGAGGGGGGATGGAGGAAAGGGGAGGAAAGTGAAGAGAAAGAGAGACTTTTCTCAGCTGAAGAACAATGTGACCAGTAAAGTCCAGGGCGGGGCTTCTTTACATCCTTTACATCATAGATTGCTTGGGCAGTCTGGTGAAGCCTGTGGATGCTTTCTCAGAATAATGGTTTTAAATGTATAAAACAAAATACATAAAATTACCAAGGGAACCAATATATTGAAATGGTTATCAGTATCTAATATGTGTGTGTGTGTCTACCTCTATCTCTATACCCATCTATATCTATCTATCTATCTATCCATCTATCTATCCATCTATCTATCAAACCAAGTTCGTGGACTCTCAGTTAAGAACCCCTGGCCCAGTAGTGAAAATCCTATGACTTCCCAGAACCAGGAGATGTTTGATGGGATCAGAGGAAAGGAATTAGAAAGGAGGGAAATCATACCAAGGAAACATAAAGACTGAGTCTTCTGGGTCTTTCCTGAACGCCTCCCTTTCCCCAGACTTATCCATTTCCCCTTCTCCCCAATCAATCACAGTTTAGGAGTGAACTTCCCAAAAACCCAGCTTTCCTTTGGAAAGAAACTGAAAAGGAAGCAGTTTTACTATTCCTTTGTTGATAAATCCCTGTGCACAGTGTTGGAGGTGGCTATAAAGCCAGAGGTCCCTTTTTACCACACAGATTTGTTTCCCTGCTTTTACAAATGTGACCTCTAGATAAAGTCCACCACCCCTATCAAGCCTCCCTTCCTGAAGGGCATCATTTAACAGGCATGATCAGGAGAAGGCTTGAGATTCATCCTATTAGTTAGAGCTTTCCCTGATCACTGCCACTATACGAATAAAAAGCAATCCATCAAAAAACAAGGACAACCCCCTCAATCTGTTGCTAAAAATAAACTGTTCCCCTAACATCTACAGTACCTCTCCTCTTTAAAAAAAAAATCGCTAACAGCTTGTAGAGAGTTTTGTTTTATTGTTAGTAAAATCCTCTTCTTTGGCCATTTTCCCACTAGTGGGATCACTATCTGTATGGAAGAGGATCTCTTGGTTTGGTTATGGAATGACCGAAAGTCTGAGGGTTCAGCTAAGTGTAGAGGTTATGGTCAAGGACCCACAGAGGGGAAAAAGGCAGCCAAAGCCCTCCTAATGGCAAGGCTTCCAGGCAAGTCTATGGCTCTTCCTGTAAGGGAATGCTTTTTCCTGTGCTTTAATTCACCACCAATGGCCATCTTACCAAATATAAACAACAGCAGTACAAGCAAACTTCTCTTTCCCCAAAAGAAACCTTTTAACTTAAAAAAAATGTAGGTTTTTCCCCCCTTTCAGGGCAAGGAGTAGAGTGAAGAGTGAGGGCAGAGCAGAGGAAACCCAGCCGACCTTTGAGCCCCTCTGCTGTTTTCACCTCATTCATTATTCTTGGCAGAGACCTTTTAAAGGCCACTTACTTCTACGTGCTGATAACTGCTTTGAAGCACCGACATCAGTTATATGGGTTCATTTGCCAAGCTGACTGACTATTAGTCACATCCCTCTGAAGCCAGGGTGGGGTGGAGGGGAACAATCCTTCTCATCTGTCATCTCAAAAGCACTTTATAAGCACTAGAAGACCCTCTAAGAGGGCTATATTAAGAGAAGAGATGGTGGTATAGTCAGCAAAAATTGGAGAGTCAGAAGGAAGAACAGGAAGTGTAGGGGGAAAACAAGTATAAAATTTTGTGAAGCTCCTAATATTCTAAAAGCACAAAGCTAGACTGTGGGGGATATACAAAGCTGACAGAGTGGTGCCAGATTATGGAGAAGCCTTGAATGCCAGGCAAACTTCACTCAGAAGATGATAGGAAACCCCTGGAATATTTCTGAGCAGAAGAGTGATCTGTCAGGTAATCTAAGTATAAGGAAGACATTTTGTCAATGGTAGGAAGGGTTGGAGGTGGGGAGAGAGTAGAATGGAAAGAACTAGAATGGAAAGAAGGAGGTTATTATGATATAATACCAATTATATAATATAATAATAATAGCACCATGGCAGTGGTAAGGGCCTGAATTAGGACAGAGACAGTGGGGATACAGAGGAGGGGAAGGATAACAGAAATACTGTAGAACTGAGTCAACAGGAACTAGTAACAGTGAATATGTGAGAACAGAGAAGGAATATTCAAAAATATCCAGAAAGGTCTGAACGTGGGTGACCTGGGAAATAGTGAATGTTTCTGTTTCTATTTTACAAACAGAAATAGTGATTTCAGAATGAGGAACAGGTTCAGGGAGAAATCCTGTAACTCAAGCTTTGAAACTGTTAACTTTGAGACGTCAATGGGACACCTAGGTGGAAATCTCTAGTTGGCAATTGAAAAACGCATGTTTAGAGTACAAGAGAAAGCTTAGAGCTAGAGATATATATTTGTATATGTGATTGTTAAATCAAGAGAATGGATGAGATTCCCAAGAGAGAACAGACAGAAAAGGAGGGTGGGGTGGACAAACCTTGGTGAACACTAATATTATGGAGATATGGTAGAGAAAAATCAAGTCAGTGGAAAAAGACAGAGAAGATATAATGAAAGTAATCAGATGACTGGGTAGCTAGGTGGCACAATGGATAAAGTGCCGGGCCTGGAGTCAGGAAGACCTGAGTTCAAATGTGGCCTCAGATACCTACTAGCTGTGTGACCTTGGGTAAATCACTTAGCCCTCTTTACCTCAGTTTCTTTATCTGTCAAATGAGCTGGAGAAGAAAATGGAAACCATTCTAGTATCTTTGCCAAGCAAACCCCAAATGGGGTCATGAAGCCTGAAATGACTGAAAAACAACCAGAGGACCATGAAATTACAGTCTTTGCAATTAACGGGGGGAAATATCAAGAAGAAATGGACAATTAAGAGTAATAAATATTACAAAGAGATGAGGTAGATGAAAACTGAAAAATTCTACTACATATGACAATAAAGAAGTTATTACTGATAGTTGAGAGACCACTTTGAAAAAGAGTAATGTGGGCATAAACCAGATTACAAGGCTTTAAGGGATGAGTTGGTAGTGAGTAAGCACAGGAATCAGGCTTAAATTACTCATTCAAGAAGTCTCGAGGCAGCTAGGTGGCACAGTGGATAGAGCACTGGTCCTAAAGTCAGGAGGACCTGAGTTCAAAGCCAGCCTCAGACCAAACACTTGACACTTACTAGATGTGTGACCCTGGGCAAGTCACTTAACCTCAATTGCTTAAAAAAATAAAAGAAGAAGTCTGGCAATGAAAGGTAAAGAGAGAGATGGGAATGTAGGTCCAGGGACCACTATGTTATGATATCTCTTGCAGTAATATCACAGAACCCAACAATGATCTAGAAACCAACCCTATGTATGACCTTGTTTCTAAGGGAAATGCATTTCAAGCTCCAACCTGAGACCCAAGGAATTCCTTTTCCACACTGATATCTGGAGCAGGGCCTCTCTGCTTCAGCTGCCAAACTGCCTTCACCATGGCAGAGGCTCTAGCTATTGGGATGTTGGGGTGGGACAGTGGTTTCATTCTGTGTATGGATATGACTGGAGAATTTTAGCGTTGGGATTCCTTTGGGGATGATGGAACAGCTAGGTGGCACAGTGGATGGAAGTACCTGGCTTGGAGTCAGGAAAACTCATCTTCCTGAATTCAAATCTGGCTTCAGACACTTACTAGCTGTGTGACTCTGGGAAAGTTACTTAACCCTCTTTGCCTCAGTTTCCTTATCTGTAAAATGAGCTGGAGAAGGAAATGGCAAACCACTCCAGTATCTTTGCCAAGAAAACCCCAAATGGGGTCAAAGAGAGTTAGACATGATCCACAACAAAAATTATTTCCGAAATATTTCATCTCATTAGTTTTGTCTTCCAACTAGGATATCAGTACATTCAGGTTAGGGACCATGGATTACATCTACTATTCCCTTGCTTTTCAAGGTGCTTAAGTAGGCAGTTAAGTGCTCAATAAAGGCTTATTGAGTTGAAGTAAATGTTCCACATTATCCTTTTCTCCCTGAAAAGAAAAGAAAAATCATAGCTTTGTCGATCAGACAATCCTTCTCCTCCTATCCTATGACTCCTGAGGAAACTGAATGCTGGTCAGATTAAGAGACTTGAGGCAAGAAAACAAGAGGCATATTTAGATTCAGGACTCAGAAATTCTGACACCCGGCCCCTTTCCACAGAACATCAATAGTATTTTCTGCACTGTGTTCACTATCCCACCCATGAGAGTCAGGCATCATGGAATGTCCATGGAGCACAACTACAGATAAAAGACAAGAGATGTACTTTATACTTCTGTTTGTCAAAGGGATGAAGAATCATTTAAGTGGGAATTTTAAACATAGAGAAAAGGGATCTCAAGGCTAGATGAATCAAAGGAAAACAAAAGAGAATAGCATTCTGAGCCCTGGTTTTGACAGCAACCCAAGGTCATAGTATTTAGAGCTAGAAGGAACCTCAGCATTCATCTCATCCAGCCCTCTTTCACTTTACACATGAGATCACTGAAGCCCAGAGAGGTGCAGGTGACTCAGTGGCACAGGCAGGACTTGAGCCCACAGAGCAGGGAAGGGATCAGAAGGAATGCAATGTTGTTGTTAATCATGTCTGGCTCTTTGTTGACCCTGTTTGGGGTTTTCTTGGCAAAGATACTGGAGTGGTTTGCCATTTCCTTCTCCAGCTCATTTTACAGATGAGGAAACTGAGGCAAGTAGGGTTAAATGACTTGCTCAGGGTCACACACCTAGTAAGAGTCTGAGAATGGATTTGAATTCAAGCCTTCTGGACTCCAGACCCAACACTTTATCCACTGTGTCACCTAGCAAAGTCAAGAAGATGCAGCCCATACAACTGGAATATGCCTCCAAATCCATAACCATTTCCACTATACCATCATACATTCTCTATAGTTCCTCTGTGAGATGTTGAACTCCTTCTATTACTATTTTTTGCACTCCAGTCAACTTTGTCATTTATACATGTTCTATGTCATCATTAGATATGATGATATTTGATATTGCTATTCTCATATCATCAACAATATCTCAAGCACAAAATAATTCCGTGAGCAGCATTGCTACATCTGATTATCTCAAGGGACATTGCCATATTCCCAAAAAAACCTCAAAGCAAATTTCATTTGAACTTTTTAAAAATGCCATGTAACACTTTTTAAGAAAGGTGGACATTGTGAAATCCAACAAACAACACAAATGTCTCAACTCCCAAGAGGTGAAGAAGAAGAGAAGCATATGACACAGGCCACCTTTGTGGAAGGAGGGTCCAAGATGAAGGTGGGGCCTGGGCACACCTTGTAACTAACTCAAAAAGTTTGCCATGAGAACCAAAATAAAACTATATAGGCTAGCAATAACATGTTACATAAGCAACTTTGAAAACCATGAGAACTAAGATCAGCACATATTGTGGCCAGCCTTGACTTCAGACGATTGATAATGGAAAATAAGGTCCGCCTCCTGACGGAGATGTATGTGATGGATTGAGGGTGCAGAAGAAGATATACATGTTCTTATAAATAGCCAATTCCCAAATGAGGGAACTTGTTTTGCTTTACTATGCCTGTTTGTTACAGGAAATTTGTTTTTATCTTTTTTTTCTCTTTTGCAAGGGGTGGAGGTGGTCAAGAGAGAAAATAGATTTCTGTTAATTTTTTAAAAATCAAAAATCAAGGGATTGTAGAAAGAAGTGCTGCAGAAATGGAATGTTGCATGCACTTTCAGATGAGGTCATTGTATTGTGAGTTTCTCTTAATTGTTTCACTTTATTACCAGAGACCTCTCAGGGAGTGGGGGTGGGGAGGGGTAATCTGTAAAAGCTTGTAATGTAAATACATTAATTAAACTTTTTTTTTTTGAAGTGTACTGCACTTGAAGTGCTTCCGGGCAGCAGATGGCATGGCTGGCCTGGACCAGTCCCCAGCTGAAGCAATCTGCACCTCCCACAAGAGGGAAGGACCCTTCAAGCCAGTGCCCGCTTGGTGGTGGGGGCTCTGACTCTGCTTGTGCCTGCCCCTGCCTTTATGATCACTCTTACAAGGGAAGGTCTGCAATACCTGCTTCTCCTCAGGGAATTTCCCTGGGATTTCACACAAATATGTGAGAGAGGCAAAGCAGGGTCTATTTCTAAACAAGCCTGTCCCTTTAATTGTCTAGACTGTAAATCTTCACTTCTGATCAGTATCATCATAAAATGTGAGACTGCTCCAGTTTGTGCCTTAGTAAAATTCAGTGGTCTGAGTAGGAATCTCTCCTGTGACCCTAAAAGTAGGGCCTTGGGCATCCTACTTTCAGGCTTTATTGGAAGTGATTTTATGCACGCTAGATAATTATTTCTGAATATTGAATGAAGAGGTCTGGAAGAATGAGGTGAAATGGGAAGACCTTTTCACTGAATCTCTCCTTCAGGAGCATGAAAGACTAGTTGGATAAAATAGTTTGGCACAGGGCAGGTTTGGGAATTCTCCTGGCATGCTCTGTGGAGCTTATCCAACCCTGGTTAATATGATAAAACACAACCTTCAGTAAGTGTGGATAGGACATATTGTAGTTGTTGTTCGGTGATTTTAGTCCTGTCCTTTGTGATCTCATCTGGATTTTGGGGGCAAAGATAATGGAGTGGTTTGCCATTTCCTTCTCCAACTCGTTTGACAGATGAGGAAACCGAGGCAAACAGGGTTAAGTGACTTGCCCAGGGTCACACAGCTAGGAAGTGTCAGAGGCCAGACTTGAACTCATGAAGATGAGTCTTCCTGCCTCTAGGCCAGGCGCTCTATCCACCTCACCACCTAGATGTGACATATACTGTAATGCAATTCAATTCATTTCCATTCAGTTCAACAAGCATTAATTATTTGTCAGATCCCGGGGATACAAAGACAAATAAAATAGTCCTGCCCTCAGGAAGCATACATTCTACTAGGGGAAACATCACATAGACAGATAGGCAAAAGCAGGCTATGTAAACAGTTATAGGGGGAGAGACCTACCAAAGAGGTGGAGGGAAAGGTCACAGGCCAAGAAAAGCCTTAGGGAGGAGGCAGATAGAGATTCTGAGAGACATTGGTGAGGGAGGGTATCCTGGCATTTTGTGTACCCTTGAAGATGGGTTCTTAAAGGCCACAGTGGTCATTTGGCTTGGAAACAACAGCAGCATCTAAACGTGACAATCCCCACATTCCAGTCTGGACTGACTTGAATCATTCAATACGAAGAGCCACAGGAGTCCGGGTGGAATCCAAAGGATTTCCCTCCAAGGAGCCCAAGAATGTGGGGAAAGATACACAAACAGCTCTACGCAGCTGCCCTGACAGTCATTCTTGGGGTGGCTGGGACTTTTCAGAACTGCTTTGTCATCAAGAGGACTCTGCAGGCCAAGTTCATTTTGTTCCTTCTCATCCCCTGAGTTCCTACCCTGATTTCTTGTTTACTGACCACTGACCGTCTTTGAAGTCCTCTGTCAGGCACCCCTGGCTGCATTTCACATTTATCCCAGCCTCCTCTATTTCTTCCTCATTAGCACCTACAGAACGTTCAATTCAACGTCCAACACTCTCTGGTTCCTGACTATCAACTGTACCATTTCAAAAGAAAACCTTGGATCTCGTTCCATTCCCTCAACATTCTTCCCCTTTCCCTCTCCCCCTAGTCTTTAAACCTCTTGCTTTTCCTCTTGAGAATGTAATTTCATTGCCTCTATTCCTCATTAAAAGGTTAAGGAGGCTCATATATGATCATGGTGTTCTAGACTCTAGACTCTAGAGCTGGAAGGGACCTTAGTGTTCACATAGTCCATCCCCTTGTTTTACAGAGAAGGAAACTGTAATCAAGACAGCTTAAGTGACTTCCTCTAAGTCATACAGTGAAGTGGCAAAGCTAGGATTTGAACTGGCACCCTGTAACTCCAAATCCAGGGCTTTTACTAGTAAGTAAAAACTTTTTTCTTTTCTTTTCTTTTTTTTTAACTTTTATCATGGGCAGGTTAGTTGTCATTAGTTCAGTCATTTTTAGTCATGGCTGACTCTTCATGACCCCATTTGGGGTTTTCTTAGCAAAGATACTGGAGTGGCTTGTCATTTTACAGATGAGGAAACTGAGGCAAACAGAGTGAAGTGCCCAGGTCATACAGCTAGTAAGTGTCCGAGGCCAGATTTGAACTCAGGAAAAGGAGTCTTCCTGACTCTGAGCTCGGCAATACTCTTATCTATTGTGCCCAATGAAGCAGGTGTCTGGAGACCAAATTTAAAATTCTGAATTTGTTCTTCAATTGCCTTATGATCTTAAATAAAACATTGAATCTCTTGGGGCCTCAGTTGTTTTTTTCCACCTAGAAAATGGAGATAGTAATATCCCCTTGTTTCCTCTACTTCCTTGCTATTTTGGAAAAATAGAGTGAATGGGAGCTTCTTTCTTCCAGGGGCACCACCACTCATCTAGCGTTCCCTGTTTGACATTTTGGTGTTATTGTTGACTCTTCTCTCTCTCCAACTTTTTACAATCAGTTAGTCACCCAGTCCTACAATCCTACCCTTTCAATATTGTGGCAGCTATCTTCTCCCTCTCTACTCTCTGCCACCGTACTAGCTCATGCACCTTTTGCCTGAGCCATTGAAATAGCCTTTTGACCGGTTTTGTCTGCATTCTCTGCTCCCCTTCAATCTACCCTTTGTTCATAGATAAAATGTTACGCAAAACTTAAGGAGAGATCTATATAAATCCTAGCTATTATTCTCATCATTGTTACTAATCCAAGATTTGTCCTCTTGGTGGACCTGCTGAGACTACTCCTCTGCTCAGAATCACTCAGTGGCTCCCTACTTAGTGCTGAGAAAAGTTTAAACTACTTGGTTGTTCAGTTGTGTCCAACTCTTTGTGATCTTGTATGAGATTTTCTTGGCAAAGATACTGGAGTGGTTTGCTATCTCCTTCTCCAGTAAATTAATGCAAACAGAGGCTAAGTGACTTACCCAAGGTCACACAGATAGTGAGTATCTGAGGCAAGATTTGAACTCAGGTCTTCCTGACTGCAGGCCCAGCACTCTATCCATGATGGGGCCATTATACTTTTATCTTACTACTCTTCTCCATATTCTCCCTTTCATATACATCCTGCAGTCACACCTTACACAGTGACCCCTACACACAAACACACACACACACACTTACCAAGTTCCTACCCATCCTTTAAAGCTCAACTTAAATGCTGCCTCCTCCAAGAAGTTTTTGCAGATTCCCACCTTTGGTAATGACCACTTCCTCCTTAGGCCTCTTCTAGCACTTTGTTCCTTTCTTATATATTTATCATATATTATTTTGTATTTATAGCCATTTGTATATATCATATCCTGCAACCAGATTGTAAGCTATATGAAGGCAAGAGCCATGTTTTTCTTTTACAAAGAGCCTTTGTATCTTACCCAGTGCTTAGCATTGTATATATTATTGTACCTGGTAAGAACTTAATGAACATTTTTAATCAAATGAAATTAAATTGACTATAAAGACTTTTGGACTAATCCAGGGGAAAGATGTTATGTGGAGCAAAGAAATTATCTTCCAGAACCAAGGGTCTCAGTAAGAGCCATGTCAATCATGGACCCAATTTTTTAGTCTCCCTAAAGAGCCTGACCTATAATAATAACAACAACAAACAGCAACAATACTGGCTCACGTCTGTGTAGATTTTTAAGGTTCAGAAGGTCTTTTATACACATCATCTCTTTTGATCCTCAGAACACCTTTGGCAGGTAGATGTTCTCAGTACCTCCATTTTACAAACGAGGAAACTGAGGCTCATCGAAATTAAGTGACTTTCCTAGGGTCACAGTACCATCAGAGGAAGGCTTCAAACCAAGTCTTCCCGGCTCCACACTCTGTGTTCTTCTTACCGTCTCCTCCAACGTTCCCTTCTCCTCAGCTCACTTCAGGTTCTTACTTTCAGGTGTAACTTCCCTACCCATTTTTCCCCCCATTTTGCTAAATAAAGGAAGTAGCCCCAAGGGCTGGTTTTCCTCCTGCTACCACAGAGGTCTGTGTAACTGCTTCTTCCTCTAAGTGGTGAAAACGACCTGATACATTTACCTTGAGGCAGCTGATTAAAGAGGCAGAAAGATTTAGCGGGAGGGGGGATAGAACAGAAGACCACAGACAAGCAAGGGGGGAAATCTTCAGCCAAGTTCCTTCTTGGTATGAAGCTGACCTTGAGCAGAGCTCAGCTTCCAAGTTTGGCTTTCTATCAGCCTTGCCTAAATGTCACATGATAGAGAAAGCAGAAGGCCTGGATTTTCCCCTCTGTTTTCTCCTTCCCTTCCATCTTTAACTACTCATGGATTCTTTTTACTATTTATTTATTGATTGGCAAGGTAACTGGGGTTAAGTGACTTGCTCAGAGTCACATAGCTATTAAGTGTTATGTATCTGAGGTCACATTTGAACTCAGGTCCTCCTGACTCCAGGGCAGGTGGTCTATCCACTGCACCGTCTAGCTGCCTCTGTTGATTCTTTTTAAAGATATCTTTTGATTTCCTATCACCTTCATTTCCAATAGATTACTTCCCATCCCCTAGTCCAGGGGTGGGGAACCTGCAGCCTCAAGGCCACATGTGGCCCTTTAGGTCTTCAAGTGCAGCCCTTTGACTGAATCCAAACTATTACTCCTGCACCTAGTCAGAGCCCCCATCCCTTATAACAAAGACAAAAACAGAGATTAAAAAAAAAAGATTAGCAAAACTGAATAACACATCAACTGAGTCTGCCAGTACATGGTTGTTCCATGCCTGCAGTCCCCCTACCTCTGCAAAGAAGGGAGCAGGAGGCATTTTCTCATCTCTTCTTCAAGGTCCTGCTTGGTCATCATTATTACACAGGGCTCAGTTCCTTCCATTTTCATTGTTGTAGTCATCGCTTATACTCTTTCCCTAGGGTCTGCTTACTTTGTTTTACGTCACTTCACATGATAATATGTCTTCTCACACTCTTCTGTAGTCTTCCTATTCATTTTTTATGGTACGATAATATTCTATTACATTTAGGTACCACAGTTTTGAGTCATTCACCAATCAATGGGCTTCTCTTTTGCTTCCAGATCTACTACATGCTACTACATATATTTTGGTGTACATGAGATTTTTCTTTCTTGCACATATCTAGCAGTGGGATCTCCTTGGGAGGAACTTCTGGGTCCAAAGGATGGACATTTTTATTACTTTTTTGTCATAATTCCAAAATGGTTTCCAGAATTGTTCAGTCAATCACAGTTTTACCGACAGTATGATGGTATACCATTCTTTCGATAACCCCTCCAGCATTGACTGCTCTCCTCCCCCCCCCCTTCTTTTTTGCTATCTTTGCCAATTTGTAGATTATCAAGTGAAACTGCTGGGTTTCAAAAATTTCTGTCCTTATCAATTCTTAGGGAGCTCAATTGATTTTATTCAGTTTAGAAATCTTCCTACTAGGAAGCTCTGTGAGGACAAGGTCAGTATCTAATCTAAATTTTGTATCTCAATGCCCAGCATATTGTCTCATAATTTCCTAAGGGTTAGCTAAAGCTTAGAAGCCTTAAAGATGTAAGGAATGATATACGGGGAACAATTAATAAAGCTTGGTGGTATCCAAGTGGATCTGGGTGCATTTAGAGTGTGGGAAAAACTACTTTGACAATGTATTGCCAAGTCAAAATCAAGATTGTTATAATGATAAACCCAAAGGGCCACAGCATCAGTCCCATATCTCCTACCAAGAGAACTCTAGGGACCTGAGTTTGGCCACAAAACTCCACCAAAGTGCTAAGCTGGTCTTTCCATTTTTTTTTTTAAGCTCAAGCAAATCTAAAGTTCCCGAATCGCCCTGACTGGCTGCTTCCATATCTCAATGGCCGCCGTCTCTCCAGAGCCGGACGGACAAAACTTTCCCTTGCCTAGAGTCAGGATGAAGTGATTTGCTCCCCTCTGGCTGGGTTGGTTCTGCAAACCAGATAGCAGCCAGTCAAGTGAGCTCAGGAGTCGGGCCCTTCTGGAGCTCCATTTGTTTGGACAGGACAACACACTGGACAATCCGCCTCTCCAGGCAGGAGCCTGGTGCTCCCAGCCCCCTGGAGGTATTCCTTTTTTGGATTTTCTTTTCTTTTTTCTCCAAGCTGCCCCCCCCCCCCACATTTTGTTTAAGAGAAAACGAGATGTCTATCTTCTGTTTCCTTATTTTTTTTCAGGAAAGCAAAGGGTTGTTGACTTCCTCCCTCTCCCCTCCCTTCCTTCCTTCTTCCCGAAGGTACTCATCTGAGAAAAAGAGAACGAAGTAATTGTTCCTGTTCTCTTTCTTAAGTCATTTGAAACACTGTCCCAGCTCCTTCTGTAAGTTCACTGCAATCTGTACACAAGAGAGAGAGGGAGAGGGAGAGAGAGTGCATGAGAGCAGAAAGCAGGTAAAGAAAGCGCTTGGTGCTGCAGCTATTCAGACCTCAGGAGCTGGTAAGTTACCCCTCGAATCATTGTTGCTTCTTTTTCAATGGAACGAACACATTCTCTGCTAGGCATCTTTAGATGAAGATGTCTCACTGACCACATCCTTGACTCAAAGAGTATGAAGGATGGTTGACCCAGAATTTAAAGTTAGACTTTTTTTTTTAAGGGAATACATGATCTGGCAACAACGAAAAGAGTATGGCATTGGGGATAAGGAGGAGCACTGTGGTCAAACCAGATTTGGGCATAGATAATAAGACACGAGTCACCAGGCTCTGTTACCTCTCCTGCTGGAAGCTTTGTTGTCTTTCTCTATTCTGGCTTCAGTCAGCTTGGTTGTGGGGTGCATCTGGCAAGGAATGCCATAGGGTTTTGTGGGATATCACTGCAATAGAAATGACAATACCTTCCTCCTTTTCTCTTTTCCCCTTCTCTCTACTCCCCAGTAAATATCCTCCAAAATAGGCATGGTCACATATGAGCTCCATTCTGAGTCATTAATCTAAGAGAAAGAAAAGAGGGATGCATGGTATTACAAGGACTGTGTGTTTGGGGCAGAGGTGTTAGCTGACGGTGAACCTGTGGCCCATATATATATGTGTGGTTACACAAAGAGCATAACCTCTAAGGTACTCGGCTTTCAGTTGAGAAAATCTTCCTGGGGACGGGTTTGGAAGATAAGGACTGATCTTACATAACAATAACTGGACCTAAGACTATATTTCAAGCTTATGTTACTACTTTCACTCAGCCCAAATAGCCAGTGGTTTTCCTAGTACCAAGCAGAATGTAATCCACTAGTCATACATAACCAGCTAGGAGACATTTGGACCAACCATTCATAAAGGGTCAAACCTGAAATTTGTGATCACAAACACTGTTACTAAGAGTCCATCATGACAGGCTGAGAGGGGATCCAAAAATAGGTCATTTGGGTCACATGAAAAGACCATATGTATTTGTAGAAACTTACAACACAATACAGGGAAAGGAGCACTAGGCAAGGGGTGTTATGTATTTCTTTTCTATATTAGTTTTTGGTGAAATTTGCTGACTGAAGTTGCTTTGTGGGTAGTGATGAGACTCAAACAGCCAGTTTTTCATTGACAAGAATAAGGATCTAATCCTAAGATTTCACTGCAGAAATGTGACTTGCATCAGAAATCTGGTCATCCCTGTAATACATGGTGGCAAAATACAGTTGTAGTGAATTGTTGGGAGTCTTCTATGTGAAAAGACCTCTATGCTTTTTCTTTTCTTTCTCTTTTCTCTGTAGACTTTCCTTGGTAGCTCTAGAAAAGAGAGTAACTTGTAAAATACTGGAACGAAAGTTTATTTTGTGGCCACCCATTAATGTGCTTCAATCTATCCTTTTTTGTCTTTCAAACTAGGAGCTTGGTGGTGTGGCAATTAGCTTAATAACCATCAGCTGTGGCATAAAGACCCCTTCCCCCTCCTTTGTTCCCTCAACTGATCTGAAGTTGAAAAGGGACCATAGATTGATAATCTAGGCAACTGTGATTTGTCAGCAATCATGACCTCCAGTAATGAATTCTGACCTGCGATCTTCATTACTTGGGTCTTTTGGTTTCATTTTTGGTTGATTCTGTACAGTGGATCGAAAACATCAACCCCTTTGACTTTTGGTTGTTGAAATACGAAAATGTGAAGCACAAATGTTAAAAAATAAAAATGACTGTTTTTTGATGGAATGAAATGTAAAAAGCAAGAGTTTGATGACTCAGAGAACAGCCTACAGAACGTGTAGAGGCAGAGCACCTGGATGACCCCAAAGCAAGATGAACCCAATTTATAATGGGTCTTTTTGTTCCCATTTGTGATCCCAGATTAATGTAGATAGTGTTCTTTTGTTTTCTTTAAAAAGGTCACATGCTCAATATTTCCACTTAAAGGGGCAAGAGAGTCATACTAAAATATCTGCTGGTTACTTGAATAAAAAATACTTCAATAACCCGAAGGGAAACCATGGCCATCATTTCACTTAGTTCCATTGCCTTATAAGCCGTAGTCTGGAGACACCGTACCCCGACAAAGACCAAGGAGGTGTGAATGTGATTCCATGGTGTCCACCAGCTCTTTCATAGCACCAACGTGGAAAATTCTTACTTGGAATCTCTGAATACACAAAAAGTGTAGCTTCAATTCATTTTTGCCATGTGTGGTTATGTTATAAATTGACAACTAGGTCATGATGTCCAGTTGGTAACCTTGTGTCCTTCGAAAATATATTCATCTAGAGTACACAATTACTCAGGAGTTCTTGAATATTATTATATCAAGTTAATACTTGCCTAGTCCTTTCCTTTTTTACAATACAGAATAATTTAACTTAACAAATTTTAAAAATGTATTTTATTTTTGTGATCTGCTTTTCTCACTCCTCACCCCCACTGTGTCTCATTGAGAAAGCAGGAAAAACAAAACTCCTGTTATAAACATGTAGAGTCAAGCAAAATAAATTCCTATAATGGCCATATCCAAAATACATGCCTTAGTCTGCATTCTGAGACGATATTTGGAGGTGGCTAATATATTTTATCATGAGTGCTCTGGAATTGTGGCTGGTTGTTGTGTTGATCAGAGTTCCTAAGTCTTTCAAAGTTGTTCGTCTTTTCAATATTTTAACAACCATTTATTAAGTCCCTCCCAAGTGCAAAGCAGAGAGGCCAACTGGTGAAGTGATAAGAGTGTTGGACTTGGAATCAGGTAGCCCCCGGTTCAAATCTCACAACTGACACTTACTAGCCTTGTGACCATTTATCACAGCTAGATAAATCTCTAAGATTTATCTGATAAATAATAGATGGACTATACTCTGATTGGTGGAGGAAATCCCTACACCAAAGAAGTCACAGATTAGAACTGATATGCAAAGACCTATACCTTTAATAATTTTCCCATCTCTCAGGTGCCTAATTCTTGATCAATATGATACTCTACCTCTGTCTGAGCCTAAATTATTTCTTATAGCTTTGCGGCTGAATACACATTGAGCATAGATTTTCTGTACTCTGAACTCTTGTGAAATAATCACAGATGGGCTTTCAAATATTGATGATTAGCTCTCAGCATTGCAGAAAAGCCCAATCTTTCCGCTCCAGAATAATTTGTACCAGTGGTGCCCAGCAAAGATCAATGGTGGAGAAACAGTGGCTTGGAAATGAAATCTTTCAAGTTAGATGAATGTGAAAAGAAGCTGCTCAGGTCTATTTTTAGAGCCCTATTGTCCCCTTCCCCCACTTCCCCATCCTCCCCAGTCCTATGTCTATGGCGACCTTTCCCCTGGCTACAGAAAGCTGGATGCAGTTTTCTCTAGAGCCCACCAGCTCTCTTCCATGACTCAGCCGGAGAAGATGATTTGTCAATAACCTGAGAGTTCTCCCCCTCCCTCTCCCACTGTTACCACCTCCCCCCTCTCCTCCAGCATAGATCAAAATAACACTCTCCCGAGCAACTTAGCAAGGAAAAATCCAGTTTAGGTCTGAAAATCAGGCCCCTCTTGCTACCACTTTTTTAGGGAGGGTCAGGAGAATATGTCCAATTTTCCCCCCTATACTTTGAACTGTTGAAACGCATATATTGATTTATTTGCCTGGTCTAATTGCTATTCCAATTTAGGTTAGATTTTGTCCATTTCTGATTTCATTTCCCAGAAAACCTTTGTTAGAATGTAAGGGACTGGATCCATCTCGTGGCTTGTCTGGACATATCTCACCAGAATGAAACAATGCTGGGTGGTGATATACAAAGTGGCACAAGTTGCCTTCCGAGGCAACCCAATCTGGTAGAAAGAGCAGCAGACTTCAAGTCAGGGACCTGAGTGTCCTTCTCAAATTAATAGCTAACTGTATGACCTTGAATAAGCAGAGGCTGGATATTATCAAGGATGTTTCAGAGGAGATTTCTCATTCAGATGTGAGTTCCGATAGATGGTGGCTGAGGTCCTCATACCTCTGAGATTTCCTGAGGCTATGAAGTCACTTAATTTCTCTGATCCTCAGAGACTGTGGTTGTATAATGATGGGTTTGGACTAGAGGCTCTCAAAGTAGATCAGTAACTAGCAATTCTGACTCCTGGGGCAAACATGAAAGGTGTCCTCAAATCAATTTCAAAGTTGATTAAAAACTTAAAGTCTTTAAAAAGATAAATTTAGTTGGGATCTGGCCGTGTAACTTCCCTACTTAGTAAACTCCAATAGCTCCCTATTACCTCCAGGATCAAATATAAAATCTTCTATTTAACATTTAAAGCAGCTCCTTCCCATCCTTTCAGTATTTTTGCATCTTACTCCCCTCTACGAACTCTGCCACCCATCCCCCCAGTCTACTTGCTATGCTCACACATGACACTCCATAACACTACTTCTTGCACCATCTCCCAATTCCATGCCTCAAACACTCCCCTCGCCACTGCCTCCAAGTTTCCCTGGCTTCCTTTAAGACTCAACCCAAATCCTCCTTGCTGGGGTGGTCCCTTCCCTGTCCCCCTCCAAGTGCCTTCCATCTACATTGCATATATCTTGTATGCACATCCTTATCTGTATGTTGTCTCCTTCATTAAAATGTGGGTTCCTTAAGAGTAAGGACGGTGTTTTCTGTTTTTTACATTTCTTTGTATACCCAGGGCTTAATGCAGTTCTTAGCACAGAGTCAATGCTTAACAAATGTGTACAGACTGCTAACTGATACAAGGTGGAATGAAGACATACTGGGACATAACCCCATGATGGAGAGACAGAGACCCCAAGGGAAGCAGAGAGGGCTCTACTGGGGAAGAAAGAGACGGGGAAGGAGGTGGCCTTGGGTGGAAGCAGCCATTTAGCTGATTTCCCATTTCAACAGCTTTTTGTGACTAAGTAGTAAGCTCAATAGTTTCTCCTTTTTGAAGGAGTTTAAGTGCTCTTACAACCCTATACCTTTCAGCATCTTTGGCCAAAAATCCTTTGATCCCACCCTAGTGATGGCTTTGCATCTAAGGTCACTTCTTTTTCTAATATTCTATGATCCTATAAGAATGATTTTCAAAGCTTCTTTTTGCTCCTATTTTCTTGGTATTGCATTAGTGATCACTATACATAGAATTCTACCTCTTTTATAATGTAAAGAAAGCTTAAATATAGATATCTTTCTAGAGAAACATACTTTGAAATGGAATCCAAATTAAGCTTGGGATGTTTTCTTAGGAAGGAGTGAGAAGAAGGTGAATAGTTATTAAAGAGACCTCCAAAATGAGATCTGATCAATGTGAACACTCAAAACTGTCTTAGAATGTAGCATATAAAGAGATGTATTACTTAGATCCATAAAACAAAGTTTGCAGTTCCACAGGGATAAACTTACTTCTTATTTCTTTAAGCCATTAGAAGTTTCAAGTGAGAAAGATTTTTATTTCTTTTTTTCCTCCTACATGTTGCATGAAATGATCAGCGCTGATGCTGCTGACATTTAAATTTTGGCCCAAAGATTGGAGGTGGGAGACGGGCCTGGGGTAAATGTGCAGTGACCCCTTCTAATGGCATTGGGGAAGACAACTTCCTTGGGAAATCTAAAATTGCTTCTATTAGAACAGTGTGGAGCTCATTGACTTACTGGTGGGATTTAAAAACTTTGTTAGCCAAATCTCTCCCGATAGCATATACATTTTATGGCTTTTTGTTTTGTCTATTGTATATTTATTTCTCTAGCAACTTATTTATCTATTTTATCTATTTATTACTTATTTATTCACTTATCTATCTGCTTCCTTCCTTTTCTTCCTTCTCTCTCTCCCTCTCCCTTATGTCTCCCTATCTCACCCAGCCTGGAAATGCAGCAACTACTAACAGCCCAATACCATTCTTTATTGCCATGGGAACTTTAACCTGCTCCATTTCCATCCTGGGCTACTCTACTCCTCCTTAGGTAACCTAGTAGCTCCTCATTCCCAGAGGTGTGTAGGGGCTCACAAACACCAGAAGGATTTTAGCCCCTCTGCAGCTCAGAACCCCTGAACTCAAGCAATCTACCAGCCTCTGCTGCCCTTGTATTAGGAATTACAGGCACATACCACCATGCCCTTCATACTATGCATTTTGTAAGCATGTCTAGTAAATTTCATTTATATATATATATGTATCTGGACCTATGATTTAATTGGTGCAGAAAACCCTCCTACCTACTTCATCCCTACCTAGGCGGGAAACCTTTCTTTCCACAGTTGCAGATGAACAATTTCTCGGTAACCCCCATCATTTATTTATTCATTCATTCATCCATATATACATATATATATATATATATATATATATATATATGTGTGTGTGTGTGTGTGTGTGTGTGTGTGTGTATAATTATACATCAATTTTTAAAATTTAAAAAATATATTAAAAATTCTGAGTTCCAAATTCTATCCCTCCTCCAGCCTCTCCCCACCCATTGAGAAGGTAAGCAATATATCAATCATATATGTGAAGTCATGCCAACCATATTTCTGTGTTAGCCATGTTGCAAAAAATAAAATGCAAGAGAAATAAAGAAAGTGAAAAATAGTATGCTTCAATCTACACTCAGAGTTCATCAGTTCTCTCTCTGAAGGTGGATGGCATTTTTCATCAATGGGTCCTTTGGAATTGTCTTGGATCATTTATACCAGAGTAGCTGGGTCTTTCACAATTGATCATCATCTGAAATATAGTCATAACAAGTTGCCTGAGAGGTTAAATTATTTGCCCAGGGTCACATAGCTATTTGTCAGAAACAGGACTTGAACTCAGTGCTTCCTGATTCCAAGGCCAGCCCACCATCTACTTCACTATGCTGTTTATAGAGAAACTTAAAAGAGGTCACATTGACCGGTGTTTTGTGGACCACAACCATAAAGCTAAAAGGAAGACCCAGGACCGCCTCCTTCCCCTAATCCTGCCAGAAACAAATGGGTTAAATCTGTTCTTTAACACTTGCCTAGAAGCAGCCAGAGCACCATGCTGATGAGATCTTGCAATACTGTTCATAATTATCCAGGTAAAAATACATGTATGTATGAAAGCAAAAGAAACAACAGGCTAAAGGTCATTTTCTCCATCATGTTACGTAAGTGATGAGATCTATAGGATCAGAGTTGGAAGGGACCTTAGAGTCCGTCATATCCAAACTCCCCACTTTACAGAGATATAACACAACTTGGCCAACATCATCGAGTCACAGCCAGTACGTTGCTGATGCACGATTGAAACCCAGATGTTCCTGATTCTACTGTCTCCTACACCATGCTGCCTCACAGGAGAGTAGTCATGATATTTATAATGATATGTGTCATTTATACAAGATAGTAGCCTTTCACATTTATAAGGTGATGCCTATAAATTATTACCTCACTTGCTCAGTCAATAGTAATCAGTCGATAAACATTTATTAAATATCTGCCATGTATATGCCAGGAATGGAAATTCAGTGGAAAGGCAGCAGCTGTCCCTGCTCTCAGTAAGCTCACAGTCTGATGGGGAATGGAAAGTCTTGTTCCAAGAACAGCCAGGAGACCAGTGTCACTGAATTGTAGAATACATGGTGGGGGGAGGGAAGGATGCATTCTGCAAGAAGCCTGGAAAAGTGGGGGGCCAGATTATTAAGGGCTTTGGCCCTCATAACTCTGAGGGCGTAAGCACCATAGTATTATTATTCCATTGTTAAGGATTCAAGTAGGCTGTGTATACATGATACCAAAACAAGCAGTTGAAAACTGAAAATATTGCTCAGATGTTGGAGGGGTAATTTATGGTTCATATAACCCCAAATAAACAGTGTGGTAGATTTCTTTCCAATGAATGGACTTCGATGACAGAGATTACTTTGATACTACCTGTCCCTATACATTAAAGTGCATACTTGGAAAGCACCCACTTGACAAGTAACAATTTACCTTAGGATCACAACTTCCTTATGCTCAATTTATGGCCAAGGAAACTGAGGCCCAGAGTAGTGAGGTTCCCTGGGCCACATAACGAGGAAATGCCGGAGCCAGAAGCATAACCCAAATCTTTGCTTGCCTATTCCACTATTAATTCCCTGACATCACACTGTCCTGGAGAGAGGATGAAGTAGAAAGTTTTTGGATGGGGAGGGGAGAGGGTGGAGGTGTTCATTTGTACATCCTTATATGAAAGGTTGTTAGGCTGCAAACCTCGTAGCAAATACCCAGAATTCCTCTTTTTTTTTCAAACTAATAGGGAAGTGACTTCAAGTTAAAGGGATCAATCACCAAGTCAATTACCAAGCATTTAAGTGCCTACTATATGCCAGGCACTATACTAGGCCATGATAAGATAAAAAACAAAATGAAAATACACACCTTGTCCTTGATGAGCTGAATTTACATGAAAGCTGCCAAGTCAATTCAGTGAGGGAAACAATGACATGCTTACTATGTGCAATCCACTTTCATTTATTCAATTAGACCAAATGAGACACCTAGAAAGAATCCTGGATGAGCAAGTGATGAGCTGCTGTAGCGGCCTCCCATGACCCTGGAAGATTCAACGTGCTGAATATCAATGCTGAATAATAAGGCTAAATTAAATTCAACAACAAACAATGAATGCAAGATAATTGCTCTCTGGTAAAACAACATCAGGGCAGCCGGGGGATGCAGTGGATGGAACACCAGGCATGGAGTCTGGAAGACTCATCTCCTGAGTTCAAATCTGGCCTCAGACACTGACTAGTTGTATGACCCTGGGGAGTCACTTCACCCTGTTTGCCTCAGTTTCCTCATCTATAAAATAAGCTGGAGAAGGAAATGACAAATCACTCCGGTGTCTTTGCCAAGAAAAATCCATACAGGGTCTTGAAGAGTCAGAAACAACTGAACAACAAGAAGGGGATACATCGATCCCCTTAATTCTCTCTCTCTTTTTACTTGTTCATCCATCAAGAAAGCTCCTTTTGCTCAGGTCAGTTACCATAGATATCCATCCTCTCAGGACCCCCAAAGATCTAGTCTCATAGCCCCTCAACAAACCCAGAGCCTCAGACTTTGGCCTGGTTCTACTGTAGCTACTTCAATTGGCTGTTCTTTAAGCTGAAAGCTTTTTGTCCTTAATCCTTTTTTTGTCAAATATCCCATGTTCTATGACAAATCTTCAGTTGTGTTTGACTCTTCATGACCCCATTTGGGGTTTTCTTGGCAAAGACACTGGAGCGGTTCACCGTTTCCTTCTCCAGATCATTTTACAGATGAGGAAACTGAGGCAAACAGGTTTGAATTGTCCAGGGTAACCCAGCTAGTAAGTGTCTGAGGCTGGATTTTGAACTGACTGGCTCTCTATCCACTGTGTCACCTTGCTGCCCTTATGACAAATTTAGCCCAGAATATATAAGCCTCAGTCCAAAGATACATAGGATTTAGAAAATAAAGGAACCTTAGATGTTAGTTAAATCCTTATTTTTTGCAGAGGAGAACACTGAAGCTCTTAAAGTTGAAATGATTCACCCAAGGCCTTAGTGGCAGAGCCAGGATTCAAACCCAGGCCTCTGACTCAAAATCCAGCACCTATTCTGATGCACTAATTATTTCCAACTTTGACCTTGGCAAGAGCAAAGGAACTGCCCATTGTATCTTTTTTTTTTTTAGTAAATAGTATTTTATTTTTTCCAATTACATGTAAAGATAGTTTTCAACATTCATTTTTTATAAGATTTTGAGTTCTAAAGTTTTCTTCCTCCCTCCCTCCCTCCCCTTCCCCCTCCCCTTCTCACACCCTCCCTCCCTCCCCTTCCCCCTCCCCTTCTCCCTCCCCAAGATGGCAAGCAATCTGATATAGGTTATATATGTGCAATCATGTAAATATATTTCTACATTAATCGTGTAGTGAAAAAAGAAACAGAACAAAAGGGAAAAGCCATAAAAATCCAAAAACCAAAAAAAGTGAAAACAGTATGTTTTGACCTGCATTCAGACTCCATAGTTCTTTCTCTGGATGTGGATGGCATTATCCATCATGAGTTTTTTGGAATTGTCTTGGATTGTTGTATTGCTGAGAAGAGCTGTTGATCATTGCACAATGTTATTGTATACAATGTTCTCCTGGTTCTGCTCACTTCACTCAGCATCAGTTTAGGTAAGTCTTTCTGGTTTTGTTTTTTTTTTTTAATTCTCCTGCTCATCATTTCTTATAGCACAATAGCATTCCATTACATTCATATACCACAACTTGCTCAGCCATTCCCCAATTGATGAGCATCCCCTCAATTTCCAATTCTTTGCCACCACAGAAAGAGCTGCTATAAATATTTTTGTACATCTGGGTCCTTTCTCCCTTTTATGATCTTTTTGGGATATGGCCCTAGGCGTGCCATTGCTAGGTCAAAGGGTGTGCACAGTTTGGCTGCCCTTTGCTGCCTGTTGTATCTTGAGAGGTGTCCCGTGGACTGTCTCAGTTTTGTCTCCCCTTGGATGGTTTCATCTCTGCCCATCACCATGCAAACAGCTCCTAGAAATTTCAAACAGATTTGGTGGGGGAAATTGTTTTGAGAACATCTTGTATTCCCTTGATGTCCTCTCATGCCCAGGATGAGATATGAGGTTTCTCTCGTCCTAAGTTAGCTTGAGAGGAGGTTTTCAATTAATGCTGAAGCTGAAAACTCAATAAAGCCCAGCCAGGGAGAAAAGGTAGATCATATGTATTTGTTGAATGAATGAATGAACCACTGTAGTCTTCTCACTCTCAAATGTACACAAAGGAAAGATAAGTTCTTCTAACCAGGATCCTGTCTGTCTTTCCTGCATCTCCTTAGAGATGAGGAAAAGAAAATCTCCCATAGCACTGCCAGCATCTATACTGCAGCTTTTGCCATCTATTAAAAAAAAACCTTAAAGATCTTTATGGTTCACTTCATTGGCATCAAGGTATATTGAATACAGAGTTAGCCTCAAAGTCAGAAAGATCTGGGTTCAAGTCCTGCTTCTGACCTGTATTGGCAGTTTGACCCTAGGCAAGTCACTTAACTTCTCAGTGCTCCAAGCAGCTCAGACTATAAATTGCAGAGAAATTAGCGATTTGCATTGATAGAGAGAATTTCCTCACCTGGGAGTCCCTTCTACAAATGAAATTATAGGAGTCCTTGCTGCTGTTCATCCTTCATTCTCAAAAAGGACCAAAGACATCATGAGGGTGATGCCTCAACTAACAGGTGCCTCTTCCCTACTATACACTTTGGATCATGTGCTTATCACTCAATCTATACAATAAAATTCATGAAGACACTACAGCCAAAGATAAGGAGAAAGTAATGGGGGTCAGGACAAATGCAAGGGAAAGATCCTGATGTCCTATAAGAGTTTCAGCCTCAACATGTCCAAAAAAGGAACTCATTACCTTTGTCCCTAAACCTGACCCACCTCCAAACTTCCCTATTTCTGTCCAGGCCATCACCATCATTCCAGGCATCCAGACTCATCCTCAACTCTTCCCTCTCTTTCACACCCATATTCAATCAATTGTCAAGTGTTGTTGATTGTACCTATACAACATCTCTTATACATTTGCAATCCTCTGTACCCACAAGGCCACCATCGTAATTCATGCCTTCATCAAGTCTCACCTGGATGATTACAATAGATTCCTAACTGGTTTTCCAGCGTCTAGTCTCTGTTCTTTTCAGTCCCTGCTCCAAAATAATCTTCCTAAAGCACAAACCTTGCCATTGTTAATTGTTGTTCAGTTGTTGCCAACTGTCTAGGCTGACACAGTCCCTAGATTGTAGAAGAGCAGATTTCCAAGGATTCAGAGAAAGTAAAGGTAGAGTCTCATGGCACAAGATTGTGTAAAGGAAGCAAGATCACAATGAGAATGAAATCCACAAGATAAAAAGGGAAACAATTCTGATAAGGAAGAAAAAGGGGAGCTTTCTCAACAGGATGGATATGGACGACCAGGGATTTCATTTACCAACTTAGATTTTACAAAGATGTACAGAAGCAAGGGCACATGATGGAAGGTGAATAAAAGAGTGATGTGATCATTTCAAAATAGTCAGGAGTGTTGAAGCTCAGAATGAGTTGAAAGGAAAGCTAAAGGCAACAAAAATGTTTCTGTTTTTAGCTTTATTAGAGGAAAGAAGGTGATCGATAAAGGTTGGGATCCCTGTTTAGGGTAGATAGGATGATGGTAATGGATGATGGGGAGAAAGCAGAACTGCCCCAATCTTATTTTGCTTCTATTTTCTTTGCTAAGGTGATAGGCTTTACAATGGGAAGTACCAAACAGTAGTAAGAGAGTAGGAAAACACTTAGCTGCCTTTGATGGGTTCAACTCTCCGAGCCCAGATTAATGGCATCCCAGCTTACTGAAAGACCTGGCACATGAAATTACTAAAGCATCAGTGTGTTCTTTGAAAGATTCTAGAGAAAGGCAAATTCCAACCCCATTAAAAAAAAAAGTAAAAGAAATACTAATGGTCATTAAACTATAAGACAGTGAGCTACACTCTGGTTCCTGGCAAACTTCTCAAATGTATTATTAAAAGAATGGATAGTAACCACCTAGAAAAGGAAGCAATGATCGTAAAGAACCAGCATGCCTTTGTCAAAATTAACAAGTCATGACAAACTAAGCTAATTCCCTTTATTGACAACATTACATAAAACAGCATAGTTTGTTATATAGTTTACAAAGACAGGGAGAATTTGGTATGTCCCTCCCCACCACCCTGCGCGTGCGTGTGCACACACACACACACACACACACACACACACACTCCTAGTTTTTAACAAAACTTTTGGTAAAATCTAAGAGAAGAGCAGCTAGATGGTGAAGTGGGATAGAGTGCCAGACTCATCTTCCTGAGTTCAAATCTGGCCTCAGACACTTACAAGCTATGTAACCCTGGGCAAGTCACTTAACCCTCTTTACCTCAGTTTTCTCTTTTATAAAGTTAGCTGAAGAAGGAAATGCAAGAAAACCCCAAATGGGATCATGAAGAGTTGGATACGACTGAAACAACGGAACAACAACAATGCTTTAAGGACAAGATGGAGAGTTGTCCTTTAGACCATAGTACAGTTACATAGATGTGGACATGGTTGAAGAGCTGGCTCAAAGGAGTAATTGAATGGTTTGATGTAATCTTGGACAGAGGTCCGTGATGGAGGACTCCAAAGATCTGTGCTTGGTCCTATGCTGATGAATACCATTATTGACTGGGATGAAGGCACGGAAAACATTCTTGTTCAATTTGCAAATGAAAGAAAGCTGGGAAGAAGGAAGAGCTGACAACCTACGTGGAAGAAGCATGATCCAAAATTATCTTGATAGGCTCAAATGTTTGGTCAGTATATCATACAACAAGCATTTATTAAGTGCTAAGGCAGCTAGGTGGTTCAGTGGATAGAGCTCTGGGCCTACATTCAGAACGATCTGAGTTCAAATGTGGCCTCAGACACTGTGTGTGTCCCTGACCACACAGTGTGATCCTGTATGTGACCCTGGCCAAGTCACTTAACCTCTGTTTACCTTAATCCATTGGAAAAGGAAATGGCAAACCACTCCAATATCTTTGCTAAGAAAACCCTATAGACATTATGGTCCATGGGGTCACAAAGAGTCAGACATGACTGAACAACAAATATATGCCAGGCACTGTGCTGAATGCTGGGACCACAGCTGCAAACAAAAAGAAAGACCCTCCCTGCCCTTACATGAATATAACACATTCTCATGTGGGAATATAACACATAAAAGGAAGCTGAAAAGTAGAAAAGGAAGAATAAGGTACCTGAGAAGTGCACAGTGTAGAAGCCTGATTAAAAAAAAGAACAGATGTCTGGCCCTGGTGCTCTGCTTAAATGTAGGTTCAGAGGAGCCATCCATTCGGAGGAAGGGGCAGAGGGTACTTCTCAGGTATGAACTCCAGGACTGAAGTGATCTTCCTGGATGGAGAACATTTTTTCTGATGGAGAAGCCGGGATTGTAGCCTGGTAAGAAATTAAGAAGAGAAATGGTCAAATCTAATGAAGTGAAATTTAATATGCATACATGTAAGGGACTAGAATTAGGTTCTGGGATTAAATTTGGAATTAAAAAAATTAATATCACCAATATAGGATGGGAGAGGCATGGCTAAATGGTGGTTTATCTGAAAAAGACCTGGTAACTTTAATGGACTTCAAGCTCAATATGAGTCAATAGTGGGGAATGGAAGACAAAAAGTTAATGAAATTTTAGACAAAATGAAGGGAGCCATAATGCAGAGGACTAGGGAGGCTATCTCTCCACCCTACTCTACCCTCCCTCAGATCATACCTAAAGTATGTGTTCAGTTTTTGGTACCACAGCTCAGGAATGAATGAATACACATCTATTAAGCACCTAGTATGTGCAAAACATGTTCTGTGTTTTAGGGAAACAGCTACAAAAAGAAAGAGAGCATGAATTTAAGCTTGCTCTTTCATTAAGCTGTGCTTAAGGAGTTTTCATTCTATTGAGAGAAGACGATGTAAGGGAACAGTGACCAGGGAGGGGTGATTTGAACTGGGAGATCACAGTAAGGGTAAGGGAAGCCATAGAAAAATTTATTAATTTGATCTTTCTAGGAAGGTAGCATTGATTTGGTCACTGTTCCCTAGAGGAAGGAGTTCTTTAGCAAGAACATTGATAGAATGGACAGCATCTAGAGAGAGCAAGCAAGATGATAGAGTGCTTCAAGATGCCGCCATAGCAAACTGGTTGGAGGAACTGGGGACAATCATCTTGGAGAAGAAAAAATGTAGGTGAGGGTGGAATGTTGAGTATGTTACAAGGCGGACTCTCATTCAGGGACAAGTTGGATTGGATCAATCAGACGACATTTATTAAGTGCCTTCTATGTGCCAGGCACTGTGCTAAGCCTTGGCGATACAAAAAGAGGCAAAAGACAGTCCTTGTCCTCAAGGAGCTTACAATCTAATGAAGGAGACAACACGCAAATGAATACATCTAAAGCAAGCTATATATGGGATAAAATGGAAATAACTAACAGAAAGTAAGAGGGATTAAGAAAGGCTTCCTGTAAAGGGGAGGATTTCAGTTGAGACCCAAAGGAAGCCAGGGAAGTCAGAGGGTGGAGATGAGGAGGAAGAGCATTCCAGGCATGCGGGTAAGCCAGAGAAAATGTCTGGAGCTGAGATATGAAGTATCTTGTTTGTGGAACAGCCAGGAGGCCAGGTTCTTGATTGAAGAGCACCTGGCAAGGAAGAAGATGTAAGAAGACTGGAAAGGTAGGAGGGAGATAGGTTATGAAAGACTTTAAATGCCAAACAGAGGATTTTTAAAATTTGATCCTAGAGATGATAGGAAGCCACTGGAGTTTACTGAGCAAGGGGTAGGGACATGGTAGGACCTAAGCTTTAGGAAAATCACTTCAGTGGCTGAATGGAGGATATATTGGGGTGGGGAGGGATTTGATGTAGGTTAACCCACCAGCAGGGTATTCAATTGTCCAGGCATGAGGTGATGAGGGCCTGCACCAGGATGGTGCCGGTATTAAAGGAGAGAAGGGGATATATGGAAGAGATGTCACAAAAATGAAATCAACTGGCCTGGAAACAAATTGGATTGGGGTGGGGGTTGAGAGTGAGGAGTCCAGGATGACACCTGGGTTGCTAACCTGAGGGACTGAGAGGATGATGCTGTCTACTACAGTAATAGGGAAGGTAGGAAGGGGAGGGAAAGCTAAAAAGTTCCACTGCGGACGTAATAAGTTCAAGTTATCTACTGGACATCTAGTTCAAGACGTCTGAAAGTCAGTAGTGTGAGATTGAAGGTCAGCAGGGAGTTTGGGGAAGGATAGGTAGATCTGTAGGCAGCTGGGTGGCACAGTGGATAGCGTGCTGGGCCGAGAGTCAGGAAGACTCATCTTCTTGAATTCAAATCTGTCCTTAAACACTTATTAACTGTGCGATCCTGCGGAAGTCACTTAACCCTATTTACCTCAGTTTTCCCATTTGTAAAATGAAGTAGAGAAGGAAATGGCAAACTACTCTCATATCTTTGCCAAGAAAATCCCAACTGGGGCCATGAAAAGTTGGACATGACTGAACAGCAACAAGGTTGATTTGAGACTCCTCAGCCCAGTGACGGTGATTAAAAACATGGGAGCCTATGAGATCACCAAGTGAAGCGGTAAAGAGAGATGTCCTTTGAGATCCATCCCAATTTTGAGTCCACAATTATAATTCTACGATTCCATGATTCTGATCATCAGAAAGTCCTGAACCATCTCAGGGTACTAGGATTTGTGCCAGACATAGCAAGATGGGGTCCCTGGCCTCCAGGCACTTGAATACTAAAGATGGCTAGACTCGTTATTCAGTGCACGTTCCTAAGCTCACTCCTCATGCTCCCCCTTCACATGGCCTACATCCCAGCCAACCTGGCCCATTTGATATTTCCCTCATTAGACCATTTACCTCCTCATCTCCTGCCTCAGTGTCTTGGCAGGGGCTGGAATTCTCTCCCTCCTTACCTTGGCCTCACAGAATCTCTAGACTCTTTCAAAGCCCAGTTCTCGAGACCTCTCGAGATTTCTTGAGTTGATAGTGCTCCCCTAAACACCACTTTTCGATTTATATGAACCCATGCAAAGGGGAGGGAGCAGAACCAGAAGGACGTTGTACGTGGTAACAGCAACATTGTATAATGATCAGCTCTGAAAGACTTAGCTGCTCGGATCAAGACAATGATCTAAGACAATTCCAAAAGACCTATAATGAAAAATGCTATGCACCTCCAGAGAAAGAACTGATGTAATCCGAATGCAGAACAAAGCATGCTTTTTTTTTTACTCTCTTCATTTTTCATGAGTTTTTCATCTGAGTTTTCTTATGTAACACAGCTAATATGGAAATATGTTTTGCATGACTGTACATGTATAATCAATATCAAATTGATCGTCTTCTCAAGGAGAGGGAAAAGGGGAAAAGTAAGAGAACTCATAAAAATTTTAATGAATGTTAAAAAATTTTTACATGTAATTTGGAAATATTTAACAAAATAAAAATATATTAGAGAAAAAATCACTTTTCTTTTATTTACATGTACTTTATATTTCCTTACTTATGCACATATTGTTTCCCCCTTTAAAATGAGAGCTCCTTGGGAATAAGGGCTGTTTATCTCCAGAGCCTTGCACATGGTCGTTATTTAATATAAGCTTTCCTAATGAATGAGGGGATTGACAGTTCTGTAAGTTGTGATCAGGTCATGACTGAGGTCTATAAGTCCTGGTCCATAAAAGCCTTTTTATGAGATGGACAAAGAAAGAATCTTCCTGAAGAGGTTTACTTGTCTGGTGTCTGGAAGGGATCTCACAAGCCAGCCATTCTAACACCCTCATTTTTATAGATGCAGGAAACAGGTCTAAAATGGTCAAGTAACTTGCCCAAGTCACGCAGGTAATAAATATCAGGGATGGGATTTGAACAGGGAGAAAGACCTCCAGGGATACAAACGGTAAGAAGTTGAGATTTTCTCTTAGCTTTCTCCAAGGCTGCCTCTCCAACTGCTGGCCATCTACAGTGTCTATGGCACAATCAAGATACCGACTCCCTTGACCACCAAGTACATCCCCTGTCTCCCCTCACAGACACCTTCTGGAGGACCGAAGACCTGGGTTGTTGATGGGGTACTCTTATCTTCTTGTTGCAGCCTTGTCTGGAGGTCAAACATGGGATTTAGGAGGAGGGAAAAAAACAGATTTTTTTTTTGAAGAGAGAAAAAGGCTCAGTTTTAACAATACATCACTCGGAAGTGTGAAATCCCAGTTGGTATGTGTTCCCAGTCTACACGTGCCCAGGCTCATCCAGCCATTTAAAATTGGTTCCTGTCAGCTCCTTTGGACTCCCCCTGGACCTTACAGCCAGCAAGGGGAGAAGAGTTGGTATCTCACTTACATTAAAAATTTACTGATTGAAAGGGCATTTAATTACGGACAAATCGCTTCCCAGAAGAACTAGGAGGACTGAACACCAACCAGAAAAATAGTGAATTTCTTTGCCCTTCAAATCTGAGAAATTCAATTCCCTGTTTTAACCTAATAAAGCACTGGCCTCTATTTCTGTAAAACCTTTCTCTCCCAATCTCTCCATCTCTCTTTCCTCTGAATTATCTGTGCTGTACAAGAGAAGACTAGCTAATCCCTGCATTGCTTCGATTTGGCTTTGGATAGCAATATCCGTACTGAGATTTATCTTCCTAACTACAAATTTTAAGATGATGGGAAAATATGCTTTTAATATACATATACATATATACACATGTATCAGCTACATTTTTAAGTTGATGGGAAAATATGCTTATATTATATATCTATAGTTATCATATATATCCTAAATACATGTTTTTAAGCAGACAGGAAAATATACTTGTATTTTTTATGTATGTTTAAACTGACAGGAAAATATGCTTGTATTTTATATGTGTATATGTATAATATTTATTTATATAACATATACATCTCCCAACCATAATTTTTAGCTGATGGGAAAATATATTTGTTTTCTATCCATAAAACATATTTATATATAATATGTAAAATATAAACATATTTTATATATAATACAAGTACATGTATAATACAAGCTTATTTGTACAATATATAAAATACAAACATTTATAGATAATTGCATAATTGTATTATATATAATTGTATATAACATATAAGTATTTTTTAAATCAGTTTAAAATAATTAGTTAGGAAGATAAATCTCCTCAGTAAAGACATTTCTGCTCAAAGCCAAATAGAAGCAACACAGGGATTAGCTAGTCTTCTCTTGTATAGTGCAGGTAATTCAGAGGAAAGAGACATGGAGAGATTGGGAGAGAAAGGTTTTACAGAAATAAAGGGACAGTACTTTAAGTATGTATTATTACTAATTAATTATTAGTTAAGTAGTAATATATAACTCTCCCATAAAGCTACGGCAGGGGTAAACATCTGAGAAGGCAGCTCAGTGGAAATCCAGACTGCAGACCACTAACAAAGTGGATAATCTGTCTGCAGAAAATTGAAGATTAACTGTAAACCATTTTGAGAATAAAATAAAGAGGAGAAAAAGCCAGTTATAGATGCTACCTTCTTAAATACCAGACTAGAAAATCTCATTTCTTAGATTTTCTCTATTTCTCATAGTCTGTTCCTGACTTGAAGTCACCAAATCCTACACTGAGAGGCCAAGGCACCAGGGTTCTATTTCTCATTGAAACAACTATTCCCCAGGGGCAGTATTTTCAACATTTTTATAATAGCTAACAGTTACATACCATTTTAAGGTTTGAAAAGAACTTACCATGCAATATGTAATTTGATGCTCCCAAAACCCCTGAGGTAGATACTATTATTTACCTCTATTTTACAGATGAGGAAACTGAGGCAAAGAACATTTTAGTGACTTGCCCCAGATCATTTAGCTCACAGAATTGTTGTGGGGATCAAATGAGATAACACATATAAATTGCTTTGCAAACCTGAATGTACCATATAAGTGCTAGTTATTATTAAGAGTCTGAGGTAAAATTTCAAATTCAATTATTTGGGGGGGGGCGGCAATTGGGGTTAAGTGACTTGCCCAGGGTCACACAGCTAGCAAGTGTCAAATGTTTGGTCTGAGGTCAGATTTGAACTCAGGTCCTCCTGACTTCAGGACCACTGCTTTATCCACTGCCCCACCTAGCTGCCACCTAGCTGCCCCCTCAAATTCAATTCTTCCAGACGTGAATCAAATGATTTATCCACTGAGCTCACTTGCCAGTAACAGCAGCAGCAAGGTAAGACATTAAAAAAAAATCACAGAGATCACTGATCCTGCTCATCCCCAATCCCTAAGCAACCCTAGACTCCTCCTCCTGGTGGGGTGGGCAGGAAGATGGGTCACTAAGTCATTGGGCAGCCTTCTGATAAGGCACTAAGAATTTGAAGACCTGGGAGTGAGAATGGAGCAGTCCCTTCTCCAAAGGGAAGAAACAGGCTAAAATAAATTCCACAGCCCGAGTGCCCTGGGTCACTGAAGATAATTCTTTTTCCCAAGGCCCTATCCCCATGAGTCAATTTTATGCAGAAACCATGATCAATGTGGGCTGTAGAATTGTGAAATAATGCTGCTGTGCAGAGGGATGGAGCCACTTAAGCTAAACAACAGAGGCTCCATTTGCATGATGCAAGGGCTTTAAATTATACCTGGATCAAAATATCATTAAATATTAATATTAAGACTGTGTGCATGCTACCGCTGATTTAAAACCCTCATGCCCATGCATAGAGGTGAATAATCCTTGCCCTGGTTTCCAGAGACCTAAATGAGATTAAGCTTCTTTTCTTTCTTTCTTTTTTAATATACAATATTTTATTTTTCCCCAATTACATGTTAAAACAATTTAACATTTTTTAAAAAGTTTTGAGTTCCAAATAGCTGTGCTTTCAAGAGATGATTTTGCTTCCTTCCCCCATAAAAACCAGCAAGTCACAAAAAGAGGTTCCTCTCCCCAAAAAATTTAAGGTAGAGAATGTTTTCCTTGGCGAGTGGGGAGCCCAGTGAGGGGATGACTTTGTAAGCCTTTGCTACAGGTCTGAAATCTAAAGTTTTGTGCCCAGTAGCATACAATATTCCTGTGTGGTAATGCCCAGCAAGACAGGACAGTGCAGTAGAAGGGGTCTTAAAGCTGGAAACTTTCTGTAAGTCTCTGACACTTCAAATAGTCATACCACAAATCGCCCCACTCAGTCAGTCAATAAGCATTTACTTATGTGCCAAGAACTGTGTAAAGTGCTGGGGATACAGAGGAAGGCAAAGGGCAGCCCGGGCTCTCAAGGAGCCCACTGTCTAATGGAGAGACAATAGGCAAATAATTAGGTATATGGAAGATATAAACAGGATAAATCAGAGGTGATTAATAGAGGGAAGGGATTAGTATTAAGGTGAATCAGGAAAAGCTTTCTGTAGAAGGTGGGATCTTAAGAAGGACTCAAAGGAAGCCAGGAGGCAGCAATAAAGATAGAGAGAATTCCAGGCATGGGGAACAACCAATGAAAATGCCAGGAGTTTGGAGACGTAGTGTTGTGTTCCTTGCTGGGGAACAGCAAGGAGGCCAGTGTCACTGGATCTAAGAGTATGTGGAGAGGAGTAAGATGTAAGAGGACTAAGTAGGTTGGAAGTGGTAGGGTTAAGAAGGGCTTTGAATGCCAAAGAGAAGATTATGGTCCTGGAGGTAATAGGGAACAACTGGAATTTGATGAATGGGGTGGGGTGAGGGAGTGGAGGGATAGAGAAAGTGACACGATCTGATCTGCACTTTAAGAAGATTAATTTGACAGTGGGGTGAAGGATGGCTGAAGTGGGGAGACATTTGAGGCAGGGAGACCAACCATCAGGCTACTGCAGTCATCCAGGGATGAGGTGCTGAGGATTCATTCACAACAGACCCCCAGCTGTTAGCTGGGCTCTCCTGTGAGTGACTACAAGGAAGGAAATAACTAACTAGTCAAATGAAGTCAAGTCAACTAGTATTTATTAAGCACTTTTACTATCGGGCCAGGCGTTGTGCTAAGTACCAGGAATACAATACAAGCAAAGACAGTCCCTGCCCTCAAGGAATTTACAAGTATAACAGGGGAAGACAATTGTAAAAAAAAAAAAAGTTGAAAGGTGGACAGTGGAGAGAGATGAAAGTACTCAGCATAGGGACATGGTAGAGAAAGTTCAGAGGTTCAAGAGTGAAGACTGGAGAGGAATAAAGACATGGCAGGCTTGGTCATCTTCCTTTAAATAGAAGATCCAGGAAAAACCCAATCAGAGGGAGGGGCTCTAGGGGTGGAGGGTATTTTTTCTATGTGAGAAGTAGTTCTGGGTGAATGAGCTTCTGGAGCAGAGTCAGGAATGAAGTCTTGGAAAGGAGATGAAGAAATGGTTTTAACTCTTTCTACCCTTGTCAGAACAGCCACGAAGACTCTTTCATTGTCTGTGGTATGTTGTAACTTAGCACATTAATTTAAATTGTCTGGTTAAAGAACTACTCCCTGTGTGCATATTTTGGCCTCCCCCACAAGATGGTAAAATCCTTCTGAGCAGAGACTTGTCATTATAAAGATGATGAGAATGATTACTGACATTGATATAGCTTCCGAAGGTTTGCAAAGTACTTTGTGCACATCATATCATTTACTAAATCTTCTATACTGTTTTTGTGCCCTATGACACAAAGCAGATGTTCAAATGATATCTATTGATCAACTGATACACCTAAAAGATCCCTTTACCTGAACCCATACTGTCCTCTGGGAATCAAAGTTGGGTTATAATTCGAGCTCCCTCTTCTTTTGCATACTACTAACTACACCATTGTCCAAAGCCTTCCAGAGTTAGACTAAAAAGCAATTCAATGTAAATGAATCTCTGTAAGCAGCTCTAGGCTAAGACTGGGAATAAGACTGCTCTTTTCTAGTGTAACAACTTCTAGCCTCATTTTAATGCTTCCATCTTCTTGGAGACAGTAGAATGTTAACTCCTTTAGGGTAAGGTAGGTTGCCTTTGCTCCATTTTTGTATCCTCAGATCCTATCACAGCGTCTGCAACATGTTAGGCAATTAATGATTCTTGAACTGAATTCTGTTCATTCATCCATCCATCCATCCATCCATCCATTACTCATGCATGCATTCATTCATTCATTCATTCATTCATTCATTCATTCATTCATTCATTCTTTCAGCAAGTATTTATTAGACACCTACTTTGTGCCAGATGCTGTGTTAGCACTGGGAATACAAAGACAAAAAGTAAAAGAGTCCTTGAGTTAAGTAGCTTACATTCTATGTTGGTCCACACTTGTATCTCCTCCTCCCCACCCCCTCCTCCTCCCCCTCTTCCTTCTCCTCCTCTTTCTCCTCCTTCTCCTTCTACAGCTAGAATTTATATAGTGCTTTAAGGTTTGCTAGATTTATAGTAAACAGAGCACCAGAGTCAGGAAGACTGGGTTCAAACGTGGCCTCAGACATTAGCTAAGGTACCCTGGGAAAGTCATTTTAACCTGTTTGCCTCAGTTTCCTCCTCTGAACTGAAGAAGGAAAGGCAAACTACTCCAGTATTTTTGCCGAGAAAATCCTAAACAAGGTGATGAAGAGTCAGACACAACTGAAATGACTGAATAACAACAAAGTGAAGTTTGCAAAGCACATTGCAAATATTATTTCATTTTGGTTTTTTTATCCTCGTAACAACCTTAGAAGGTAGGTACTTATATTATCCCCATTTTGCAGATGAGAAAATTGAAGCACACAGAGATTGTGAGCTGCCCAGGGTCATACAGCTATTGTATCTTGAGCTATTGCCAGTGGGATGTCAGGTAAAGAAATTAATAACTGTATAAGCATATCCCACTTAACATCCTTTCACAATAGCATCATTTATATATGCATATGAGAATCAGCTACAGTACAGTGCAGGGGTGGGGAACCTTTGGCCTTGAGGCTACATATGACCCTCCAGGACCTCAAATATGGCCCTCTGACTGAATCCACAGAAATTTGGATCTAGTCAAAAGGCCACACTTGAGGATCTAGAGGGCCACATGTGGCCTTGAGGCTGCAGCTTCTCCACCCGTGGTATAGGAATAGACTGGGGGCCTCAGTGTCAGGAAAACCTGGATTAAAGTCCTTCATCTAACACAGACCAGTTGGGTGACTGGGCAAATCACTTAAACTCCAAGTACCCCAGGAAACTCCAACTTCTAAGTCTTTAATTCTAAGTTGTAGAGGACTGTCAATCTGTATGGAGAGGAAAAAGTCTCTCACACTCATATATACTCATATGTACACACATATATACACATATATATACACACATACACACACACACACATATATAGATATATGTGCATGTGTTCATGTGTGTAAGGGGTGGGGTCAGTGTTGAAACCACTCGATTTGGCTCTGTTGGTAGCCAATAGATAAACATAAATATTTATTTTTTTTAATTAAATTAAATCAAATCAAAAAACAAAATAGCCAATAAAAGTTTCCTTGATTGAATCAATCAGAACAAGAACCTAGTCAATAGGACCAGTACACCTCATTGAATCAATCAAAGCCATTGTGTGAGAGATTGGGTCACACCTTAATCACTTTGTATAAAAGAGAGAAGCTATCTCAGAAATGAGGAAAGAAGAGTGGTAAGAATTTCTGGATTCCAGAGATTGGAGCAAGCAGCCAGCTTGGCTCTGCTGGCATCATGAAGAGGAAGATGTAGGCTAAGAAAGTTCCAAGAAAAGGTCAGCACTCTCCCTAACCTCCTCTCCCAGAAGCCTGTCTATCCATAGTTTTTGTAATAATTAATAATAATATAATAATAATAATAATAATAATAATAATAATAATAATAATAATCAACTGTTTCATTAACTAATGTTTCCAGTAAACTGAACTATGCCTCGGCTACAAAGACACTAAGGGAGTGAACTAGGATTACAAGTAGATATTAGTACAAGGTTAGGTAGTGAGCCCAACCTCTGCCAAGATACTAGGAATTTTTCTTAACTGGGGACTTAAAGTGGTTGTGACTAAATTCAGAATTTTTCATCAAAACAAATTCCCTAAAGCCAAAGAAAGGAAGCATAGTATACTTACACACTATGAAATTATTTCCTAGGCTTAAAATAAACTAATTATTGTAACAAGGTATTATCCTTACATTACAATACAAGGTAGGGAAGGGGGAATAAGCATGTATCAAAGCATAATTATCTGTTTAATCATATATTTATGTGATTTATATTTAAATTTATTTGTGGTTTATATTATAAGCATAAAATATATTTAATATGCTTATAAATATATAACATGTATTTATTATAAGCATGATTATATATTTTGCATACCTATTTATTGCAAGCATAAGTATATAAGCATAATTATATATGATATATATTATAACCATGATTATAATAAATGTATTATTTGTAAGCCTACTATGTGCCAGGCACTATGCTAAGCATTTTTGTTTGTTTTTTTTACAAATATGGCCTCATTTGAGTAGGTAGGATTTGAAAAGACATAAAGAGATGCAAAGTGCTCATTTCAAAGCAGGGCTGTATATGAAGGGAAAGGGGAGCGAGGTCACTTCTGACAGTGAGAATCAAGGCAGGCTTCATGGAAGAGCTGGCATTTGAGTTGCATCTTGAAGGATGGGTAGGAGTTGGACAGATGGAGAAGGGCAGGCAGAACAGCAGAGGTGTGGAGGCACGAATATATAATGCAAGCTACGGGGAACCATGAGGATCCTAGATTGGTTGAAGGTTGTCATGGTAAGTGAATGGGTTTGTGGGAGGTAAGAAAAGTTGTCGGTTGATACCAAATTGTAGAAGACCTTGGAACTCAAGGCTAAGGATTTGGGCTTCATTTAGCCAGGAGCAGCAGGTCACTGAAGATTTTCTAGCCAGGGTTCAACTAGTCATAATCAGAACTATCCTTTGGGAAACTATCTCACAGCAACATGGGAGAGACAGAAGAGAGGTAAAAGACTAGTGGCCAGGAAATCAATTAGGAGGCCACTGCAATAATCAATCCAGGCAGAGGACCTGAGGGCATTCACTGGGCCGGTGATAGTGATCAGTAGAGATTGGAGGAAGGAGAGGACTTTTTGAAGAATTGGATGCTGGGGAATAAGGCAGAGAGAGCAGTCAAAAATGATCCTAAGGTATAAAGCCTGAATTTGTCTTAGGGTAAGGGTAGAGGAAAATTATGATTGCAGTTTGTTTGAGAGGCTTATGGCACATTCACCTGATCAGCAAACACTAACAAATACCAACTAGGTGTATGAGACCTGATGAGGTACTGGCATATGGAATACATAGATTTCTTTTTTTTTTAGATTGGTATTATAACATTTATTAAAATAATGCTGTGGGTTAATAGAAACAGCAAAGAACCAAAGAATTAAAATGCAAGCTATGTAAAATCCCAACTAAAACCCAAATATATCTAATGAAAAATACATGGATTTCAAGGAGCTTACAATGTAATTGATGTCAAAATGAAAGCCTACTAAGTATAATGTATTTTAATTAAAATGTTCCCCTTTAGTACAAACCCTAACAATAACTCATTTTTGCTCTGTTTCAAAAGTCAATGAATATTTGTTGTTCAGTTGTTTCAGTCCTGTCTGACTCTTTCATGACCCCATTCGAGGTTTTCTTGGCAAAGGTACTCCAGTGGTTTGCCATTCCCTCCTCCAGCCCATTTTACAGATAAGGAAACTGAGGCAAACAGGGTTACATGACTTGCCCCAAATCCCATAGCTAGTAAGTGACTGAGGCTAGATTTGAATGCAAGAAGATGAGTCTTCCTGACTCCAAGCCCAGTGCTATGTTCACTGCACCACTGAGCTGCCAGTGAATATTTTATTAGGGGCTTACTGTGTGCCAAGCACTATGGGGTGTTAGGTCTACAAAGAAAGGCAAAAACCATGGTCCCTGCCCTCAATAGCTCACAATCTAAAGTGGGGTGGGGACAGAAACAACATGTAAACAACCAAATATATACAAGAAGGAAGACAATATCAGAGAAAAGGAAGTGAGGGAGGTAAAAAAAAAAAGGGTGGGGGAAGCTTTTCATCTTCCTTTTATTCATCTTCCCACATTAGAATGGAAGCTCTCTGAGGGCAGAGACTGTCTTTCTACTTGTGTTTATATTCCTAGAACTTAACACAGTGCTGTTCACAAAGGAAATTCTTGACTGATAGAAGCCAGGGCAGGGTCAAGTCCTTCTAGGAGGTATGATTTGAGCTGAGTCTTGAAGGACGCCCAAGAAGCTCAGAGGTGGTAGTGAGGAGGGGGAGCAATTAAGGCTTGGGGGCAGCCAGTGAGAGGCACAGGAGATAGAGCAATCTGTAAGGAGCATCAGGTAGGCCAGTGTGGCCATGTCCTAGAGTGTATACAGGGAATGTAATGTAAGAAGATTGAACAGGTAGGAAGGGGTCAAGTGGTGAAAAGCTTCAAATGTTTATTAAATGCAAATAGCAATTAACATTTTTTACCAAGTTTTAAAAAGTTGGTTGTATAAAAATTAGTTATCATAAGTGAGCATAAATACATGGTTATTGTAATAGTTATGAAAGAAACTTAATTAGGTACATGTTCCAGTTCAATGAATACTTACAGGTAGAGATACACTGCCCCTCCTCTTTCCCAGTTGAAAATACTCGTCCAAATTTTGGGAGAGGTTTGAGATACAGATTATTTTGCTCCTATGGAGTGCCAGGTTTTCAGCCTTTACTATTGTTCAGTAGTTTTTCAGTCGTGACTGAGTCTTCATGACCCTATTTGGAATTTTCTCAGCAAAGACACTGGAGTGACCCCATTTGGGGCTTTCTTGGCAAAGATATTGGAGTGGTTTGCCATTTTCTTTTCCAGCACATTTTACAGATGAGGAAACTGAGGCAAACAGGGTGAAGCGATTTGCCCAGTGAGTAAGTGTCTGAGGCCAGAGTTGAACTGAGGTTGATGAGTCTTCCTGACTTCAGGCCCAGCACTCTACCCATTGCACCACTTCTGAATAGCAATTTGGTTTTGTATTATTTTTGAAGCATTTTTTTTTCTAGAGGGAGGTCATAATATTCCTGCTGAAGTGCTGCTTCCTATTACATGGCTCTAAAGAAGGTATTTGAAATTAAATTATATTAATTTGAAATTAAAGGATTACAGAACTGTAGGGTCATAGAGATCTCGAGATCTAGTCTAACCCTCTATTTCTTAGATCAGAAAACTGAGACCCAAGGATATTGCCCAAGGTCACACAGGTAATAACTAACAGAAGTGCCCTATTTGAGCCAATCGCTGTACTCCAAATCCAGTGCTCTGTCTCCAGTTGTTTTTTTTTTTTTGGTGAGGCAGTTGGGGTTAAGTGACTTGCACAGAATCACACAGCTAATGAGTGTTATGTGTCTGAGGCTGGATTTGAACTCAGGTCGTCCTGACTCCAGGGCCAGTCCTCTATCTACTGCGCCACCTAGCTGTCCCCTATATCACTTTTTAAAGCCTTTCAGAATGATACTACGAAAGTAAATGTTTGCATCATACACTTAACTTCTGTCTGCCTTGCCCTGCTAATTCTCTCAGCTCAGTGTGTTTTCAAACTCTCCAAGACACTTTCCCAGGGAGTTTTGCTAGGTGGAGTCCCTCATTTCTTCTGGGAACTAATTGAACTCAGGTACCTAAGGGGTTTCTGACAAGAATCCCAAACCCTTGTTTGTATCCTTGTCCCTTCTCCCCAACAAAGAGCACAATGATATATATGAAAATTGAGTTCCAGGAACAATTCAAACTAACCCACAGTTCTTCAAGGTATATGTGAAAAACTAATCTTTAATAAACCACTCGGTTACAGTAATATCAGAGTAAAATTCAGGAAACTTGGTGGCTAAAACATACTGTTTAACTCAGAATGAAACAGAGTTGCTTTCACCTTCTTGCTTCCATTTTCCTACCACGCACAGCCCAATTCCTCGCAATCTGGCTTTGCACACCATAGGTTTACTTAAACTATTTACTCCAAGATTATATGATCTCATAAAAACTAAATCTGATGTCCATTTCTCAGTCTCCACCTCTTCCATGACTTCTTCAGCTTTTAAGACAACCAAACCACCGCATCCTCCCGGAAGCTCTCTGCTCCTGTAGTCTTCTGACAGCTGCTCTTCTCTAGTTGTCCTCTTAACTGTCTGACCATTGCTTCTCATATGCCTCCGTTGTATCATTATCCGACTTCCCCATGCACTCAAGGCTCTGTTCTGGGTCATCTTCTCTTTTCTCTCTGCATTCTACTTCTGAGATCACGTCTTCAGCTCCTAAGAATTCTATTATCATCTCTACACAGATCATTCCAAAATTTATATTTTGAACCCTAATCTCTCTGCAGAAAGCTGGCACCGAAAGTTCTGTGCTTGCCAGACAGCTCCCCTGCATGCCCTTTAACTTCAAAGAGTCTAAACCTGAGCTTGTCAGTTTCCCCCTTGCCTGTGTCAGTTCATTTTACTTAGCTGTACTTTGTTACAAGAGTTCTTTGGGGCATTGGGAGTGGGAAGGGAAGGGTAATTAGGAATGACAAGTGATATAAAAAAAGAAGCTTTAGTAAAACATTTAAAAAAAGCCTGCAATTTCCCAAAGGTCATCCAACTTACTGTCCTATTGTTCAATTCTAGGTCCAGCTCAATGTCTGTTCTCAGTGTCTAAGACACATGTTCTGATTGAGCAGCTCTATGAATTATTTTTAAAACTGTAAAGAGCCTGGAGACCATTGACAATCTTCTCTCTCCACTTCATTTTTTCCTGCATGGGTGAAAAGTTGAGTGAATTCTTTTGAGTAAATCTGAGCTTCATTTGGGACACTCTGCCCTGTGACAGGGCTTGATGCAGTCAGAATGTCATTTGTGAAAAAAGAGCCTCAGAAGGGTCTCACTATCTCCAGCAGGGCTGGTTTCTTCGTATTATTTTGTGTCGTGGATTATTTGGGCAGTCCGAGCTAGTCTATGGACCCTTTCTCAGATTAATGTTTTTAAATAACTGAAAGAAATACTAAATTTTAGTTAGAGGTTAGTAGGGGAAAAAAGATGTTTTTTGCCATCCCAGTTCATGGAATCCTGAAATCTATCTACAGATCCCTGGGGAACCTACTGACCCCAGATTAAGAATCTCTGATTGATAGGGAATGCTTTTCTGATGTAGTCTCTGGGTTGGATGCCTTCCTTCTGCGGCAGTGTTGAATGCCTTACTAAGCATATGTCTCCCTATGCTATGCCTAGCTTGTTGTACTACCTAAGTTGTCTCTGTCATATCTTTCAAGGACTCTTTATGAACTTGACATGTGTGGGAGACATCCTGTTGGAAGAGAATCTCTAAGGTGGTCTTTCATGCTAACAAATCAATTTTTTTCAATGGGCAAACAATGATTACAATGGGATCTTGTATTTTCTGCCCTTTTAGTTAGTTTTGTGATGCTGAAGATGTGGTCTATCGTGGAATATCACTTATGAAAAAAAAACTTGTTGGCAGCTCATTCTCATACCTTCATCAGGGTTGATCTCCTTGATGGCTGCAGAGACTACCCTTAAAAGCTTTATGTACATGTAAAAGAAGACTGATATGGATCAGCAGTTTTTCATATTCTCTTGGTGGTTACTTTTGGGGCAGAAAAAAGATCCTAGATTTCTTACTATACTTTTGGTATCTTCTCCCTTTTCAGATAATTTGAGAATCTAACTGTGGCCAACCCTCAAAATTATGTCATTTCTAGCAAGGACTTTCTCTGTCTATCCTTTGTCTAGTCTCAGATGATTTTCCCATATTTATTTTCTTCTGTACCATTTCTTCTTTCCCATTAAATACAACCAGGACTGTGATGTTACAGTCCAAATATAGTGCCTTCATCAGCCTCGATTATGAAAAGGCCTTTATAGATCTTTTCTATTTTTCATTTCTTTGTTGTTCTCCTTCCAGTTTCGTGTTCAGATGTACTTAGAATCACTGCTTACTTGGACCATTTCTGAGGCTTTCTTTAAAGTGTTTTTCCCTCTACTACTTCTTATTGTTTTATGAAGTGATGGAGTTCAACATATTACTATCCTTCTCCATAAGGTTTTAAAAATGAGTTAATATTCTAAATCAGTATTGCCTTTGGCTACTTGGCAAGAAAATCTATGTATTGAATGAGGCTATTTTCTAGGATCTTTTGACCTCTTTATCATGGCAATTGATATCAGTTAAATTTCTTTAAGAACTTGTTATAATGGATATCAGTGTCCATTCATCTAATTACCTTTTTTTTTTGCCATTAGTAGTTTGATTTAAAAGGTCAAGATGGAGTTGCTTTAACTGCATGCCATATCTTTTTCTTATTTTTCTTATTCTAGTTTTATAGTGGATAGAGTGCTGGGTCTAGAGTCAAGAAGACTCATCTTCCTGAGTTCAAATCTGGCCTCAGACACTTACTAGCTGTGTGACCCTGGGCAAGTCACTTAACCCTGTTTACCTCAGTTTCCTCATCTGCCAAATGAACTAGAGAAGAAAATAGCAAGCTACTCTGGTATCTTTGCAAAGAAAACCCCAAATGGGGTCATGCAGAGTTGGACATAACTAAACAATAAGAAGTTTTAATTTTGATCTTTGCTCTAACAAGATGATCATCCTTATCAATGATGTATAGTTGATTATGGAATGTCTTCAAGGCTATGACATACTCTATTTCTTATTCCTGAGCCATAATTTCCAACAAATCTCTGCCACTCTCCCCTTTGCCTATATTTTCACTGAAGTCATAAGTATCAAAGTAGTTATTGGTTTAATTTTGTTGGAAAATCTAAATTTAGCAACACAAAATCAATTTTAGCTTCAACTAGTTTCAGCTATAGTCTCCCAGACAGCTTCACCTTCCAGGATCAATTCTTTTGATCCCTCAATGTGAGTTGTAGTGGGCCCCAGTAGCAGTCATCTTTTGTGAATAACACAGCAAGGTTGGCCCAGTGTCCTCAAGGCTCTCATTGACTTACTCAATGATATGGTTTGGATTCATATAACGTAGATGTCACTAATTTACATTTTTGAAATTACTGCTTTCTGGAGCATTTCTTAAATTTATGTAAATCAATATACAATCATGTGAAATAATATGCAAATATGAGTTTCTGAGTTTATTGGGGGAAATCTGGAAGCTTTACTGAAGCAGCCGATATTAATTATCTGAAAACAAAAGGCAGAAATGGAAGTAGTTCTTTGGTATTGGGACTCTCAACATAATGAACAGTTATAATCAAAAGCTGTTATTACTTCATAGGTCATTGCTTTAGGTTCTCATTATTCCTTAGGTTTACTATCAAAATTATAATTTTAGAGCCTTGGCCCAGCTTTTCCTACTTTCTGAAATATATGGACCCTGGGTAAGGTGTTAGAATGACCTCCCCCAAGTTAGAAGGGGAAAACATCTGTACTTCAGGGGAAAAAACATCGGGGGAGAAGAGGGGAGGTGAAAGAAGATCAGTGTGGGCTAGAATACTCAGGACAAAATATAACAATAAATACAAAGAAATAAATATAACAAGGGCCTCCTAGGCCCTTTCACAGAAACATCAAAAGATCCTGCAGTCTGAGCTTGGCAGATATAAGACTTGTTTAACGTCAGCACTTTCTGGCCTTGTGCTTTGAAGTGAAGGAAGTTCTCTGGTCCAGATCTCACTGCAGAAGCTGTCTCACTGTGCACCCCATCCCCCATCCTGCCTGGATGTATGAACATGGCTCTGTGTGCCCATAGCTCCAAGGGACAACTAAGGATTAGTCTTGACCTAGGGTATGCATTCAAGTGACCAGGGGGCTTGAGTTTGAGCTCTGGCATTTATATGAGTAAAAAATTATATTCCTCACTAAAATTCTTAGGGGGAAATGAGCATTAAAATGCTTAAGTAGGAGGAAAAATACAAGGCTTTCTCATCACAAGCAAAAATGCTGACCACAGATATAATACATCCAGGGAGGTTAGAATGACCTCTTCTATCAGGCTTTTTCTATTTTTTTGCATACTTTTTCATTTCCAGACTTCTGTATATATCTGTTTGGGATTCTAACTTAAGCCTGCTTCTAATGTCTGTCTACTATAGAGAGGAGGATATAGATAGGTAATAAGCCATATTGATAGTATGCTGTGTGGGGAGCAATGCAAAACATGGGAACTTGTAGAGGGAATGGAAGGGAGGGTGGGGATCAGAAAAAAAGTGGGTTGAAATGTAGACAAATACTGTTGTCCTGAGTTTCCTGACTGGCTGACATCATTCTTTACACAATATTTCTCTGCAATTCCTTCCAAGAAGTAATTCCAATCAAAAGAACTGTAACCAAACTCTTTGGAATATGGTTAGTAGGATGACTGTACCCTATCTCCTTTCAATCCCTAATCTGCTCCCCAGGAATTCTTGTTAGAGCTCAAGCAAAGGGAGGTTTTTGCATTTTCTTCTGGGGACCATGCAGGAAAGTTTCCAGGGAAAAGTCTGGGGAAGTGGTTTGACTTGGCTCCACTGGTATTTTCATAGAATCCCAGCCACAATCTCCCTATTTCCCTTCCCCTCCTCTCCAGCTCAACCTGGAAATGTAAGGAAAGAATTCGGTTTCTATGAGTATATATCAGACACCAGGACAACATCCTGAATCATTCTTTTTTTTTCCTGAATCATTCTTGATAGGTTGAGGATTCATTGAAGGGACATTTATCTGGAGTTAGGCATTAAGCAAGTTGTACAGGCATATCCTATCCAAGGTTGCCCCACCCAACTCCCTTTAACAATAATAGCATTAATGTATTTTGACCAACAATATCATTAGTTTGGTATAATATATAGAGAGAGCCTGCCTTGGAGACTTGAAGACCTGGATTCAAGTCTTGATCACGTAATAGATATGTGATGTGGGCTTACCATTCAACTTTGTATCCTAGGCAACTTTTCAAAAATTATATGTTACAGATAAGTTGCTAATCTAATGGGTAGTGGAAGTTTTTGTACTTGAATTTTCCAAAAACCTTCAAGAGCACAAGTCCAGCCCTTCTCAAAACAAACAAAAAATACTAAACTGTTGTTACTAGGGCTCTACTTGTACCCATAACATCATTTAATCTAAAATCAGATGCTGGGACCACACAAGGATAATCTGGTATGTGTACACAGGTTACTCCTGGTTAAAAGGTGAAGAAAGCCCTGGGGGCTTTCGAATGTTCTTTTAAACGAAACAACAGATCAATCAGAATCCATCTGAGAGGCATTTCTATGCACTCATACTCCTAAAAAAATGGCTTCTCGTAGTCATTTTCAGTGGGAATCTTCCCCATCCCCCTAAATGAATTTCAATGCTTTTAAAAAGTACTCAAATCCATGGCCTCTACAGACTGTAGTTTCCTGACCAAAGAAGAGGCAGGAGATGGGCATGCTTCCTCTCCCTAACTCCCTAACTCATCTGCGGCCCCTTTCTAAAACGGGAGAAGCAGAAACAATTTGAGAGACCAGAAAAATATTTAAACTTTGGATGTACCCAGTCTTTTGATTCTGGATTCTTTTTCCCCTAAGAATTTTGGTAAAGTCACTGACCAGAATGACACCTGGCAACATACCTAGTTTGGGAAAGCCAGATCAGTAATGTGATAGTAGAGTGCTATGTTGGGAGTCTGCAGTCCTAGGTTCAAATTCTAGTTTTGACATTTACTATGTAAATGTGAGCAAGTTATTGTACCTCTTGGACATCCCTCTTCTCATCAGTAAAGTGAGGGGGTTACCTATAAAGTGGGGATCATTATTCCCATTGGGTAATTAAGAAAGGGTGGCTTAGGGATGTTGGATGGCTGGTCACAGCTGGCAATAACAATAGTTAGAATTGATATATTGCTTTAAAGTTTGCAAAGTGCTTACCATACATTGGTTCTGATCCTCACAATAACTCTGGGAGATGGGTCATACTGTTATCCTCATTTTACAGATGTGGAAACTGAGGCTTAGGGAGACCAAATGACTTGCCCAGGGTCACTCATCTAGTAAGAGGCTGGAGCAAGATTTGAACTTAGGTCTTCTTGAGTCCAGATCAGTATCCTGTCCATTGTATCACCTATCTGGCATACCTGGGATTTGAGCCTAGACCTTCTGACCCCATCTGGGTCCAGAGCTCTTCTTTTCATTATACTATGCTGACAGCCCTTAGTGCTATTTAACTCTTGCATTGTTGTTTCCTGTTTAATATGTGTTTGTCTCATATCCCCAGTTAGACACTAAGTTCTTTGATGGTCAGGACTGTGCATTAGACCTTTGCATGACCTCTTTAGCATCAACTGTTGTCCTATGCACACTTAATAGTTACGTATTCAAAAATAGACCAAAGAATAAAAAATAGAGCCAGAAAGGACCTTAGAGGCATCTAGTCGAAATCCCTCACTTTACTAATGAGGTTAGGTTAAAAGGTTAGGCAAAAAGGTTAGGGACTTGACTAAAATCATACAAGTACTCTTTGCTCAGGAGAGTTGGGATCTGAACCTGGCTCCTCTAACTCCAGATGTGGTATAGATAGATGATTGACAGGTAGATAGATAGACAGTTAGGAAGATGGATAGATACATGCATAGATAGGTAAATAGATAGATGCACGCATGCATAGATAGGTAAATAGACACATGCATGTCCAGACAGATAGATGGATTGAAGATGGACAGACAGACAATAGACAGGTAGACACATGCATCCGCAGACAGATGGATGGTCAGACAGAAAAATAGAGATAGATAAATGGATAGATGATATAGATGGATGGACACATAGATAGATAGATAGATAGATAGATAGATAGATAGACATATGCACGTCCAGACATGCTGGATGGATGGACAGACAGAGAAAATGAGGTGCTTGATGTTTAAAATCCCTTTCAGTTGTATCATTGCATGATTCTATAAGTAACCAGGTTGTTGAGGCAAGGCAAATTGTGTGTGAGTGTGTGTATACACATCGTGAGGAAGAAGTGGGGTAGGTACATATACACACTCTAATGCTCAGTATAAACAATTGATTGATTCTTAAGCGGCACTTTCTCCTTAAAGCTGACCATTGTGAAAATGAAATATGTAATAGGTGCTAGATGAGATAATCCACATGGAAATGCTTGGTAATAGTAAGAAGCCATTATGAGCATTATGGTCTTTGCGTCATTTTCTCTTTTTAATTACATTTTTGATGTTTTCATATTTCCCAACTCATTACTTTCATGTGCCTAATAATGAGACCAAGGCTCACTCCCTCCTTAAGTTGGATGAAGATGCTTCCTAGTCCTCTAAATTTTTTTGTGTGGGGGAGGGAGGCAGATCCTCCGACATTTGTACTGTTTTAAGTCATTCCTTCAGTTTCTAGAATGCCCCTGTTAAAAGGTACCTAATAATGGGGGATTATATGTATACTCAAATTAAATTAGAGTGGTAAGGGGCCATAGAGATCATCCAGAAAAACATTCTCACTGTTCAAGCCAGGAAGTAACAACAATAAAGATTGCTACAGGTATTATTAGCCTTGTTTTTCATGTAAGGAAACTGAGGCTTTGTTAGTGACTTGCCCATGGTATATTATGCCACTCCTATGTGCCAAAAGCATAATTCATGCCCAGATATTCCTGAATTCAGGTCCAGCATGCTATTGACTCTAGAATGCCACTGATAAGAATCCTAAATTGATAAACATGATTTTAGACATAACCGTTAACCAATTACCTCCTATTCATTACATCATTTTTTAAACTTTCTTTACAAAACAAAATATGTTGACATGGAACATATCTGTAACTTTAGGTTAAATATTTAGTGTCGTTGTTAGATAGCTCTACAACATGAAGTCTGGTAACAATCAACTCAATGGATTAGGAGAAGGAGGAAGTTTGTAATATGCTTCAGAGGCAGAAAATACAATTTAAGCATGAAGCATTGTTAAATAAAAGCACCTGTTTGGGGGGGAGGGGAACCTAATCCACTTAGCTAGAGTCAAGGGCTGATAATGTCAAAGTACCATTAGTTGTCAAAGTACCAGTATAGAAGAAAGACCCTAACATGGCAATTTAGGGCTAACTTACAACAGCAAAGAAAGGGGGGGAAAAACGAACGGAATGAGCCCAGCCAAATACAAATTCTGTGCCATTAAAAGTTCAGGTTGTTTCAGAGAGGTTTTCAAAGAATGATTTACTGTAACCCCAAAAGAACGGGATGAAGAAAATGCAGCTATATCCTTTGTTGAAGAAATAATAACCAGCATTTATATAGTGTTTAAGTGATTTGTCCGGGATAATTTAGCTTAAAGAAACAGACCTCTCTTTTATGGCCACAAAAATTCATTTTTAATGATGGCCATTCTTTTGGATTCAAGTCAGAAATAATTAAGATGTGTATTGGGTGCAAAGGGAGAGATGTGACACTGACTACCCTTTCCTGCTGGATAGGCTCTCCTCTGGGTTTTTGTGATACTGCTCTGCCTTGGTTCTCCTCCTACTTATCTGACTGCTCCTTCTCAGTTCCCTCTGCTGGTTCAATGTCAGGCCTCCTAACTGTGGGTGCTCCCCCCAGGCTTTGTCCTTGACCCTATTCTCTTTTCTGTCTACAATCTTGTCAATTTCATCAGCTCCCATAGATTCATTTTCATTTCTATGTGAATGATTTCCCAGATCTGTGTAACCAGCCTAATCTCTCTCTTGATTGTTAATCACACAAACTTGTTGAGTCATACTTCCCCCACCCTGTGCTTGATTTTACCAGGTTTCTTGTTCTAAAGAAGGTATATATTGCCTTTATAGACTCAAGAGTTCTGCTTTCCCTTTCTCTTTGTTAACATCGTTCTTGAAGAAAGTTTCATTGTAATATCAATCCTTCGGATATCTGAAAGAAAATCTTATATTTAGTAGCAAACTGCCCAAAGTGTTAGAATAGTTTGGGGTTTTTTTAGTGGTGTGTTAGACATGTGAGTAGAAGGTGAATAAGGATACAAAGATTTTTAAATTTCCTATAAAACTCTTCTCTCAAATGCTGTACATATTCCATGGAACAGCTGGAAGAGTCTTGGTGAAGATCGTGAAACATCAAAATCCCTTTTTAATACTACAATGGAATGTGGCTATTTGGGCCCCAAATTCTCATCATAGTCTTATTTGCTCTGGTGATTTAAGTCGCAACATGACTTTCCTCCCTCCACCCTTCCCTTTTGCACAGAACTGGAGATTGACTCAAAAAGTCATGGCAGAGAAAATGTGCCCTTCTCCAAGTGTGAGTGCAGGCTTCTCCAGTGTCACACAGCTGATTTGTGGAACAAGGAGCACCCCTTTGATAAAAGATTCTGTAAATTTGGAATTCTATTTATGCCCCCATTTTGTTCACAGGATGGGTCAATTTAGGCCCACTGCCATAAGGAAAGGCAGTATGGTACAATGGAAAGAGAATTGGCTCCCAGTCAGAGGACCGGAGTTCAAATCCTACCTATGACATTTAGTCCTATGTGACATTCGGCATGTCAATTAACCTCTCTGTGGCTCAATTTCCTCATTAGATTAGATGTAGACAGTAGCAGATTAGATGACTTCTTAGGTCCCTTCCAGCTCTAAATCCTATCTCCCCAAACCCTATATTGTGAAGGAGTAAGAATGTGAGGAACAGGGAAGGTCTAAGAGAAATATTACAGGAGTGAGGCAGGGAAGGAGTAGCATGAGTAACAGAAGGCCAACAAGGAGAATGTGGATGGTGTACATTCATTAGTGTCCAAACAGCTAAGTGCTTTGGACATAGCAGGCACTCAATAAACGTTTATTTAATGAAAGAAGGAAGGAAATAATGGTCATTATGTATGCTTCTGGGTTTTTGTTTTGAAGGTCCAGAAGGAAAACCCTGATCTACACCCAGTGATGTGCTGGAGCCAGCTCCTACTGCCTTGCAAGAGCTGATTGTTAAATTTTTAAATAATAAATCAGAAATCTTATTGTTCTGATGGCTTAAGAAAATGATGGAGGAAATATTAATAATGCAAACCAAACTGAAAAGTGTGTCCTTAGTACATTTCTTCCCTCTAGAGAGTGGGTTCTTAAATATACACCAGTATACTCCTGCCTGAACCCCTATTAGCCATGACACACTAGCAAAGTCAAGAATTCCCTTGTAATGGGAACTTAGGAAAAGAGCAAGATTGGGAATATGCACCTGGGTCAGGGCACATAGGATCATGGAGAAGAACATGTACACTAAGCTATAAATACTACCATTTTCTGTGGGCACCTCTTCCTTTCCAAATCATATTTTCTAATGACCTATATGGGAGGAAGGCCTTACTTTTTTTGAAGAATTATGAAGTATAGACTATTTGTTAATGACTCTAAATATAAGGTGGCTATAATTTTAAAAAATGGTTTGATCCAGGGAATATTTTCCTTGTTACAACACCCTCCTCCTAGTTCTCACCCCCACATTCACTGGGGAAAAGCATATTGAAGATTTGGCACAAAAATATAGAACAATTTTTAAAATTTTGAGGAAGACTTGGCTCATGATATATAAAACCCATGTTACTTTTTCATGTGTGATGCTTAACTGTACAGATAGGAATTTAGAGCCAGGTTTACTTAAATGTCAGACATTTTAGGAAATAAAGGTTGGGAATTCAAAAACATATGAAAAATAAATGGAAATGTCAATTTGAAAATGCCAAATGAAAGAAATTTGACCCCTTGAAGAAAAACCTCCTGTCCCAGAGATCATAGTAGACCTCTGGATGAAAGAAAAACAGCAACAAGGAGACATTTAAAAATATCATTGACATAATACCAAAGTGTACAATAGCCACAAAACAACATTCAAGAAACCTAGAATGTTTGAATTTGGCAGATGATAGGAACCGTAAGAGGTCACTTAACACAAGGTATCCCAAAACTTGGCTTCAGGTTGCCTAATCAGTAGTCTCTCTGTCTCCTTTCTTTAGACAGGTGTGGCCTGTGGAATCAGGGTATAATATAGGACCACTTTATTCCCGGTTAATAGATGAGCATAGGAGGAGGGATGGGGACAGACTCAAATGCCTTGGTAAAGACATCATGAGAATAGGGGTGGGAGCTTCATGATCCAGTGAAGAGTTTGGGCTGAGTGTTAGAGGACTGAGGGTTTTATTCCTAGCTATGTCACCAATAAATTGTTTGCCTTTGGGCAAGTCTCTAGTCTCTTTGGGCAAGATATTAGTCTGGCCTTGTTTTCTCATTTATCAAACAGGGAGAATGATACCGTTTTTTTGATGATATCTAAGATAGGCTCTAACAATGCTACAATTCCATCTACAGCCAGGTCCTGATTAGTATGAATAAGGGCTCCAGCAAAGTGGTGGCATCATTCAAATTCTCACATTTCCATTGTACTGGAACCAGTGACCACATTTTATATAACTTCAAATAGTACAAATTTGAATATACCTGAGGGAATTCATTATTAGTGGGCACACAGGTGTACCTCAAAAGAATTTCTCTGATGCTCAAATGAGACAGCAGGTGTAAAAGAGTACTTTGGAAAAGTTGAAAACCATATCTCTGTAAAGTACCACAGACTCTTGATGTCCTACTCCTATTACATTTGGAACTGAATGTACTCTTATTGCAATATTGGGTCAAGTTTAGAAGTCTGCATGACAGAGTAGAGAAATGGGGACAAATCAGAAGTTAAAAAGAAGTTAAAAGATGAATGATTCAAAATTTTCTTTTGTCTCCACTCCCAATGGTAAATTACTTTGTCTTCTATCATCACCCATCTCAGCCTGTTTCGTGACTTCCTTCCATATTCTTCCTGCCAACTGTTATGATGTGTTGGCCTTAATTTTAAATCTCTCACTTTACCAGCTAGCCCACATAGCACCCGGAGTGCTAAGGCATTTACCACTCTCAGGGTATCCACATATGGTATTCATTCCATTCTTGAATATCCCACATGGTTTCTTTTCATAAGTTCTTTAACCAAGACATTTATTGACCTAGTCTTCATTTCTTCTGGAAAAGCCTACATTCTCAAACTTTATTTATTTCAGTCCCCCAAGAAGTTAGATATTCTGGAGCTTTTTTGGGTCCCTTTGAATTTCCCATTTTCCTTTGCAGAATGGCTTCTTCCTCCAAATAACTAAAACTTAAAACTAAAAATTTGAAATTCCAAGATACCTTTTAACCTTGCAATTCCTCCCATATTCTATTGTATTCCATTAAACTGGTCCTTAAGGTGAGGCAACAAATATTAAACATTTACTAAGTATCAAGCACTGTGTTAAGTGCTGAGGACACAAATATTGCAAAAATAAGACAGCTTTTGCCCTCAAGGAGCTTACATTACATACATCACATGCCTTAGGGAGCTGCCCTGTTCTCATTCACTCAAGTCTCTCATCTTGATCCCTCAAGTCCAGAGAATTCATTGCCCATTTTCATAATTATTCTTCTACCCATGGAAACTTATTCTCTTCAGTCTCTTCTCACAATTCCTTCAACCCAAGTCAATGAGGAAGTAAATTTAAAAAGTTCATAGCCCAAGAGTTCCATAAAAGGCTGTTATTCTATTAACGATAGTTAGATTAACAGAAAATGGGAAACTCCATTCCATTCAATTTATTCATTGCCCCTCACTTGGTGCTTGGGATAGAAAGATGAAAAAGTATAGTCTTTTTTTTTTTTACAGTTTTAGTAGGGAATACAAGGCAAATATACAAATGACTCTAATACAGATTAAAACATAAATCACAGGAGAGGTCTTAGTAGAATGTTGGAAGAAATTTGAGGCTAGAAAATCAATTATTGCTGTTATTCCTGGGGAGGTTTTAACAAGGCCTAGAAGAAAGGGAGGTCTTCAATAGTCTCAAGCTGGGGCAGATCATAAGGAGGACCATACCATTAGTTATGGTGGGGGAAGGGAGCAGGGCAAGAGAGTGCTCAAAGTTATAAGGGTAGGAAATGACTGGATAAGATTATTTGGAACATTGGGCATAGGGTCAGTCAAAACGAGAACTGGGAAAGACCGTGGTTTAAAAAGGCCATCCAGGACTGTCTCCAGTCCTCCTGATCCATATCTGGCCACTGGACTCAGACTGCTCTGGAGGAGAAAGTGAGGTTGATGACTTTGCACAGCTCTCCCTCACTTAAGTCCAATTCCACTTACAAGTCATGGCATCATTTTCCTAATGTCATGGTCCTCTTTGAGAATGAAGAACAAACAATAAGGAGAACATGAAGGAGAGCAGTATATGATAAGGCTAGAATAAAAATAATAATATAACTAGCACTTAAGTAGCAATATGACCTAGTGATTCATTTCTGATAATACTAAACTGACTATATGACCACTTAACTTCTCAGTGGCCCAGGAAGCTAAGACCACCATTGCAGAGTAGGTGCTCTCCTTCCACCAATGAAATCACAGATCTACAAACATTCAGACACTAAATGGTGCTCTAATATTTACTGAGAAGGTTACACAGATTATTTCATTTGGAAAGGGAGTTTGGAAGCAGGTAAATGGCTTGGATATCATGAATACCAGTAATAGCCTGTTGCTGGTCTCACACACACACACACACATACGCACACCCCATCCTATTCCTATGTCCCCCCCAAAAGCTAATGAATCTTTGAAGAAGACTACAGCAAGAAATTATTTCATTTACACCACTGTTAAATGCCTCTAAGTCTGCCAAGGGACGATTCTGTTCTCGAAATCTTCTATCACCCATCTCAGCCTTGTTACATTCTGACCCCTGAAGTAGACACACTTAGTATGTCAACTGACTTTCTCTCCCTAGCTCATTAATTTGTCAAAAAGTTCTTATTCAGTAGCTCTATTTTTGTACACTTTTTCATTGATTAGGAATGTGTCCTTCATGCTTTGGTTTTAGTCTTTACAAAAGGAAGTTTCTTAACTATGATTGGATTTCTCTCCGAGGTATCTATCTCTGACTTGGGCCCCAGGCTTCAGAAGCTTCAGTACCAGTCCACCCTACACAATACTGCATTGGACTTGCAGTCACAAGGCTGGGGATGGTGTCCCAGTTCTGCCATTAGCAATAAGTATGACATTGCACAAGTGATTTCATCTCTTAATTCCCTCATCTACAAAATGACAAGATTGGACCACCAAAAGGTCCTCTCCATGTCTCATATTTTTAAATTATTTGAGTATGTCATTCTAAGTAATAAGACATTAGTAAGACACGTCAGTCTTTCTCTCTTTCCCCCCAGCCCCAACTCTATTTCTTCCCCTTTGTGCAACTGCAGACATACAACAGCATCCCCCTTCAACCCTGGGCCATTATTTATCTATGTAAAATAATTTTATTATTGATTTTTAACATTCATTGAAAAAAATTGAGTTCCAAATTCTTTCCCTCCCTCCCTTCTGCCTTTCCCTAACCATTAAGAATGCAAGCAAGGTGATGTCAATTATACGTGTGAAATCATGCAAAACATATTTCCATATTAACCACATTAAAAAAAAAAGCAAGAAAAATAAAAGTTTAAAAATTATGCTTCAATCTGCGCCAGACTCCATGAGTTCTTTCTCTGGAGGTGAAGAGCATTTTTCATCACATCCTTCAGAACTGTCTTGGATCATTATATTGATGAGAATAGCTAAGTCATTCACAGTTGATCATAGTACAATATTACTCTTACTGTGTACAATATTCTCCTGGTTCTGCTCAAGTCACTTTGCATCAGTTCATATAAGTCTTCCCAAGTGTTTCTGAAAGCATCTTGCTCATCACTTCTTATAGCACAATAGTATTCTATCACAAACAAATACCACAACTTGTTCACCCATTCCCCAACTGATGGGCATCTTAATTTCCAATTCTTCTAGCTTATGCCTGTACTAGATAATGCTTACTGATGGCTTTAGATAGATACCACTTATCATTTTAAGGAAAGCTCCATTCTTCCGCTTTCTAGTGTGTTTAATAGGAATGAATGTTGTATTTTGTCAAAACCTAATCATAAGATAATCATATGATTTTTGTTATTAATATAGTCAGTTATGCTGACAGATTTCCTTATATTGAACCAGCCTGGCATTCCTGGTATAAATTCCATCTTGTCATAGTATATGATCTTTGTCATATTTCCGTAATCTCCTGGCTAGTATTTTATTAATTTTTCATCAATATTCATTAGGGAAATTGGTTTATAGTTTCCTTTGTTTTTGCTCTTTCCGGTTTAGGTATCAAAACCATATTTGTGTCATAAAAGAAATTTGGTAGGGCTCCTTCCTTGCCTATTTTTCCAAGTAGTTATATAGTATTAGAATTAATTGTTCTTTAAATGTTTGGTAAAATTCACTTGTGAATTCATCTGGTTCTAGGCATTTTTTCTTAAGGAGCTCATTGATAGTGTGTTCAATTTCTTTTTCTAAGATAGCTATTTAAGTATTCCATTCTGTTAATCTGGGCAATTTATATTTTTGTAAATATCCATGTCACTTAGATTGTTAGATTTATTGGCATATAATCAGGCAAAATAGCTCATAATAATTGCTTTTATTTCATCTTCATTGCTGGTGACTTCACCCTTTTCACTTTTGACACTGGTCATTTGATTTTATTTTTAATCAAATTACCCAATGTTTTGTCTTTCATTATTTTTTTTTCATAAAACCAGATCCTAGGTTTATTTATTAGTTAAATGGTTCTCTTACTTTCAACTTTGATTTTCAGGATTTCCAATTTGGTGTTTTAATTGGGGATTTTTAATTTGTTCTTTTTCTAGTTTTACTCGCATGCCCAATTTATTGATCTGTTCTTTCTCTTTTATTGATCTGAGTATTTAGAGATATAAATTTTCCCCTAAGCACGGCTTTGGGTGCATCCCATAAATTTTGGCATGTTGTCTCATTATCTTCATTCTCTTTAATGAAATTATTCCTTGTTTCTTACTTGCCTTATGATTAAATTTATTGAGTTCTGAGAGAGGAAAGTTGAGATTCCTCCACTAGAATAGTTTTACTGTCATTTAACTTTTCCTTCAAGAATATGGGTGCCATGCCATGTGGTGCATATATGTTTAGTATTGCTATTACTTCATTGTCTATGGTACCTTCTAGTAAAATGCAATTTCCCTGCTTATCTCTTAGTTAGGTCTATTTTTTTCTTTTGTCTGAGATCATGATTACTACCCAATTTTTTAAAAACTCTCAGCTGAAGCATTATAGATTCTGCTTCAGCCCCTTATTTTTCACTCTGCATCTCTCTCCACTTCAAGTGTGTTTCTTGTAAACAACATATTGTAGGATTCTAGCTTTTAATCCACTCTGCTATCCATTTCTGTTTTATGGGTGAATTCATCCCATTCATATTGACAGTTATGATTACTATATATTTCCCTCTCATTTTTTTCCTGTTTCTCTCTCCCTCTCCCTTCTTCTTCTCTCTCTCTCTCTCTCTCTCTCTCTCTCTCTCTCTCTCTCTCTCTCTCTCTCTCTCTCTCTCTCCTCCCTCCCTCCTCCCTCCCTCTCTCTTCTCTCTCTCTCTCTCTCTCTCTCTCTCTCTCTCTCTCTCTCTCTCTCTGTCTCTCTCTCTCTCTCTCTCTCTCTCTCTCTCTCTCTCTCTCTCTCTCTCTCTCTCTCTCTCTCCCCCCTGTCCCTCTTTGCTTCTGACCACTGTCTCCTTTAATCTGCCCTCCCTTCTGTCAGTCCTTCCCCCTTCTCTTATTTCTTTCCCCTCTTACCTTTTCTCATGCTACTTCCCTGTTGGGTATGATAGATTGCTATACCCAACTGAGTGCATATGTTTTTTGCCTCTTTGAGCCAATTCTGATGAGAGTAAATTTCCAGTGTAGTCTGCTACTCCTCCTCATATTCCCCTCCACTGTAAAAGCTTTTTGTGCTTTTTCATGTGAGATAATTTTCCCTTCTCCTTCTCCCAGTGCATCCCTCTTTATAACCCCTTTATTTCATTTTTTAGATAATCCCATCATAGTCAACTCACCTGTGCCCTCTATGTACACTGCTTCTAAATGCCCTAATAATGATAAAGTTCTTAGGAGTTACAAGCATCACCTTCTCATATAGGAATGTAAACAGTTAACCTTATTGAATCCGTTATGGTTTCTCTTTCACGTTTTCCGTTTTCATTTTGTAACTGACATCAGTCCCTCAGCCCCATTGATCAACTAATCTTAACTCCTGGAGGACTGAAAGTTTTGCTCCACACCTCACACTTTCTGGAGTTTCTCTCAGTTTCCCTCTCCAAGCTTAACCGGGAACATAGCAGGAGGCATACCTTGGTTTTTATAAATTCATGGCAGAACTGGGGTGAGAGGCAGGCCAAGGGCCCCACGGGCAGGGAGATGAGTCTGCAGCAGAATTTAAGACAACTAAAAGATATGAGCCAGGCTCCAGGCACTCCAGCAGAGTGCTGGATCAGCGCTTTAGCTAACAGACGTAACCACTATATAATCAGGCACAGTTGGAGTTTCTGCCTGATTTGCCATGACACATTTGCAGATTGGAGACAAGTTGAAGCATAGGCACATAAAGAGTGCCAGCTGCAGGCTTCTGGGGAACCACCCTTCCCTTATACCCCTTCCTCTCCAAGCAAAGTGCTGGGGGCTAAAAAAAAAAACCCAAAATCAAATCTTTCCCAGTGAGGACAGCTACCACCCATGTTTTGTTGTTCAATTTCATCTGACTCTTTTGTGACCTGATTTGGGGTTTTCTTGGCAAAGATACTGGAGTGGTTTGCCATTTCCTTCTCCAGTGTGCCCCTTTTTTACAGTTGAGAAATTGAAGCAAATAGGAGTTAAGTTATTTGCCCAGGGACACACAAGCAGCTAGTAACTGTCTAAGGCTGGATTTAAATTCAGGAAAATGAGTCTTCCTGACTTCAGACCCAGCACTTTACTTGCCACCTAGCTGCCCCACTTATGTTTACATAGCACCCTAAGCCTTACAAGGGCTTGCCTGAGGACATAATACAGAAATTCTTATTCTCATTTTACAGAATGGGAAACTGAGGTTCAGAGAAGTTAGATGAGTGGTCAATTGTTGGGAACCCAGATTTCCTGACTCCAAGTCCAGGTCTTTCTTCACCCACTGCACTACAATGCTTCTATAGTTTGTGCAGCCCCATTCCTACGGTTTCCATCTCAAAAGCTATAAAAAAGAATAGCAGTTAAAATATCCATCCATACTAGGCCCCATTCTCCCATAAGCTATTCAGTTGGGAAAATAACCATTTCAATGACAATCAGTCTGGCTGCAAAGGCATTAACACGAGATGCCTGCCCCATCCTGCTTAATTCAGATCAGTATAATTGGACATTCTCCAAAAATGTTTTATCTCCTAGGGAAGGGAAGGAATAGTTAAGTTTTGTTGGAACTAAATGTCAAGAATGCCAGCTGCTTCCTCCTGAATGTAAGTAATAAATATTCCAAAGGTATGAAATGTCAATCAAAGCACAAGGGAAGGCTTTTTTTTTAATTGTTTATTGCTGGGGAGAAAAAGAAAACATAGCACAAAACAATGGAGGACCAACCTTGTGATAAATGATATGGAAAACCATTAAGGGAGCTGACAAAACACTGGTCCCACTTTGCAGCATAAATATTGATGGGAATCGCTTCTCGCTGGAAAGAAGTTTTCTCGTGCAGGCTAATTCTCATGCAGTCTGCTCAGTACAGAAAGGTAATTTCCCAGAGAGAAGTGAAAAAAAGGAGCCCAACCTTTCAGCAGTATTAGCTTCACGCAGGAAGAAAAGTCTTCTCCTGACCATTTCCCCATTTTCAATCTCTCCAGATTAGTGTGTGTATACATATATAATACATGTATCCATGCATATATACCAATATTTATACATATGTGTATACCTATATGTACATGCATACACACGCATGTACATATAGGTATATGTGTGCACGTTTGTCTACATATATGTACACACATGCATACACATATTTCTAGGTCTAGCAGATCTTGGCCTTTCTTTTTCTGTCCCCACAGGGTTGGTAAATGTGGAAAGAGGAAGGGAATAGGAGATGGATAAAGCAGCTGGTGCTAAAAACAAAAAAAACCCCAAAAACCTGAGGGCTAGCTGCATATATGCAAAGGATTTATTACAACCCTCAATCATGAACACTATAGTAAAACCAGAACTTTCAGTTTTCCCAGGTCATTGCTCTGAAAGGATGACCTTGAGCCCTATCCCCCTCACCTGGACCCTCTAGAATCTGAGAGTTAGGGACTTCCAGTCCTTTTTGGCCTTGAACTCTTAATCATAAAATGGTATTAAAAAAAAAAGCCCTAGTACAGATTTCCCTCTTGGTTGGAGAACAAGCCAAAGGTGGCTTCTGGGGACAGAGGGCTGGATGTAGGCAAGAGAACAAAAGGCATCAGACTTCATTCACTTCCCTCCAATTCATTTTTGTCAACTATATTCCCTATAAATCACAGTTTCTAATTTTCACAACTTGCCATTGAATCCATCATATTCTGTTCTTGGAACACCGTGATTCCCTACTCTCGGTTCATTCAGTTGGTTGGAGCCAGTGATCCCAAGATCACAGGTCTGAGCCCAGTTGGCTTGGCTCTGTTCCATGGACTCTAATTCTATTCTATGCCATTGCTAGTAGAAAAAACACTGGATATAGGAGACAGAGGACTTAGGTTTGGATTTCTGCTTTGGTACTTACTCTCTATTAACCACCTTGGACCTCAATTTCCTCATTTGTAAGATCAGTCTTGATAGCCTAAAAATCCCTCCCCCCAGCTCTAAATCTAGGGTTCTAATACCCTATGAATCCATTCCAACCCCCTGTCCAATCCCCAATTCAGATTGTTAGTCAAATGATAACAGGTCCTGAAGGAATCTTGCCCAAGATTATGCAGGTATTGACTGGCCAGAGTTGTGATTTACACCAGGGGTCTTTAGATTGCAATTCCAGGGCTCTTTTCCCTGTCCTATACTTTGAAGGTTGAATGCAAGAATCAGTGACTGGATAGGACAAAGACAACTCATTGTGAGAAACAGAAATTAAGTTTGGTACTATTTTCAGAGAGAAAAGACTCACTGAGCCTTCTAAGAATTTCTTGCAGGATGTTCAGGCATAGATGAGTTGCCCTTCTTGAAGGGGTGGGGAACCGCCTCGGCCTCGAGGTAACCTGTGGCCCTCTAGGTCCTCAAGTATAGTCCTTTGACTGAATCCAAACTTCACAATCATCAAAAGGCTGAACTTGAGGACCTAGAGGGCCACACATAGCTTCAAGGCCGAAGGTTCCCCACCCCTGTGTAAAATCTATGATATCACAGATACATTTGAGTTAATAACTATTCGATGCTTACTAGCTAAAAGGCACATTCCCAGGCTGATACAAAGACAAAGGAAAAACAGCTCCTACTCTCAAGGAGCTTACCTTCAATTAAGCACACAAATGCACTGGGGAGGGGAAGAGCACTAAATGACTGGCACTGACCAAGAGGGCTTCACAAAGGGGATGGCATCTGAGCTGAACCTTGAAGGCCACCCAGGAGACTCGGCAGAGATGACAAGGATGACTTTGTGAAGAAGTGCATTGTGGATATGGGGAGGACAGGCTAGTCATGACTGGAGGTGAGATGGAATATTACATTTAGAGATTGCTTCAAGCCTAATTTGGCTGGGTGATAGTCATGGGCAGCAATAGGAAATGAGGCTTCCAAAAAGTGTTGCAGCCAGATTATGAAGGACTTCAAATTCCAGGCTAAACGGTTTGTTTTTCGTCGTAGAGGTCAGAAAGAGCCTTTGGAGACTTTTGAGCAAGGGAATGACATGGTAAGACCCAAGACCCAGGAAGAGGATTTGGGCAGCAGTATAGAGGATGGCCTTAAAATGGAGAGACTGAAAGCTGGGACTGAGAACCTGAAGGTCGTGATGGCCCTGTGGGTAATGAAACAATGTAACGTATCATTGGCAACAAATGTCAGATGGGAAGGCTGGATTCCTTGGATCACATCTTCAGTGTCATCTCCTCTATAGACTGGCAGCTCGTATAGGGAGACCAAGCTAATGATCAGAGAGACTGGGATTGGCGCGGGCCTTGAAGAGTGGGACGCCAGGCCAGGCTTTGTTACTTACTAAGTCGTCTCACCTCTGTGAATCTCAGTTTTCTCACTTATCAAATGAATGGTGGGAATAAGGGTTGGGCCAGCTGCTCTTAAGAGCACTTACCTCTCCGGGATCCTGTGTATTCTCAGAATAATTCTCTATACCTCACCTCGGCATTCTCCAATGGGAGCAAAGCCTTTTCTGGGTTTAATAAGGCAACTGAAGAACAAGCTAATTAAAGGATGTTTAAGGGAATAGTTGAGGTTTAGGAGAAAGGGACTGGAATCATTGTAAGTCCTGACTCTGACATTTACTCACTGGGTAATTCTGGACAAATGATTTTACCTCTCTGAGCCTCAGTTTCCTTATTTGTAAAATTAGGATACTTTTACTTAAACTATGCAAGGGTTGTTGGGAAGAAAGCATGTCAAAAAAAACCTTTAAAGTAGTATAAAAATGTAGATTGCTCTTGGATTTTTTAGAATTAGACTTCCCACTACCTTGTATACCCATTAGGACCCAATTAGACAAAACAAAAAACTATCAAAAACCTGAGGTTGACTTGGAAAGGACACAGAATAATTAAATAGTTGTTTTCAAGGTAACTTTCTGGCAATATAGAATAAAGTTGCCCAAATTTCTCAAAAGATTACATCACCAAATGGCTTTTGAGCAGCAAAGAAATCTTCCCACTTGGCTAGGAAACTGACCAACAACTAAAGGTTTGAAGGACATTTCTAAAACTCATTTAATCATTATTTTCCACGCAGTACATGCAAAACCTCAGAATTCAGTGGGAAACCAAATTTTTGATTGAAAAAAAAAGCACTTGGCAGATTGCCTGACTCAGGAGGCAATCAATAAATATTTGTTAATTTGATTTAAAGTAAATTTTGAAGTTCGAAAAGAAAGAAATTTGAAAATGAGCTGATAAATTACTTCCTAGTTCTAAAAAAAGGATTGGTGATGCTGGAGAGCTAATTAATTTTTTCAAAGAATTTTAATAGAAGGCTTCTTCAAAAGACCTTACAATTTCATGATTACACTGATTCAGACTGAAAGCCCTTTATGCCTTAGATTTCTGAGATGCTGTGAACAAATAAGTCATCCTGTGAGGACACAGGAGCTTCAAGGAACCACAGAGGCTATCTAGATTTACAGATAAGGAGACTGAGGCCCAGGGAGACAAAATGACCTGCTCAAGGTGACACGGATAGTGAACATTAGAAGTGGAATTGGGCCAATGTCCTCTACCTCCAGGGCTAGTGCTCTGTCCACTGTACCACACTGCCCAACATTTTGGTGACAAGCCCCTCTCTGTTGTTGTTCAGTTGTGTATGACTTTTTATGACCCCATTTGGGGTTTTCTTAGCAAAGATACTGGAGTGGTTTGCCATGTCCTTCTCCAGCTCATTTGACAGATGAGGAAACTGAGATAAACAGGATTAAGTGATTTGGCCAGAGTCATACCGCTAGTAAGTGTCTGAGGCCAGATTTAAACTCAGGTCTTCCGGACTCCAGGCCTGGCACTCTATTCACTGTGCTACCTCTCTCACCAGGCCAGCATTCAAAGCCTATAATAGAAAACATGAACTAGCAGCAAAATATAGGGGAAACAACACACATTATGTACATTCTGACCCTAGGACGTATATATGGTTTACAAAGCTCTTTCCTTACAACCCTGTGAAACAGGCAAGCAGCAGAAGCATTAGTATTTCTATTTTACAATTAAAAATAGTGCAATTCTATGGATGGCCAAAGCCAAAGAATTCAAGTCAAATTAAACTGGCAAGTATTGATTAAGAAGCTACTATGTGCAAGGCACATAGGCTCTCAAATTGCTTACAATTTAGCAGCAGAGACAACATGCACACCACTATGTACAAATAAGATGGGTACAGGATAAATTGGAGATAACCAACAAGAAAGGTAAAGCATTAAGGGGGGTCAGGAAAAAGCTTCTTGTAGAAGGTGGGATTTTAGTTGGGACTTGAAGGAAGTCAAGAGGGAGAGATGAAAATGGAGGCATGGTGGACAGTGAGGGAAATTGCCTGGATAGAGAGACAGAGACAGACAGAATCTTGTGGGAGGAACAGCAACGGGAGAGGCCAGTGACAATGGATCAGAGTATCTGGAGAAGAGTGAGGCCTAAGAAAACAGGAATGGTGGGAGGGAAACAGTTTTGAATGACAGACGATTTTTAAAATATTTGATCCTGGAGGGAGCCCCTGGAGTTCACTGAATAAGTAGGGGGGAAAGGGAGGCAGGGTGACATAATCAAGTCTGCACTTTAGGAGGTGATGCCATGATATGCAAACAACTTGGAATTAAGATGTCCTGGTCCTCCAGAACAAGGGACAAACAACAACAACAACAACAACTTTAGGAACATCAATTACGCAGCTGAGTGGAGGGTGGCCTGGGGTGTCCAGAGTTCTGAGGCAGGGAGACCTGCCAAAAGGCCACTGCAATAGTTCAAGCATAAGGTGATGAGGACCTGCACCAGGGTGGTGGCAGTATGGAGAGAAGGTGGAAAAGGAAAGACAGAAGTATATAGGAGAGATTTTATGAAGGTAGAATTGACAAGACTTAGCAGTGATTAGATATAGAGGATGAGAGGGGGGATACCTATGTTGCCAGACTGGGCAACTGGGAGAATGGTGGTACCCTCAACAGTAAGAGAGAAGTTGTTTGGAAGAAATGATAACGAGTTCGGTTTTGTTTATACTGAGCTTAAGACGTCTAGGAGATATTCATTTCAGGATATTTATCTCAGATAGGCAGTTAGAGCTGTGAGACTGGAGGTCAGAAGAGAGGTGAAGGCTGAATCCTCTGCATAGAGATGATAGTTGGATTTACAGGAACCAATAAAATCACCGAGCAAAATAGTGTAGAAGGAGAAGAGAAGAAGGCCCAGGATAGACCCTTGGGGCATACCCATGGGTAAAGAACACAACTTGGTGAAGATTCAACAAAGGAGACTGAGAAGTGATCAGACCACTATGAGTGCAACCAGGAGAACAATGTCAGGGAAACCTAGAGAGAAAAGAGTATGGAGAAGTAGGTGATAGAATAGTGTCAAAAGCTGCAGAGGGTCAAGAAGGCTGAGGACTGGCAAAAGACTATTGGATTTAGCAATTAAGAGATCACTGGTAACTGGAGAAAGGAGTTTCAGCTGAAGGTTGGAAGCCTGACTGAGAGGTAGGAAGAGAACAAGAGGCCTGCCTACCGCTGATGAGCTGATTTGCAGGCTGAATCTCAGAAAGCAGACAAGCTCCTTTGCTGGAACTTTATTTCAAGCCTTTATAACATGGTGGGGCTAGCCAGAATCTTTAGCACTGTCTTCAAAGATCCAGTGTTATCTCCAAAAACTTCAAGCCATCTACCTCTGACACACTGGGTGGAGCTCTTATGGAGGACTTACGGAGTACAAGGATAAATGCATCAGAGGATAAAGGGGGATGGATGGGTTGGAGAAAGTAACCACAGACAAGATCTCACAACTGTGGGACTAGCAAAGTACAATAGTGATAATAAAAACAGCTGATTTTTAAATAAGCGCTCTTCCCCTTACATACACTCTCTTCCCATCAGAGTCCCCAAAAGACCTATGAGGTAAGCAGCACAGATATTATACTCATGTCATAGATGAGAAAATAGGGTTTCAGAGGTAACATGACTTGCTCCTGAAGTCATACCGCTAGAGAATATTGATTGGATCTGGGATTCCAAATTCAGGGCTGTCTCCACTTGACTAGTGTGGATAATAGAGGTATTTCTCTTTAACACACATTTGAATAATAGGTAGGAAAGGGGAATTCCTATGCTCCCATTACAATTGCCTACTGTCTTCCAAAGCTGAATAAGTAATTCTCTGCCTTTCTTGTATTTAGGCTGTCTGAATTTATGAGGGAAAAGGAAGGGGCTGTGAGGGATGACAAAGGGAAACAGAAAATGGAGGCAGAAAGGAGAGAGATGTTCCATCTGTGCACAAGCAGAACTCAGTGACTGGCAGAATTCTCATTTGTGGAATAGCTAAGCAACCCATTTTCTCATCTATCACACCCTGGGCTAGGATAAGTGCAGTGATGTGGCAATGTGGTCCTCATCTTGGGTAACCCCCAGAGTACTCACCACCACCCCAGGTGTGGAGAAATGGCACCAACTGGCATTTACATATTTACCTCAAGGGAGAGAGAAATCCCTTGACAGAAGCCTTTCTTCCATTCTTTCATTTAATAAAACCTGAGAGGTAATACAAGGACAGCTAGGTGGCACATAGGGCAACTAGGTGGTACAGGCTGGACCTGGAGTCAGGAAGACTCAACTTCCTGTTCAAATCTGGACTCAGACATTAACTGGCTGTGTGTCCCTGCGCAAGTCACTTATCCCTATTTGCCTCAGTTTCCTCATCTGTAAAATGGTCTGGAGAAGAAAATGGCAAACCACTCCAGTATCTCTGCCAAGAAAACCCCAAATGGTTTCACAAAAAGTCACACAAGACTGAAAAATGACTGAACAACAACAAAAGAGGTAATACTAAATAAAACACTGAACAGCAGGTAGTTTCCTTCTACAGCTAAGGATTCTTACATATAAAGGAAGATATAGCCTGGTACAAGAGAAAAAGCCTTGGATTTAAAAATCAGAATCCCTACATTCAAACCGGAGCTTTACTACTTGCTACCTATGTGACCGTAGGTGAATTACTTAGCTTCAGAGCTACTTCGGGGCTCAGTTTCCTCAATTGTAAAAAGGAGTTGAATGAGATGGTCTTTAAAATCCATTCCAGCTATAATGCTATGATCCTATTAGCCTGGAACCCAGGACCCCAAAAGGGGGGGGGGAGGATCTGGAAAGGAAGTAGCTCCAGTGATATATCCCTGAAAAGCAATTCTTCTTTGTATTAGATTGGAGATAAGTAGTGACTTGAGACTAGAGGAAAAGGACAGTTCTAGGAGCCAGGAAATGCAAAAGATAAGATGAATTCAATGACCTTTGCAGGAATGAAGTTTAAATTAGGGAAACTAGAGGTATAGAAATGAGGGGTTTTTTGGTTGGTTTGGGGGTTTTTTGGGTTTTTTTTTTTGGATGGAGCCTCCTTTCTGTCCCTTCCCTGCTTTTTTAAATCTTCACATCTAAAAAGGTAAAAAGCAAAACCAGGAAGTGAAAAAACCAGGAAGATATAAGTCCTGGGACCATTTGAATTTCACAGAAAAGTAATTAAAATTGCAAACCTTTATTGCCTGGGGGAGGCATTTTTCTCTGCCTGCTCTTTCCTATTGGCTCAGAGGATGAGCGCTTTGCTAGAAGAAGGCTTGCTCTCATTGGTTTGAAGCGCGGCAGCCGCCCTCCCTCCCTGAATCGAGCTCAGCCAATGAGCTCAGAGTAGCTCTCTGGGCCCGCCCCCTGACCTCCCCCCATCCAGATGTTGTTTGGTCCTTTCTCCTGCATCCTCCCTTCAGCTCTGGGGGATCTGCAGGAGTGTGGTGAGGTAGGCAGAGGGGAGCAAAAATCATGCGTGGTCCATTTCATTCACATTCACTTACTACGGCTTCAGATCTAGACCCAGGCTTAAGGGGTTGGGGGCTGATACACACCACTAGCAAGTGTATTATAAGGATTGTAAGGAAAACACTGATCTAAATGCTGGCTGCATAATAATGAGGGTAATGAATAGCTGACACAACCTCTCAGTGGTTGCTAATGCCTCCATGTCAAATTAATTCAGGCTGATTCTGAATTGGCAGAAGCAGGCAATATTCCCCAGATGGAGAGACTGCCTGAATTCACATTATCTTGAAGCTAGAGATATTTCTGGTGTTTTTTTTTTTAAAGCAAACACAACAAAGTCCGTCCATGTGATTTCAATCAAGCAATCAGAAACCGTTCACACTCTTACAGAGCATCAGCTGGGGGTGGGGGATGGGGAAGAAATACAAGAAAAATAGGATCCTTGTCCTCAAAGAGCTTAAAATCTATTTGGGAAGACAGGACAGGACTAGCTGGTGAAATAGAGAAGGGGAAAAATGCTGTACAAAATAAAATGGTGCTGATGGTGGGGAAGATCATAAGTATTCTAGGAGTTCAGAGCTCATTGATATTGAGAAAATTTGCTGGGACTTAAGAGTCAGGAGAGATCTAGGTTTGATTGGCATCTTCGACACTAGCTATGTGAGCATTGATTAAAATTACTTAACCTATCTGAATTTTAGTTTCCTCATCCCTAAAACAGAGATGATGTCTGAGGTACCTACCTCAGAGTGTTATCGTAAGGATCGAATGAGAAAAATGTGAGTAGAATTTAACAAACTTCAAATCACTATATAAATGTTAGTAGTGATGATAATGTCAGTGATGATGATAATTATTATTAGTGGTAGTAGGAGTAGGTAGGTAAAAGTTAGGCTTGGAGTAGTTTGAAAGGTTTTGTGGAAGAATTAATTCAAGCTGATTCAATAAATTCAATCCAATTTGCCTGGAAAGGCAAGTATAATTTGGTTGATGGAAAAGAGGAAAAAAGATATTCCTAGTTGGGAGAACAATTGAATACAGGCATACGTTGGAGATATTGCGGGGTCGGTTCCAGAGCACCTCAATAAATTGAATATGACAAAGCCCGTCACATGAATTTGGGGGTTCCTAGTGCATATAAAAGTCATTTTTACACTATGCTATAGTCTATTAAATGTACAATTGTATTATGGTTTTTAAAAATAACATACATACCTTAATTAAAAATGCTTTATTGCTAAAATAATGCTGACCATCATCAGAGCCTTCAGCAAATCTCAGTCTTTTGTTTGTTTGGAGGCAATCTGGGCTAAGTGACTTGCCCAGGATCACATAGCTAGTAAGAGTCTGATGTCCGATTTAAACTCAGGTCCTCCTGACTCCGGGGCTGGTGCTGTATCCACTGGGCCATTTAGCTGCCCCTGAATTGTAATCTTTTTGCTGGTGGAGGGTCTTGTCTCGATGTTGATGGCTGCTGACTGATCAGGTGGTTGCTGAAAGTTGGGATGGCTGTGGCAATTTCTTAAAACAAGACAACAATGAAGTTTGCCAAATTGACTCTTTTCGCTTGAACACTTAGAAACTATTGTAGGATTATTAATTAGCCCAATTTCAGTATTGTTGTGTCTGGGGGAATAGAGAGGCCAGAAGAGAGGAAGAAAGTGAGTGAAGTCAGAACACATACAACATTTTATCAGTTAAGTTCACAGACTTATACAGATGCCCCAAAACAATTGCAATAGTAACATCAAAGATCGCTGATCACAGATCACTAATAAACAAATAGAATAATAATGAAAAAGACTGCAATATTGCAACAATTACCAAAATGTGTCACAGACATGATATGAGCATGTGATGTTGGAAAATTGGCTCAGATAGATTTGCTTGATACAGGGTTGCCACAAACCTTCAATTTGTAAAAAAAATGTAATATCTGCAAAGGGCAAAAGCCTGTGATGGCTCAGAGATGAGATTTTGTGTCTCACATATGGGGACTAGTGAGGAGATTGGCCCAGTTAACCTGGAAGTTATAAAGTTTGTGTCAAAAGTAGTGGGAAATAAGGTTGAATAGAAGGTGTGGGGCTTACTGTGAAAGGCCTTATAACAGGACAAGGGAGGTTTGAGTTCAATGGGACATGTGGAATTTTTGCAGGTTCTTAAGAAGGGAAAGAGAGTAAAAGTAGTGTTTTAGGAAGATTAGTTTGTTAGAGCCACAAAGAGTAGATTGGAGTCAGAGAGATTAGTTTAGGATCAAGGTGTAGTGACAGGGTCAGGACTTGGTACTAGCAGTGGAAACTTGAAGAGAGAGGAGGGAACTAGAGAGATAGGGCTCAGGAACCACAGTCTGGCTGACAGAAGAGAACCAGCATTTGTCTTTGAGGAAGGGAGAATGCTTAAGCAGAGGTCATCTGTTGTTGTTAAGTTGTTTTTCAGTCGGTTCAACTCTTCATGACTTTATTTGGGGTTTTCTTGGCAGAGATACTGGAGTGATTTGCCATTTCCTTCTCTAGATCAGTTTACAGATGAGACAAAGAGGGTTAAGTGACTTACCCAAGGTCAATAAGTGCCTGAGGCTAGATTTGAACTCAGGAAGGTGAGTCTTCCTGATTCCAGTGATATTCCATGGAATGAATAGAGGAAAGGTTAATCAAAAGGAGAAGCAAGATTTTAAAAAATGAAAATCAAAATATTTTGAGACAATAACACTGGCTGAATTCATCTTATTTAATTGGTTATAATCAAAGGTAGAAGCATAGAGGATAGGAATGAGGCAGTAATGAAGTTCACCATGAGTCTTTTTTGGGGGAAGAGATTTGAGCCTTTTTAAGTTATGTTCCCTAAGAAAATATAGATGTGACCTTTATCAACTTACTTGAGAATATAATACCATCTCTCTTTGAGCTTTGACTTTTCTCATCTATAAAATAAGGAGGTTGTACTATGCATTGTACTATGCAAGTTTGTTCTGGCTATGTATTCTATGACAATTCTATGATAGCAATTACCTACGGAAATCTCTCAGACTCTACCTTTGCAAACAAAAGCCTCCACATGGATCAATAATAATAAATGAAAAAAATTCTTTTTATCAGAAAGAGAAAAAGAAGGATGATTTTTAGATATAATTTAGTTTTGGGAGGCCATTCTTCTAAGCCCCTAGATTTTTTTTTTACCAAGTATAAGGGAAAAAATAAACACAAAAGTAGAGGTGGACATGTGTTCACAGCCACATGGAGGTTGGATAGAAGAACAGGGCCTGCAGGGATGAAGTTTGAAATAATGCTCATGCTTCACACCCAGAAATCAAGAGAGACAGAGGTTCTAGTACATCTACTAAGTCTTTAGCCATTCTGGGTCATGTAAGACTCTTCATGTTTTCCTCTGACAAGCCCTTTGGTCAATGCACGGCTGGAAGTATTTCCCCAAAGCTCCCACATAGAGTTGACAGGAAGCAGGCAGAGAATGTCTGTGCATTCTCCCTACTACCCTTACATATGTGAATGGGGTAGTTCTTTCTCCTGAGTCAGCTGATTTGATTTGTTAAAAGTGCAAACTTACTATCTTCTTACTCATCTCAAGTATAATCTCCTTGTTAGTCTTTTTGTTCTGTTATTTCTAGCACAGAGGTCATTCTTCCTTGTTGAGAAAAAGAAACAAAAGAAGGGAGCAGCTGTTCCAGTTATCATCTGGTGTCAGTTATCATCATCCCATCCACCCCAAGCAGTCCCTTTTTTGACCCTCCTTTTATTCCTTGCTTTCCTTACCTCTCTCTCCAGTTGCTGAATGCCCTGGAATCACAGTAAAATGATTAACAGCTTTTGTGCTGTCTGTCCCATCATACATCCCATGTCATGGGCGTTTTTAGAAGGCTCTGTATCTTTGAACCTGACCCACCTTCATTTCCACATCCCCACCATTTCATTGAAGTGAGCATTTTTCCCAATTCAGGACACAGGAGTGTGTCATACTGACCCCAAACCCCCATACTAATGCCATGCATTTGAGGCCAAGACTTTAGAGCAATAGCTTGACATAATAACCTACTTAGCACCCTGGGAATAGACTGGCAGGCAGATTGTGTAAAGTCAGGTTGGCACGGGTCCCAGATGAGTAGAGGAGTCCTCCAGGGGACATCAAAATACTGGTTGAGTTCAGTGGCCCAAATCTACCCTGAACATGGTACTTGTCAATCAGTCAACTTAAACTGGGTATGAAGTATGTACAAAGCACTGTTACCTGTTGTTGGTGAGGGAAGGGAGACCAAAGATATGTAAGACCCTTCTCTTAAGGAATTTGTAATCTAGTTAGGGAGGCAAACCATAGTCACGTGAACAGTAGCTAGTAAATGTAAAATGAAGAGTATAACATAATATAACATAATGTAATATAGAGCAGCCAGGCACATTTGTTGTTCAGTCATTTTAGTCACGTCCAACTCTTCATGATCCCATTCGGGGTTTTCTTGGCAAAGATCCTGGAGTGGTTTGCCATTTCCTTCTCCAGCTCATTTAACAGATGAGGAAATAAGGTTAAGTGACTTGCTCAGGGTCACACAGCTAGTGTCTGAGGCCTGATAGGAACTCAAAGATGAGTTTTGCTGAGTCCAAGCCCAGTGCTCTATCCACTGTACCACCTAGCTGCCCTGTATCTCTAAAGCTTTGCAGAGTGCAAATATAGTAAGGGCTTAAGAAATGCTTGTTGACCGATTAAACCCTAGTATTTATTTTCTTTCATATTGAATAGGGTGTACAAGAAAGTTTACTGAAACCTTTTTTCAATCAACAAACTCCAATGGACACCCCCCCCTTCCCTCCAAGGTCAGAGGAGGAAAGAGCTAGAAGGGACCTTGAAAGCATTCTGTCTAACCCCCTTATTTTACTGATGAGGAAACTTGGAGGGGTGGGTAGATGGGGAATGAACTGAAAAAGATTGAGAACAATGACCTTTGTGATCCAGGGCACCTAACCAGGCACTGTTAACAAAGGGAGATCATTTGTAATGGAAAGGAGGAAGTTGGGTCTGGGAATTAAATCAGAAGCAGGGCTGTAGGCTGATGGATTGAAAGAGCCCTGAGAGAGAGTTGCCTAACCATAACCCAGCATCTCTACTCCATGCCTCTGCAATATTCAATTATTCAGGACAAATAGCTTAGTTTGAGGTCTCTATGTATTTCTCTGCCAAGACCTAAATGATCTTTGTCCATCCCTTGCTGGGGCCTGATGAGGCCAAGCATTGCTTGGCAAATGCTTTCAGGTGGGAAGAGACCCAGCAATGTTTTTATATAAGAATGAGAACAACTTCCTGGACCTATCAGAAAGTTCCCTTGATGCAGAGGCTAAAGGGTGAGCAGCAGTTCACATAAATGCAGGAAAAACCAAGCAGGCCCATGGTAGGACCTTGCAGCTAGAGCCCTTTCCCCACACTGAGTCTGGCCTCTTGGTCACTGGATCTCTTCCTCTTCCTGCCTCCTCCCCAGAACTGCCCCTCCTTTTCTTCTTTCACCTCTTAGCCCACCCTTTAAGGCCCCTTTGCATCTCTTCTTTTAGAGAGGGATATCCTGGTTGTGAGCAGTGCTGAGCCAGGCCTAACCAAGCTACCACTTCCCCAATTCATGAAAGAAAGAAAGAAAGAGAAGAGAGAGAGAGAGAGAGAGAGAGAGAGAGAGAGAGAGAGAGAGAGAGAGAGAGAGAGAGAAAGAGAAAGAAAAAAGAAAGAGAGAGAGAAAGAAAGAAAAAGAAAGAGAAAGAAAGAAAAAGAAAGAAAGAAAGAAGGGAAGAAAGAAAGAAAGAAAGAAAGAAAGAAAGAAAGAAAGAAAGAAAAGAGAGTAGTGACAAGCTCATTTAGTATAATTCTAGAAAATGTGTTTTTCCAATGTTGTCCCCCTCCAGAGAAAGAACTGGTGGAGATCAAAGCATACTTTTATTTTTCTTGTCTTTTTTGTGTGTTTTCTTTCTCAACATGGCTAATATGGAAATATATTTTGTATGACTGCACATGTATAATCTATATCAAATTGTTTGCTTTTTCAAAGAGGGAAGAGAGGAAGGAGGGAGGAAGGGAACTCAAAATTAAGGGAAAAAAACCAAATGCTAAATTGTTTTTACATGTAATTGAGAATTTTTTTTTAAAAAGAACTTATTTTTCCCCTTTTTGTCCTAAGATGAAGGTTTGAACTGAAGTGTTAAAGGAATGCCCACATTCTCTTGTGGAGTCGGCTCAAAGAATGAGTAATATGTTCTCTCTTGGACTTCAGGCAGAGTAGAAATCAGCAGCATTAGTGGAGGCAAATAAACCTGCTCCTAGCTTGCTGACTCATTGTGGTTTTTCTAATACCATTTCCCAGAATGACCTTGGATTAAAATAATAGCCACAAAATACCAGCAAATTTATTTGGTGAGCATTTACATTTTGGTGCAGTAGGTGAATCCCCAATGAAAGGGTACCAGTAGAAGCTTTTTCTTTCAGAACCAACAGAATTCACTCCTTCCTGTTGGCTAACCCTCTGTGTGATTCCCCTTCGTTTATTTACATCACTCTCTATCCAACCTGAAGGCTCTACAGTCTTCTATGTATCATCCAGTCATGAGTCACTAAGGACCATTGGGCCACAGACCTTGTGCTTGAATGGGTCCCAGAGACCATCTAGTCTGAACAAGAGCAGTGAGAGGGAGATGAGAAAAGGCTCCACCAAATAAGAGGGTCCTTGGATGAAGGCAGGCTTTTTCTAAATAAATATCAATAAGCTAGCATTTATATAGCACTTTACCTGTATTAATTCATTTGATCCAGAGGATAACCCTGTGAGGTATGTGCTGTTATCTCCCTTTTACAGATAAGGACATTGAAACATGGAGAGATTAAGTGACTTGCCCAGGGTCAAACTATTAGTGTCTGAGGTAGGATTTGAACTTGAGTCTTCCTGACTCTATGTCCTGTGCTCTATCCACTGTGCCATTTCTGCCTTAGATATCAACTGGCCCAACCCTTTCATTTGAGAAATGAGGAAACTGAGGCCTTCAAAAGTAAAATGACTTGCCCAGAATCAATCACACACCAAGTTAGTGGCTTAGCCAAGACTAGAATCTGGGACTTTGGATTCCCTGTCCAATGTTTTTTCTCTCTGATTTTGCCTTCCATTTATGCCATATGTATTTTGTATGTACTTTGTATGTACATAGGTATTTGCATGTTTTCTCTCCCATTAGAATGTGATAAATTCAATCCCAGCCTCAGGTGCTCATTAATTGTAAGTCCCTTTACCTCAGTCTGTCTCAGTTTCCTTACCTGTAAAATAGGGATAATAGCACCTATCTCAAGGGGGTAGGATCAAATGAGATAGTCTTTATAAAGTGATTAATGCAGTGCCTGGCACATAGTAGGTGCTCTTTTCCCCCCTTCCATAGCAAAGCCATGGAAGGTTGGTGTCCCCTGGACATTGCCACATTTCCAGACATAATCCCATACATATGACTGCAGGTTCCTCTTCTGGTTCAGCAGTCATTCCCCCAGATTATTGACCTGGGTATGACCCAGTGGTCAACTTGCCTTCTGTACTGACCCTCTCGTTTCTGAGCCAGCATCCTGTGCTTTACTAACCCATCACATTCTACAAAAGGAATTACCTAAAGCCTAAGGATGAAGCAGTTTCATTCTCACTTTCGTGTTTCCTTCCCCACTCTTTTAGGCAAGTCACATGGTCAGATGGAGAACAGATGGTATGGGGGAGAGCAGAGATCAGGTCCTTGGGGATGCGTAGTCCAAAGTGCCATAGCCACAACCCAACAGATATTTGTTCAGAGCGCTGTGCGGGGGGGAGATGACCTCAAGATGAAGAGCAATTGTGGAGTGACAGTGAAAAAACACCAGATTCTGAGCCTGAGTTCTGGTTTTACCATTTTCTGTTTGTGCGACATGACGCGAGTCTCTTTTCTGTTCCTCAGTTTCCTGTTATGTCAAATGACTGTAACCCTTCATGAGGCTGTTGTAAGGAAAATGATGAGTAGACCATAAGAGCCATATTACTGTGAGACACTGTCCCTGCCCTCATGTAATTAACCAATAATTAGGGGGAATTCATACACACACACACACACACACACACACACCCCCACGGTCATTGTCACACACAGTAATACATATAAAGTATAAAAGAAAGATGTAAAGCAAAGGGTTAAGTGAGAACCAAGGATGAAGATTGTCATTAACAACCAATGTGTCAGGGAGAAAAGGAGAGACCCACTGGGAATGGGGTAAGACTGTTGGGATAGATCTCACACACACACACACACACACACACACACACACACACACACACACACACAGAGCCAACGCTCCCAAAAGTACAGAATACATTTTTTTTAATTGATGAGGCAATTGGGGTTAAGTGACTTGCCCAGAGTCACACAGCTAGTGAGTGTTACGTGTCTGAGGCCAGATTTGAACCCAGGTCCTGACTCCAGGGCCAGTGCTGCAGGATACACTTCGATGAATGTTGCAGTTCCCTATCTGACTTTGAACAAATCATTTAATTTCTTTGGACCCCAGTTTCTTCATCTGTAGAATGAAGAGGTTAGATTACTTGGCCCCTAGGTCCCTTCCAGCTCAAAATCCATGATCCTATGATCCCCAGAACCCCACAGCCATTCACGCACCCCCGAAGATGCAAAGTTCTTAAGTTTTGTGTTCCTTCCTCCTTCTTCCTCCCCTTGGTCCCACTTGGCAAATTCCATGACTGCTGATTTGATGGAACCCCAGCACAGGTCATCATCTGTTTGATTAGACTTATCTCTGTGAAATTTATTCTGATTTTATATCATGAAATTTATGAAAAATGTCCAGCAGTTTTGCCTGTCAGTGCCTGAGCGGGCAGCATTCCCAAGGATCTCACATTGGCACTTTTTTCTCCAGGAACCTGGAGTGAGCTGGGGCAGGGGTTACAAAGGCTAAGAAATCACTGAGTTGTGTGTGGGTGAGGGGGCGTGGAACTATGCCTTTGATATGAAAGCCCAACAGGCTTCCCTTAGTTGGAAACATGAAGGCTTTGTTTTTGTTTCTAAATTAGACTTTGTGGACACTAACTATTCTGGTCCCATTACTAACTGATATGAGAGTTTTAGTATGTTTCATTTCTAGGCCTCCTTAAGCTGCTGGGTGGTCCCACACTCCCAGAGTGACCCACCATATTGGTTTGGATACTGAGCTCAAGTGATCCAGGAGCTCAACATCCTCTGGCATACACTACTGCTCAACGCAAAAGCCACACAGTGTTCCATGGTGGCAGCCAGGACTATCTTTGAAGAGCACTTTTTGTGAAGGGATCTCCATTACCCATTTCCTCATTAGATCAAGGAAGCTTAAATCTTCACTGGCTCCACTCTGTCCTAAATTGACCAAAGGGCAAATTAGAAGTCTCAAGTTTAGAGTCAGAAGAATTCTGCATTGGGTTTCCTGGGATTTAGTTAAAATTCTAGGACCCTAAGCAAAAAAAAAAAAAAGAGGACCCACAATGACAAAATAAATGGTTCCTAAAAAAGAAAAAAGAGTACCTTCCTGCTGGCTTGGCAGGGAGTGGGACATGGGCTTTGCATAACTCTGCCAGGTCTTTTCTTTCTTTAGCACTTGGTGTCCATGTATTCACACCTTCCAACTGTGTTTGAGGATAGGGATATTAATAACTGTCAGCAACTATGCCTGAGTTATCCTGTCACGGGTACAAAGAGTCAAAAGGATCCTATTCCTTTTAACCCCTTGGAAGATGGATGGTAACTATGCCAAACCTTTTATGCAGAATGAGACTTCGTACCTTATAGGTCCTGATGGACCTCAATGGTTTTGAGACCGGGAAGCTGCTGGATAACTTGTTTATTTTAGAGCTAGAAAATTGTTCTCTAGACAAAAAAAAATCTTAATTTTTAAATAATTTATGAATACCTTTGGTGTAAATAGAGTATCAGACATTCCTTTCTAAATTTGTAACTCTATGGTTCCCATGTAAGATACTATGTGAGATAAAGATATGAGCCACCTTTGCTTTTTAAGGTACTGATTACGCTTTTAATGCTTTCTTTAAAAAACAACAGACTAAGAAGCAGATCTGTTATAATATCTAGCATTTATGTAGCACTTTAAGGTTCACAAAGCATTTTACAAATATCTCATTTTATCCTCACAACAACCCTGGAAAGTAGGTGCTATTATTATGGTCCCCATTTTACAGATGAGAAAACTGAGGCAGGCAGAGGTTAAGTGACTTGCCCAGGGTCACACAGCTAGCATGTGTCTGAGGCTAGAATTGAACTCAACTTTCTGACCCTAGGTCCAGTATTCTGTCTTCTCACTGTGTATGATCAATCTGAGGAAAAACATCAATTTGCAAACAGGCAGAAGAACTTCCCTCATTGTGAATAGGTTTCCACTGTCTTCTATGACAGAATTAAAAGCTGATAAAGTAACAGAGGAAAAGGTCCTCTGTGCAAATATTTGAAAAAAGACATGGTCAGGGTAGAAAGGAGATTTTCTCTGAATTTTAGCAGGGCTCTTCTGCCTAATTTGCACATCAGCTTATCTGAAAGAAAATGAGCCCTAATAGACAAATGAAAAAATAACGTATAGCTCATATTTCTAACATGCTTCACGACAGTCCTGTGAGGTAAATAGCATTTATCTGTGTTACAGATATGAAAACTGAGACACAGAAAGGTGGCGACTTTTGTCACCAACCTGAATAAAGCTCCAGCAAAAAAAAGTTCTCCTTTTGTTCCCCTCCTTTCAGTATAATGTGTTGGGTCCAATTTGAAGATTAATAGTTCTTTATTGATGCCATGAGAGCTTGAAAGTAGATCCTTGCCCTTCTGGCCCTAGAGGAAATACACTTGCCAAGCAAGGTTGAAAATTGATCAAATGACCAGGAGAAACTGAAATCACTTCCTTGATTTTGCCTTGAAAAATCTCCATATGCACAGTCTGGGCCTCAGTTATTAGCCTTTTGCAACTGGCTCAAAGCTAACCTTTCCAACCTAACTGTACTCTTCAGTCTAGTCAAATTGATCTTTTTGCTCTTCATGCAGTGTCCCATTTTCCATTTCATTTAGGTCTAGGGGGCTGCATGGATTGGTAAAAAGTGGGGGAATTGACACAAGACATTTTGTCTTGCTTAGGGCTGTTAGCCCAGGAATCCACGTTACCATTTCTAATTTTTGTTTTTGGCTAGGTAATGGGGTTAAGTGACTTGCCCAGGGTCACATAGCACCATTTCTAATTTTTAAAAAATGTAAGATGCTTGAGGGCTGAGATTGTTTCATTTTTGGTCTTTGCCTCAAATGCTTTTTCATTTGTTCAAGAAAGTAGAGTGTCACCGTCATCAGTAATCAGTCAACCAGTCACTACTATGTACCAGGCACAGTGTTAATCACTTGGCATCCAAATAGAAAAAGGGGGACAATCCCTGCCCTCAAGAAGTTCACACTTTAATTAGAGGAGACACGTGAAAGAGTTCAGTGGCAGCACCAATGGAAAAGCCCAGAAATCCTGCAGGTGTAGTGGAACATTAGATGCTAAGACCTAGGGGTCCTTAGACTAGGCCAGTAGGTCAGTTGTCAGTGTTGGGGAGGGCATGTGGGAGGGTGGAAATTTAGGGCAAATGATAAGGCTGAGAGGACCTTAGGACACAGTGATAGAGCAGGTCCTTCATCTCGCCAGAATGATCCAAGTTGGTGAATCCCATCTCATCCAAGCCTTGTGAGCAATCAGGCAGCTGGGATGGGTTCTAGGCCGCCCCAGACAGAGAAAGGGGTGAGGGAGAAAGAAGAGGGGGAAGACACTCCCCTCTCCCCCAGTGCTGGTGAGTCTCCCCAGTCATCTCCCTTCTAGCTTCCCTGCTATCTATATAACTTTCATGCTAATCTCACTATCAGCAGTGGCAACAGATGAAATGTTCTACTAAGAATGTTGGGAAATTACCATTCTATAGTGGAAAGAGCTCTGTATTTGAAGTCAGAAGACCTAGTATACATGGGTCCAAGTTCTGATTTTCCTTCTGGCTATCACTGTCATCTTAGGCTAGTTTTTAATCTTCTTGAACCTTAGTTTCCTCATCTGCAAAACAGGAGTAATAAAAATAACTGCCCTGTGTATTCCATAGAGTTGTTGTGATGGTATATGTATAAAGCACTCTATAAATCAGAGATGTTTTGGAAAAGGGAAGGAAGGCAGGAAATGGGATTACTGAGTATTCCTGGCAGGACTATTTCTACAATGCCCTCCTTCCATCTCTAAGCTCCAACTTCCCAGGAAGACAAACCAGTGTGGTTTCCCAACTCCCATTGGGGAAAAAAAAGAAGGGTCAAATACAAGAATAAAAATAATCATTTGGGGACATTCTAGACCCGAGATTTCATGGATATAGAGAACTCAACATGAAGAATCTCCCTCCCCCTATACACCCCTATACAGCAGATCCACAACCATTTTGAACCTTATAGTGAATGCATGGCCTGGGACAGCGGGAAATTAAGTGACTTACCCAGGGTCCCACAGTCAGATATGGTGAACTAAATCCAGGTCTCTCTGACTCTCCCTAATTCAGGTTGCATCTTAATAACAATAGCCATAATGACAAATCATACCAATAATATAATCTCTTCAGCCTCCAGTAGTATGGACTAAGTTTCAGCTTCATTATCTCATTTGATCCTTGCAACGCAGCAAGGTTGGTTGCAAAAATATTATCATCTCCATTTTATTGATGAAGAAACTGAGGCTCAGAAGGAACTTGCCCAAAGAGCACAGGCAGGAAATGGAAAATATCTCCTCCTTTTTTATACTTAGAGCCTTTGAAATAAAATCAGGAGAGGATTAAGAAGCTCCCAATTGTTCTCACAAGTTGAAAGGCTTGGATTGTTGGCAGTGGGTGTACAAGTGAGTACAAGTGTGTGTATATGTGTGTTTCATTCCAATACGCACACCCCTCACTTCATAGTTGAGGAAATTAGCTTTCATTGTCCAAAAAATCCACAAACATCTCATTAGGACACTTATGTACTAATGAGGGATAATCAGTGTGCTTTCAAAGCCTGCCTAGAGTGGAGATAAACACTATTTATTTAACCAAGAACCATAGCGAGCCTCCAGCATGAAGTTAGCCTTCCTGATCCTTGCAAATCACCCATTCTACGCAAACCTATATTTGAGCCACACTGTAGAGGATCGTAGCTCTAGGCTCTGAGGTTGTCTAGAAATCCATCTTTTGTTGTTCAGTTATTTTAGTCTAACTCTTTGACCCCATTTGAGGTTTTCTTGGCAAAGATACTGGGAGGGATTTTGCCCTTTCCTTCTCCAGCTCATTCAACAGATGAAGAAACTGAGGCAAACAGAGTGAAGTCACTTGCCCAGGGCCACATAGCTAGTAAATGTCTGAAGTCAGATTTGACCTCACGAACATGAGTCTTCCTGATTCTAAGCCCAGTGCTCTATCCATTGGGCTGCCCTTAAGGACCTATCCTAGTCCCATTAAATAAACAGGATCCTTTGTCTCCATTAAACCTCAGGTCTAGAAGGAACACAAGGCCAGACTGACTCTATTCATGCCTTCGCTATATCATTCAACTAGGGGCAGCTAAGTGGCCTAGTGGATAGAGTGCTGGGCATGAAATCAGGAAGACCTGAGTTCTTAAGCCATCCTCACATACTTACTAGCTATGTGACTCTGGGGCAAGTCACCTAATTTCTGTTTGCCTCAGTTTCCTCAACTGTAAAATGAGGATAATAACAGTGCCTACCTCCCAGGGTTGTTGTGAGGATCAAATAAGATAAATATTTGTAAAGCACTTAGCAAAGTGCCTGGCTATAGTAAATGCTACATAAATATTAGCTATTGTTATTCATTCAGCAACATGTATTAAATGTCTCCTCTGTGCATCGGAGCCAGAGGTGTCAAACACCTAACCAAATTAAAATGTGACTGGAAAATACTTAACAAAAATAAGTAAAAATACAGTAGAACATAGATGTTAATATGTTTTCTAAGTCAATATGGTTTAAGAGTGGCCCCAGTTTCCATTCGAATTTGACACCACCATACTGAACCAGGAGCTGAATTTAGTTGCCAAGAATGGACCCATCACAACCCAAACCCAGCTGCAACTGGAGCAACATAGAAAATACAGTCAGCAGCTTCCCCAACATTGAGAATGAGGTGAACTAATCATGTGACTTGAGGAGGTTGTTCATCTTTGGCTGATAAAGAGATTAGGGTGAGGAAGAGACTCAGGATGTTTGGAAGAAGAAACATTTCCATGTTCTTGGCTGAGATCTCTGAGAGACACCCCACCTCCCATATATATTCAGTGTGTTTACTGGGACTCACAGCCTTCTTCATTGAGGAAAATGGAAGTCCGTGTTTTGGATAGAGGGCAGGGGTGGTTGGGGAGGGGATGCCTGGTGCAGAACTGTCCAAGAGATAGGACTCTAGCCCAGGTGGGTTGCATTCTGCCTCCCGTCACAGGGACAGCTGAAATCGGGCATAGGGAGAGAGCAAGTCATACCTAGAGAAATTTCCTAAGTTGTACATTTTGTTTCGGAGAGCAGGGCATGGTGGAGAAAGCACTAAACTGGGGGTCAGGAAATCTGGGGTCAGATCTAGTCTTCCAATGTTCCCTACTTGTTTGACCATAGGCAATTCACTCAACCTCTTACAGCCTCAGTTTCTACATTTTTAAATCATAGATTTAGCACCGGAAGGGATCTTAGGGGCCAGTTAGCCCAATCTCCATATTTTACAAATGAGTAAACTGAGGTCCCTGGATAGCTAGGTGGCATGATGGATAGAGCGCTGAGCCTGGAATCAGGAAGACCCGAGTTCAAATCTGGCCTCAGACACTTCCTAACTGTGTGACCCTGAGCAAGTCACTTAACCCTGTTTGCCAGTGGTAAACATGTCCCCCAGTGGTATAGCAAGGAAAGTGCTCTGCAAACCTTAAAGTGCTATAGGAATGAGCTAAACCTGACTTCAGCTTGGGGCTTGTTAATATGATTTACCCCAAAATGCTGTGATATAGGTGTATACACCAAAGATGCACAGTTAGCGTAGTAGATGCTTAATAAATATCTGAAGATTTGATTTAAAGAACTCCGAACAGACTGGACTTGAAGGTGATTTAGAATTCAGATACCAGGGTGTAACTTCAGTGCTCTGTAACTCTACTGACCTTGTTTGCATGGGGAAAGTTAAGTGGTATCATAAATGGCTCTGGGAAGAAGACATTAAGCTCAATGGGAAGCAAGTATTACTTTCTATAAATCAGTACTGAGCTCATCCACCCGAGACCTGAAGGTGAAGAGTTTTCAACTAACTTTTCTTTCTTTTTAGAGGAAGCCACCAACAATGCAGAACGAGTCACGGATGACCAAAGATGAAGATGTGTGTTTCAGCATGGGCATGAAGAGAGCTCCACCTTTCCCCCACTGCCTGCAGTTGGGAGCCCCAAGGATGAAATCTCACCAGAGACCACCCTTTACAGAAGAGTTCAGGGGACCCTTTGCCCAGTTTCGGTACGAACCTCCTTCAGGAGACCTAGATGGATTTCCAGGAATCTTAGAAGGGGGTGGGTCTCGGAAGCGGAAGAGCATGCCCACCAAAATGCCCTATAACCACCCTCCGGCTGATGCCACAACTTCCCACCAACCTGATAAGGACAAAAGCCACGGCTCTCCTGGCCTCCCTTTGCTCTTCCAGCAGCCCCCACCCCCCAAGTACGATGCCCAGATGATTGACCTCTGTAACATTGGCTTCCAGTTCTACCGCACCCTAGAACACTTGGGGGCCAAACCCATCAAGCAAGAGCCCATCAAACCCAGTGCCATGTGGTCCCACCCTCCTCCCCCACCATTCCTACCTACACCTTACCCCTACTACCCCAAAGTCCACCCGGGCCTGGTGTTCCCTTTCTTCATGCCTCCCCCCAGCTTCCCCTACAGCCGGCATTCCTTCCAGCCCAAACGTCCAACCCAGCCACCAGTGTCCCAGAAAACCGAGAGGCAGGACAGTGAGGAGAGCAAGCAGAAGGTGGAGCGGGTGGACGTCAATATCCAGATCGATGACAGCTACTACGTGGACGTGGGCGGAGAGCAGAAGCGCTGGCAGTGCCCCATGTGTGAGAAGTCCTATACCTCCAAGTACAACCTAGTCACTCACATCCTGGGCCACAGCGGGATCAAGCCCCACGCGTGCACCCGCTGCGGGAAGCTCTTCAAGCAGCTCAGCCACCTGCATACCCACATGCTGACCCACCAGGGCACCCGGCCCCACAAGTGCCAGGTCTGCCACAAGGCCTTCACGCAGACCAGCCACCTGAAGAGGCACATGATGCAGCACAGTGACGTGAAGCCTTACAATTGCAGGATCTGTGGCCGGGGCTTTGCCTACCCCAGTGAGCTCAAGGCCCACGAGTCCAAGCACGAGAGCGGTAGGGAGAATATCTGTGTGGAATGTGGCCTGGAATTTCCCACACTGGCCCAGCTGAAGAGGCACCTCACCACTCACCGGGGCCCCATCCAGTACAACTGCACCGAGTGTGACAAGACCTTCCAGTACCCCAGCCAGCTCCAGAACCACATGATGAAACACCAGGACATCCGGCCCTACATCTGCTCTGAGTGTGGCATGGAGTTTGTGCAGCCCCATCACCTCAAGCAGCATTCCCTCACCCATAAGGTAAGCGGAACAGCTGGGAGCTAGGGAAGGCTTGGGTGAAGAAAAAAAAAGGCCTCCCCCAAAAAGTTTTTTTTTTCAATGAACAAAAATTTGTTTTCTCTTCCACTTCATCTTATTTTTTTAAATTTTTGAAAAAATTTATTAGTTTATTTTGATTTATCAACAATCACTTCCATATGCTTTTGAGTTTAAAATTTTTCTCCCCCCTCCTCCCCACCACCCTCCCCAAGACGGCACACAATATGATATATGTTATACATTTACATTCCTATTAAACATATTTTCATACTAGTGAAATTGTAAGTACAAATTCTCACCACTGTTTTGCTTTTGACCACCGCCTCTCTCAGTTCCTCCCTCCCTTTCCCTTTTCTTCCCCTTTAGCCTTACTGCTTCTTCCCTCTCTTCTCTTCCTCCCTCCCTTTTTTCCCCCTTTTCCTTCCTACTGCCTATATGGCAAGTTAGATTTCTATACCTAACTTATTATGTTATTCCCTTCTTGAGCCAAATCTGATCAGAGTAAGATCACCCCCCTCCCTTCTTTACCTCTGCTGTAATAGGATTTTGTGTCTTTTCCTGTAATGTAATTTACCCTTGTCTGCCTCCTTCTTTTGGATCCATTTAACCCACTTGATTAGATTTTTTTTTATCATTACATCAAAGTCAACTAATATCCACCCCCCTTTATGCATACTCCTTTAACATGGTGTAATAAAATACAGTTCTCAAGAGTTGCAAGTGTCATCTTCCCTTGTAGGGATGTAAACAGTCCGCCCTTATGAACAACATTTTGTATCTTTCTGTCCCATCCACCTTTTCATGTCTGTCTTGAATCTTGTACTTGAAGATCAAATTTTTTGTTGAGCTCTGGTCTTTTTATCAGGAAGGCTTGGAAGTCCCCTATTTCACTGAATATCCATTTCCTCCCTTGAAAAATCATGCTCATTTTTGCAGGGTAGTTGATCCTTGGCTACAATCCAAGCTCCTTTGCCTTACTGAATATCATGTTTTACACCCTGCAGTCTTTTAATGTAGAAGCTGCAAGGTCCTGTATAATCCTGACTGTGGTTCCATGATATTTAAATTGTTTCTTTCTGGCTGCTTGCAGCACCTTCTCTTTCATCTGGTAATTTTGGAATTTTGCTATTATATTCCTTGGCATTGTCAATTTGGGATCTCTTTGAGGTGGTGAGCATATTCTTTCTATGGTTATTTTACCTTCTGGTTCTAGGACTTCCGGGCAGTTTTCCTTTATGATTTCCTGAAAGATACTGTCCAGGCTCTTTTTTTCATCATGATTTTTAGGTAGTCCAGTAATTTTTAAATTGTCTCTCCTGAATCGATTTTCCAGGTTGGTTGTTTTACCAATGAGGTATTCTATGTTTTCATCTGCTTTTTCATTTTTTTGTTTGTTTGACTGATTCTTGCTGTCTCATAGAGTCATTAGTTTCCATTTGTCCAATTCTAGTTTTTAACAGATTGTTTTCTTCTGTTTTTGTACTTCCTTCTTCAATTGGCCAATTGTATTTTTAAAGGACTCTTCTACCTCTCTCATTAGACTTTTAAAATCCTTCTTGAGCTCTTCTAAGAAGGCTTTTTGGGCTTCAGACCAGTTCATATTCCCTTTTGATGTTGCAGAAGTGGGTTTGTTGACAATGTTGTCCTCTTCAGAATTTCTGTCTTGATCTCCACTCTTCTCATAATATGAATCTATCGTACATTTCTTTTTATTCATGGTTTCTTTATTCCCTGTCCTTTAAAGAGATTGAGCTCTCCTTCTGGGAACAGAGGGCACTGACCCAAGCTTCTTGTGCTGGGAACCTAGGTCTTGGTCACTGGCTTTGTGTGATGGGGCCTCTTATGTTGGCAGTTGGAGGCTGTAGGGTTTTGGCAGCTTACCTGGTGTTGGGCTGGAATCAGCAAGGCTGGAACTTTCAGGCAATTCTAGGTTGCCTGCTTTTCCTTTCCTTTAGATTTCTTCAGCTCCTTTTAGGTGGGATCTGCAGGGTGTTTGTCTGCCTGGGGCCCCTTGCAGTGCTGTCTCCCTCATTTCTGCTAATGCACTGGGAGATTCCTTTGTGGTAGAGTGCTGAGGTACCTGGTGGTTTTCTGAGCTGGTTTCCACCAGTGGGCCCCATCTCTTCCCCCCCACTGAGGCACTCAGAGGTCCAGGTGTTGGTGTTTGCCTGCTCTACCACTTGGGCTGCAGGATCTCTTCCTGGTTGACAGTTGGAGGTTCTGACAGCTTACCTGGTGTTGAAGCTGGAATCAGCAAGGCTCGGACTTTAGGAAGACTCTAGGTTGCTTTCTTCAGCTCTTTTCAGATGAATGCTGCAGGGTGCTTATCTGCCTGGGGCCCTTTGTAGTGCTGCTTCCCTTATTTTTGCTGAGGCACTGGGAGACCTGTTTGCTGGGCTGCTGCACTGCTGTTCCCCATCTTTCTTCTAGTTCAGCTGTTCCAGGGTTTTGTTTTGTTTTTCTGGGGTGATATTTTCTGGGTTTTCAAAGGTTGATAGGGGAGGGTGAGAGTGACTACCTTTTTACTCTGCCATCTTGGCTTCCAGAAGCAGAAGTCCCCCACTTCATTTTATTTTTAACAAGTAAAACAAAAATACACATAGATATATAAAACAAATTCCTTTTTTGTCCAGGTCCAAAAAAATCTGAGTTTTTTTTTTTTCTGCACCTGGACTGCTGCCCCTCTCAAGAGGTGGGCGACATGCTTCAACATTGTACGAAGACTAGTCCAACCTTGGCCTAGTAGCCAAGTACAGATTTTTTTTTTTATTTTAGATTTTGGGAGCTTGAAATAAGGGCACTGACCACCGATCTCTCTTTCTTCCTTTGTTGTTGTTCAGTTGTGTCTGTTTTTTTGTGACCCTATTTGGGGTTTTCTTGTCAAAGAAACTGGAGTGGTTTGCCTTTCCTTCTCCAGCTCATTTTACAGGGAGGAAACTGAGGTAAACAAGGTTAAGTGACTTGCCCAGGGTCACACAGCTAGTAAGTTTCTGAGGTCAAATTTGAATTCAGGTCTTCCTGAATTTAGGCCCTGAGCTCTATCCACTGTATCATTCCAACTTCCCTGTTTCTTCCTTACCTATGACATAGTCCTTTCTGTAAATATCACCTGTACATAAAAGTTAGAAAAGGTATAGGATCACAGATATAGAGCTTACTAGAACCTCAGAAGCCATCTGGTTCACATAAACTCCACATTCATTCGTTCTTTCATTTATTTTTGAGACTGGTTCTCCCCATCTTGCTCAGACTGGAAATGAAGCAGCCCCTCTTGGGCCAGAACCCACCACAGATCAAAGCGAGAGCTTGGATCTACTCCATTTCAGAGCTAGGCTGTCCTGCCCTCCTCAGGCAGCCAACTGCCCCCTCCTGTTGAGGACTAAATATATCAGTTGTAAACTTAGTATAGACAAACAGATAGCTCCTGCAGCTCAGAACTCCCAAGCTCCAGCTATCCATCTACCGGCCTCCACCTCCCGACCTTCTTGTGTTCATTTATAGATGAGGAAATTGAGGCCTACTGAGGTAGGCGCTATAATAGAAGATGCTCTTCAGAGCTAGAATTGACCTTTCACTTCAATTAGTGCAACCCATCCATTTTACAGATGAGGAAAGAAAGTCCCAGAGAGGTAAATAACATGCCTGAGGTCACAGAGCTGGCAAAGTGGCCAATCTGGGATGAGAACCCACGTCCCCTGACTCCTAGCCTCCTGGGCTGAAGCCCTCTGGTCCTGATCCACTTCCCTGGCTGGCTGTTTTCTGGTGGAAAGGGCAAGAGCACCAAGCAAGAGCCTTGCTCTTGGTAATTCCTTGTTGCCAGTCCCCCCACATAAGCTCTCACTTCTCTCTGGAGTGAAGTAGATTGCCTCCCCCTACCCACTTCTGCAGGAGGCTTACAGGAGGAGAAGTCTGCATTGTCCCAGCTCAGTGCTTCGCTGAATAGGAATTCAACTCCCAGGTCACCTCAGTATGTAGAATGTTTGAGAACCTTTTTTCTCAGTCTCTTGGATTGGTTTTGTCTTTTTTGCCCTCAGACTCAGCCCATAGCTACAGCAAACCCAGGCACTAAAATGATTGCCTCCATGGTTGAGTTTGGCTCAAAACTCTGAATCTGTTTGGGTTGAACTAAACCGAGTGGATGACCTAAAACCTAACCTGAATTGAGGTGGCCGTTGGTCTGTTTTGAGCTCTGGGGAAGGGAGCCTAGCTTCCTCCCATCCCTTTGACCTCAGCTGGCTTTTTTTGATGGCAGGCTTGTCTCCTAAGACCGAGTTTCAAGAACATCCTTTAATACTAAAGGGTCAAAGGAGGCCCATGCCTGACTAAGATAAAATTTCTGTCCTGCTAGAATGGGTTGCATTTGAAAGGCCTGCACCAAACCTAGCTCCCTTTCTGGGTCCTCTAGGAGTAGCGGCTTTGTGAGTTTTGCATAAACTGTTTCTGCCCTGTATTAACAAAAGGCACCTGTGGATGTCATCCAGGGAGACAGGGTCTTGCCAAACCCAGGAACTTGAGACAAAGGACCTAAATTAAGACTGAGAGACAGCATAGCTCATTTCAGGAGACCTGATACTGCATGGAAAGGAGTTGATGGGGAATTTCTAACATTCTTTTAAAAAAGGGTTCAAGATAATCTGGGAGCAGGGGAAGAGGGGAATGAAAAGACAGATGGAACAGATGGTCCCATAGTAAAATTTCATTCGATTTAGGAATCAAAATGCATTTAAATGAACAAAAATTTAAAATGGAATAACAATTACTTTTCTGTGCACCTGCCTCAGGTGCCCCAAGATTGCTCTCTGGCCCCTGGCAGTCTCTGAAGGCTTCCAACTCCAACAATCATTCTGGGCCTACAGTGCACACAGCATCTCCTTTATTTCGTAGGGCTTATTTCAGAATTGTGTAGAATGGAGTAGGAAGGTTCACATGTGATTTTCATTTCAGAAACAAATTAATTTTTTAATTCTAAACACCCCACCCCAGCAATATATATCTCTAAAATAGGCATATTGTCCTTCCTGGTGCCAGAATGATCTAGTGGGTCACTAGGGCTCACGGTGGCCTGCCTGGGACTTATGTATGACACTGTTCATAGTAGCTCATTCTGCCTTGCTAGAAAGAGCCCTGGACTCAGTTTCTGATCAAGCCTTAATATTCAACACATGTTAAGTTCCTTAGGTAGAAACGACCCTATTTACAAAAGGGGCAGCTCAGATTATCATAGGATTTAGAGCTAGAAGACTTGGTGGCTACAAATCTAGCCCAGCCTTCTCATTTTACAGATGAGGGAACAAAGCCAGGAAGGTCAAAAATAAGCCGAGCCTGGTTTGAGAACCAAGGGTTTTTGGACTCCAACTTGCAATTCTCTTTCTATTGTGCCATTCTCAGCAAATGTGGGAAGATCTGGCTTTAAATCTCGCTTCAGACACCAGGTGGTTGACCCTGGGCAGGTCACTTACAACTACCTCTCTGAGCCTCAGTTTTCCTATCTATAAAATGAGAATAATAATAACGCCTACTCTGCAGTGTTATTGTGGGGTTCATATGTAATCTCAGGTGTAAAATGCTTTGCAAACTTACAGGATTATGTAAACGTGAGGTGTAATTTTAGGATGCAACTACAGAGAAAATCCTAAAAAAGGTTGTTGGTTTGGTTTTTTTTCCATCTGCAAAATAAGGGAATTGGCCACATGATCTTTAAGGTCCCTTTCAGCTTTTACTTCTTTATAAATTGGAGTTTTAAAAAAAATGAAAATTTTGAAACAAAACACTTTAGAATGCTTTCAGTGATTTAAAAACAGAAGTGTGCTGGTAAATGATTAACAACTAGCTGAGAGAGAAGAAGAAATTGTTAATGTATGTGGAGAAGAAATATATATAGATAGGTGGCACAGTGGATAGAGCACTGGTCCTACAGTCAAGAAGACTCATCTTCCTGAGTTCAAATGTGGCTTCAGACGCTTTTACTAACTGTATGACCCTGGGCAAGTCACTTAACCCCATTGCCTCACCAAAAAACCAAACAAACAAAAAACCCAAATGAGATTCCAAAGAGTGAGACTGAAAATGACTGAACAATAACAAAATGCATATGTAGATATTTCTATATCTGTCTATCTATCTATACCCTAGACAGACTTTTAAGTTTAATCTGCATTATTAACATTTTCTTCTTCATTTTCTTAAGCCTAGGTAATCAAGAAAACATTAAATAAAGCACCAATTTGTAGTGTTTGCTGATTTCTGAGGTGTTAAATGCTCACAATGAAAATTTAATAATCAGCTCCAGTACCAGCTGGCACCAGTACCTCCCCCCTCCCCCCCGTAAAACAGAAATGTACTTAAATTTGTTTTGTGATTTAAAAACTCATTATCTGAATACTCAATAAAAAGGCTTCTTTTTTCTAAATTAGATTTATTACTCACTAAAAAGTTATTTTTATTAACAAAATGGAAAAGGTTGAATTTCTTCTTTCTTGCAGCTCCAAGTCCTATCAGCATTTTTTACAGATGAGCTGGCTTCTTATTTGGTTTTAATATATATCTGTCCACCCCCCTAATTGTTTTGACTAATTATTTCTCTTAGTCATCCTGAGAAGTGGTACTTTCTTATCATAGCCATTCTAAGGAGGAAATGCAGTCATAGGTAGTAATAATAGTAATAGCAGCAGCAAGCATTGACATAAGACTTTAAGATTTGCAAATAAGTGCATGTGTTAACTCATTTGGCCTCCATATCAATCCCATGATGTAGGTGCTATCACTATCTCCATTTTATGTATGAGGAAGCTGAGGGAGAGAGAGAGTAAGTAGTTTGCCCAGGGTCCCACAGCTAGGGAACATCCAAGACACGATCTTCACTCCAAGTCTTGTGCTGCATCCATTCCCCACTCAGCTGCCTGGTTCCATACTTTCTACCAGGCCCCATAGAAAGTAAATGGCAGAAATGAGTTTGGAATTTAAAGCTGTCACTCATGTCCTACTTAAGTAGGTTATCACAGAGAACCAATATATTGTTACAACATGAGGATTTTTTACTACAGGGCTGGACCTACAAGCTACTAGTCAATTAACCAATTAATAAGCTTTTATTAAGCAGCTACTATGTGCCAGGCACTATGCTACAAAGAGAAAAATGAAAAAAAAAGTCCTTGCCTTCAAAGAGGTTACAAAGAGTGTACAAACATTTGGAATTTGTTTGTTTTTTGTTTTTTAAAAGCTCTTTTCCTCCCAGTTTCAACTCCCAAGATTTATAATGGGTCAAGGTCTCTCTAAAAAGGCCTTTTCTTGAAAATGATGACTAGCTGGGGTTAGCTAATGGCCCAACCCCAGTTATGAATCCCAGGAAATGTTCTCAGTTGAGAGCATCATTACTTAAGCATTCAAGCACTTCTCAAAAAACAATGAAACAAGAACAACTCCTTCCATACTGTTTTATAATCCCAGAGGGTGATCCCTCTCCTTGCCAACTCTTTTTTGGAAATCGGCAGCCTGTCTTTTGGGGGGCTCAGCAATCACGTCCCACATTGTCTGTAGTGACTGAGGGCTGTGAGTTCAAAAGCCAAGTTGATGGTTTATTCATTCAAGAAACATTTGCAGACTGTTCTAGGTCCAGCTCATAGCAAAGCTTTATAAAAAGGGGTCCAAACTTAAATTCCCCAAAGCAGATATTTCTGCTTTTAGTAGGGTACCTTATAATGAAGAAGATGAAGTAGTCAAACCTTAAGAGAGAAGGGAAGAGGACAAATACCTACTAAGTTGTTTGCAAAGCACTTGGCTGGTCACTGAGGGGGTCTATAAAGATGAATTAGGTACTATTGGCCACCCTCAGGGGGTTTATAATCAGGTATATCTAATAGTATGTGAAGGAACCAGGATTTCATTAATGTGGGGGACTGCCTGGATAGGAACTCCCTCCAACAGGTACAGTTAGCAGCTCTTGCCTTGGGCTGCTTAGTAGATAAATCCTAGGGCAAGGGTGGGGAACCTGTGGCCCTCTAGGCTCTCAAGTGCAGCCCTTTGACTGAATCGAAACTTCACAGAGCAAGTTTGGATTGGAATGGCTACAGGTTCCCCACCTCTGCCGAGGAATTGCCAGCTAGGTGGTACAGAGTAGATAAGGCACCAAAGCCTAAAGTCAGGAAGATTCATTTTTGAGTTCAAATCTGACCTCAGACACTTTCTGTGTGACCCTGGGCAAAACACTTAACCCTATTTGCCTCAGTTTCCACATCTGTCAAATGAACTGGAGAAGGAAATCGCAAGCCATTCCAATATCTTTGCCAAGAAAACCCCACATGGGGTCACAGTGAGTTGGCACAATGTTAGCACACAATGGGCAGTGAATGTTTGTGAAGAGTTAAGGTAGGTGTGAGTATTGATAACTCTGGAAGCTGCACATTCTGTCCGAGAGCTCAGGAGAATGCTGGTCCCCCTGTGGCATGAGATCATCCCATTTATGCATTTTTTTCATGTTGGTGAACTTTTATAGATCCCGTCCCAACAAACTCTTCTGAGAAGAGCAGGCTTACCAAAGCTAATTAACAACATTTTTTTTTATCCCAGTGATGTCAGACTGTGGTCTGAACAACAGCAACAAAATTGATGTGTTTTCTTTTCCTGATAGTCTTTCTCACTGTGATTTCCCTGAAGAAGATAGATGACAATCAGCTGCTCCTTTAGCAGGCTGACCTTTAAGGAAAAGAGAAGAGGGGGATGAGGAAAATGCCATCCATAGCGTTTGGAGCCCAGCATTAATCATCAAAAATCTAATGTATTTACTGAGTCCAGGAACAAGCGGCACTGTTAACCACTCTGTTTCCTGCCCCCTGCCTCCTCCTAGGGCGTGAAGGAGCACAAATGTGGCATCTGTGGGCGGGAGTTCACCCTGCTGGCCAACATGAAGAGGCACGTGCTGATCCACACCAACATCAGAGCCTACCAGTGTCACCTGTGCTTCAAGAGCTTCGTGCAGAAGCAGACACTCAAGGCCCATATGATTGTGCACTCCGATGTCAAGCCTTTTAAATGCAAGGTTAGCAGCTCCTGGGGAAGGCACAGGGGGTGTGGAGGCTGAGCGCAGCTCCATCTGTGGGTGGAAGCAAAAGGGTCAAGAAACTAACTCCTGTAAGCAAATAGATATCTAACCTAGGCTTGGGGTGCAAGAAGAAGAATTCAGGAATTGTGTATAGCGTTGGAGACCTGGGAGGGAACGTAGAGGTCTCTGCGTCCAGCCATTTTCTCATGGTACAGATGTGGAAATGGAAAGACCAGAGGCATTTAAATGTCCCTCAAAATCACATACAAAATCAGTAGCAGGGCTGGGACCGTAGTTCCCCTTCAGGTGTGAGTATGTAAGCTACAGCAGCCCTGGGCAACCTTGCCTGTGTGATAAATGCAAGGTAGTCCTGAGCCTCTGGTCCAGGTGAGTCTGGGCAAGTCACTCAGTCACTCTGAGACACAATTTCCTCCTCTGGTCATTGGGAGCAACGCTTCAGAGGATTCTTGTGAGAAAGGGGTGCTGTAAACCACAAACTGATTAATCGGCAAGTGTTAAGTGCCTACTACCTCTACGTTCAGGCACTGTGCTGGAGATAGAAAGGCCGAAAATGAAGCGTGCCTTTCCTTGAGGAATTTTGTCTCTCTCTGCTTCTTTCTCTCTCAGATGGTTGCATGTATATAATAAATTGCCTGTCATGACAGAATGTAAACTCCTTAAGTTTATATGTACATACACATATATAGCATGTAATCATATGCTAGATATAAACACATAAATATATAATATATAGAATGTAAACTTCTTAAGTTTATATATGTACACATACATATAGCATATAATCATATGCTAGATACAAACACATAAATATATATAATATAGAATGTAAACTCCTTAAGTTTATATATGTACACACACATATATAGCATGTAACCATGTGCTAGATATAAACATATATAACATGATTGTGTGCTATGTACATACATTTCTAATATGAGGAAATTAATACAAAGCATTGAAAATGTTAGCTATAATAATAATATTTATTCTTGTTTCAACACAGAACTAGATCACAGTGACATGTGAGCTAGAGGAAAGGGTCATTGAGCTTCTTAAGGATTAAGCACTGGCTCTGAGGGGAAAGGAGAAGGTTATTATCAAAATGTGGGCCTGAGAAGGATGAAAGGAGGGGAATGGAAAACTCTGGTTAGGGATTAGAAAAACTGGGTTGCCCCTCTCTTGTTCCACTGAATGGGGGCGGGGTGTTACATGACAGCTGTATTGACCCCACCACTGATGCTTAGTGCCCTCTAACCGTTCAGTCTTGTACCTCCCCACCCTACTTAGCCCTGCCTCCCAGCATGGCAGCACCTGCTCCTAATTACCTTCCACTGTCCCTCCCCCATATCCACACTAATCTTCATCCGGGAGGACACCTCATTATGAATTAGTTTCTTCACTTTGCTTTTCTAAACTAGTTATGTGACTGAGACCCACCACTACCACCCCACAATATCCTCAGGGCGTTTGCTTGTTTACCACAAATTCATATCTATTTGGAACTTTAGTCTCAGGAGCTATGCAAGGGAGGTGGGGGCAGAGTGATACAACTTGTATTCATGTATTCAACAAGCGTTTGTTTATTAAGCTTTTGATGGGCAGAGCAAGGGTATGCTGAAAGGTTAGATAAGGCCTGGTGCCTGCCCTCTTGGAATTTACAGTATAGTGAAGCGGGAAGGCTCAGATAACTGTTAAACCCCACCTAACATGGTAAGTTTAATAGAAAGCTATAAGACTTGAGTGCTATATAAGGTCTGAAGGGGCGGGTTGTGAGAGACAGGGATTGGGGAAGGTTTCATGAAGTGATTGGGCTTTAAAGGGTGGGTAGGAATTCAAAAGACAGAAGGCAGGGAGGGGATTCTTGGCCTAGGGAACAGCAAAAGCATAGGTCCAGAGGAGGGAAAGAGCATGTGTATTCAAAGGGCAGAGAGAAGTCTACCTTGGCTAGAATGTGGACCAATGGTCTGAAGCTCAAACAGAAACAGATCCTTGTGGGTCACACATTGACTCTGAAAACTTCATATTAACATTACATTATATTTTTATTTATTTTGTTAAACATTTCCCAGTTATATTTTAATCTGGTTCTGGCCATACTACGGAGTTTTAGGTGAGAAGTTTGATGCCTTTGGTGTAGATTGTAAAGAATGGAATAATATTTGACAAGTTTGGAAAGGCACCTGATCATAGCGGAGCCCATAGTGTGGTGACAGTGATAAGAATGGGGTAGGGCTAGATGCAGGAGGAGATGTTGTAAACAGGCCTTGATGGGAGAGGGAAGAGACAAAATGACCCCAAGTTGTAGATCTGGGAGATGACAACAGATAGTAGAGTCAGAAGGAAGAATTTTGGGGAGGTTGTGTGTATGTGTGTGGTTTTTTTGGGGGGAGGGGTAATTAAGCTCTCTTTTGGACACGTTTAGTTTGATGTCTAAATAGGTGGGTAGATCTAGAGGTTAGAGGGGGAAGTCCAGTCTGTCAGTACAAATTTGGAAGTCTTCTTCCTAGATACGGTAGCTGAGGCCTTGAAAATGAATGAGATTGCCAAGGGAGAGCATCTAAAGAGAGAAGAGAAGAATTTCAAGGACAGAACCTTCAGGAATACCCTCATTAAAGAGTCAGGGAGAGGATGACAAATTGGCACAGAAGACAAAATTGTTAGAGATCTTTGAAGTAAATGGAGAACAGAGTATTGAATAGGAAGGAGTGGTTAATTGTGTCAAAAGCTGCAGAGATGTCAGGGATGATGAAAAGGGAAAGGAGCTGTTTTATTCAGTCATTGTGGTTGTTCAGTCATTTTTCAGTCTGACTCTTCATGATCCCCTTTGGGGTTTTCTTGGGACAGATACTGGAGTGGTTTGCCATTTCCTTCTCCAGCTCATTTTGCAGATGAGGAAACTGAGGCAATAGAATAAAGTGACATGCCATATCACACAACTAGTAAGAGACTTGAGGCCAGATTTGAACTGAGGAAGATGAGTCTTCCTGACTCCACACCCTGCATTCTATCCACTGTGCTACCTAGCTTTAGTCATTAGGAGTTCTTATTGGTGATTTTGAGAAAAAAAGATTTTGCTAGAATGATAAGGGCAGATACCAGCTTGCATGGTGTTGAGGAGTGAGATGTTGTTTGTCCTTCATTCATTCACTCATGAGGCCCATGACATCAGGAAGATGATGCCATGGCTTGGATTTAAGTGAGGCAGGGCTGTGCAAAGTCAGCAGCCTCACTTTCTCCTCCAGAGCCATCTGGGCCCAGTGGCCAGATACAGATCAGGATGACTGGAGATGGCCCCCTGAGGAATGAGAAGTAAGGAAGTAGGGGCACTGACAGAGAAGGGGAAAATGGAATGATAATTAACTGCGGCCAAATGAAAGCTTTTATGGATTGGGGACATCTAAGTATGTTGTAGGCAGATGGCAAGTAATTGGTAAAGGGAGAATGACTGTAAGCAGCAAGGTTTTGGAGGAGGTAATGCACCCTGAAGACTGCTGTTTTTTTCCCCATTTACTCTGTGTCATGCTATCTACTCTACAGCTGAACACTTCTGTGGGCTATCTCCCCCATTTAGAGTGTGAGCCACTGGAAAGCAAGAATTTTTCACTTTTTCTATTTATTTCTCCTATTTAGCCAGTCTTTGGCACATAGTAAATGCTTCATAAGTTCTTTTTCATTTTTTTTAAGTAGGAGGGATTAGGATCAATAACGCAAATAGAGGGATTAGCATTAATGAGTAGAAATTCCTAATTAGGTGATGATGCTGAGTTCTAAGGAAATAATGAAGGGAAGGGTTGTGGGTGCTCCCATTGGGTGTCCTCAGGGAAGTACTAACCTAAGTAACTAGAGGCCTGGGGTAATGAGTGGGTGGAGTAGAGAGAAGGGAAAGTCTTGAAACAAACTCTTCTGAGAAATGGAAAGTGAGTCAATAAGTTTAGAGGAGAGATATTATTAAGGAGTTGTGAGTTCCCAGCTGAGGTTGGGTAACAGAAATTTGAAGTAAGTGAATTCAGCTGAGTTTCAAGATTTCATCTATCAGTGTTCTGCTGACTTGGTAGAGGGGCAGAGAAATCAGATGGTTGGGGTTAGGCAGAGCTGAGGATATAAAGGTGAGAAGTGGCAGAAGAAAAGAGATTCCAGATGATACAACAAGCATTATTAAGTCTGTACTATGTGCATAAAAATGTGCTAGCCAAGGGATATAGAGGCAAAAACATTTCCATTCTTCAAGGAGCCTCTATTCTCCCGGAGGGTACAACATATCAATATATAAATAAGCAAATTTGAGGAGGGATGGAGTACTAGCATCTAAGGGGAAGAGGAAAAGGCTCAGGGAGGAGCATGGAAGAAGTGACCATTAGCACTCTACTAAGTCCAGCCCAAGGAATATTTCTCTTGTTGACATACATGACCATATTGAAGACTCATCAAAGAAACTACAAGAGGGATTGAACAGCAAGAATCTCTCAAAATGCATCATCATTCTCTTGGGGAAAAAAATCAAAGGATGGAAGCAGCAGGAAAGAGAGGATAAAGTATAGATCAGTGCATCTATAGAACTATTTATAAAATTAATGGGACATTCATAAAGGTGAACTGCTAAGGCCTAGAAAACCCTGGAAGCTTCCAGACTATTCAGCAAAAGACAACATTAACAGATAATAGGGTTATCAAAAATTACATGAGTAAATGCAACACGTTTTTCATTGTTCTGCTGAAAGGCAAGAGGTTTCCCAGCGTCCTCCAGGGCTGTCATGGCTAAGTGACCCAGAGCCCTTCACACACTGACACTACAACAAAATAGCAGACCTAGAAATCTCGTTGGCCCAGGTTCCTGATTCCATGGGAAGACGCAACTAAGCTGAGCACCGAAGGGAGCTCAGGGTTCCAAGAGGTGTAGATGAGAAGAGAGTACATCTCCATCATGGAAGACAGCCATCATGGAAGGCCAAGTCTGGAGAATAGCAAATGGGCCAGTTTGACTAGAACATAGAGCATGAGGGGAAAGGAATGCCAGAGTCAACTTGTAAAAAGCTCTAAATGTCAAGCTGAAGGGTTTGTAGACAGACTTATCGTAGAGGCCATTGGGGGTCGCTGTACCGTAACGTGGTCTCCTTTTCTTTTGTTGTTTTTTTATTTCTTCTTTCTCGTGGTTCCTCCTATTGGTTCTAATTTTTCTTTTCAACATGACTAATGTGAAAATAGATTTAATAGGAATGTATAAATTGAGCCTATATCAAATTGCATACCCCCTTGGGGAGGGGGAAGAGAGGGAGAGGGAGAAAATTTAAAACTTCAAATCTTATGGAAGTGAATGTTTAAAACTAAAAGTAAATTAATTTAAAAAAATAAACATCAGAGAGTGATGGTAGAAGATGGACTAACATCCTTGGGAATGATGGGTGAGGGAGCTACCAGTTGGTAGATACTGGCAAGATAATTGGCAGGGGGATCAGGACAATGGTCATAAGACTATAGGATTTCAAGATAGAAGGGACCTTGAGAGGCCCTCTTTATAGATGAGCAACTTCCGTAGAGGAGAGGTGACTTGCTTAAAAGTCAGCATTGGTGGGATTGGAGCCCCGGCTCTCTGTCTTCATATCCAGCAGTCTTTCCCCTGTGCCGCTGGTGTGCATGTGTGTTTAGTGTGTGAACCTCAAAGCATGAAAGGTCTCTGAAGGGTAGTATTCAAGGAGTGGCCTGAAAGTGGCAACTGGGAGCAAGAAGGACGTCTGTCTCTGCTCCTTTGAGGTAGAAAGAGGAGTAGGCTCCAGTGGAAAGGGTTGACATTAGTGCGATCCATTCAGGGGAGAGCCAGGTTTTGGTTAAAATGAACATAACAATAATAATATAGCACTCCAAAGTTTACAGAGTACTTTATATAGGTTACTCCATTTGAGTCTCAGATTGACCTTATGAAGTATAAGTTGTTCAGCCATTTTTCAATTATGTCCAACTCCCTGTTCCCCATTTGGGATTTTCTTGGCAAAGATACTGGAGTGCTTTGCCATTTCCTTCTCCAGCTCATTTTACAGATGAGGAAACTGAGGCAAACAGGCTTAAGTGACTTGCCCAGGATTACATAGCCAGTAAAGTGTCTGAGGCCAGATTTAAACTCAGGAAGATGAGTCTTCCTGACTCCATGTCCTGTACTCTATCCACTGTGCCACCTAGCTGCCCCATAAAATATAAGTATTATTACCCGAGCTTAGCAGATGAGACACCTGAGAGATTAAATGAGTTGTCTATACTACTGGCAAGTGTCAAAAGAAGGATTTGTCTCATCCCTAGGACCAGTCATACGTGCATTAGTGAGTATGACAGTTCTTATGGAATGGACTTAAGAGGGTACCTAGTCCTACTCCATCATTTGACAATGAGAAAATTGAGACCCAGAGAGGTGAAGTGATTTGCAGGTAATAAGATGTAGGGTCAGGTTCTAAAGAGCTCTTTCTACTGTACTATGTTTCCTCTTTCCTTCTCTGAAAGGAAGACTTGCAGACCACTCACAGTTAGTATTGGGATATGATTATTCCCAGTATAAGCAGAATGATTTAGGGATCTAGTCAGTCAAGAGATGTTAATTAAGCCCCTACTATGTGCCAAGCAGTGTGCTAAGTGCTTGTAATAAAAATATGAAGAAAAAAATTGTCCCTGTCCTCAAGGAGCTTATAATCTAGGAGTAGAAAATGGGGGAAGACAGAGCAGAAGAGGGCCCCAACACAGGCACATGTCAAGAAATCAAAGAAATCTCAAAGTAGGGTAGCCAGCTGAGACATGGGGAGATGATTGGGCTGTGCCCCTTCCTCAAAAGGAGGGCTTGTAGCTCATGGCCCCACAGCCAGTCAGGGACAGAGGGCAGTCATGACGTGGGGTACCAAGACTAATGGGGTCTTGCAGGATGATAATATTTTCCCAGTAATGAACTTTCTGGGGCATAGTGGGGAAATCAGAGAAGTGGTGAATCTTTTATCAGGTTCTCATTATGAAGCAGCACAGTGATTATACTTATCATTAAATGTTGCCAATTAACTTGGATAGAAGTTTGATTTCCTTATGCCATGAAACCCCATCTTCCTGACTGTGCTGCATGGTTGTGCTCTCCATTTCAAAACAAGACACAACCAGAAGGAACAGTGACTAGGATTGATGAGGCTGCATTCAAGGAGTCCTCAGGTATAATCACTGTCAGGAAAAGGAAGAGGAGGAGGTGAATGCGGAGAAAAGGAAGAGGACAATGGCAATCTTTAATTTGTTTTCCAGGGATACTTTTCTTGGAGGATTGAAATACTCTTTTTGAAGATGGAAAATTTTCTCTCTGTTAATACCTTACTAGTAGATGCCATATCATTAGCATCATCACCAATCTGCATTGTAAAAGTATGGCTTATTGTGGGCAGCTAGATGGATCAGTGGATAAAGTGCTGGGCCTGGAGTCAGGAAGACCTGAGTTCAAATTCAGCCTCAGACACTTACTGGCTTTGTGACCCTGGGCAAGTCACCTAACCCTGTTTGCCTCAGTTTCCTCATCTGTAAAATGAGCTAGAGAAGGAAATGGCCAACCGCTCCAGCGTCTTTGCCAAGAAAACCCCAAATGGGGTCACAAAGAATCAGACACAACTGAAATGACTGAACAAGTGAAACTAATACTCATCTTTAGAGAACATTCCTCATACCTGATAAGTGGCTATATCTGAGGTGGGATTAGGAGGAATGGGTTTTGTGCGTACTAGGGCTTGGGGGCAGGGGGAAGCAGTAATTTTTGAATCTGCTCTCACCGGCATTCATGTTCCCAGTGGTCTGAAAGTCTTTTGGAGAGCATAATTCAGCCTCATTTTAACTGGTGGTTACTGAGATTGGGTGTTAGAAATTCTGACTCTGCTGCTAATAATAGATGTATGACTTTGGGCAAGTCTCTTAACTCCAAACGATTCTCAATTTTTTTATTAGTAAACTGGGGATTCAATTCAACAAGCATTTATTAAGCAACTGCTCTTTTCCCTAATGCAATGCTAGGCCCTGGGAATATAAAAGCAAAAAATAATTTTTGCATTACCTACCTTAAACTGTCCTTAGAATTTAATCTGTATGTGTAAAGTCGTTTGTTTTTTGGTAAAACTTAAAACAGCGTTATTATTATGATATACTTTCCCCTACTGAACCATTTCCCCTAGGCTGCTATAGATAGTCAAGTCCTTCCCACTTGACAGGGCTTTGTTACACCCGCAACAGAAAATGTGCCCCAGCACAAATGCACCCATTTGGGTTGAGCCTTCTGCCGGTGATGGAACAACATCTGACTTCTCCGTTCCTCTTCTTCCTCCTTCTTCTCCAGTTTGGATGGTTTGCATCACAGCCTAAACCCAGTCTACACTTGGGCAAGTGATGGGTGCCCGACAATGGTTCTATCTGCAGCTAATCATGAAGCGGACAGACCCTACTGAGTGACCCACTGGGGAGTACTCATCACTAAGAATGATGCACCTGTCCGCCTACTTGGCTACTTACCTTACTCCTTCCTGGACCAAGAGATGAGGTGAAGCCAGGCAGAAAGGGCTTCTAGAGCTGGCAGGAAATTCTAGTCTCATGAGTCATAGGGAACCCAAAGAAAAGTGCAGATGAGAGCTGTGGTGGGTGTGGAGCAGTGCTGTGATCCAAGGGGACCATGGCGGCAGCCAAAAGGAACTCCTGGGATTTGCATTAATGTGGGACACCGATGTTTTGTCAGTGGGGAGTGGACTTGAAAGTCTTAAAGCAAAATCTGAAGGAATCTGAGATCTGAAGGAATAAGGAAAGCCAGCTAGCTATTTAAAGCTGGACATCTCTGTACCATGGTGGGTTCACCACCATCTGGTCCTTAGCTTTTGCAGATTCTGTTACTCGGTTTTCCTATTTCACCCAGGGAGGAACAAGGCTCTGAGGAATTCTTTTCTTCACTCTAGGAAATGGGTTGAGTTGCGTATAATAAGTCTAAAAAAGAAAGACTAGACATCTAGCATCAGAGCACCCTCTCTCCTGGGTGGTGCTGGAGAACAGCTAACAAAAAAGCTGTGCTTTCTAATTTGTGTCTTGGCATTATTCAATATACCTATATTCAACCAATATTTATCAGTACTTTTGTGTTGTTGTTCAGTGGTGTCTGACTCTCCGTGACCCCATTTGGGGCTTTCTTGGCAAAGGTACTGGAGTGGTTTGCCATTTCCTTCTCCAGCTCATTTTACAGATGAGGAAACTGAGGCAAACAGGGTGAAGTGACTTGCCCAGGGTCACACAGCTAGTAAGTGTCTGAGGCCAGATTTGAACTCAGGAAGATGAGTCTTCTTGACTCCAGGCCCACACTCTATTCCCACCTAACTGTTAAGTACTGGCCATATGCTTAATAGGTTTAGGGACTTAGAAATGGGGGGGGGGTACTAAGAATACGCTGATTAAAAAATAGTTTCTGCTGTCAAGTTGCATACATTCTGCTCTGCTCACCTGTCTTTACACCATTGTTCTATTTCAACAACTTCACAATAATATTAGTAGTTGACATTTATATGGTAGTTTAGGTTAGGGTGTGACCCAGCGCAAGTCACTTAACCCTGCTTGCCTCGGTTTCCTCATCTGTCAAATGAGCTGGAGAAGGAAATGGCAAACCGCTCCAGTATCTTTGCCAAGAAACCCCCAAAGTGGGGTGAAGAGTAAGACATGACAGAACAACCCTGTACCCACACAAAACATACCTGAACCTATTTAATGCATAATGCAAATGATGCATTATACATACATATTTAAGCAATTTTGCCAAGAAGAGAACTTGAAAGCAAGGTAGGTTGATATGGATATCAGTAAATATAAGCATTCAATAAAATTTGGGCAAGGCCAAAAACAAGGGAAACCCAAAACAAGACCTAGATAAGTGGACCCAAAATATAAGTTTTAGGTGAATCTAGGACCTGAGGGAACCCAAACTTCCTTGTAGCCTTCCCCAGCATTTCTGAGGAGTTACTGAGGTCAGGGGATGTAATTTTGGGTTCAAACAATCTCCAGTCACATAAAATTAGATTTGAACAGTGTAATAATAAGTTTTCCCAAAGATATAATCAAACATTTTCCACAGTAGTCTTGGAAATCTGCCAATGGGTAGAAGAAGGGAGTATATGAGAGAAAGGGGATGAGGAAATCGAGGCAAGTAGGGTTAAGTGACTTGCCCTAGGTCATACCCTAACCTTGACCCAGTATTCTATCCACTGGGTCACCTAGCTGCCTAAACTACTATATAAATGTCAACTACTGATATTATTGTGAAGTTGTTAAAATAGAACAGTGGTATAAAGACAGGTGTGCAGAGCAGAATGTATGCAACTTGACAGCAGAAACTATTTTTTAATCAGTGTATTCTTAGTACCCACCCCCATTTTACCTAGGAGTGAAAGAGGATAGGTGAATTACAAGGGCACAATAGGGCTCCACCCAAGGCCCCTTACCCTGGTGTGGCTCTGACACTGTGGATGAGTTATGTAATCAGAACTGGAAAGGAGGCTGGTCTTTACTCCAGGCATCCTCAGAGAGTGAGCTATGTTGCTTTTACCTAAAAGCTTCTGAAGGAGGAGACTCAGTAACATCCCTTGGTTGGAACACAATAGCTGTATGACTGTGGACAAGTCATTTAATCTCTTTTGAGACTTGGTTCCCTTCATCGTTAAAATGGTTTTAATCAACCATTGGCCTATTTCCAAAGATGATTAGGGGAAAAAGGAAAAGAACCTGTACATTCTAAAATGTTTATAGCTGTTCTCTTTGTGGTGGCAAAGAACAATTGGGGAATGATTGGACAAGTTGTGATATATAATTGTCAATACTACTCTTGTGCTGTAAGAAACAATGAGCTCAATGATCTTAGAAAAACATGGAAAGACTTGCACAAATAATAAAGAGTGAAATGAGCAGAACCAAGAGAAATACAACAGTATTGTTTTAACAACTACTAAGTCATTTTGCCCATTATAAATACCCAAATTAACTATAAAGGACATATGAAGAGAGATGCTATCTGCATCCAGAGAAAGAACTAATAAATGAAAATATTTATAGAATGATTTTACATATATAGGCCTATTTGTATCTGCTGGTAGTCATTTTGGTGGGGTGGGGGGAAGAAAAAAGGGGGAGAAATTTACAGACAACTTTGTTACATATTTTAAAGGAATAGCAAGTTGTAAATAATAGATTTGCAGTTTCCTGTGTGATCATCTTTTTTATGTTATGGAAATGCTTGCTTTATTCCATAAATTTAAAAATAAATTTAAAAATCATATTTGTGCTATCTACCTCACAGGATTCTTGTGAGATAATCGCTTTGTTAACCTTGAAGCACTAGATGAATGTGAATTGTCGTCACTTTTAAAGCCCCTCACCATCAAGTACTTCCTTGTGTCTGACCTAAATCCCTCCTTCTGTCTCTAAATGCATATTATAATAGAAAGAATCCAGGATTTGGAGTCAGAGGACCTGGTTTGAATCCAGTAGCAACCATGTGATGTTCAGCAAGTTTCCTCATCTTTGACAGAAGGGGGTAAGAGTCAATGACTTCTTAGGTCCTTCTAACTCTAAATCTATGGTCCTATGAGCTCTGAGCCTCAGTTTCTCCATCTTGCAAATGAAGGGTTAGAAGTTAGTGACTTCTGAGGTCCTTTTCAGCTCTAAATTATGTTATAAATTATTAGCTCTAAATTAGCCTCTTCTATTTTGTACTGTCCTCAGTGGAAACAGCTGTTCAGGACGCACAGTAGAGCTCAGTCACTGTGGGATCCAGCATTAACAATAGGATGGAAAATTATTGAGGGGAATAGTTTTGATGAGATAGCTGTTGTTTTCTATTTCTGAAAAAAGATTATTGCCCCTTTGGGCTCCTTTGCCATTGGCTCTACTTCTCTGGTCCTTACTAGTTGGAGTCACTTGGAGCTTAGCCAGGGACATGAGCCTGTCGTCTTGAGCCATGTTTCAGGAATATGCTTCCCAGATTCTGCGTAAGCATGCTGGGGTTGATTTGGATGCTATCTTCGGAGCCATTTCATTCCATAATAGCAAAGAACCAGCTGCTGTCTTTGGGAAACCTGTCCAGGAAAAGCAGCCATCCAGAATTTCCGGGACAAAGTCTCCTTTGAGATGGGTGAAGCCAGAAGGGAGCTGCTTAAGTTGTGAATCACCAGGTCATCTGCAGCCTCTACAGAGGCCCAGACTAGAGGATGAATGCATGAGTATATGAGAGCATATGTGCATAGGGACTCAGGGATCAGGCCCAGCTGATCAGTGAGGTTTACGGTTTGGGTTAGTTTCTTGTAATGGGTGGCATTGAGTGGTTAGGACTTTTGACGTCCCTGACAAGGGACTTTTCAAGGAGAAAATGGCCAGGGGACTTTCTGAAGGTCTTACTCCAGTCGGTGACCCTGTCCCTGAAGGAGACAAAGATTCAGGCTGGTAGTCAGGGGGTTAAGGCAATGACCAGATAGCAGCCTTTTGGCACCAAATTCCTCCTCAACAGAAGGAAGGATATAGCTGTATGAACTGCCTGCCTAACAATGGTTCACATGTCCCCAGGGACCCGCCTGCAAATAGATTTCATCTTGCTTTCTCTGTACTTTTCAAAGCTTCCTGTTTTCTCACGGTCCTTTTGGACAGTTTACAGTCTCTCTCTCTCCCTCCCTCCCTCCCTCTCCCTTTGAGGAAAGGAACACCCTTCTTATTAAAAAGGAGAAGGGGGGGGGAGAAGAATGCAAGGGAAGGTCAGCTCAGCAGGGGCCTTTCTCCAACTCTGCAGGCCGCTGCAGCTCCTTTAACCTTTTCCCTCAGAGAAGGGAAACACAGGGCTTCCATGTGTATCCAATCCCAGTGGAGGTTAAGGACTAACTATCTGGCAGGCAGTCCGTTGTAGACCTTCAGTTTTTCTCCTGTCCCTGAAATTCCAGCTTTCCCATTTTTAATAACAACAACAACAATATATTATTATAATAGCTAGCATTTCTAAAGCTCTTTAAGGGTTGCAAGGCACTTTACAAATACTATCTTGTTTGATTCTCACAACAACTCTGGGAAGTAGGTGTTATTATGATCCCCATTTTACAGTTGAGGAAACTGAGGTGAAGTGATTTGTTCAGGGTCACACAGCTAAGAAGTATCTGGGGCAAGATTTGAACTCAGGTCTTCCTAACTCCAGGTCCAATGTCCTAGCCACTGAATCACCTAGCTGCCTACATATTTTCTACAGTGGTACATACCCCTCTGCATCCTACCCCTCAAGGAGATAGCCTTCTCCTTTGGAGTCTGGGTTTTGTAAATAGGGATAAATCCCACGGCAGATCACTTGAGCTACTATATTTCAGGAGGAAGGAGTGGAGAAAGAGAGGCACAAAAGAAGGGAATGAGGCAGGGGAACAAAGCCTTGGTCTTCTGAAGAGATGGAGCCATAGGGTGACATGGCCAGGGTCATGGTGTTCTATGCCTGTGGAGAGAGAAGGAAGGGTGTAGGTCAGATATACAGAAGAACTTGATGATGAGGGCTCTATGAGATTAGTAAGAGTGATAATAACAAGATAATAGACAATATGGAATACCTGGAATACTATGGTTTACAAAATACTTACTGCTTAGAATCCTGTGATTTAATTAGCACGAATATTTTTGTACCCATTTTAATAATGAAGAGACCAAAGCTCAAGGAAGTTCAATGACTTGCCCACAGTTGGACAGCTATTGTCTTGGAAGCAGGACGCATTACTAGGGGAAGATGTAGTAGAGTCTTCTTAGAAGTCCAGGAGATAACCCTAGTTTCTACCACTTGCCTGGGCCAACCCCAGGCATGCCCACATGCTTTTCTGGTTTGCGCCTAACTAATATCCTGGTGGGCTTCCACTTTGAGGAATGCTTACACAGATTGACAGTAACTGGGAGGTGAACCAAATCTGATACTCATCCAAAGGATGTTTTCTGGAAGAAGAGGCAAAAGATCTTGCAGATTGTACTAGATTATAATTGAAATGGAAGCTCTCTGAGAGTGAGAAATGTTTGGCTTGTATCCTCATGTCCTGTGTGCCTGGCACATAATAAGCACTTTAAAAATGCCCCAGCAATTATCCCTTCATAAGATCATAGATTTTGAGCTGGAAGGGACCCTGTTATTTAGTTGTGGCCAACTCTCTGTGACCCCATTTGGGGTTTTCTTGGCAAAGACACTCATGTAGTTTGCCATTTCCTTCTCCAGCTCATTTTGCAGATGAGGAAACTGAGGCAAACAGGGTGAAGTGACTTGCCTAGGGTCATACAGCTAGTGTCTGAGGCCAGATTTGAACTCATGAAGAGGAGTCTTCCTAAACCCAGGGCCAGTGCTCCGTGCACTATGACATCCCCCAGTGACCCTGAAGGGACCTTAGAGGACATCTTATTCAACCCCATTATTTTTCAGATGAGGAACTGAACCCCAGTACCATGTAGCTATTTAAGTGTCAGAACCATCATCTGAACCTTTGACCCCAAACCCAACATTCTTTCCACTGTAGTATGCTTGTTAATTGATAGGAAAGCCAGGACTGTCATCTGCAAGGAATAAGGAATCCCATGTTTTGTCACCTGCAGGAAGGTTGTATGTTCTCCCCTCCCCCAACCCCAACCCCAGCACCAGCACAGAGCCTCACTAGGTCAGTATTCGCTGACTTGAATTGAATTGAGGTCTGTGATCTCTAGACCACCACCCTCCTTTTGCTCACATCTTTGGGATTTCATTGTAACCTCCCTGTAGAGCACTAACCTTAGTGGCTCATTCCCTGGTCTCTTCACCAGAATGCTTTAGAGCTCTGAAGAGCTGTTTATTATGATACATCCTGATTACCCATCCCCCCATTGAAAGAAGTCAGCAGAGAGTGTATGGATGGAGAAATTGAGGTTCAAAGCAGCCTGCCTTTTGGGACAGAGAGTCCAAGCCAAGGACAGTGAGCAGTTAGCTTGACTGGGCGCGAAGCAAACCTCCGGCTCTTGTCCATCAGGCACCCTGGTCCCAATCATGACACCTACCCTGATTTTAATATCTCATCAGGCCTGGGCTACAGATGACTTAGTGATTCATGGGCCCTGCACCCCTCAGCCCCACTCGTGCTAAAAGAAGTCTGTCACACATGACTACTTTCCCGAGTTGAATAGATCTTCATTGCTGGTCCTCCTACGCTCATGCTCCCTTCCCCATCTGCTATTATTCTCCTTTCTGCTCACCTCTCAACCCCCACATTTTCTCAGTAATAGGCACCATCATCTTCTGCCTCCCTCTTCACTAATGGTTAGTAAGAAGAGTCTCTTCTGCTTCCTCACTGTGACAGGCATCATTCCCCTGCAGACATCAAATATCTTAAAACACATAGTCATTGTGGGCAGTAGGCTTGAACAGTCAGTCATTCAGGAAAGGCAGAGAAGCCTTTCTGTGGAAGGAAGGATTGAAGGGCTTTTTGGGAAGGGCCAGAGGTACACAGAAGGTGTTATGGGGACTCCATAGTTATAGGGGGATGCAGTTCACACACAGCAAGAGACTCAGCTAGTTAGATTTTACATTTCCACTGAAGAGATTTACTTTTCAGATTGTACAGAGGTACATTTTCTGACTCTTTTGAGTGAGGGGAGGATCAGAATCATTCACTTAATAAGCACTTTTCATACTTCTTAATAATTAGTCAATTGCTAGGTGCTGTGGTTGTAAAAACAAGGATGAAAGAGTCCCTGCCTTAAGGAACTTATCTTCTGTCAGGGGAAACAATGCATGCAACTATATATTTATATAAAATAAGCAAATTATAATTTCTGATGGGCAGGCACTGGACGCTGAGCGAGGAAAGAAAAGTGGAAAGGCCCCATGTAGGAGGTGATCTTTGAAGGAAACTTGGGATTCTAAGAGCTTCTAGGCATGGGGACAACTTTTGCAAAGACATACATAGAGACGTTGGTGGAGTGTTATAAGAGGAATAGCAAGAAGACCAGTCTGGTGGAACCAAAGAGAGTGTGAGGGGAAGTGATGTATAATATGCCTAAGTTGTGAAGGACTTTGAATACCAAATGAGAGGGTTTGGGTTTTGTTTTTGTTTTTTGTTGTTATTCTTGTTTTTTAAATCTAATGGGCAAATAGAAGGCCCCTGGAGATAGCTGAGTAAGGCAAAGGCATGATCAGTTCTGTACTGTAGTAAAATCACTCTGGCAGCTGGGTAGGTCATGGATTGGAGAGGGTGGAGGCCATAGGTAGCAAGATCAATTAGGAAGCTAATGTAATAGTCCAGAGGAGAGGTAGGAAGGATCTGAATTTAGGATAGTGGTTGTGTGGGGAAAGGGGGATGGATGCCGGACATGTTAAACTCTGCTGGGGAGAAATACTAAAAAAAAAAAAGAATTCCAGGTGCATAGGGATGCAAAGATCAGAGATCTCTTTGGTATGAAGGCCTGGATTACCTTCGAAAGTTAACATTTTTGTATTGGCTTAAGCCGCCTGCCAGAAATGGGGGAAAACTTACTTCAAATGGACAGTCCAATAGGTAGATGACTACTTTGCCTCTTTGTAGGTGTGCTGGCCACAGAGCATCAGAGGGAAGTGTATCTGGATTTGGTCCTTGCCAGGCAGAGTCTGAACAGCTCTCTGGTCAGATCTCAGGCAGGACTTTCACTCTCAGGTGGAAGTGAGCCTAGATACCTCCTGAGATATCCTTTGTAAGGTATAAATTAGAAACAATGCCTGTCAGCAAATGTTCCTTATGCAAATATTGTGTTCAATCAATCAGCAAATATAGAGCACCTACTGTTTGCCTGATATTATAGTATAGTGCAGAGGTGGGGATCCTGTGGCCTTGAGGCCACATGTGGCCCTCGACTGAATCCAAACTTTATAGACCAAATTCCCTTAATAAAAGGATTTGTTCTGTAAAACTTGGACTCAGTCAAAAGGCCGCACCCACAGACTTCTCTAGAAGGCCACATGTGGCCTCAAGGCCGCAGAATCCTCACCCCTGGTATGGTGGAAAGAGTACTGACTCTAGAGTTGGAGTTGGAGCTGAGTTCGAATTCTGCCTCTGAGGCTTTCCTGGGCAACCTAGGACAAACCACTTCTCTCTCTGTCTCAGTTCCCACATCTGTAAAATGAAAGGTTTAGACCAGATGTCCTCAGAAGTTCCTTCCAACTCTAGATCTCTAATCCTGAGATACCATAATAGCTCTAATGTTGCTGTTGAGTTGTTTCAGACTCTCTGGGATCCTATTTGGGGTTTTCTTGGCAAAGATATTGGAGTGGTTTGCCATTTCCTTCTCTAGCTCATTTTATAGATGAGGAAACTGAGGTAAATAGGGTTAAAGTGACTTGCCCAGGGTCACACAGCTAGTAAGTATCTGCAGCCTGATTTGAACTCAGGTCCTCCTGACCCCAAGGCTGGTGCTCTATCCAGTGTACCAGACTAGCTACCCCAGTACTTCTATACACAATTCTTTGTCCTAATGCAAGGTACTCTGCAGTCATTCAGCATTTCTCACTCTTTCACTGTGGGGAAGCACAGGAGAAAAACGTGAGATGGCTCTTGGGCTCAAGGTGCATGTGGTCTAATAAGAACGGTAGTCAGTTTCATTAAGTCTGCCGTGAATCAGATGAAATTTATGCTTGCAACTGCAGGTTCATGAATCTCCAACAAAGTGCACTGATTGATTCCACACTGCAAAGAATAGCACAATGCCATGAGGAAGAAAAAATTTTAAAAATTTTCAGAACCAGGCTTGGGGATGAGGGATAGAGAATGAGATTAGTGGAAGGTGTGAAGACTGGGGTCAGCCACTCAGGGAATTTTGCCGCAGGTTTTGGAAGTGTTTGGGCAGGTTTCAGGACTGTAGCTCTTAGGAATTCAGCTGTTCCTTGTTCTTTTCCTCCAAATTATTTGGCCATCTCCATTTAAGATTTCTCAAAGAACCAAGCACCTACACTCTTAAGTGTTTCCTTTAGCAATCCAGCTGTAGAAGGCTCCCCACAAATTGCGCTGAGCTCTCCACTCTAAGCACCAACCCCGCCCGTCCCTGCTTGACGGCAATAATTCAGGCTTCCCTAGGTTACCAGCTCTACTTTGGTCAGCTGTCATTTATTCCAAGTCATTTGCACATTCATTTCAGGCACACTGAAAAGGCTAGAAGTGCCTGGTGAGTTACAAAATCTGCCCATCAACAGACCTAAAATTAGGCCTGAATGTCCTGGATGCTAACACATTATTACAATACTTAGCACGGTCCAGCAGAGGAGCCTAAGTGATTGAGTGAACATGAACATGGCTAGTTCATCTCCTATCATAAAAGGAGGGAGGGAAGAGTCCTGCTGGAAAAAAAAAATTAAGATACAAGATGAATTTTAAAAATGTCTATCCTTCTGCCAGCACCAATAGAATAATATTTTTGTTGGATTTTTTTTTCAGTATTTCACAAGTTCTAGGAGAATTTTTAGTTGATGATACACTGGTGTTTAGCTAATTTAACCATGACTTGTTTAAAGTAATATTTCTAATAATTTTTTTTTTTAAAAAGAAAAGGCCTGTTGCTTGACCCAGGCCAGTCTCCAGGTAGTTTAATACTGAAACAAAATAAGAAATTGATAAGTCATTCAACAGTCAACAAAATAAGACATACTTAGCCATAGCAAGGGAAAGCTATCCAACATGAATATGCAGCAAAGAAACAGAGTTCATTTCTGTGGAGTGAAGCTCCCCTGCCTCTGAATTGTCTGTGGTTGTCTGCCAGCCAAGCTTCAGAGAGAGACGCTGAATGAGACGGTTGTTTTGACTTGGACTATCCAGGAAACAACGTCAGTAGCCAGAGCCTTTAGTCTTGAAGATTATGTCAGTAATTTCTTAAGGAATAAAACCTAGCCTAATTTGCATGGGATTGAGGAGTTAGTATACTACTGTAAAATCTACTGAACCTTCAATTCTAGCTGTTTGTAGCATTCGAACTTTGCTTGTGATCACTGTTGGTATAGTGCATATGTTTTTATACAGTCATAGTTATTGCATAAACACTGTCTTATGTTCTGTTCTTTCACTAACATTATTCACTATACCCTTTTTTACTATTTAAGTAGTGGCCTAGTATCACATACAGTTAATAACCCCTAGTTTACTTTGTTCTAATCCTATGGTTGGACATTAGAGTTGTTTTATTGTTTTCTTGATAACAGATAGTGTCACAATGAACATCTTTGTGTAAATTATTCCCCCTGCTTTCAATTTTGCAGTCATTGCCTTCATATTTATTCCCCAAAGTAGAATTATTGGGTTAAAGAATGGGCAGTTATATGGCTTATATTGTGAGATTAATCTCCAGACAAAAATGCTAGTGGAAATGAGCATGCCTCCCTTTGTACTAGCAATATTGGGGCATGACTTTTTATTTCTTTTTGGTGATTTTATAGAGATGAGAGGCAGAATGTGCATAGTGAATAAAGAGTCAAGCTTGCAGTCAGGAAGACCTGAGTTCAAGTACTACTCCTGATACTTAATGGCTACATGATCCTAGACAAGTCACATAGCCCCTGGTGTTGGAAACATTTCTCCTTACACCTCATTGCTAGTGAGGTCGTGCATTTTTCCATGTGATAAATTACTATGGGTATTTCCTTGTGTATAAAATCCTCATTTCCTTCGACTACATTACAGATGTCCTCTGGGTACTGACCTCATATTTGCATCAGATATTTATGTATTTTGGATAGCGAGTTTTTATCATGTTTGCCACATTTTTTCCCATTCCATTAATTTCCTTTAATATTAGTTTTATTGCATTTCCTTGTGTAGCAGGGTTTTTGAAAATTATTATAGATATGCATATATAAATAATTTAAATTAACTCATCTATCTTTTCTTTGACATCATCCTCTATTTCTTCAAAGCTCTGAATCTATCTCCTCTTCCCCACACAGATATGCTATTGTTTTCTTCCAGGCTTGTTTGGGTTTTTTTAAATATGTACTTTTAAAAATGTCTACCTCTTTGACTTATCTGGAATCATTTGTAATTTATGCTCAAACTATGTGTCCAAGTTAACGCGTCTTTGTATTAATAGTTATTGGTTTTGTACACTAGAATTTTTTAAAGGAATAGTAGAAAACTTCTACATGATGGTGTTCTGATAAACAGCTAAATCTCATACTAGCAGAAGCATAGGACACCAGGGCTGGAAGGGTTTGAGACATCACAGGAAGTACTCATGTCCTTCCTTCATCAAGGAGAAAACGGGTGTGCTAAGTTTCAGGTTTTGTTGCAATTGTTCAGTCATTTTTCAGTCATGTCTGACTCTCTGTGACTCCATTTAGGGATTTTTTTTTTTTTGGCAAAGATATTGGAGTGGTTTGCCATTTCCTTCTCCAGCTCAGTTTTTACAGATGAGGAAACAAAGGCAAACAGGGTTAAGTGACTTGCCCAAGGTCACACAGATAGTAAGTGCCTGAGGCTGGATTTGGACTCGCAAAGATGAATCTTTCTGATTTCCAAGTGTCTGTATTTGAAATTTAAGCTGCAATGATACTCCTAATCAATACAAATACTTTTTTAATTCCCCTGAAAGATATAGATTATCTATGATAGTTTATTAACTTATTGCTTTCTCAAGCTACAATATAGCCAAATGTTTTGAATTCATGAAAGTGGTGCTGGAGAGATATCAAGCTGTCATGGTTGGACTGACTCTCTCTCTCTCTCTCTCTTTCTCTTTCTCTCTCTCTCTCTCTCTCTCTCTCTCTCTCTCTCTCTCTCTCTCTCTCTCTCCCTCCCTCCTTTCTCTCTCTCTCCCACCTACCCACCCCCCTTTTTAAAAGCTAATACCTAAAAAAAAATAAATGGAATGGGGTAGGAGATGTTGGTCGGAGTTTGGTTGCAAGGGCATCTACTTACAAAATACGTTGTATTTTTTCCCTTTCTTCTACACTGGCGTGTCTGAAATTCGGTCATTTTCTATGCTAGTGGAAATGAGCATGTTTGAAAACATGCCAATAGTTCTACCCAATTTTTAGGAAAATTTATGGTCATTTAAAAACCATTAAGATTTTTGACTCAGATGATAGAAAATCAGAATATCCTACTCCCCCTAAACAGAAATTAGTTTTCTAATCTTTCTCAGCTTCTCCAGCTCATCCAAATCATGTTGTCAGAGGATGACTATCTCATAAATAGCTTTGTTCATTGTATTTACTATTTCTGTGCCCACACACACAGTTAACTTCAGGTTTGGATCACGAATTTACTCTTTTCTAAGTGTATTGACATTTCAGTGCTTGTCAGAATAAAAATCAATCAACTACTGGATTAGAATCTCAGAGCTAGAAGGGATCTCAAAGGCCACTGAGTCTAACCCATACCTCAGTAGCCCTATAAGCATTTGGCCTCTGACTAATGAGCTCCATTGCTAGGGAAACTCATTCCCCTTTGAGGCAACCCAGTCAGCTTTTTGGTAGTTTTCCTTGTTAGGGAGGGCTTTTTCCTTTCTCCTTTTATTGAACTGAAAGGTACCTTTTTGCAATTCTTCCTCTCTACTCTCTAATGACTCCTGGTTCTTTGGGAAGGGAGGATATAAAAATATTAATAATTAATCATAACAAGAAGAAGCATTTATATACGGCTTTAATGTTTGCAAAGCAAACATTTCATTTTATCCTCACAACAACTCTGGGAGGTATGTACTATTATTATCCCAGTTTTACAGATGAGGAAATTGAGGCAGATAGTGATTAAAGGACTTGCCCAGGGGTCACACAGCTAGTAAATGTCTTCTGCTGGATTTGAATTCAAGTCTTCCTGACTCCTAGTTCAGTGCTCTATGCACTATCCCGTCTAGCTACCTCTAGTAAAAAATATAATCAGGGGCAGCTAGGTGGCACAGTAGATAGAGCACTGGGTTTGGAATCAAGACGACTAATCTTTTGAGTTCAAATCTGGCCTCAGACACTAGATGTGTGAACCTGGGTAAGTCCCTTAACCCTGTTTGCCTCGGTTTCTTCATCTGTAAAATGAGTGAGAGAAGGAAATGGCAGGCTATTCCAGTATCTTTGCCAAGAAAACCCCAAATGGGGGTCATGAAGAGTTGGACAGTATTGAAAACAACTGAACAACAACAAAAACATAATCTCTCTTCCATATGACAGCTGTCATTTCCTTCTTACTCCGCTACAAATCTTCTCTAGGCCAAATCTCCCCATCTCCCTATCCTTAATGTCAGAAGTTCTTCACCTTGAGTCTATGGTTACATCTCAGGAGTCCATGAACTTGGATGGTGAAAAAATGACATCTTTATTTTCATTAGCCTTTAACTGAAAACTGAACATTTCCTTGAAATATTTAAAAACATTATTCTAGAAAGGTATAGACTTCCCCTGACTGTCCAAAGGCTCCATGGGAAAAAAAAGTGAAGTTCTGATCCTTGTATGATATGCAATTATGACCCTTTGTCATTCTGGTCATCATCCTCTCCATAGGCTCTTGCTCCCCAAATCTTTCCTAAAATGTGGCACCTGGAATTGAATATAGTACTCCTCCTATGTTCTGACCAGAGCAAAGTAGAGTGAGGGTTTTCATCTCTCTTGCTGCATTTCTGTTAATGTAACCTAAGATCAAATTGACTTTTTAAAAATAACATCAGTCACTCTTTGGCTCATTTTGATACTGCTGTCCAATTCACCCCATACTTCTTTGTGATGTAGACTCTGCCTAACCACATTCCCCCATCCTGCCTTTATACATTTGAGTTTTTGAAACCAGGTATCAAGATTTTATATTTATCCCCATTAAAATTCATCTTATCAAATTAAGACCATCATTCGAGTCTGCCATGACCATGTTGGGTCCCAATAGTATTGTTGAAAGTGTTGTCCCTTCCTTGGGGTTTGGACTATCTGGCATTTGAGGTGCTTTTTAGTTGTAAATTGATGATCCCATTATTCTCCAAGTTTTGAATAGCTTTAATACTTTTCCCTCATTTTGGCAGGGCTAACAGTGCCAGTAAGCAGATAGGCATGCTAGTCTGCAAACAGGCCAACTTTTGTATCTAGGTTGCGACATCCATTCATTCAACAAACATTAATCGTCTATTCTGTGCCAGTGTGTTGTGCAAGGCACTGGATGTTCAAAGACAGAAACAAAAATCCTTTGCCTGGGTCAGGGGAAGGAGAAACATAACATATAACTCATAAATCAATACAAAATATATACATAATGATTGGGGGAGGAGGCACTAATAATTGGGGAATCAGAAGAGGCTTTATGTAAGAAATGGCTCTGGAACCTCAGTAGCCTTGAAGGGAAGTAGGATCTCAAAGAGGCAGAAGTGACAGGAGTGCATTCCAGGCATAGTGGACAGCTTATACAAAGATACAGTGGGAGATGGAATGTCCTGTGTGGACCATAGCAAGTTGGCCAGTTTGATTGGCCCCTTTAACATGAGGGAGAATAATGTGTAATTACCCTGGAAAGATAGTTGGAGTATAGAAGGCTTTGTAGGTGGAGACAAAAGTTAGCAAAACTATGATATCTTTTTGTTTCTACTTTAACTCCAAAAGTGAAGTCATTCATTATTCAAATGGTGTTTTATCCCTTAGTCCCAGGCATTTCATAAGAAAGTGTTGACTGAGCTTGACTTCCTGGTACAAAAAACAAGATTATACTTTTATTTACTAATTACCATTGTAGTCTGAAGTCAAGGGACAGCCTTTTAACTAAAGAAAAAACAGCAACAAAGCTTTTTGTTTGAAGTAGAAACTGAAGATAATTCATGAATGTTTTCATTGTTTTTAACCCCAGGTGGCACATGTGTCTGTTCTCCAAGTTAGAATTGGTCACTGGAAAGCTCTGCACCATTGTCCGACCCCTCTCTCTTTCAGAATATGTTGGTCCAAAAGCTAAAATGAAAATTGAATTCTGAGTTAAGGGGAATCTTGTTGTATCAGTGACAGAGCCTGATAGTCAACTCAGTTTTTATTGGGCAGCCACCATGTAGCCAAATTTGTTGGACGTAGGAGTCTACACTAGGAAACAGTGCCTTCAAGAAGTCTTTCCAAATTTTTGCCCACTTATAATCAATTAGAGTAACTTAGGATTTAGATATGAAATGGACCTCAAAGGTCATTTAGTCCAGAGATGATAAACTTACAGTCAGCCCCCTAACCAATGGGGCATGCCTGAATCAGATTAAAATGTAATTGTTAAATATTTAACAAAATAAATAAAAATACAGTAGAATGTACATAATGTTATGTGGTTCTCTAAGTCAATATGAGGTGTCAGGGATCCTCATGTACAGTGGCCCCCATTTCTATTTGAGTTTGACATCACTGATCTAGTCCAATCCCATCATCCTACAAATGAGGAAACTGAAGGCCAGAGAGATAAAGTGATGGGTCCCAGGTTTCAGGGTTATACTGGGACTGGAATCCATGTCTTCTGTGTCCAAATTCACTGATCAGTTGGAGCGAAAAGAAAAAGACGAGAGAGAAAGATAAAAGTCCTGATAGTGGCATGTGTGGATGTTTGACAATTTTGGGGTGATATTCCTAGCATTTCCAATATGTAATCAAAGAAAAGATTTGCCTATTCATTCAGGCATTCTTTGGTCTCTCTCCATTTTAAAATTTAGTACTGAGCCTGATTAAGTATTGGATTGAAAAATCGGGAAGACTGACTTTGCCTGCCTAAAAACACCTGCAGTTTTTGAAAGTGAAACAATAGCCCAAGTTAGAGCTTCCTGAGTCATAATTACTTCTTTTCCAAAGATTGCTGTTGATTCAGAAAGATATTTAGATGTCCTTTGATTTTCACCATATGGTTAACCCGGCCTCCCACCTCCAAACAAAACAAAACCTAACGATTCAAGAGCATATGACCCCAGTGCCCCCATCTGCTCCATCTCTGAAGGTGGGCAGAATCAGACCCCACCCTGGACTTCCACAACACCGTTTTCCTTGGAAGCAGTTCAGAGTTGAAAGATTAAAAACAAATCAGCAGCAGTAGGGGCTGCAACACATCCTTATATGGGGCCTCAAATATTGCATACATTCAGTTCGGGATGCTTTCCTCATCTGGGACCCTCATGAATAACTTGTATGCACTTTTTCTCTTCTTGTTTCCAACAGCTGTGTGGGAAAGAGTTTAACCGAATGCATAATCTCATGGGCCATATGCATCTGCACTCAGACAGCAAGCCCTTCAAGTGCCTCTACTGCCCCAGCAAGTTCACCTTGAAAGGGAATCTGACCCGTCACATGAAGGTCAAACATGGAGTCATGGAGAGAGGATTTCACTCCCAAGGTGAGCTACCGCTGCTGCTTGGAGACCTTTCTGATTCCCATGACTGAGTTGGAATCCAGAGCACAGAAAGTAACAGATGCATGCTATTATTTTTTTTTTCTATTGAGGATTTCTTTTAAGAGATTTTCTCCATGGGGAGGCAGTGAAAAGGACATTGAACCTGGAGTCACAGGATCTCAATTTACTCAATTCACCGATCTGCCATTTACCAGCTAGGTAACCTTGGGCAAGTAACCTGCCCTCTCTGGGTTAAATTGATTTCCTCCTTTGAGAAATGAAGTTGAAGTAGACCTTGGGTCAAAAGTGGGGTTTTATTTTGGGGAAAGACCAAAGTGAGGAAGCTTATATGTGAGTATCGGAAAATGGTAAAAGAAAATGGAGTCTGAAATGAAAATTAGGAACATGTCTCACCAGACACAAAAAAAGAGGGCTTTATTTGCTTTAAGAGCTAGGGGAAGAGATGAGGGCAGGTGGTTGTAGGGATTGAGCTGAAAAGAGTCTCCTGAAATTTGTTGGCAAAACTTTGTAGTATTCTGCTATTTCCTTTCATGGAGGGCCCCAAACTCCAATGAGTTCTTTTTGTTTTTCTCTTGGGTGAGGCAATTGGGGTTAAATGACTTGCCCAGAGTCACACAGCTAGTAAGTGTCAAGTGTTTGGTCTGAGGCCGGATTTGAACTCAGGTCCTCCTGACTCCAGGGCCAGTGCTTCATCCACTGCACCACCTAGCTGCCCACCCCCCACCCCCCACCCCCCCATCCCCGTGAGTTTATTAAACCTGCTTAAGAATTGCCCATTGAATCTGATTGTGAAAGTGCCATGGGTTGGTGTTTGTTCAAATGCCAGTACAATTCTAATTACAGCCAAACTACATTTTACTGGGGAAGTGGGGAGACAAGTAGAAGGAAAAAAGGAAGAAGAATGAGGTAGATACTGACTTGGTTTTATAGGATTTAAAACTGATAGAAACTTTGGAAAAAATCTAAGTCAGCTCCTTCATTTGACAATTAAGAAATAAAGCCCCAGAAAGGCTTAAAAGAGCTTATACAAGGTCATATAGGTAGTACGTGGCAGAGTTGGGATTTGAGCCCAGGGCCTTTGATGTAAATATCCTGCACTAAACGTATTTCTTGGTAGATTTTATCTCCATTCGGTCTCGGCTATGTTGCCACTTCTCTATTACTTTCCTGATATAAAGTGAAGGAACAAAACACAAAAACTTTTTTTTTTCTGTCACATCTCCAGCTAGGGATTTAAGGGCACTAGAGAGTAGAGAGGGGGTGATTTTGAGTTAGGGCACTTCAGGTCATAGGAATAAAAATAAACTCTCTCCTTTTAAAAATTAGATTTAAATTATCCTTCATGAAAAATAAAACATTCTACCAAATTCCTTTTATAAGACAAGTACAGCCCTAATACCTGAACCAATAAAGGATAAAGGAAAGAAAGAACACTATAGATCAATATCACCTATGAATATTGATTCAAAAATAATCCTAGCAAACTATCCTCACGTACCAACTGAATCAGTAACAAGTGGACCACTTCCTCTTCATTTCCCTCTCTATCATTCTCCTGAAACCCCATGCATCCAAATAAACAACAAAAAAAAAGCCTATGCCTACAAAAGGAGGAAAAAATGAACATACAAAACCAATATTCTCTACCCTCCTTTCCCCTACCAATGCTAAAATAAAATATAAAATTTTATCAAAAGATAAGTCTTTTAAGTTTGCTTTTTCCTTCCTCTACCACATGGGCCAGGAAAGAGCTGATTCCCGTTTTTGGATGGGTCTCCTTGGCCCATTTTTGTAAATAAACATACCCAAGAGGAGATTTTCCTTCATTATTAGGCAAGATGGATCTTACCCATTCATAGAATGAGCGCATCTCCATGGTTAAGTCTTCAACAGATCTAATGGGAAGTTCCTGACTCTCTTTGCCTCACAAATCTCCAGGTTCATGGCTATGATTCTGAAGTGTTTATTTTCATGATTCTGTATATCCACAGGACTGCAAGGAACCTATCTGTTCTTCGGGTAAGCTCCAGGAACCTTTTCTACTACAGAAAGGAAAACTTCACCTAGGACTTTTCTTTTCCTGCTATATAACCATTTATGTATTCAAATCACAGTCACACCAAACAATTTTGTCAACCCATAGACGTTAAAATACATCATGGATCAACTGATGTCAAACCTGACTCCCTGGCAGATAGTGGGGAGTAGGAATTTCTGTCATCAATAAATAGGTTTTTAGAAATGTAAGGAATAACTTTTGGCATGAGTCTAAAAGCCCATGAAAAACAATTAGAAAAATTCAAGAGGTAAAAATGTGTCATATTTTAATTGTTCTCCAAATTTCAATTTTTAAGATGTAGTAGAGCTACCAGGAAGGACCCTCCCCCTGCCATGTTAACAGCCCTAAATCCATTCCAGCTTTAAATATATGATCTAACATAGACTTCTAACCTCACCTGTAGGGCACCTTTCAGTCTTAGTCTCACATTTAATCTTATCATCCTGAGCTCTAGTGTAATCTAGGCAAATAAAAATATATGTTTGGATATTCCTTTAATTGATAAATTAGTAAATAAATTATTTATTTACTATTTATATAGTAAATAAATAATTCATAAATTAGTAAGATTTCAACACATCTCTCAAGCAGTTATGCTCTGAGCCCCCACCTCAGTTCATCAAGTAATAGTTATTTAATAAACTAGAAATACCTTCTTTTTCATAAGTAGTTGCTTATATTTCTCTATATAATAAAACTACTAGTTTCCTAGGATTAAATACATATGAAAGTTACTGAATACAATGTTCAATTTACTTAAAATCAAATCAGTAATAACAAATATAAATTAGTGTTTACAGTAGTTTAACTGTGAGAAGTATCACAGCCATCCCTGTAGCTACAAGACAGCTTCACTTCTAAAAACACAGTACCACACCATTTAGTTCCTCCAAAAAAAAAATAGTCTTTACATGCAATTCCTCTTTATCCTCTTTACAAGATAAAGGTTACAATAGTTTCATAAAGAATACGTATCTTTCTGTCTTCTCCTGCCCTGATTAAAAAAAAAAAAAGCATCTTCAGCTTCTTTCAAGCTATCGCTCTTAATTCTGTCCAGATTCACTTCTCATAACATTGTTATAATGCTTCTTCATAAAATTAGTTAATATTTCTTCCAAGGAAGAAGTTTTCCATATCCTCTTTCTGTTTGTCTTCTCCATGGTTTCTCTTTTCTTCTCAGTTTCTCAAAATCCACCAGCCTCAACTGCCAAATCCTAAACATTCCATTTGACTCTTAAAATTACAATAAGAGTTAACTAGAGCCTCAGTATAAGAGGCTTTTAAAATAGGTGTTATATTTAATGAAAAAAAAGGACAACAAAAAGTTGTTTTCCCCCATAACTTCAGCATTTTCAGAAAGTTTGTATTTCTAGTCACAGCAGCTATTTTCCAAACTACACTAAAATTTCAAAGAGGCATCTATAGAAAGAGACAGCCCATGAGAGAGCCAACCATAGTAACTGGGAGTGGATTTACTGCCCAGCCTCTGAAAGTATAATTTAATAATAATAATTCACTCAAAGTTTATGTTCCAACATAAAGTGGCATGAAATAGCTTGTCTTGCTCTTACTTCTTGAGAAATAAAGAATTTATTTTTGCAGTTTTGCACTGGCTTTGTCAATTTATTCTTAAGGGATTTCAGGTATTTCATTGTTCTTGTCTGTAAAAGGTGATGGCATGTCCCCACTCTTTCCAAAGCAGCCTAAATTAAAACTCAGATAAAAATGCCCCTCATTGTAGCTCTGACAGGGCAAGGCTGTGACCAGGGAGGTCTGATAGAACTTCGAAAGAATTGAAACATAGGCAACATTTCTCCACTTCCCCTTTAACACTCTATTCCTAGTGGACATTTTTACACTCCATTCAATGCTCCACCTAAAACTCCGGCAAATAACTCCTTCACTTCCAACGGCATTCTATCAGGTCAGGACAACATTTTGTATTATCTCTTCCCCAGCAGATTCTACTTTACCCTGTGTTCCATTCTCTCTGCTTCATGCTCTTGGCTAAATAGTTTCCATGCTATGATGTTTTAGCTAGCTGGTGTCTTACCCCTAATTAAAAATCACACATCTCCAAAAGACTCTTACCTTGAGGCATTGGGGCAGACTGGCAAGGGAAAACATTTGGTCAGGTAACGTGTCTCCTTAGGTGACTCTGAGGCCTAAGTAGAATCCAGGATTTGCTACTTTACCCATGCAATCTTGGTTTGGACATCATTTCCTTCACCTCTTACAGAGGGTTAAGATTAGATGATTTTTGAATGCCTGCTAGCTCTCAATCTACAGCCCTGGGAGAGGCGGCTATTCTGTGCTTTAGTCCAGCCTCTCTGACAGAAGGTCAGATCAGATCTTTTTTCCCTTTATATTTTCAAAAAGCCAAAAAGAAAGAATGCCCCAATTTCTTTTTTAAGTTTTTATTTAATATCTTTTGTCTTTTAATCCTCTTCATTTTCAAATATATATTTCAAATATATCCTTCTTCCCTGCCTACATCCCTTGTAATGAAGAAGTTCAGCAAAACTAAACAAGAGTCTGGCAGTATATGCAATGTTCCACACCCATAGACCTCCCACCTCTGAAAGAAAGGAAGACACATTTATTTATCCCTTCTCTGAGGCCCAGCTCAGTCATTGTAATTACTCTTCAGAATGCTCTATTTTTCAACTGCTCTTTCTGCCAGGTGAGTTACATTACACTTCAATTTCTTCTTATTTTCATTAGGTTTTGGAAGAGGAAGGATGGCCCTCTCCCAGACGGTAGGGGTGTTGAGGAGCTTGGAACAAGAAGAACCTTTTGACCTTTCACAGAAACCTCGGGAGAAGGGTACCCCCTTTCACTCTGATGGCGAGAGTGCCAAGGGCAGCTCTTGCCCAGAAGAGGAGGAGGAAGACACGTGCTATGAGCCTGAGCAGTACAGCCCTGGTCCATTCCAGCAGAACAAGCCACTGTACACGCCCCAGGACCTGTCTAGAAAAACTGAGCAAGTGATGAAAACTCTGCAAGATTCCTATGGTGAGGAGAAGGAAGGCACTCTGAACGAAGCCTTGGAAGAGAAAGGGAAAGACAGCGTCAGTGCCAAAGGAGGCCATGAGAGAGACTTTGCATGCAAAGATGAGCTCCGCAGCTTCAGGGCTTTTCAGAGTGGCAGGCTTGAGCCTTCTTTTTCTGATTATCTTTACTTTAAGCACAGGAATGAGAGTTTAAAAGAATTACTGGAGAGGAAAATGGAAAAACAAACGATGATTTTAGGTATCTAAATGGACAGCTTTGAAATTACCTTTGGAAAATGAGAACCCAGCTGCTCAGATGAAGCTTTCAGTAGGAGCTATAATTTGCTGGGGACTACCCATTTGGGCAGCTCCTTAAAGAGGATTGGACCAAATCAGTAAGAACAATTTAAGGCAAAGTTAATGCCTTGCAGGGGGTCTGTTGGCCCTTTAATGTCAATAGCATAGTTTGGAATCTTCTCTCCACTGTTATTACAGTCCCTACTATATGTAATATTCCCATGGATATTTAATTGGAAGTGGACTCTCAGCTGATTACAGGGATTTTGTTTTCCTCTCTCTAATACTGCCCATATGCGTCACGCTCATACCTTTTCTTTCTAGTTGCCAAATAGCAAAGGTTTTTCAGGTATTAACTTACTAATGATGATTTAGTAACAAATAGACATGGTAGATCTCAAGAAAATATTTTTTCCAAATAGACTAAAATATCATTAAGTGCATATATGACAATAGCATTTAATAATTTTTTTTTAAAAAAGAAACTTTCCATACATACCAGAAATGGCTTCAGTAGCTCAAGAGTTAGACCTGGGATTTGCATGTTCCCAAGATGTCCCTGGAAGGGTGAGATGAGATCTAAAATAAGACTTTCTATGCTGTCAAGTGTCTGCAAAGTTGGATTGAGAAAAAAACAAAAAACAAGATACTAAGTTCCTAACTATAGATACTAATGTCCTGCCGCAGCTCCTTTTTGTTGGGGAAAGACTGGAGACAAAAATCTTCATGCTCTTCTGATAATGGGCCATGTGTTCTAGATCTCTAGCCAAATATGCAATGTGAACAGCAGGAAAGAGCACCATCTATAGGGTCCAACAATCCTAGGTTTCTAGTCCCAGCCTTGGTCACTTGGTACCTGGGTAACCCTAAAAAAGTCTCTTTCTCTCTCTGGGTCTTACTATTCTCATCTGTAAAACTGAGGGGGTTACACTGAATGATCTCTAAAGCCCCTTCTAGCATTCAGAACTGTGATCAGAGGCTTTTGAGAAATTTTCCCACCGACAAAAGCAGTGTGTATATGTATGTGTGTTTTGGGGGGAGGGGATGCATTTTGCTAAGGGAGAAGCAATTTATTCACTCTTCAGTCATCTCAGGCCTGGAGCTGGGAAAGATGTCCTCCCTTGAAATTTAAGCTCTGACTTTTGGAGATTTTACAGCAGTGACCAGAAGCTTTAACATAAATGAAATATTAAAGCATTATTCACCTGTCTTTGGAACCCTCATCCTGTAGGACAACACTTGCCCCCTGACTTCTAAAGAGCCAAGTCACTGGCATGACTTATTGGGTTGACTTCATCAAGAAAATCACAAATTTCCAACTTATGTCTCTACTTTGCTTTAATCATTGATAGAATATGTACATGCATGACACATCTATATATTGATATACATGTAGAGGTGTGTGCATTACATACATATCTTTTGTATAAGAGGATGCTTGTGGTGTCTGTTTTATTTAATTGTTTTGAAAAAAATACAAGATCCACCTTAATGAGGCTGATGATTTCTAACTGGACACTATGCCTGCAAATTCAGTAGAAGCCTCTAGGCAAATACGATGACCTCAAGACACCTTCATTGGAGTTACCTTTTTAAGTTAATGCCAAATACTTGAAAAATGCATTTCTTTTTTTGCTGATCTCCCAAGAGATTTGCTCAGGGTTCTGTGATGCCAGGGCATTTTCTACATCTAAACAAGTGCCTTCTACATTCAGATATTAAAATAGGGGTCTAATATTCTTCTGTCTTCCACATCACCATCTTTGGGATTCCTGTTGCTCAATAACTCATCTCACTGACTATTCCTAAGTGAAGAGGCAATGTTTCTAAAACACAGCAAAGAATGGTAATTCATTGAGATGACACGTCATTAAGAAAACTCTTCACAAAAAGGAATAATCCAAACAATTCAACTAGAAGCGTGTTCTTCTCATGATGGCAACATGCCTTTGGGTAGGATTTCCTGTGGCAGATTTGTAAAATTCAGTGAACCCAGTTATCTTCAGCTCATCACCATGCCAGGAGCCAGCCATAGCATACTGCCATAATATCATCCCTGTAGGCCGCCTTCCTCCTCTGTCATTCCAGAGACAAATTCCATGGTCATAGAGAATAGAAATCTGGTAGAAGTACATGTAATAAACCACTTTTATGACAAAAGACTAGCCCCTGAAAAGACAAATTTTCCCATAAGCCAGGAAGCAGAGCCTGGTTCTAATTGGTCTAACTAGTCTAGGTCATATTTCATTTCCTCCCCTTCTCTTCCTTTGGGTCACAAGTTTGACCAGGTCAACCAATTCACTGGTATTAGTGTCAGAACAAAAATATCTTCCCATGATTTCCAACCTGCTAGAGAATGACAGCTACAGAAATCTGTAATATAAGGGCATTGGCCATAGGCTAAATGACTTTGATGGAAAGATGTCATAAAGTTGACCCTTAAGCACATCCCTAGTGTGTCCCCATGGCACCAATTATCAAGTTGGATGTAAAAACCTGACAGTGACTGAGCTTAAGTGAGCATCCAATTTCCAGGTGAATGCCCCTCCCTGTGTTTTCATTTAAAATGCTTTGGAGTTTGGAAGTAGGACAACAAACTTAGTGGTTCCTTTTAAAAATATTACCTTTGAAAAATCCTTGCCAGAAGTGTGAATGATAAAGGCCTAGTAAATGTTTCCAACCAACACAGTGATTAGTGGAAGTGATTATTGATGGTTAAACTAATATTTATATGAACAGAGCATGGTCTAGAAGTAGCTGTTAAAACTTAGAAATGGAAATCAAGTAAATTGTGGGCTGTGTTCATTTGGTGTCTGATCTAAGGCTTCAGTGTGATGACAAAAGGATTAAATGAATTTAAAATAAAAATAAAGTTAGATTTTGGACCACCACAGGCTGCACATCAAGTCATGTCCATGATATAGGTGCCTCAAAGTGTTCCGGAATATAATGCTTTCCCCCTGGCATTTGGTATGCCGTGTCTGTGTTGGCCATCTCACTCCAATGGGCCACCCAACATCAGAATGAAAATTTAAGAGTTCATCAAGAAAAGCATTTTTTAAGAACCATAGGAATCTAATCAGAGTTCCCAATTTAGAGAATTTGACATCAATTCTCAGAAATCGTTTTAGATGATAAATGATCTGGAGCAGAGATGTCAAACATGGAACCTGGGCAGGAGGAATCAGATTAAAATGTAGTTGAGATGTATTTAACAAAATAAATAAAAATACAGTAGAACATAGGTAATGTTATTAAATGGTTTTCTAAATCAATATGCCACCTGCAGGTTTCTCATGTGCGGTTTGGTGGCTTTGTTTCTATTTAATAATATGTAGCGCTTCCTGTGTGTCAGGCATTGTGCTGAGCACTTTACATTTGTCTCATTTGATCTTCACAACAACTCTGGGAAATAGGTGCTATTTTTATCCTTATTTTATAGATGAGGAAACGGAGGCAAACAAAAATTAAGTGACTTGCCCAGGATCACACAGCTAGTAACTAAATATTTTGTTAAATATTTCCAGTCTGAGACCAGATTTGAACTCAGGTCTTCCTGACCGCAAGACTAGCACTCTACTGTGCCACCTAGTAGCCCCTGAGTTTGACGCTACTGCTTTAGAATTTCCACTTTGGGCTTCAAGGAGCATGCCAACATATTCACATTACCAAATAACATTTTGAAGGTAGGTCATTAGTATAAACTTTCCATCCCTGTTACATATTTGGAATTAAATATGAAATCAAGTGAATGACATATGTCATTCATCCCTTTTATCAACTCTACTTCTCTCCTTCAATTCTTCTCTTCTCCCCTAGCCATGAAACTGAAGCTCAGTATGTCACACAGTGGCACTGACCCTTGGGTGTAAAAGGTCTAAGTGTGTGTGTCTACAGATGGGAGAAAGAGCTATGCACATACTGTATTAACCTAAGCAAGTATTTAATAAGATATTAACATGATGTTTGGAATGACAATCTTTGCTAAGCGAGAATAGAACATAACAGAGCTAACATTCATAACACATTTGGAAAATGAAGCACCAAATATTGATGTACAGACTGCCAGTTTGCTATTTAAAAGAAAGAGGCCAAGTGTACAGTAACCTAAGTTGTGGATACTTAACTTTCTGCTTCACTGCTAAAGCAGTTTTACCTGAAAATAACACACAGCCTGTATTTTGTTAATTTAAGCGAATAAAGACTTGTTCAAAAAACCCAGTTTGGTCTTCTTAAATACATACATTTCTGTAATGAAAAGGCCTGTATAAGCATCTCATAAGCATTGCCACCACAAAAAGAGCTTCTATAAATATATTTATACAAATAGATCTTTTTTTCCCTTTTCTTTGATTTCTTTGGTGATAGACCTAGTAGTGGTATTGCACTACTGGGGTATGCACGTTTTATAGTACTTTGGGAGTAATTCCAAATTATTCTCCTGAATGGTTAGACCAGTTCACAATGACACTAACAGTTCATTAGTTTACCTATTTTCCCACACCCTCTCCAGCATCTGTTATTTTCTTTTTCTGTCATGTTAGTTGATCTGATAGATGTGAGGTGGTACCTAAGAGTAGTTTTAATTAACATTTCTCTAATCAACAGTGATTTAGAGCATTTTTTTTCATGTGACTATTGATAAATTTGATTTCTTTGGAAAAGTGCCTGTTCATATCTCTGGACAATTTATCACTTGGTCAAAGGCTCTTATTTTTAAAAATTTGGCTCAGTTCCCTATATGTTTGACAAATGAGGCCTTTTTCTGAGAAACTTGCTGTAAAATTTTTAGCTACTATTTCATTGTCTATGATACCTTTTATCAAAATGTAGTTTCCCTTATGATCTCTTGTAATTAGGTCTATTTTTGCTTTTGCTTTGTGTAAGATCATGATTACTACCCTTGCCTTTTTTACTTCAGCTGAAGCATAGTAGATTTTGCTCCAGCCCATTATTTTAACTCTATGTGTTGCATATGTCTTTCTGTTTCAAGCATGTCTCTTGTGAACATTATCTTATTGGATTCTGGTTTCTGACCTATTCTGCTATGTACTTCCATTTTATGAGTGAGTTCATTCCATTCACATATGCAGTTATGATTACTAACTATATCTTTCTCCATCTTTTTCTTCTGTTTATCCTCTCTTTTTACCCTAACCTTCCTCAAAGGTCTGCTTTGCTTCTGAGCACTGCCTCCCTTGATCAGCCCTCCCTTTCATCACCTCCCCTTTCTTTTTTCCCCTTCTCCTCCTACTTCCCTGTTGGGTAAGCTAGATTTCTATACCCAGCTGAATGTGTATATATATATATATATATATATATATATATATATATATATATATATATATATATATATGTATATATTCTTCTCTTTTTGAACCAATTCTGATGAGAGTGAAGTTTAAGGATTGTCCACTCCCCCTCATTTTTCCCCACTATAAAAGCTCTTCCTTGGGCACCTCTTTTTTTGTGAGATTCTCTCCCCTTCTACCTCTCCCTTCCCCCCTTTCCCAGTGCATCACATTTTCTCACCTCTTAATTTTATTTTTTTTAGATAATCTCATCATAGTCAATTCATACCCCTGCCTTCTGTCTATGTAGGCACCTAGATGCCATAAGAGTGATAAAGTTCTTAGGGGTTACATATATCATCTTCCCATATAGGAATATAAACAGTTTAACCTTATTGAGTCCCTTATGATTTCTCTTTGATGTTTACCTTTTTATGCTTCTCTTGAGTCAACGTCAAGTTTTTATTTAGCTCTGCTCTTTTCATTAGGAATGCTTGAAAGTCCTCTATTTGTTTAAATATCCATTACTTCCTCCCCCCCACACCCCAAAAGGATTCCACTTGGTTTTGCTGGGTAGATCATTCGTGGTTGTAATCCTAGCTCCTTTGCTTTCTGGAATATCATATTCCAAGCCCTCCACTCCTTTAATGTGGAAGCTGCTAAACTTTAAGCTATCCTGACTGTGGCTCCTTGAAATTTGAATTGTTTCTTTCTGGATGCTTGCAATATTTTCTCCTTGACCTGGGAGCTCTGAAATTTGGCTATAATATTCCTGGGAATTTACATTTTGGGTCTGTTTCAGGAGGTAATTAGTGCATTCTTTCTATTTCTATTTTACCCTCTGGATCTAAGATATCAGGCAAGTTTTCCTTCATAATATTTTGAAATGTAATGTCTACGCCCCCTTTTTTTTTAAATCATAGCTTTCAAGTAGTCCAATAATTCTTAAATTATCTCTCCTCGAACTGTTTGTTTTTCCAATGAGATATTTCCTATTTTCTTCTATTTTTTCATCCTTTCAACTTTGTTTTATTATTTCTTGATGTCTCGTGGAGTCATTAGCTTCTACTTGCCCAGTTCTAATTTTTAAAGAATTACTTTGTTCAGTGACTTTTTGTACCTATTTTTCCATTTGGCCTATTATGTTTTTTAAGAAGTTCTTTTCTTCATTGAATTTTTGTGCCTCTTTTACCAGGCTGTTAGGTCTTTTTTTTTTTTTCATAATTTTCTTGTGTCATTCTCATTTCTTTTCCCATTTTTTCCTCTACCACTCTTATCTCTTTCTTTGACACGTCCAGGAGTTCTTGTCGGGCTTAGGTCCAATTAGCATTTTTTTCTTTGAGGCTTTGTTTATGGCTGTGTTCATATAGTCTTCTTCTGAGTTTGTGTCTTGGTGTTTCCTATCACATTAGTAGCTTTTCATGGCCAAAGTTCTATTGCTGTTGTCGTTTGTTCTTTTTTTCAACCTATTTCTTGACTTTGAATTTTATGTTAAAGTTGGGCTCTCCTCACTCAGAGATGGGGAGGTATTGTCCCAAGTTTCAGGCTTTTTTGTGCTACTGTTTTCGGAACTAGTTGGAGGGCTCTGCAAGTATATGGTGCTTCTACTTTGATGTGATCACTGCTCTCCTGGTCTGCGCTCTGGTCTTGTGGGAGTGGGGGGTGGAGAAAAGATCTGTTCTCCTGCAGCCACAAATGTTAGCACTTCTCTGTCTCAGAACTGAGACCCAGAACTGAGACTTAGAACTGAGGCCATAAATTGTATATGGGCAACAAAGTTGCCAAACAGTGCCAGGCTCTGCACACAGTGCCAGCAAAGGGTCCCCTGTAATCTCTTTCTGACCAGTTGTCTTATCCCCTTACTATCTCTGGGCTGAGAGCTCCCAAGGCTGCTGCTGCTGCTGCTGCATGTGCTCCAGGCTGGCCTCCAACCTGGGAGCACAGACCTCTCCTGCCAACCTCCTAAGTTGTCAGGCTAAGAAAATGTCTCACCTCCACCTTTTGCTGGCCCTGCCACTCCAGAATTCGATTTGAGGCATTGTTTTGAAGTTGCTTGGTGGGGAATGTTGGGAGAGTTTGACAGGGCTGCTGCCCCAGCGACACCACCTTGTCTCTGCCTCCTCCAAGCTTAATTTCAACTGTGTGTGCAAAGAGGAAGGTTGGAGGTGCCTGCCTTGTGTCTGTCCAGCTGTCTGTCCAGCTGATCAACTGCAGAATCAGCATAGAAAGGTTTCTCAGAAGAATCCTGTTCAAATCTTTTTGTATATCTACTCAGCACTCTTTGCAGAACTTAGTATTGATTATGAGACATGGGAGATGCTACCAAAGGACAGCCCAGCATGGCTTGCCTGCATTAAAGAAGGCTCTGTGCTCTGTGGGCAAAGCAGATTCGTAGTCTCACAAAGGAAACATGAGATGTACACAGTCATCTCCATTCTCAGCGTTCTAACAGAGTACTTGTACCCAACCTGTGGTAGACCCTTCTGAACTAGTTATCACACTGCTCAGCCACAGCCAAACACACTGTACTCTGGCCCCACACCATAATGTCCCTGATCCTTTTCAGAAACAAAGGACAAACAGCAATGGTAGTATTAAGGATGTGGTGGCAATGACTTTGAAGTTTCATGAGATATTTGGGGATATCACTTTTTGTCCCCTCAGTTCTTTATGGACCACAATTTTTCAGCTGAGCTGGAAAGAGAAGAAAGTCTCTTCCTTCTCTTCAGTGAAAAGCACTATCCAGGGGGAAAAAAGACTGAAAAGAAAGACTGAGGAGTATAAAGATACAGAGGCAGATCTTCTTGGTAAAAAGGAAGCATCATAGACTAACACCCCATGATGAAATTGTGGCCCATATAAATTAATAACACCGGCCAGTATTTGCATAGCGCTTTAAGCATAGTGTTTGCAAAGCACTGTACACATGTTATTTTATTTGATTCTCACAGCTACCCTAGGGGTTAGGTGCAATTATTATTCCCATTTTACAGATGAGGAAACATGAGACTGAGAGAGGTTAATTTGTTTGCCCAGGGTAAGGCAGCTAATAAAGGCCAGGTTTAAGCTCAAGTCTTACTGACTCCAAGTTTGGCCCTTATACCTACAATACCACCTACCTGCAGAGTGGCACTATCTGTGCTCTCTTAAAGCAAAGTAGGATAACACCACCTTTTGGGAATGCATGGCCAAATATTGATTCTGATTGAGAATTTCATCCACTAAACCTTCCTGTCCTTTCCTCCACTAGATCTTTCTCACAGTAAGTAAGTATTTTCATCAAGCATTGCCCATTTTGAACTTGTGAAGTTGATTTTTTTAACCCAACTGTAGAACTTTACATTTGTGACTATTACATTGCACACGATTAGATTTGGCCTTTTATTCTAGTCTGTCAAGGTCTTTTTGGATTCACACTTGTCATCCAGTATATTTGCTATCATTTCAAGCTTTTTATCATTTATAAACTTGAAAAGCTTGCTCCCTATGTATAAATTTTGATTCAACTATTCCCTCCACCTCCCAAGATTCTTGTCTCACATGAACTGGGTCTTAATTCAAAGGTGACTCCAAAAGAGTGATTCTTGGCATGTTTTGCCCCTACTCAAGAGTTTATTCTGGGAAATCTTCAAATATAGCTTAAGTATGATTCATATTGAGGTTTCTGCAAATGTGGATAACAACATCCTTACATTTACATATAAATGTATATACAATTTATATATTATATTTATATTTACCTTACACATTTACCATTATAGCTATTCTTTTTCCACAAAGGCAATTCCGAAGGTGCAAAGGACTCATAGGAGACCATAGATACATACACAAAACACTCAGAATAGCTCATGAGAAATCAATAAGATTCTCTTCCCTATTCAATCAATAGGATCCTCCTCTGTTGGGTTTGTTTTCTACTAATATCTTAGAGTCTTTTGGACTCCCCACAGAAGGGAACTGAAATTAAGTTTGCCAGGAGAGCAATGCCCTTCCAGTACAATGAATCCCTGGATCTACCCTGGGTCCTATACAGTCCTTCTCAGATGTATAGTCCCTTTTATATGTACTTCCCCCATGCCTTATGGTTTCAGCTTTCTCTGGAAGGAAAACACATTTTGGGGTTTGTAGACAAGAAACATCCTTCCTATTGGACCTGCATTGTCTGAACAACTCTCAGCAATAATATAGAGCAAAATACGGGTATTCTGTAATCCATACTATAATCTATTATTTCTCCTCTAGCTTGAGGGGTTCTATAGCCCAGAGGTCTCAAACTTAATTGGGAAAGATTTTAACAAATAAATAAAAATACAAAACAACCTAGATAATGTTATTTTGTGGTTTTCCAAGTCAATATGTAGCCTTACAGGCTCCTCCTATTTGATTTTGACGCTACTGCTAGAAGCAATACTCTTCTGTCTCCAAGAGGTATATGCTCAAGAATTCTACTTATCTCTCTAAAAAGAAATAAGGAAGGATTTATTAAGAACCTACTATGTGCCAGGCACTGTACTGCTTTACAACTATGACCTCATTTTATCTTCACAACAATCCTGGGAGATAGGTTATATTATTATCCTCATTTCACAGTTGAGGAAACTGAGGCAGATGGAGGGTAAATGATTTGCCCAGACTCACACAGTTGGCCAAATCTGAACTCAGCTCTTCTTGAATCCAGGCTTGGCACCCTATCCACCATGCCACCTAGCTCCTTCTAGAGAATCAGATCCCCGAACTTTGGAACTTGGGGTTATTTTTAGGCAATGCCTAAGTCTGATGCTACTCCCCAAATTTTCCTTCTCTGGCTAGAAGGTGAGGTTTTGGGGTCACATTGACAAGTAAAATTTTAAATCCCACTTTGTCCACGCAGGAAGCTAAAGTTAAGAAACATTCTTTTATAGATACTCCCTGCATAGACAAAGCACATGTAGCATGTGCTAAAAAAAAAAAATCACCATAAATTCAAATGCTTCATTGACGTAGTTTAAAACTTTATCAGTTCCCAGTGTCTTCCCCTACCAAACACGCCTACAAAAGACATTTCTCCTACAATAAAGTACAGCTAAGGAAAACCAGTGAACACATTTGTTGCCCACAACCAGATTGTACACCGAACGGAGAGGCATGAAATAACTTATGACATGGGCCAGGCAGAGTAGAATTACTGACTCAGTTTATTCTTCTGAGGGCACAGAATATATAGGGAAGATCTAGCCTAACTTCAAAGAGTCCTCCCCATGAGATACTCCCCAGAACATCTGCTGAGGGTGTAACAATCATGAATTTCCTCCTTATCAGGGTTCCTAGATTGGGCTGTAGATTCCAAGGTTTTCCCAGGCGCCTAGGCACCACCTGCATAGAGGAGTAAATATGTAAACCTAAGGTTCAAAGAGAGAGAAGGGATATCTCAGAGACCTCTTTATCAGGAAGGAATTTGGGGAGCCGTACCACTAAATCCCTGAGCCCTTTGGGGTGAAAGCCTGAGCAGAGGTCAAACTCTGCCTTGGATCTTAAACCCTTATCAGACTCTTAAGATCGGCCCTCAACACACATTGGCCAGATCTGACATCATTTGCCTCATTTTGGCTCTATAGCCCACCATCACTCTACTAGGGGAAGGACCCATGTTTCATGAAAGCTAGTTTATGAAAGTCATAAATTAGTCACTGAATTAATCATACTTCTGATGTCTTCCAATATTGTCATCTTTATTGTGATCATCATGTAAATTGTTCTCTTAATTGTTGCTCAGTATCAGATCATATAAATCCTAATAAATTTCCCCAAATTCTTCATAGTTACCATGTTTTATGATCCAATAATATTTTGTTACTGTCATGTACCACAATTTGTTTTAGCCATTTTCCAATTGATGGGCATGCTTTATGTTTCTAATTCTTTGCTACCACAAAAGTACTACTATAAGTTATTTGTGTATATTTGACATCTCTTTACTATTTACAATTCTTAGGACAGAAAAGTGCTTCTATAAATATTTTTGTACATATGACCTCTATTTATTGACTATCTTTGACCTCGTTTGGTTATGAGCTTAGTAGTGGTATCACTTGGTCAAAGGATATATATAGTTTAGAGACTTTTCTAGTATAACACAAATTGTTTTCTGTAATATCTGCACTCATTTGAAATGGTGCATTAATGTGTCTGATTTCCCACAGACCCCATCATTGGCCATTTTCATCTTTCGTCATCTTTGTCAATATGATAGATGCAAGGGGTCATTGCTTCTGTGTATTCCTCTGCAATACAACCTGCTCCAACACTGCCCTGACTACTACCATTTTTGGTTGACCAATCAGTCAACCAACAAATATTTATTAAGTCTATAATATATGCCAGACACTGTGCTATGCAATGGTGCTACAAACACAATGAGTGGAATAACCCGTAATGGACAAGAGCTTACATTTTAGTCTGGGGAAGTCCGCTCTTAGGACCTCTCTTCTTGGGTCAAGTGGGCAATAAAACTGTAGGCAAACAAATGCAGCTCCCATTTGTTTCTCCCCCAAGGGAGAGGTATAAAGAGGAAGTACAAGGGAGGACAGAAACAGTTGTACACTTTATCCTCAAGTACATCATGAGAGACTTTGTGAAGGATTTAGCTGAAATAGGAGTATACCAATATTCACCTCATCTGTCAGTCTCATGACTTTGTCAAAAAATGGAAGTCAGGTTAGTCTGACATGAGCTAACATGAAGGAATCAGACTGACTTTTGGTGATTGCTACTTCACTTTCTAACTGTTCACAAACCACTACTTTAATTTGCCATTAAATTTCTTTAAATTTTTGTTCTAGCATTTTGCCAAGTACAGAAGACGGGTTCACTGGTCTATTCATTTGTGAACTCTACATTCTTCCCTTTTCTTTTTCTTTTTTTTTTTGAAAGTTAGGACATTTGTCCTACTTCAGTCCTGTAGGACCTTCGTTTGCCACAATCTTTGTTTTTTAAAAAATGATTTATTTTTAGTGCCAAATTATCTCCCTCCTTCTAGCCCCTCTTCCACCCTTTGCGAAGGCAAAATATATGAAACTTATTAAACATATGAAGTCATGTAAAACATATTTCCACATTAGCCATGTTCTAGAGAGGGGAAAAAAGAGAACAAACAAACAAACAAATAACTAAATAAAGGGAAAAGAAAATATACTTCAATCTGCACCCAGAATCCATCAGTTCTGTATCTGGGGGTTCCACAGTCTTTCAAAAATATCAACAACAGCTTAGCAATCATACTTGCCAATTCTGTTAATACCCTGGGATGCCTATGTGGGCCTTCTGACAAGAATTCATTGAAGGCAGGTATATGCTGTCTGATAGTTATTTCACATTCTTCCTCTCTGCTTGCCCTTTTTTATTCTATCACTCCCAGTCCAAAGATCATGTTCATTGAAAAAGAAAATAGATACAAAATATAAGTATTTAGTGTTTTCCTAGCCATCCGTTATCATTATGCCTGAAGAATGACCTTACTGCATATTTGATCTTCTACTTGTCCCAACATTGTTAAAAAAAAAAACCCACACACTCAACAAAGCTTATTTGCTGTCATCGAAGTGAGACCTGTAATTAGATGTCTGTAAACCTCCCAGTCTATGGAAAATGAGTTTACTGATAGCCATTTTTGGATGGAGACCTGATTTTCTCTCAACAGTTTTTCAGTATGGGGCTCTATACCTGCTACCTTGAACTGGGTGGGTTACGTTGCCCTCTAAAAAAAAATTGAGGTTAGGGACCCTGAAACTCACAAGAGTTTCCATAATAAGTTAAAAAAAAAAAGAAAAATTACATAGTAAGAGTCAACCACGTAATTTCTAATGACCTTCAGCAATGTGCTAAATGCTAGAGACACAAAGACAAAAATAAAACATCCTTTGTCCTCAAAGTGCTTGCTCACTTTCTAAATGAAGTAAAGGACATTTAACAAGGGGTGTATCAGAGGTGGATGGGAAAAATGGTCCAAGTACCTTTGGGGAGATTTTCTCCCTTTTCTTGGTTTTCTGTGTATGTCTCAACCCAGAAAAACTGGTGGTATCTCTGCCCTTCATCAAGTGGTATCACATCCCTACTTGTGAGCACACAATTCACAATTTTGCAGGTGAAAATTTTGTTGAAAGGATTCAAAACGCCAACAGAAAGTCTAGAACAAGCAACCATTTGTGCCCAACAATCACACAGAGCAGATCCTGAGTCTCTTTCATTTTCAAACATGAAAGTTCCTGCAGCTGAGACAGTCCATGAATCTCATCAGCTCCTGCTGCTTTCTGCTAGTTGCTCCAGAGGGTGGGGGGCTCTGTCTCAGCTGGTCCCTCATCCTGTTCTCAAGCTCAGTAGCAGAGCACAGAATCTTTTTGGCATAGTCCCCTCAGGTAAGGCAAGGGAAAAAAGCTAAGAATATTCTATTTTAGCACAGGGAGAGAAAATGAAGAATTTTTCATATCTGGAGCAGTTGTGATTTTTCCTGCAATGCATCACGTCTCCCAATCTAGTCGAGACTAGAGATTCCTTTCTTAGAAGAAAGAATTTCATTAGAGCTGTGATATATAAGGAGCTCTCAGGCAAGAGTATGCTGATAAATATTTGGCTTCTTGGGGGAAAAAATGTACACATGACAAACTTTTTTTTTAAGTCAGTTGGGATTAAGTGATTTGCCTAAGGTCACACAGCTAGTAAGTGTCGGAGGCCACATTTGAACTCAGCTCCTTCTGACTCCAGAGCTGGCACTCTATCCACTGCACCACCTAGCTGCCCCATACATGACATACTTTTAAGTTTAATCTGCATTTTTAAAACATTTTTCTCCATCATCTTCTTAAATCTAGACAATCAACCAAACTAAAAAAATTCAAACCCTGATTTGTAGCATTTGCCAATTTCTAAGGTAAAATTGCTCACTCTGAAAATCTGGCAATCTCATGAGCCTGTCCAAACAGGCTCCAGGACACCCCTGCTTCAGGAGAAAAAGTTCCTTCAATATAGGTTGGCACCTTCTCTGTAACTTGTAATCTTGGAAAGTTGCCTAGACCACTGAGAGGTTAAGTGACTTGCCCAGGGTCATACAGTCAGTATGTATCAGAGGCAAGACTCAAACCCAGTTCTTCCTGCCTTTGAGGCCTGATCTTTATCCACTACAAAGAGAATTCTCTTTTGTGGGAAGCTTTCTTTTTAATTTTTCAATTTTTGCTTCTGCTCCTTTCCAGTAACACCTTCTGAAAGCTCTGTTCAGCAACCTAAAACACCCCGAATTGACCTGGCTTGCTGGGCTGAAGACATTCAGTCCTACAGTGACAAAATCATACTCTACTTTTTCCTGTTGGGAATTAGGTGTTACATAGTTTTAATGTTTATGTAACCATGTGCAGATTAAGGACATATGGACTGGGTTAAATTGTAGAGATGAGTTAATATTGAGAATCCCCATGGCTCATATTCACTCTTCTCCAGATGTTCTCTCTGCGAGAACATCTGCATGGGTCTCATTTCTGGTGTACTTAGCTCACCTGTAAGCAACCAAGGCTACCAGTAAACATTTGTACATAAAGCACATTGATTACTAAGCACAGAAATACAGATGTGGCTCTCACCTCCAAGTCCCAGTGAAGACAGGAAGAGAGCGATTTTATATGTGTGTGCACATGTGCATATGTGTATGTATATGTGTGTATGTGTGCTATGTGTGTGTATGTGTGTGTGTGTGTACCTACCTGTGTCTAATGGTAGCCATCTCTAGGGTGGGGTGGGAGAGAGGGGGAGAAGGGAAGGAAGAAAAAAAAAATTTACGTGACAATTTTGTTATATGTTTAAAAAGAATAGCCAGTTGTGCATAGCAGATTTGCCATTTCATGTGCAATCATGTTTTGTATAATACCATGTTATGAAAATTTTTTTATTCCATAAATCTGAAAAAATTATAAGAAGACAGCAATTTTCCTTTTTTCTTAGAGGGTCAGTCTCCTTCCTCTGAGGCAGCTAGCAGTGTGTTAGACCTAGAGTCAGCAAGATTCATCTTCATGGCTTCAGACACTTATTAGCTACATGACCCTGGAAGTCACTTAACCCTGTTTGCCTCAGTTTCCTCATCTGTAAAATGAACTGGAGAAGAAAATGGCAAACCACTCTAGTGTCTCTGCCAAGAAAGCCCCAAATGGGGTCACAGAGAGTCAGACACAACTGAAACGACTGAACAACAATAAAACTCCTTCTTCCAGTGTCCAAAGTAGGAACAGAACTGGGAGCTTCAATGAAGTCACTATCCATGTCCTCCTGATATGCTTACCAGCGGTCTAGACTTGCTCCCCCTCGATCTGGTGTCCAAGCAGCCAGCCTGCCCCCTGTCTCTGTCAGCGACCAATCCGGCAGCTTCTTGGCTTCCAAATGGCAGCACCAGCCCATCCGCTTGGCCTCGGATCTGCTTGACCATGATAACCAGCGGCTGTTGCCTCTGCTTTTATTTTTAATGTTACAGTGCACGGTTCTGCAGCACGCCCTCCTGTCCTTATCCGTAACTTCCCTTCTCTCTTCCAGAAATCCCTGTTGTCCTCCTCTCAGAGCCCACGCTATGGGCCCTGGGCATTGTGAGGACATGTGTCTTTTTGTGTTAGTGTCTTGTTCCCATGGCATTATGGGAAAAGCAACTCTTTTCCTACTACTCCTTTTTCCATATAGGCATATGTCCACCACCTTAAAAAATAAGTTAGCATTTATATAGCGCTTTAAATTTTGCAAAGTATTTTACATATGCTGTCTTGTTTGATCCTCACAACCACCCCGTGAGGTAGGTGCTATTATTATCCCTATTTTCTAATTGAGGAAACTGAAGTAATCACAGGTTAAGTGACTCACCCAGGTTCACACAGCTGGTATGTATCTGGGGCAAGATTTGAACTCAGCTCTTCCTAACTCTATGTCCAACACAGTGCCACCTAGAGATCTCAGGAAGAATTTCACTTTTCCTCTGATAGTAACTGAATTATCAAAGAGACACTGGGGAAGTGAAGAGAGCTTGTAATCGGAGCCAGAGATGAACATTCCTTGGGCCTAGAGAAGGTCAGTCCCGTGTGCTCTGTGGACAGACTGAGAGATGGTGAAGTCTTTCAGAGAGGAAATATTAATTAGGTAGGTAGCGTACATGGGATCAAAACAAGGACTGTAATTATGGATGTTGAAAGAAGCTGATGTGATGTAGACCAGCACTGGGTATTTGTGGTAGAAGTCATAACTTAGAACCAGAGGTAAAGAACCCCAGTTTTCCCAAAAGGAGGAACCCGAAGTATACTCAGGCAAACTCAACAGATCAGATGAAAATTGGTCAAGGTTGAGGGAAAGACATCCAAGCATTTGGAAGCATGAAGACCTCCAGGAGGAGGAAAGAAGGCACCCACGTGGTCAGTGAAGGCTCCCTGAAGCCTAAGGAAGGAATCTTTGGGGAAAGATAAATAATGTTGGTCATTACCCCTGGGGATAAAGCCTAGGTCAAGACTCCTACCCTCAAGGGAAGCTGCTGGGCAGAATTGCAGGACAGCCTGAGGTTCCCGAGGGTAACCTTAGGGCATTTTTACTGGCTATCTCCCATGTCTGAAAGTCTCTCCTTCCTCATCTCTACCCCCGGCTTCCCTAGCTCCATCCATTCCAGTCCCAGCCAAAAGCTCCCCTTCTGCAGTAATCCTTTCCTGATCCTCCTTGATTTTAGTGCCTTTCCCCGACGGAATCTCCAATTTATTCTTTGTTATCTCCTATTTGTACCTGGCTGTTTGTATGTAGTCTCCCCCAATAAACAGGGAGTTCTTTGAGGTCAGGGACCATTTTTGCCTTTCTTTTAATCCCAAGCACTTTGCACAATGCCTGACATATAGAAAACAGTTAATAATGGCCGCTTGGTTTGATTTAAGGACTTAAACTCGGAAAGAAGATGAGGAAGCAAAATCTAGGCAAAATTGAGTCTCCCATCAGTTCAGGATACATGCTATGCAAAACTGTCCCAAGGATGCTGGGGGTATGTCTTAGTTTAGCATGCCAACATCTATCCGGCAGAGTGTTCTTTTCTTGTGTTGCCATTTCTCCCATCTAAGCAGGTGCAAATTGCTATAATAACAGGATTTTGTTGTTGTTGATAGGATAGTATACATGCTCACCTGCCAATACTTGCTTGGTAAGACTTGTCGGTGGACTTGACCACTAATGGGTTATATCCTGCATTTTGTGTGTTTATTTGGACCATAATGTAATTACTATGACCATAACTCTGTTACACAACAGATAAAACATGTATGAATGATTTTTCAAAAATTCCTTATCTTCTCTCCTTTCCTTATGCTTCCACTGGCCCCTTATTTTTATTCAATGCCCCCCAATTGCACTTGAGGCTGCTACTGTCCCCCTAGATTGTTACAGTTCCCCCCCAGGAGGCAGTATCATCACCCACTTTGGGAACATCTGGTATGGGAGAAGGGAAACATGAGTCTAAAAAAGTCTAGGCCTAATTCTTTTCTTTTTCTTTTACACTGCAATCAGGGTCAAGTGACTTGTGCAGGGTCACACAACTAGTGAGTCCCATGTGTTTGAAGCCGGATTCAAGCCCAGGTCCTCCTGACTGCAGAGCCAGTGCTCTATCCACTGTGCCACCTAACTGCCCCTGAAACTCTAATTCTGATTCTACCACATCACAGCTATGAAGCCTTGGGCAAGTCACTCAAGGTCACTCAGCCTCATTTTTTTGTGTAAAATGGATAGGGTTGAAATAAGCAGTCTTTGGAGTCATTTCTAGTTTACATTCCTTGGCTCATTTTACTGTTATTCAAAGGTACAGAAGAAAACCTTGTGCCCTAACAACTCATATTTACATAAAATCCCAAGGTTTACTAATCGCTTTTCTTCACAATAATCCTGTGAGATGGGTAGGATAAGGATTATTATTTCCATTTTATAAATTTGGTAATTGAGGCTCTGAAAAGTTGTAAGCACTATGCTAAGCCTTCAAAAGAGGCAAAAAGTCTCTGCCTTCAAGGAGTTTACAATTTAATAGGATTCAGCACTCTTTCCACTACCTTTTTTTTTTGAGGCAATTGGGGTTAAGTGACTTGCCCAGGGTCACATGACTGGTAAGTATCTGAGGCTAGAGTTGAGTTCAGGTCCTCCTGTCTCAATGCTCTATCCATCGAGCTACCTAGCTACCACTTTTCCACTACCTTTCACATAGATGTTCTCTCCCAAAGATGGCAGAGATTGACTAAATGTTTCCTTAAAATCTTTTTAGTCTTATTATTCCACAAATAATAAAACCTTAATTATCTGAAACCAGATTTTTGACAACCTCATTCTTCTGGAACACTTAGGAACCCAGGCATACACAAAAGTTGCCTCTAGCCCAACAAAAACGGTTATCACAAAGCTCATCCACTTTGCTTGAAGACACAAGGCATATTTCACTTAATTTTAAACACAGTAGTAATCTGATTTTCCCCAACCACCCTGAGCTGCAATCTTACAAGTATTAGAGCAGAAAGGAACTTTAGAGATCATCTTATCCTGCCCCTTATTATGTGGAAGAGGAAACATGTTTAGAAAGAAGAATTAACTTGCCTGAGGTTTCCCAGTTTGCTCATAGAAAAGCCAGGTCTATAACAGAGGTCTTCTAACTCCAATGCTCTTTTCCACTGTGTCTCCAAATCATTTCTCCCATCTATCTTCTTGTATCTACTCAGATGGCCACCACTCTCCTTCTGGCCCTCATAACTTCTCCCCTGGACTCTTGGAATTGCCTTCTAATTGCCTCTCTTCCTGAGTCTTTCACCTCTCCAAAGCTGTCAAAGTGATATTCACAAAGCACAACTCTGCTCAATCTCCTACTCAATAAATTCCAGGGGCTACTTACTGGTTCTAGAATCAAATAGAAACTCCTCTGTTTAGCATTTAAAGCTCTTCATGACTTACACATTCAGACTCTCCAGTGCTGACTCTACAGTTTAGCCAAATTGGACTCTTGATATTCCTTACATATTCTATTACCCCTCAATTGTCTCCTATGCCTTCCATACCACTCCCTTTTAGAATCACTGGCTTCCTCCAGAGCTTAGTTTTGTGGGGGCAGTTTTATGCGGCAGTCGATAAAATGCCATGCCTGGAGTCAGGAAGATTCATCTCCCTGAGTTCAAATCTGGCCTCAGACACTTACTAGCTTTATGACCCTGGGCAAGTCACTTAATCCTGATTGCCTCAGTTTCCTCACCTGTAAAATGAACTGGAGAAGGAAATGGCAAACCACTCCAGTATCTTTGCCAAGAAAACTCCAAATGAGGTCACAAAAGAATCAGTCATGACTGAAAAATGACTCAACAACAACAAATAAATTGGGGTATATGAATGTAATGGAATTGTATTGTGCCATAAGAAATGATGCATATAACTGATTTAGAGAAATGTGAAAAGACTTGTATGAGCTGATGGAGACTGGAGCAAGCAGCACCAGGAGACCCATTTATGCACATAATAACAAAAATAGTATGAAGAAAAGCAATTTTGAAAAAACTTATAATTCTGATCAAAGCAGCAAACAATAATGACATCAGAAGAGTGAGGATGAAGCATTTCTCTCACCTCTTGACAGAGAGATAATACCCTCGAGATGCAAAAATGAGATACGGAGCCTCAGGTTGGGACAATGTGTTGATTGGCATTTGTTACAAAGGAAGGCTTCTCCCTGGGGAAGGGAGGTGGAGGTTGGTGGGTGGTGATAGATATGCAATCAAAAAAAGGGCGTGCATAGAACTTTTTTTTCTAAATTCACAAAAGAAAACAAAAAGACAGAGGAGGAGACAGAAATACATGGAACACTTTTGTTACTACCCTGTTTGTAATATATGCTTATTTCTTAAAAGATAAATAACATAGCAGTTCACGATTTCTTTTATGAGCTTATTTTTTATTCTTTTTATATTGAAATGGAGGAAGGCAAAATAATGGGGGAAGGGGAAGGAATAAGCATTTCTCCAATTCTAGACACTGTGTTAGGTGCTTTTTAAAAAAATATATAGATCTCATTTGATCCTCAAGGTAAGGACTATTATTATCCCTATTTTACAGTCCAGGAAATTGAGGCGAACAGGTTGAGTGACTTGTGTTTATGATTAATTAATGAAAAGGGACAAAAAAAAGGGGGAGTGAAGAAAAGAAATAGCCACAAAGGAATCAGAATCATTGACTAGCACTTGCATTATTAAAAAAAAAAAAGGTTCATTATTTAAAGGATGAAGGTCTAATTATTTCAAAATTATCCTTATGTAGAATGCCTCATTTTCCAGTGGTATCAGATTACTCAATTCAATACAACATTTAATTGCCTGCTACGTAGGAAAAACTGTTAACCAATCCTAGAGATAAGTTTGTAAATACCACTTATATTTCCCCCAAGTAGCTTGGTCTAACTTGGTCAGAGCTTTTAATCTGGGGCCCATGAACTTAAAAAAGTTTTTATAACTGTATTTCAATATAACTGATTTCCACTATATATTACATTTTACTTATAATATATTACATAGTTAAATATTATATTTTATGAATTTAAAAATATTATTCTTTGAAAAGATCCATGAGTTTCACCAGTTTGCCATGTGTCCATGTGCCCATGACACAAAAAAAGGTGGAGATTCCCTGGTCTAACAGGTGAAGATACAACATATTATCATAGTATTTAGAGTTGAAAGGAAATTCAGAGATCTTCTAGTCCAACACCTAATTTTACACATGAGGAAATGAAGACTCAGACTTGCCCAGCTCACACAGGTAGACATGGCATTCAAACCTATGTCCCTGGACTTGAATCCAATGCATTTTTCACTAAGCCGTGCTAACTCCCATGAATGAATATTAATTATGATACAAAATAGGCAAGGATGGGATGGTAAATATTTAACAACCAGCTCTCTGGAGTGGGGGAGGAGGAATGTATAAATGACGCACTTTTCATTTTAATCTACATTATTAACATTTTCTCTGAGACTATCAGGAGTCTAGACAATGAACAAAACGATAAATCAATCCTGGATCTGTAGTTTGTCTATTTCCTACACGCCATTGCTCTTGCTGAAAATTTAACAATCAGCTCTGACTGAAGGCAGGATATGATAAAGACAGTAGAGAGTACCAGACAAAAGGTTCAGGAAACAGCTGAAGAGAAAGGGATCATTTTTAGCTGGGTAAGTTCAGGAAAGATGCCCCAGGATTTCAACAGGCAGAGGCTGAGAGAGAACACATTCCAGAAACAGGGGCCAACCTTCATGGGAGCAAAGAAAAGAGGAAGATATAAATGAGATGTCACTGCAGTAACATGATAGCTCCCTAAAGTCAGTGAGAACATGGTGATGATGAAAGTAATAACAATGATGATATAGCAAGACACCTAATGAATAAATGTAGCAGGTTTGCTAAACTGATTAGTAAAAGCTAACATTCATATAACACTTTAAGGTTCATAAAGATCATCTCTTTTCATCCTCACAACTCTCTGCACTAGATATGACAGTTATTATCATCCCCATTTTACAGATGAAGAAACTACCAAGATCTTAAATAACTTGTCTGTGGTCACATGGCTACTAAGGCAGGTCTGTCCTGACTCTAAGCTTCCGTGTTCTTCTCAGTGTGCCACACAATGTAGGAAAAAAGAAGGGAACAAAGACATTTATTTTTATTTTGAGGAGACAATCAAGGTTAAATGACTTATCCAGGGTCACATAGATGGTAAGTATCTGAGGTTGAATTTGAACTCAGGTCCTCCTGACATTAGGGTCAGTGCTCTATCCACTGAGCCACCTAACTGCCCCAAAGAAGTATTAAAGGAAAGGTCTCTGCCCTTGAATAGGTCAAAGTTCACCTTAACTTGGCTGAGGCTCCAGAAACATGGTTAATGACTTTTGCCTGTCTCTGCATCTTAGCAAGCTGGAAGCAATCTCAGAGATCAATTTATAGATGAGGAAACTGAGACTCAAAATAGTTCATTGGTTTGCCCAAAGTTACCCTGGTAGCAAACAGCAAAGTCAGAACTGGAATGTAGTGCTTTAATTTCAGCCCACAGGTCCCCTCCTGCCTTCTTCAAAGCCCTCATGCTAAAAAACCCCCATCCACAGGAGGCACCCAGGTGAAAGTCCAGGCCAAAGCTCTGGCGTTTTATCTTATGAAACAGAGCAGAGTCAAAAGAAACTTTCAGACACATGACAAACTCGTTGTGCATGTGGAGGAAGACATGCCTGTTTGATAGCTGGGGAGTGACCTCCTTGGGTCCCAGGCGGCTTCAGTATCAGTAGCTCTCACTATTTCCGCTTCACTAGATGCAACAATATATTAAGAAAAAAAAATAAGGAGATGGTTGGCTCTTTTCATGATTTTCCTTTTTAAATTTTGTTGAAAATGAAACTGGGTTCTCTTGATCCTTCAAACAAACAAAGGGGAAGTGGAAGCAAAAAGATTTCTCTTCTTTCCCCCAGGGACCTGGCTGTGTTTGGAGAACAATGTGGGGAAAGGGTCTGTCCATCTGCAACCTTGTCAGGTTGCCCCAATGTAATTTGCTGTAGGAAGTTTTGGATGGATACCATTTATATGTCAGAGAAAGTGATGGAGTCACATCCTTTGAATCAAAGATCTTTATTGGCTCCCCTCTTAAATAGATGATGAAAGAAATCTCTGATCTTGTACCAGACTATAAGCCAGGCCAAGCTTGCGTGGTATGGGTGGGCCTGGAAGTGGGGGTAGAGGAGGCAGAGTCTAGCAAAAGCCTGTGGAAGCAAACTGGGAAGTGACAGTAAGGTGCCTGGCATTAGAATGGGACTCCAATGAGAATAATGGTGATAGTAATACCAGTTGGAGAAGCAGTGTTTCCTAGTGGACAGAAAGCCCATTTCAGAATCAGGAAGAAGACCCGAGTTCAAAGTCTGCTTCTAATACATCCTAGCTCTGTGACCCTGAACAATAAATACAATTAACCTCTCAAGGTCCCAGGCAATGATAGAAGACCATAAATTAATGAGGTGGTGAAGACCTGTATTGGTATAGAAAATTTATTTGCTAGGATCAGTGAAATCATAGGCCTGTTCCCCTGAATCAGCTGTTTCCTGTCCTAATGTGGACTTGTTAGAAAACCTCAGGCATGCCAATGACATGCCATTTTCTTTCCGTTTTTCCCTTTAAAAAAATTTTTTTATTAATTTATTTTGATTTTTCAACAATCATTTCCATAAGCTTTAAATTCTTTATTCTGGGAGGAAACATGGTAATGAGGAAAGAGCCTTGGCCTGGGATACGGGAGACCAGTGCTCTGCCAATAGCTAGCAATGTGACCTTTGAGAAATCACTAACTGGGCTGCAGTTTCCTTACCTGTAAAATAAGGAGTTGAAATAGATAATTGTGGGACAGCTAGGTGGTGCAGTGGATAAAGCACTGACCCTGGAGTCAGGAGGACTTGAGTTCAAATCTAGCCCTGGACACTTACTAGCTGTGTGATCCTGGGCAAGTCGCTTAACCCTGATTACATCAAAAGAAAGAAATAGATTATGGTTACTTCAGGTTTGGTCAAACTAACCTGTTGTGGGGCTTTCTTTTTTTTGAAGGGGTTAGGGAAAAGGAAAAAGAGGGAGAGAGAGAAGAGGGAGGAGAAAGAGGAGATTGAGCATTAGAGGGAGTGGAAGGTAGGGAGGAGAGAGGGGGAGAAAGAGAAGAAAAGGGAGAGAGGAAGTGAGAGAGAACCAGAAATAATAACTGACATTTATAAAACATTTTCTCATAATATGCATATTGATGGGCTGCTTAGCAATATAGATTCCTCATCTCCCTTATTTTCCAGACATGGGTTATTAGAACAATCTCCTTCTCTTTGCTGTGGTTTCACTGAAGAGGCTTTTCAGTATTTTGGTGTTCAGTAAGACTAGTAGAGCAAGACTTCTGCTAACATTTGTAAAACCTTAGCATCATCAGGGAATACTCTTTGATTAGGCTTCATGCAAGAAAGTAAAAAAAGTAGGAAGAAATAAAGATAAGTAAAATTTTAAACATATTTTTTATTTATTTCATTAAATATTTCCCAATTACATTTAAAAATTTTTTAACATTCTTTTTTTTTTAGAATTTTGAATTCCAAATTCTCTCCCTCCCTCCTGCTTCTCCCCAATTCCTTGAGAGAGCAAGCAATATATCAGTTATACCTATGAAGTCATGCAAAATGTTTCCATATTAGCCATGTTGCAAAAGAAAACACACCAAAAAAAAACAAATGAAAAAAGTATGATTTAATCTGCACTCAGTTCATCAATTCTCTCTCTAGGGGTAGATAGCATTTTGCATCATGAGTTCTTTGGAATAGTTTTAGATCCTTGTATTGAACAAAGTAACTAAGTTGACCATTGCTACAATATTACTATTACTTTGGACAGTGTTCTCCTGGTTCTACTCACTTTGCATGAGTTCATAAAAGATTTCTGTTTATCTGAAACCATCCTGCTCATCATTTATTACAGCACAATAGTATTCCATTACACTCATATGTCAAAACTTTTTCAGTCATTCCCCGAATGATGGGCATCCCCTCAATTTCTAATTTTTTGCCACCACGAAAAGAGCTACTACAAATATTTTTGTATACATAGGTTCTTTTCCTCTTTCTTTGTTGTCTTTGGGATACAAACCTAGTAGTGATGTTACTGGGTCAAAACGCATGGACAGTTTTATAATACTTTGGGCATAGTTCCAAATTGTTCTCCTGAATGGAACCAGTTCACAATTACACCAACATCAGGGTCCCCTATTTTTCCACATCCCCTCCAATATCTGTCATTTTCCTTTTCTGTCATGTTAGCCATTCTGATAGATATGAGGGGGTAGTATCCAAGAGTTGTTTCAATTTACATTTCTCTAATGAATGGTGATTTAGAGTATTTTTATTACTATTGATAAAAGATAAGTCTTTTAATAAAAATGTAGGAAAAAAATCTGATGTTAGGTATAGTATTCCACAAACTTCACACACATGTAAAGAAGCAACTCTTTTCATATCTCTTCTTGGAGATCAGATTTGATTATTATAATTTCATAGTGTTCAGTTTCTATTATTTTATTTTTATTGTGGTCCTTTCCATTTGCATTGTTGTCGTCATTGTGTATATTGTTTTCTCAGTTCTACTTATTTCATTGCATCATTCCTTATAGCAGAATAATATTCCATTAAATTAATGTACAACTTATTTGGCCATTCTCCAGTAAATAGACTTCAACTTTTTTCCCAGTTTTTTGTTACTACAAAATGTACTGCCCATGCATATTTTGATATGCAGTATGTAAGGCTTTTCTTTTTGTTCATTATTCTCTCTTAGGCTATATACCTACCAGTGGAATCTATCAGTCAAAAATTGTGGACATTTTAGAATAATTCCAGTTTGCTTCCCAGAATGATTAGACTAATTCACAACTCCACCAATATGTCATTAATTAGTGTGCCCATCTCTCTATGACTCCTCCAACACTGACTGTTTCCATCTTTTGCAACGTTGCTAATTTGCTAGGTATGAGGTAAAATGTCAGAGTTGTTTTGATTCACATTTCTTTGTATTAGTGATTTTAAGCATTCTTTCATATAATTATTCATAGTTTGCAATTCTCTTGAGAATTGTTTGTTCATATTCTTTGGGCACTTATATATTAAGAAATGGCTTCCAATCTTTCTGTTAATTGTCTATATATTTTGGATATCAGACACTTATCAAAGACATTTGAAACAAAGATTTTTTTTCTCAATTGAACAACTCCATTTTATATTAGTTGCATTTATGTAAAAGTTTCTCAATTTCACACCATCAATATTGTTTCTTTTGTCTTTTGTAATTGCCTCTATCCTTTGTTTAGTTAAGCATTTGCCCCCTGTGCAAAGGTATAAGATCTATTCCTCTTCTTGTTTGTTTGTTTGTTTTTTGTTAAATGGAATGATCTTTAACATTCAGGTCACATATCTATTTTGAACTGATTGTAGTACATGGCATAAGATATAGATCTAAATCTAATTTCTACCTACTTTTCTGTTTTCCCATCATTTCCTGCCAAAAAGAAAATTCTTTACTAGATAACTTATGTTTTCTGGTTTCTAATTCTTTCTTGTATAGTATTTTCTATTTTTCTGGGTTTTTAAAATCAGTGCCAAGTATTTTTGCTGAATATCACTATATGATATAGTCTGAAGTGTAAAAGTACTATTCTCCCTTCATTCCTAACTATTAAGATTATTTCCATTGATATTCTGAATTAGGAGTTCTTAACCATTTTTGTGTCATGGATCCCTCTGGCAATCTGGTAACACCTACATATCCTTTCTTAGAATTCTTTTGAATATAATAGAATAAAAGGCATAAGATTACAAAGGAAGCTAATTATAATGAAAAAGTTATCAAAGTATTTTTTTAAAAAAATTCATGAACCCCAGATTAAAAGTTCCCATATTAGACCTTTTATTCCTCCAAATGAATTTCATTATATTGGTTCTTTAAAATATCTCTTTGATCTCATATCATACATCAAAATAAGGTCAAAATGGGTAAATTATTTAGACATAAAAGGTGATTATCATAAGCAAATTGGGAGAGCATGGAAAAATTTACCTGTGAGATATATGGATAAGGAAAGAGCTTATAAACAAATGAGAGAAAGAATAATGGGAAATAAAATAGATAATTTTGGTTATATGACATTAAAAAGGTTTTGCACAAACAAAACCAATGTAGCCCAAATTAGAAGGAAAGTAGAAAAATGGGGGGAAATTTATAGCAAGTTTCTCTGATAAAGATCTAATTTCTCAAATGCATAGGGAATTGAATAATATTTATAAAAATATGAGCCATTTTCCAAAGTATAAATGGTCAGAGTATATGAACAGTTTTCTAAAGAAGAAATCAAAGCTATTGTCACATGAAAAAATGCTCTCAATCACTATTCATTAGGGAAAGGAAAATTAAAACAACTCTGTGGTACTGCCTCACATCTATCAGATCAGCTACTGTGACAGAAAAGGATAATGATAAATGTTGGGATGTGGAAAAATAGGGACATTAATGCTCTGGTGGTGTTGTGACCTGGTCCAACCATTTTGGAGAAAAACTTGTAACTTTGCCCAGAAGGGCTATAAAACTGTGCATACCCTTTGACCCAACAATATCATCACCAGGTAACCCAAATAAAAGAGAAAATGACTCACATGTACAAAATTATTGATAGCAGCTCCTTTTGTGGTGGCATGAGGGAATGTCCATCAACTGAGGAATGGCTGAACAAGTTGTGGTATATGATTGTGAGGCAATACTGTTGTGCTATAAGAAATGACCAGCAGGATGGCTTCGGAAAAATCTGGGAAGTATTACATGAGCAATACAAAGCGAAGTGAGCAGAACTAGGAGAACATTGTACACAATAACAACAATATTGTAACAAAGCTCAATTGCGAAAGATTCAGCAACTCTGATCAATACAACAATCCAAGACAAGTCCAAAGAACTCATGATGAAAAATGCTATCCACCTCCAGAGAGAGAACTGATGAAGTTTGAGTACAGAGTGAATCATACTTTTTTCACTTTTTTTATGTTTCTTGCTTTTTGTTTTTTGCAATATTGTTAATATGGAAATACGTTTTATATTACTTCACATGTATAATTGATGTATTTCTTGCTCTCTCAACAGTTTGGAGAGGGGTATGAGGGAGGGAAAGAATTTAGAATTTAAATTTTTTAAATGAATGTTAAAAATAAGTAAATAAAAGAATATTTTATAATTTTATCCATATAGGTATTAGCGTTGCTTTGGTAGATCGACTCTCAGATATTCTATGCATTTTGAAGTTATTTTAAAAGGGACTTCCCTTTCTATTATGGCCTCTTATATTTTGGTATTGCTATATAGAAAAGCAGTTGATTTTTTGTGGGCTTAAAATCTGAAATCTTATTGAAACTAGTAATTAAATCAATTAGTTTTTTTACTGATTCTCTAGGATTCTCTAAGTAAACTACATCATGTCATAAGATAACTGGGATAATTTTGTAAATCCCTGGCATATCTTTATGCCTTTGATTTCTTTCTCTTGTCTTATTGCTAGAAATAGCATTTCTAGGTATCCATATTAGATGAAATAATTATTAAGAAAACCAAGGGCAAATATTATGTCAAATAACAGCAGGGAAAAGAGGCATCCTTGTTTTATTCCTCTATGTACTGGAAAAACAGCTAATGCTTCCTTATGGCATATAATACTAGCTTTGGGCTTTAGCTACATTTTACTATTTTAAATGAAGATTCTCCTATGCCTGCACTTAGCCAATGAGTATTGTATTTTGCCAAAGGCTTTTTAACATTTTTTGCATCTATTGATATAATCATGTGGCTTTAGATGTTTTGGGTTTTAATGTGATTATGTCAACTGTTTTCTTAATGTTGAAGCATCTTTGAATTCCTGGCATAAATCTAACTTGATCATAGTGAGCGATTTTTAAAAAAAGACAAATTGCTATTGTCTTTTTCTAGTCTTTTATTTAAAATTTCAAATCAGTATTCATGATTAATATTGGTTTGTAGTTCTTTTTCTTTGCTTTTATCTTCACCTATGGGTTGGTTTACTAGGACCACATGTGTCTCATAAAATGAGTTTTCTCAGTTTTTGAAAATCAAATGCTTTCTCCTCAAAAATCAACAAATAGGAACTGCAGAACATCTTGTACTATATACTTCTCAATTGTGTGACAACAGAGATATGGTCCTGCTATAGAAAGTCAACTTTGAAAGCCAGCCTGTTACCTTTTTATGTTTTCATTGAGGACCCCTTTGTGACCCATAAAGATTTTATTGAAATAAGAAATCAGAAACATGGATCAATAATTGTTGACATCACTTTTTTTCCCTTTCTCTTTTAATGTTAGCTATTAAAATTGTACTACTTTCAGCACAGATCTCTTGCTTTTGTTACTGGTCTACCCTGTATGTTCTTCTCAATTTAATCTTCTTAAGTGACATAGCTATTTATTCACAGTAGTACATTGGGAATTGAGTCCAAATACGATCATTTTACCATTGGTAGTAATTAGGAAAAAAAGACACTATGAAAACACAAGCAGATCTGTCCCATTTAGAATCTGTTTGTTTTCCTCTTTCTGATTTCATCTATAAATGCTCTCAGGATAATCTGGCTGAGAGAATGTCGTGCTAAGCACTGTGCCATATAGTATTTTCAGCTACTTGTTACCGTTTTATGGTGCTCTTGGCTTCCAAATCTTGTGATTGGCAAAGAGAAAGTGCCCTAAACACATATGCTATGTCACTCCACCTACTCAATAAATTCCCCTGGCTCTGTATATCTGCCAGGATAAAATATAAAAGCCTCTGTATTTAAAGCACTCCATAACCTGGCCCCTTCCTACCTTTTCATTCTTCTTAAACCCTATTCCCTTCCACGTACTCTGCAATGCCAGTGACAGTGGCGTCCTGGCTGCTCTAACACATGACACTCCATCTCCCCACTCAGAATATGGACTCTCAGAACGCTGGCTGTCCCCCATGCCCTAGAACGCTCTCCCTCTTCATCCACCTCCTGACTTCCCAGATTTCTTTTAAATTTCAGCTGAAGTCCTGCTTTCTACAAGAAACCTTTTCTAGTCTTTCTCAATCTTAGTTCCTTCCCTCTGAGATTATCCGTAATTTATCCTATAGATACCTTGTCTGTACATAATTGTTCACATATTGTCTCCCCCATTAGACTGTGAACTTCTTGAGACAAGAAACCGGATTTTGCCTTTTTTTGTATCCCTAGTGCTTAGCATAATGCCTGGCACACAGTAGGTACATAATAAATGCTAGTTGACTGAATATGCCATGGCAAATCATGTGGTGTTAGTTTTAGATTAGTGGGCAGAAGAAAAGGAGCATTGTCTCCCTTCTCTATATCCCTTTTCTCTATTTCTTGTTCCCACCTCATTTTCCCAGCCATCACCACTTAAAAGACATAGCTCTCTAGAATGCAGGAGACTCTAACAACCTATTTTCACCTGTTAGCATTTGCATTCTCTTCATGTGAATCATTGTTGTTTGTCTTGCCTTCTAGAAGAGGACCATGACATCAGGAAGATGATGTCATGACTTGCAAGTGAATTGGATTTAAGTGAGGCAGGGCTGGGCAAAGTCACCAGCCTCGCTTTGTCCTCTAGAACCATCTGGGTCCAGCGGCCAGATACAGATCAGGACGACTGGAGATGGCCTCCTCATGTGAATTACATTGAGTGACACCAAAGGGAAATGTACATTTCTGACTATGATACATAATCAGGCAGAATGGCACTTACTGATGTTCCTGTGCTTCCCCCAAATTATAGCACATTTAGTCTTCTGACAAGGCTCAGATTTAGGATGTCGCCAGATATTTAGAGCGATACTTTGGTCTTAACAGATTACAGGAAGAAAGTCTTAGAGGCTCAGGCCCTCTAGTTTTTAAAAGCATTTATTCTGAATTTAATAATCATCAACACATGCTAATATTTCAGCATTCAAAGAACAGGGAAGAGGATTGATTAAGAAACAATTAACTTCTGTTGCAAACATGAAATTGTTACATACAGTTTAGCATTTAAGAAATAAGCACAGCTAGGTCCCAATTAGTGCAAACAATGAATTCCCTAAGCCTGATGTGACTGAATTTTTTGAGTTCACACTGAATATTTGCATTGTGCTGGAATGGATTACCATATTTTACATAACTATAAGTCTGAATAGTGCTGATTCAGAAGCATGCAATGACTTCAGGGGATTCATTATTCACACTAACTGGGATTTCTTGATAGGTAGATAAATAGATACATATGATAGGTGATAGGTAGGTGGATAGATAGACAGACACATAGGTAGATTGATAGAGTGATAGATAGATAGATAGATAGATAGATAGATAGATAGATAGATAGATAGATAGATAGATGATAGATAGATACATAGATACATAGATACATAGATACATAGAGGTAGAAAATCTATCACTGCTCACTAACATACCAGCCCAGCTTCCCACAGTAGAGACCCTCCAAATGGTCCAGTAAAACAAATCAACACATTGTTCTTGTATGACCATGCCTGTCTCATTCTGCATCTTTAATTCGTTACATCTCTGTCAAAAGGTAGGAAGAATGCTTCATCCTTAGTCTCTCAAAGTCACTCTTATTTGATGCTTTCTAGAAAATATCAAAACTCTAAACAGAAGGTACAATTATATCCAAAAATCTATACCTATGTGTACACAGACAGGCGGTGGATTAAAAAAATAACAACTGCAGGGAAGACCTAATGGACTCACAGTTACCAGATCACATGGAAATAATATGGAAATGTCAATCAATTCCCTTAGGCATACATCAGGATAGTTCTACTTTTGTACTAAGTGCTCAATTTTTGACAAGAAATCAAACCATTTAGACATAACATGGTTGCTTCACATCCATTGATGAGATCAAGGAAGACAATTTTCTTTTTTATTCCATTGGTATTTGGGGCTGTAACTGTGAAGGGGACCATTGGGCTAAGTTGAATGTAATATTCCTAGCCCCTGACTAATGGAGGCAGCAGAATACAGTTATCCCTTCCATATTGTGAGGGTTGGGGGCATGGTGCCCCTATGATCTGGAAAATCCACATAAAATTTTTTGGTCCTTCTTACATACCAGAAAAGAAGCCTTCCAGTTTTGCAGATTTCCTTTTCATTTTTCTTGATGTTATACAATCTATACATATATTTTATGCATTTCTGAATTTCTAAACTTTTTCTGTGTTATCTGTTGGCCTTCATGTGTCATCTGCAGCTTCCAGAAAACTCCCCCAAAATTCCCATTTAATTTCTTATGCCAACCCATGATATATTGAAACTGTGATGGGGAAAGTCATGATGTGGAAAGAATAACTACACAAGCTTCTGAAGTACAGGAGTTGTCTTCTATCCCTTAATATCTCAAAGGGACTTCAATCTCATCATCAATGTGGGTACTCCTTCCAGAAATACAGGTGGCAACCCTCCTACACCTTGTCAGACTCTGGTTCTTGGTGATGTTTCTGTTATAGCAGGCAATTTGATGCAGTTGAAAGTGTGTTGGATTTGGAGAAAGGGAGTCAGGTTCAAACATAGACTCTGCCACTTACTGGTATGACACTGAGCAAAACACTTAGCTTCTGGCCCTCAGTTTTCTCATCTGTTGGACTAGATGACCACAAAGGTCCCTTCTAAGCTCTAAGTCCAAGATCCCCCCATAAAACTTCTACAGATAATTAAGTCAGTGTGAGCTAAGCCTTTGCCATGGGCACCAGTGCAATACTTAGGCCATCCATCTGCTAGACCCAAGCTTTCACTACATGATCAGCCACGGGATTCTTTTCAAATTCCATGCCTTCTGAATGATATCTCTTATACCATTTCCTGTGCTCAAGTCATTTATGGTTACATGCTTTGGCCTGCTTTTGCCCACTATGGTCTGGTACATTTCTCTTTTGGTCACTTGTCATTTTGATCCTTTGGAAACTGTGCTGTTCCATGATTTTTGGCCAGGTAGGATTACAAAAAGAATACTGGTTTAAAAAAGGTAAGGTTACATGTCAAAGTACTGCTTGAGCTGGTTGAAAGCATTGCACAATTCCCTAAATGCAATGCAGTCTATTCTTGCCTGAGGCCCAGTGAGACAGCCAGTTGACATAGTGTGGAGTTTAGGATCAGGAAGACCTGAGCTCTGTGACCTTGAGCAAGTCATGTAAGTTTTCCATGCTTTATTTTCCTTACCTATAAAATGAGGGGGTTGGCCTTAATAACCTTTAAGGTCCTTTATGGCTCTAAATCAATGATCCTATCACCTTCCTCCAATTCAATTCTAGACCCAATTCATTGTAACTGGCAGTGGGACCAGACAGCCCGAACATGGGAAACACCAACTTTCCCTAATCCCAATTTACACCAGTTCTCATGTTTCATAATCATGCACCATGAATGAGTGGAGATCATGACTCCAGATGTTCTGTGTTTTCCATTGGTGACTAATCCTATGGGAAATAAGAGCTGAACCCCCTGAAGGAGCTGTGCAGTAAAGCTGTGTCCTTCACCTGCTCAAGCAAGGACTCAGACTATCCATTCCCTAGAACTCTTGGGTGCAGATCGATTCTATGCCTGGCAGAGTCTTTTGAGGTCTAGGAGGGTGGCAGGCTTGAGGCCTCTTTTGGTAAATGTTTATATTGTTTATTATTATGCAGCTCCTGGATATATTACAGGGTTCCTGTGAGAATTGAATGAGATGATATATATATAAACTGTTTTGCAATCCTTAAAGTATTATATAAATACTATCATTATTGCTTATTGATTCTATGCTCAGGAAACTGATGTATATAGCATTCCAGCACATATATATTCCTCCTGGGAGGAATCAACTCATTATGCTGAGATGATGTGGTTATTGATGGCTTAAATATAGTAGTTTTCAAAAGGAGGCAGGATTGGCCAGAGGACAGTGACTGAGCTAATTTTGGTTGGGTAAATCCACACAGTCACATACCCCTAGATCAGGGACTCAACCTTTTTTGTGTCCTGGACTGCTCTGGCAGTCTGACGAAGCATATGGTTCCCATCTTAGAATAATGTTTTAAAAAACATAAGTTAAAATACATAGGAGCACGAAGGAAACCAAATATATTGGTGAGATCAAGGAATACAGTTATCAAAGGAATACAACTGTATCAAAGGATAGAGTTATCAAAATACTGAAAACAAAACCAAAAATGTATGAGCCCCGTGAAGTCTATTTATGGACTCCTTTGAGCGGTTGTTCATATAAACTGTGCCCTGTACAATAAATACTAAGAGATATAGCTAAGAGAGAGAAGGCCTTGGACTTTCCAATAAAACAAAGAATGTGACACTTACTTAGAAGTTTCATCGAAGGTTACATGCACAGAATTCTACGTGGGACAAGGGACTCCCCAGAGAATATCTAAGAAGAGTAGGTCAGGCCAGCAGTTACAATGGAGTTGCAGTTCTGAGAGCATAAAAAACAGAATGGATATGTACCAGTATTGAAGGTCACAGGCAGATAGACGATGAACAATAGGCAGGAAAAGATGAAAAGATTAGGCAGGTCTTCCAGTTCAGAGCTAAGCATTGGGTTTGAAGACTAGGACAGGATGGCAGCAGGGATCAGAACCCATGGCAAAGAGAGTGGGCACCAAACAGGCAGGGGGTTAACAGAAGCAGTAACATAAAGCAGTTTGATATCCTAAAAAAATGTTTTCCTTCACTTTAGGAGCTTTTCAGAAATGGAGCTCCAAAGTCTGGCTATCTGGGGCTTACAGGTGGAGAGAAGTGAGACCAATTGACTAAAGAAAGGACAAAAAGGAAGAAAAACAGAGCAATTCGTCAGAAAATTTGACATCTGCATTCACGGAGAACAGTGATCGATCCAAAGACCTCTGAGGCCATGCAATGAACCCAAAAGTCCCTGCCCTTCTCTGAATTCCCAGCTAAGACCCCATTAGGTTAGCCAAGTCTAACAGGTCTGAAAGATTTAGGTCACAGACAATTTCAGGCAGCAGAGGAATGAGAAAGCACAAGATGTGTATAAAATGTGTTTGACTGGGCTGATTTACTCTTTTGAATGTAGGTGTGGGGACAGACAGGACATTCTGGAACAGGCTAACCTGGAGCCTAGACTTTGGACTACAACCAAACATCCATCCTCTAAACAACAATGGGTAAATATCCATCCTGCTTTTGAAGCCTTCCAGACATTTTCCAGCTGTGTCTGACTCTTCATGACCCCATTTCCCATAATGTCCCTGGCTAATTTATACTAGTGCTGAACAGCCCTCCCCTCTGTGGTGGTTTATGCACTTTCCTTTTGTTCAGTGTTCAATGAACATTTAAACAGCTGCTTGTATTTCTCTAGATAATACTCCTCTGTACATATGGAGCCATACATTAACCCTTTCTTTTCCTTTGTGCGATTAAATAACCCCATTTCTTTTAGTCATTCCCCTCAGCTTTTGTCTTTCAGTGTTCTGCCAAAAGTGTATGAGTGGACCTGTCTTTCCACTGACTACACCCATCTTTTGTCATCTGTGCCAATTTGCTTCATATGAGGGGAAACCTCAGAGTATCCTTTGACTGCTTATCTACTGGGGAACCTCATACTTTCTTAGTACTCTGGACCCAGGAGCCCCTCCCTCCCTCAGATTTTGAGGTAGAGGGTGGATATACACACACTCAAAAACATGTATATATGCATATATATGTATGTGTATATGTACGTGTATATATGATATGTGTGAGTATACATGTGTATATCTATATGTATATTTGTATAGTGTATCTTATATATATACATATACAGTATGCTGTATGTATATATTGTATATATACATGCATGTATATGTGCGTATATACAATATATAGCCTACGTGTGCTATATATAGTATACTGTATATATGTCTGCATATATACTTAAATACACAGTATATGCTATATATAGATATATACACATATACACACATATATGTCACATATACATATACATATACACATATACACATACAAACACACATTTATATGTGTATATGTGTGTGTATATACACACACATATGTCTCTGTGTAGGTGTGGGTAAGGATGGGTGTGTATATCACATTTATATCACGCTTATTATATGCCAGGCACTACGCTTAGAGTTTTACAATTGTTATCTCATTGTATCCTCACAACAGCCCTGGGAGGTAGGTGCTATTGTTATCCCCCATTTTACAGATGAGGAAACTGAAGCAGACAGAGGTGAAGTGACTTGCCCAAGGTCACACATCTGGTAAGTGCCTGGGGCTAATTTGGACTCAGTTCTTCCTGACTCTAGACCCAGTGGTCTATCCACTGCTCCACCAATTGCCTCTCGGACATGGAGCTTTCCTCCCAGGTCCTCCAGAGCTGCCATCTCCTAATTTCCCACTCAGCTCCAGCACTTCATCATGCCTTTTCCTCTCCTCCACCACCTTTCAGCTCCTTTTATGTGTGTCTCCTCCATTAGACTGTGAGCTCCTTGAGGGCAGGGACTGTTGTCTTTTAATTTTCTTTGCATCCCCTGTGCTTAGTGCCTGTAACAGCAGGCATTTAATAAATGTTTATTGACTGACTGATTGAATGGCTTTTGGTCATACATTTCTGTTAGTTGTCTATATGTTTTGGATATCAAATGTTTATCAGAACTATTTAATACAAAGATCCCCCCTCCATTCATCCCTTCTCTTTTTATATCACTTGTAATAATTTTGATCATGTAAAACCTTTCTGATTTCATGTAACCAAAATTACTTCTTTTTGTAATTTCTTTGGCAATTTTCTTCCTCTTACTTAGTTAAGTATGTTTACCCGGCTAAGTCTGTGAAAGGTACATGATCTGCTTTTCTTCTCATTTTTTGGTGCTATAACCTCTAAGATTCAGGTCACTCACTCATTTTGAGCTTATTGTTTTAGGTGATGTAAAGGAAATTTAGGCTTTTGAGATGACTTTAGTGTAAGCAGCTGTAAAAAAATGAAAACAACAATGAGTAAGGCTCTGGTGTCTTGATTAGTCTATCCCAGCAGAAAGGGCAGTGTCAAAATGGACTTCTCCACTGACATCCTGAAGATATCGCTAAATTCGTCTTGGCAGCTGCTGCTTCTTAGTATTACTACCAACCTTTCCATTTAATATGCCAAAGGTCTTTGCTGGATTAACTGACCCTACATATAGCACTTGGCATTGGCCACATATCCTTTGGGTGAGTAGTTCATTCTCCATATTGAATTCTCATTGGGCTTTCAAGAAGTACATTCAATAAATATTATACGTGAGCCAAGGCCTTACCTGGAAGAGAGAAGAGGAAAGTTTCCATACCCAAATCAGTCACACCTCCTTATGTGTCTGTGGTAGGAATCTCTTGGCTTGTCCACAGATTCCTGAGGGGATAAAAATAGCTCCTGAAATTCCAAGAGAAGAGCTAAACCATGGAAAGGACAAACTTTCTCAAACAGTATTTCTGGGTCAGTTGAAGCAAGGATTTCTGAGTCTGAATGCCTTTTTTTGTTGTTGTTTATTTTTCCTGAAGAGATTTGACATTCTCATATGTGTGACAGCTTCCTTAAAAGATAAGGATTTGTATAAAGCAACCACCGGTAGATAAGAAGTAACCCATGCTTGGGATCATTCTTGATGATTTTTGGGAGGTGTGGCTTCTCGGGGTTATTGGGACAATGCTGCCACTCATCCATCAGATTTAAATACCAGGGCTGGAAGCAAAAAAAAAGCCCAATATAATCCACATCTCAAATCTGACTTGGTTAATAGAGAGGGTCTCCTTGCTAGCCTTGAGTAAAGATGTTTTAACAACCAAAGATGAATGAAGGTTTTCATCTTTTGGCTTTTCCACCAAGGAAAATTATGTTCAAATGACATGGATGTGGATATGGACAAACCAGCACGGCCAGAGGAAGGTGACAAGGATAGCAAGAGATCTTGAAACTATGTCAGTCAAAGACCAATGAAAGGTATTAGGAATATGAAGCCAAGAGGAAAAATGATAGGTCAGGGGTCATCAAACTATGGCCTGAGGGCCAAATCCAGCCCACCTTCTATGTCAAGGGCCAGATTTGATCCTTGGATCGTAGTTTGCTAACCCCTGCCCTAAAGGGTATATTTATGGTAGTTGTCTTCAAAAATTGGAGGGGGTATCACATGGTAGAGGCATTAAACTTGTTCTCTGTCATTTCAAAAGACTGATAAGTAGAAGTTACAGAATAATTTACTGTGTAACTTTCTATTATTTTTTAAGGCATATCATAAGGTTTGTAAAGTGTTATATACGTATGATCAAATTTAAGCCTATCAACAGCCCCTTGAGGAAGGCATGACAAGTTTTAGTTTCCTTCTTTTATAGATGAAGAAACAGGCTCAATGAGGTTAAGTAACTAACCCATGATCACACGGCTGGTAAGTGTCAGAGTCAGGGTCTGAACCAAGGTCTTTTGGAATCCAAGTCCAACACATTTTCACTAACTGGATTGCCTCTCATGAAGACATATCTTAGCCTAACATAAGGAAGAATAGCAGTGTACTTTGTCACTGGAAATGTTCAAGCAGAGGTTGAATAACCTTCTATCAGGGATGTTGAAAAAGGAGTATTTCACTGGAAAGAGATTGGACTGGATGATTTCTAAGATCCCTCAAAATGTAGTTATTCTTAATCTGTGAACACATTCACTGTTCCTGATTCTTCCGTTCATTCCATTCTCATTGTTATAAATACCTTTTTATCTTTTTAATTGATGTTCTTTTCTCTGATTTCTAGATATTACATGGCTTATCTTTCCTCTATGAAGTATTCCCAGTTCATTCATTCATCCAACAAATATTTACTAAATGGCTTAATTTATTTATTTTTTATTTTTTATTTTTTCCAACTTTTTTTTTTAGGCAATTGGGGTTAAGTGACTTGCTAGTAAGTATCAAGTGTTTCTGGTCCGAGGACGGATTTGAACTCAGGTCCTCCTGACTTCAGGGCCGGTGCTCTATCCACTGCGCCACCTAGCTGCCCCCTAAATGTCTTAATTTAGAAAGGCCAAGACTGCCCACTGCTAGTTATCTTGACTTTTGTCTTGCCACTGGACTTTGATGACTCTGGAAGAGGGAGTGAGGCTAATGACCTTGCAGAACTCTGCCTCACTTCAATCCGATTCAAGAGCAAGTCAAGATATCACCAGTCATGCCATTGGTCCTCTTCAAGAACAAAGAACAAACAACAATAATAATTACATGCCTGCCATGTGCAGAGCACTAGCTTAGACAGGGAAGACATGAAATTTAAATATGATGTGGTGCCTAGTCTCATGAGGGTCACAAGTAACTTTATCTAGTCCAGGGTATTCCACATCCTCTCCACACTCACATAGGAAGTTCATACTATCATAATTTGCACATTTTTATCCATTCTCTGTAATCCATTGTCTATCTTTCACGAACATTTGCTCTGGTGGCCTCAGGACTATGACTTTAATTTCTTTAGTTACTTAGAAGAGTGATCTGCCCTAAGTGGTCATTCAACAAACACTAGCTGACTGATAAGAGAAAGCATGTTAATGGCTCCAGGCGGAGTGGTGTCTGTCTACCTCCCATTTGTTCACCAAAGGCACTCAGCATCTACACAAAAACCTATAGTCAAGACAGCAAACAGCACCATATGTGAACAGAACATCATAAATAACAGGATTCTATCGCCACCACCACCTCCTTTCCCCTACCAACCTCCCCACACACAAATGATGCTAAGCGCTCTTGTGAATAGTTAGAAGCTAGAACTGCTCTGGTGATAACCAGATCACACTGAAAATGAATGGGTAGCAGTACTAAGCTATTGATTGATCTACAAAGTTTCCTTCTGGGAAACTTCCTACTCGAGCTTTGACATCCTGATTTGGCCAGAATATTAGCTGATTTATAGCCTTAGAGGAGAGGCAGTATGATATAATGGACAGTAACTTCACTTAAAGGCAAGAAAACCTGAGTTCAGGTCTCACCTCTTACATATATTAGCTTCATGACCCTGGGCAAGTCATTTAACCTCTGAGTCCTTCATTGCCATCCCCCACCCCCCCCTTAACTCTCTAAGATTATAAGTTTCAGAGCTCTTGCCTGCTTTGATGTAATTTCCCTCAGTTATGAAGTCTAGATGGAAAAAAAAATCCTTGAAGACCTACCTATTTCCTCTGGAGACTGCAGAAACTAAAGGAAGATGTTAACCCTTTGGTGGCTGTCACATATATGTCACCATGCTGTTATCAATATTCTTAGGAGGTGAGGAAATCACAGAATCTAAGAACTGGAGGAGACTTCAGAGGACAATTAGTCCAACTTGTACTTAAGAATTCAATTTAGAACATCACTGACAAATGGTGATCTACCCTCCAGGGAGTGGTAGCCAGTTCCATTTTGGGACAGCCCTAATTATTAACTGTGATTTTTCCTTATGTATCAATCTGAATTCTGCTGTTCATTAAGCAGTTGTTTCTTATTCTTCACTAGAAAATACTAGAATACTATTACCTAAACCAGGAGTGGTCAGATTTGGGTAAGGAGGGATAACTTTTCATTTAGAAAGCTTTGAGATGACCAGGGGAGAGAGATAATAGAATTATAGATTTCATCAGAGGCAATCAAGAACAACCTCCTCGTTTTACAGATGAGGAAGCAGAAACTCAGAGAATTTCAGTGATTTGCTCAGGGTCACTTGGCTAGTAAGTGTCTGAGGAGGGATTTGAACCCAGATTTTCCTGCTTCCAATTCCAGCACTCTATCTTCCATGCCATACTGCTTTTCAAAAAGGGAGGTGTCAGAAGGAGTCTCGAGAGTGAAAAAGCCCTGAATAGAACAGAGAAGAGGGCACCATTGCCAGCTGTGCTCTCTTCCTGCTGGGAATTTTAGAAATCCATGGTCACAAAGAAGGGAAGCAGGGGGGAGGAAGGGAGTTGGTAATGGGCCAGCAGCAACCAGCTTGGAGAGCTACCAGGTAAGGCTTTAAGATCTACTGGTTGACCCTGGGTCTTTTCTATTTACACTGAAATTGGGGGATTAAAAAACTGTCAACAGGACGAGGGACTTCAGTTCCAGGAAAACCTATGCCTGCACACTATTAATAAAAATTGAGGAATTGCCATGTATACATCCTTCTCATCTTTGTCACCTTAACAGTATTTCAACCACTCTCAATTCAATTCAACAACCATTTATTGAGCACCTACTATGTGCAAGGCACTGAGCTACAATTATAAAGGTAAGACAACAATGAAAAACATAACCTGCCTTCAAGGAGCTACCATTTTACTGGGGGGAAAGGAACAATATGTACACAAATAAGTAATGACAAATTAAAAGTGATTTCAGAGAAGGGAGCCCTAACAAGTAGAGGAAATCTGGAAATGCCTCTTGTAGATGGTAATGTTTGATTTGAGCCTTGAAGGGAGTGAGGGATTCCAAGAGGCAGAGGAAGTGTCTATACAGAGGCATGAAGGTAGGTACATAGCAGTAACATTTAATAGTCCAGTTCAACTGTAGTATTTCACCCGCATGGCGAAGCCAGGCTGTGAAGGTCTTGAAACATCAGACAGAGTAATTTGTATTTTGTCCTGTGCACAAAAGGATTCACTGAAGCATCTTGAACAAGAGGGACAGGGTGGAACTTGTGCTTTAGAAATAACAGTGCTAGCCTGTGTCCCATCTGCTTTTATTTATTTAATGTGACATTGTCTTTCTGTTTGAACCTTGAATGTGCAATGGATTACTTTATTTTCGAACTTCTTAGTGATGGGGATAAGAAAGCCGGTCCCCAGAAGAACAGCAAGCCATAGAATCTGTTCTACTTTTCATAGATTAGGGGTGAGGGCCCCCATTAGGCTGCCTAATTTAGGCATGACACCAAAAAACACCTCTCTTCCCTTTGAAGGTTACAAACTTATCTCTCTCTGTGATGGAAAGGTAAAAGGATCAGGGGCTCCTAGTCCCAGCTTCTCCACAAAAACCGAGTAGCTGAAAATTCTTCCATTCGCCTATACCCTTAACTAAGTTCCAGAGCATTTCAGACCCATTACTTGAAGGCTTCTTTCAGTCATCCCTTACAAGACATGGGGAAATAATGCCCAGCCTGGAGGCCAGTGGTAAGGAGCTTGAAGGTGGGTTTCTGCCTTTCACTGACATGAGAAGCAGAGATGCTATGCCCAGAGTGCCACAAAACTGGAATGAGGGTCCTAGCTCTGTCCTGAATTGTGTGTAAATGAGTATAAGCAAACCACTTCCTTAGTTTCCTTTCTCCAGTGTCCCTTGAGCTTTATTTACTTAATGGGATATTGTCTTAACTATCTGAATCCTGAATGTGTTAATGGATTGTTTTATTTTGAAACTGCCAAGTGATGGGTACAGGAAAGCTGGACATAACATAACCACAGTGCTTGACTTCCCACTTCAGGGCTTAGAGGCAAGAGCCCTCAAGCAAACAAGGACACACTAGCAAAGGTAATTTTGTTGGGCTGCAAAATGAGGGAATTTCTCAAGAGTTTATCTTTTGAATTGTTGTTGTGCTGCTGGAAGGCCTCATTAAACGGGCCTAATTTCATTTAGGGCACATCTTACTAACTCCCATACATCAAAAGGCAGATCATACATAGTATTCATTTGGTTCCTAAACTATATCCTTCTCTAGGTTTTTTTACACTAATGGAGGACCAAGTATCCAAGGCAACCAAAAATCAAATTCTACAGATGAAATGGACAACCTTGTGTCTGGACTTTCCTTTCTCTCCATCCATTCTTAGTAGAAGGAAATGACATGAAATAAGAGAGAAATACAATGTATTTAACCAATCATCTCATTGCCCTCAATAATGCCCCTTGGTCCAATCCTCTCTTTTCCATTCCTGTTTCACTACATAGTAGAAAGAACTCCAGATTTGGAGTCAGAAGACTTGGGTTCAAATCCCAGCTTTTTCAGCTATTAGTTGTACGACTAATTGTCAGCATCATCGTTTCCTTATTTCTAAAATAAGGGGGTCACACTAAATGACTTCTAAATTCTCTTATTCTGTGATCACCCTTGGTCCTGCCTTATTACCTCCTACCTAGACTATTGCAGTATCTTCTTCTTTTAGGCTGTCTTCTTTCCTATTGATCCTATATAACATGACCAGTAATCTTTTTAAAGTATACCCTCCTCCAACCCTGACTATCCAAAAACTTCAATGGCTTCTCATTGCTTATTGAAGTAAGTCTTGACTTCTTAGTGTAATATTCCAGGCTCTTCCTGCTCTGTCCTCGTATGCCTTTCCAGCTTTGTTTCATTATTTCTCTAAATTTGCATGATGTTCCAGTCTTCTTACTTTTGTTCACCTTGCGTCTTTTCCCTGAAATGCACTTCTCCTATTTCTACCCATAAAAATCCTACCCATCATTCAAAGTCCAATTAAAAAAAAACAAACCCGCTACCAAGTGGCCCAAGGAGGGGTGAACTAGCCCAAGTGAAAAATAGAAATGGTCAAAGTTCCCACGTTGATCAGTAGTGTGATTGGGGCCATGAGTGGCCAATGAACTTCCAACCTGAGCAAGACCAGGAGACCCAATCTGGGAAAAAGGGGGGTGGAGCAATAATTGGGTGCCTTCATGTGGACCACTATACAGAATACACTCTCTTTTGTTAAAGTCAATCAGATATTTAGAGAATGCCTGATTGTAAGGAAAATGAATTTTAGTGTGTGTAAAATGGATTTTTTGTTATTCTTTCTTAGAGTTTTCTTCCCAGGATCCATAGCCATAACAATCTCTACTTTCCAGGTGTTAGATATCTGAGTTCTCACAATTATGGTTCAAAACAGTTTCTACCGCACAGTTGCAGTAGATATAGGGGTGAAGTAATATAAAATTGTGAGGCTATTGCTGGCAATATTCCTTCTTTGTCTGTTGCCCTATAAAGCAAGTGGGCATTAGTCAGTGACTGGGGACCCCCTTAGGGGTGAATGTGCAGGCTGGAATGCTGTGCAAGCCTTAATCAGCCCCCATCAAGGCTTGGGAAGGGGAATCTGTGTGTTTGCCTCAACTACCCACGCTGAGGCTTGAGGGGATCTAGGGAAGAACACAAGTTGTGCTGGTTTCGATTGACCCCATTGAGACAGAAGGATTATTACCCCTTCTTTCACACTGGCCCCTACAAGAAGGGTTATTAGGGAATGCTGTAGGAGTTGGAGCTCCCATTTTCAGCAAATCCCCTTTTAGAAGACTAGACTAGAATAAAGTAAGCTTATTTAACCCCTTATTATGACTCCAGTCCTGTCTTCCTACCTGACCGGATCAAAAGCTGCTAGTGAGAGAGGTGGTAGAAGTCTTCCTGTGCCTCTTTCCTAAGAAATGACGTGGTCGATGTGTTTACTTGTCCAACACTGATGCATACTGTTAGATGTGCCCAAATCTTAGGATAGGCCAGTAACAACTCCAAGTACAAAAGCAGCTTGCTTGACTTATATGTGGAACTAAAATAGGTACCTCAAAAAGGAGCAGCTTCAGCTAAACCCGTTGTGAGATTATAAATGGATCAGAAGCAGCTGGTACATGTCATCACCAAAAACCAAATGGCTGAAAATAAGTTTTGCATTCAGAGTCCAGAATCAAAGTTCCCAGACTAAATCTACTTTGTTTCGCATGAAAGGGCTTAGCATATACTGATGCTGGAGGCAATCTTCTCCTTAACTTTATTACCTGTAGTTCAAACCACCTGCCCTTTAATGCTGGAGAGGGTCTTTAGGAGTTGTGAAACATACCTATGGGAAGCTCAGTTTACACCTCCTCCTTTCCCTGCCCTTGCCACTTGGGATAGCACCCTTAATAAACATTTTCTCCTCCTTATTTACCCAGTAATCTCCTTTGTGCTATGGAGCAGAGGAATAGGAAAATGCCTATAAAATTTTTAGAGAGCAAAGTCTTCCCCATACACTGTAAGCACCATTACCAGACTGGTAAATTGTTCTTTCCTACCCCCTTCCCTGCCTCCCCAAGATAGCATCACAGGAAAAGTTAACTTTTGACAAGGACCTAGAAAAATACCAGTTTCTACTTGGTAAGACTCAAGTATCCCAGCTGCACCTGCTGCTTTGAAAGTCATGTTCCTCCTGCTGCACATGCCTATTAACATTGAGCTAGAAGGTGTAGTCATCATCATTAACAGGCAGTCTTCCCAGGCAATCTCCTGCTGGAGGCAATCATCATCAGTCCCCCATCTTCCTCCCTAGGCAACAGTTTGAACTGTTTTATTTTTAAACTCAAGGCACTTTCCTGGGTTTCCCAACTCTTGTAGTCTCAGGCTTCAACAGAGATTTAATTTGCATCTAATCAATCTGTCAGCCTTACTTAGAAGGAATTTGTTTTCCTTGATCAATGTGGGAACATACTGCTAAATCCTAAACAGGTGTTTTCCAGCTTCATGACTTCTTTCCCCCAGGCTGCAGATCTTCAGAGAGACAGAGGGTAGTTGTCATCCACTCCCCTCACTTCACTGCCAGGAGACCAGATTTTATGTTCTCATTTTCCTCTTCTGGGGCAGCAAACATTCCTTTCCTAGCATCCCATTTGTCAACAGAGTCACCATATTCCAATCAAAACCATTTCTTAATTCTTTTCCTTCATGTCATCCTACAACCACTTTTTCTGTGTAGAGAAATTTTTTTTATGAATAACTCCAACCAGAACTACTATAGTACAGGGTCACTAAGATCATATTTTCCTTTGTAGACAACACAAAAAGAAAGAGTCAATGGGTCACAAGTTTGATGCCTTTTCTAAACATAGGGATGGGATTCTTCTTCTAGGGCCATGTTTGTCATGTGCCGGCTTCTGGTCATATCTACGAGGTACCTTTTACCAAGCTCTGAGGAATACTCAATTGTAATTTTTTTGGAGGCTGCAGTTCTTTGACTTGCAGATATACAATAGCAGTAGAATATAGGTATTAAAAAGATAGGCTTTTGTTTCTGGGAGAAATTTAGAGTTGTTAATGGAGCTCCACAATTTTTGACAAAGGCAATCCAGTCCATTCTCCTAACAATCAATAAATTAAGAAGCATTTATTAAGCACCTATTGTATCAGTTAGTCTCTCAATTAGCACTAGCCAATTAGCACTTATTAAGTGTTTATTGTATGGTAAGAACTATAGTGACTGCTGGAGATGAAAGAAAGGCAAAAAAAAATATTTCCTACCCTCAAGGAGCTCACATTGTAATGGGGGAGACTACATGTAAATAACTAGGTAATACAAGCCATATTAGGAGTAAATGGAAGGTAATCTCACAGGGAAAAGCAGTGGTTTTTGGAAAGGGAGAAGCACCAGGGAATTTCCCCCTGCAGAAAGTGGTATCTGAGCTGAGTCTTGAAGGAAATCATGGGAACTAAGAGGCAGAGGAGATACGGGGCTCCCACCAGTGAAAGATCATAGAATTGGGAGATGGAGTAACCAGGGTAGCTGGATCATAGCATGGAGTAAAGTATAAAAAAATTGGAAAGGCAGGAAGGAGTAGGTTATGAAAAATCTTACAGGCCAAGCAGAGGTCTCATTTGATCCTAGAAGCTAAATGGGGCCATCAAAACGTAACGAGTAGGCAACGGCAACGTCTAACCTAGACTTCACTTTTGCAATTGACTGGTAGGGATGGAGATCAATTAGAAGGTTATCGTAGGGGCAGCTAAGTGGTGCAGTGGATAGAGCACCGACTCTGGAGTCAGGAGGACCTGAGTTCAAATCCAGCCTCAGATACATAACATTCACTAGCTGTGTGACCTGGGCAAGTCACTTAACCCCAATTGCCTAACCAAATAAATAAAATAAAAAGAAGTTTATTGTAATAGTCCAGTTGAAAGGTAATGAAGGCCTGACCTAGAGCACTGGCCCTATAAGTGGGTAAAAAGGGGACATATATAAGAAATATTATTAAAATAGAATCAACTTGACAACATATTGGATATTGGGGGTGAGAGAGAGACAGAGGAGTCAAAGATGACACCTAGATTACCAGCTTGGATGACTCAGAGGATGGTGATATCATCAACTGTAATATTGGTGGTGGTGGTATTCAGTCATTTTCAGTCATGTCTGATTCTTCATGATCCCTTTTGGGGTTTTCTTGGCAAGGATACTAGAGTGGTGTGCCATTTCTTTCTCCACCTCATTTTACAGATAGGGAAACTGAGGCAAACAGGGTTAAGTGACTTGCCCAGGGTCACACAGCTAGTAAGTGTCTGAGGCTGGATTTGAACTCAGGAAGGGGAATATTCTTGACTCCAGACCCAGTACTCTAACCACGTCTGCCTTCTCCTCCCCCCATCAAATATAATAGGGAAATTCAGAAGAAGAGAGGGTGTGGGAGGAAATATAATGAGTTCTTTTTAGGTCATACTGAATTTGAGGCGGTTTGGGGACATCAAGTACAAGACATCCAAAAGGCAGAATGGTGTTCAGGAGAGAGATTTGAGGTGAATATAAAAATCTGGGAATCATCTGCACAGAGATGATTACTGAACCTAAGAAAGCTGGTGAGATCACCCAAATGAGAATGTTTAGAGTGAAAAGGAAAGAGAGTCTAGGACAGAAGCTCAGGGGACATTTTGAGTTGGTGGGTATGGCATGAATGGAAGAACCAGCGAAGGATCCTGAGGAGCAGTCAGGGATAGAGGAAAATCATGAAAGAGCAATATCACCAAAACTTGAAGAAGAGAAAGCATGGAAGAGGAGAAGGTGATTAGAAGTGTGTAATGGCTCAGAGAAGTCGAGAAGGATAAGGACTGAGAAGGATAAGGACCATTAGATTAAATAATTAAATGATCATTGATAACTTAGGGAGCAGTTTTGATGAATGATGAAGTTAGAAATCAGACTGTAGAAAACTAAAAAGGGAATGAGAGGAGAGGAATTAGAGGCACCCAGTATAAACAACTTTCTCAAGGAGTTTATGCAAAAAAGGGAGAAGTTATATAGCATAATAGCTAGCTGGTAGTAGGATTATTTTTGGAGGCAATTGGGGTAAGGGTCACACAGCTAATAAGGGACTGAGGCTGGATTTGAACTCAGGTCCTCCTGACTCCAGGGTTAGTGCTCTATACACTGCCCCAGTAGTAAAGGATTTTTAAGAATGGAGGAGACATAGGTCTTGTACCAGGCTATGACCTGGGGATATGAAGACAAAAACAAAATAATATCTGACTTCCAGGAGCTTAAATTGTATTGGGTGAGCCCATACATATAAGTAATAAAATTTATGCAGAATAGAAAGGCAACCTGGCATGATGGATTATAAGTTTTGCCTCCAAAACATGGTGAAGTGATACTAGCAAATCACTTTACCTTTTAGTAATCTTTAGTTACCTTTTCGTTAACTCTGGAAGGGAGACAGAATGGCAGCTGTCAAGAACAGAAAGAAGAGTGTGCTTGAACTGAGCTTGGAGGGAAACTAGGGATTCTAAGAGACTGAAATGAGGAGAGGGGCCATTTCAGGTAAGGGCGACAGCCTGGGCCAAGGTATGGAGATTTGAGATGGAGTGTTTGTTACGTGGGAGGAGCAGCAAGGCCAATTTGGCTGACCCACAGATTGTGTGAAGAGTGATAACATAGAATGAGTATGGAAAGGTCATTTGGGGCCAGGTGGGGAAGGAGTCATGGGCCCAACTTGCCCATTTGAAGTGTCTGTTCAAGATACATACTTACATGCATGCATGCATACATGCATTCATTAGGTACATATATGTGTATGTTTCTGTGTATGTGTACTTATCATCATTATTATAGCAGAATCAATTTGACATCAGATTGGATATGGGGGTGGGGTGTGAGAGAAAGAGAACAGTCAAGGATTATACCAAGATTACCAGCTTAGAAGACTGGGAGGATGGTGATATCACTGTAATGTTGATAGTGGTGGTGGTGTTCAGTTGTTTTCAATCGTGTCTGACTCGTCATCATCTCGTGGTCATGTTGAATTTGAGATGGTTATGGAACACCAAGTACAAGTATCCAAAAGGCAGAATGAGAAAGAGAGAATTGAGGTGAATATAAAAATCTAGATATCATCTGCACAGAGATGATCATTGAACAAACACACACACACACACACACACACACACACACAACACACACACACACACACACACACACACAAATGAACAAGTCCACCTAAATGCATGTCATATTCTAGACAGAAGGCATTCTTCATTCATTATTTTTTTCCTGTGTGGATGACGAGGTCAAGTCAGAAAGGTTGTCATCAAAGAGATGGATGACAAAAAAGAGAAGACGGGCTACTTATGTGGCAACAGTGAAGGTAACCATTGAGTAGCCTGTTTGCTCCACCAATATCTTCATGGTATTGACAGCAGGTAAAGTGATTTCCTAGTGCTTTGGGTGGACCCTTTGTAGCAAATTTTGGGGAGGGCATGAACAAAAGTCCCACAGGAAGGGCAAGCATTAATTGGTTCTGCTCTGCATCATTGGATGGAACTCTTGAATCAATGAGATCAAAGGTTCGCTTGAGGGCTGAGGCCTGCTCAGTCATCTAAATTATTACTCAGTGTAGTGGCTAGTGGCTGGCATTCAAGAGATGGCTGTCATAGGGATATCATCTATGGGTATAAAACAAAGTTATTGTTTTTCCATGCAAAAAACAATTGACCTCTGTAGAGATGAACAAACATTGCCTCCAGCACCCAGGGACAAACTCTCCTCTATACCACTCAATTCCTAGGGAGATGGACTCAGACAATTCAGTTTTTGCATAGCATTCAACCCATCAAATTCAGCTCCAAATATGGTGTGGCCACAATAGATGGATGAATTTGAATCTCTGTTACTACTAAATTGAGCCAGGAAGGTAGCTCTGTCTTTTTTTTTCTTCACCCTCTAACTTCCTGCAAATCCCAGCATGGATTCTGACTCACAGACATCTTATGGCTCTCTTTCTGGACCTTTCAAAGCTCACAGAGTTGTAGCCACCTCCGATCTCCTTCCCCTAAAGGAAGGAAAGAATAGACATTAGAATAGCATTAGGAGAAACACCAGAGTCATGTGCTCATGGGTCACAGAGTCTGATGAGGAGATAAAGACCTGAGGACTCTTCCACTAAGGGCTTAATTCTTGCTTCTTTGTTTGAACACACACATCCAGAAATGAGGAAACTACCCTCCCCCCACTTCCCTCTCCTCCCCATACATAGATTCTCTACTTTTTGCCATTTGGAAGGATTTGGATCTGCTAATTAATTCATCATAAAATATTTATGTCTGGTGTCACCTAATGTGTTAGGTAACACTCCTTTTTAACTGAGGACAGTCCTTTAACCTTGTTTAAGAAACATCTCGGTTTTTTAACATTAAGGTTCACCTGTACTGGAATTTTAGTTTTCAGTAATTGGGGGCCAAGTGGGGAGGAAGATATCCTTCCTGGCACCAACTGATATGTAGTGCATGATTTGAATAGGAATAGAAATGGTTTGCTTTGTCAGTTCACAGTGGACACAGCCCTATTTATGTGGCTCCTTGCTCATTAATCTCAAAAAGGATACACCTGATCCAGGTGTCTTGTGACCTTTCAACTACGATAAAGTGATATAGAGCCAACTGGCTCTCTGGAATGGAATATTAAAGAGGCTTGCTGACAAACAAACTTCCTCTCTCCCATTCCTCCTTCCACAGAAGTTTCTCAGCAAGGGAAGGATACAGTTGCTCCTAAATGTGGCTGTGGAAACTCTTAACCTAGGAAAGAACAAATCTTAGAGCACTGGACAGGGACCTTTCAAGTTAGGCTGGCCCTCAGCCAACTTGCCACTAGTTGGGTTGTTCATGCTGCAATAGGAAATCATTTACTCCCATGTCACCTTCCTTTGGCTTCTGCCTCATGAAAATGTGGCAGTGGGACCCAAAGGCCAAGCTAGGGAAAAGAGAAAATTCCACCACCAAAAGCAATGCATATCTATTGCTCAAATAAAGGCAGCATAGTGTAGTGGATAAGCCGCCAGCCTTGGAGCCAGGAAGACCTAGGGTCAAGTTCTATTTGTGACAGATACTGGCCCAACGTCTCACTGCTCTAGACAACTATCCAAGATTATGCCAGGTAAAGAAAGTGCCAATTTGCTTTGGCTGAGTGTGTTTTCCCACCTGGGAATTTCCTATCACAATGAAATCATGGGTCCAGCCTCTATCCCACATGTACATTTCAGTTTGTTACTTGAGTAGTCTTTTAGATTTGGGAATAATTCAAAGAGAATGAGTTTTCTTTCCCCAACTCATTCCTGAACCTCATTTGTTTTCCTGAGCTTTCCTGGTCACATGCCAAACAATCATCCCTGAATCTTCTGTATTGAATGCATTCCCCTTTCACATTACTTCCAACTATTTTGTATATATTTTGCATATACCTGGATATTTATGTATTGCTTCCTCTATTAGAATGTATGCTCTTGGAGGACAGGGATTAGGTTTTGCCTTTCTTTGTATCCTCAGTGCTTAGCAGAGTGCCTTGCAAGTAGCAACCAATTAATAAATGCTTATTGATCAATTAATTAATGAAGAGAGACCCACTAGTAGGATGGGAATGCTTGTGCTGCAGCCATATAGTTAACTCTATGTCTTAATCCATATAGGGCCTTTAAATCATGGTGTTTCCATACTAGGAGTACTGGAGTCAGTTTCTAAAGTCTAGTTTATGCTAGTTATCCACTAGATGATTCTTGAAAGAGCTTGGGCATAAATAGAGATCCCACTTGGTGGGTAATTTTAAAGAAAATGTAAAGAGCTTCTTTTTAGCAAAACGTAGTGGAAAGAGCACCAAGTGAGGAGTCAAAGGATATCCTTTTCTGAATCCTGAATCTGCTGCTTTTTCCCTGTTTGATCCTAGGTAAGTCATATAAACTTGTTGAGTCAGTTTCCTCACTTATAAAATGATAGTATTGGACTAGATTTCCAAAGTTCTTTCTAGTCTAAAGTTCCTAACTATTAACTTTTTCAGTTCAAAATGAAATAGCTAGGGCAGCTAGGTGACACGGTGGCTACAGCACTAGCCCTGGATTCAGGAGGACCTGAGTTCAAATCCCACCTCAGATACTTAATACTTACTAGCTGTATGACTCTGGGCAAGTCACTTAACCCCAATTGCCTTGCAAGAAAAAAAGAAAATGAAATCCCTGTAGACTGATTAGTAGGATATACGATATCCAAAGGATACTAGTCTTCCAGATGTTAACAACCATCTACAACTTAATAGGCTTTCCTTTAAGGGTAGCAAGACAATGCCAACTCTTTTAGATACAAACTCATTGATTCTGAAAGCCATTTGGGTATGTCAAAATAGCTAATGTGTGGTTGCCAGTCCTTCACTGTAGCAGCTGTCTATAAAGTCTATTGCTCATATAGTTTGGACTTCTAATTCAGTTTTGCGCAGGTCTTGCTAATTCTTTTTTAAATGTACTGGTATCTTTTTATAATACCTTCATCTCTGAATATATTCCTTTCCATCCCCTACAAGGGGTTATCCCTTATAACTATAAGGTGTATATAAATGATTTTTACAATATTAAAAAGCAGTTTAGTAAAACCAACCAACATATAAACCAAGGCTGATGTATACACAATGATCCATCAACTCTGCAAAGGTGGCTTAGCCTCTTGGTCGTTATAATTACATAGCATATAATTGTATTTCAATTATATTATCTCTTCTTCCTTTCTGCCTTCCTTCCTTTCTTCCTTCCTTCTTTCCTTTTGTTCTTTCTTTCCTTCCTTCCTTTCTTTTCTTTTCTTTTCTTTCTCTTTCTTTTTCTTTCCTTCCTTCCTTCCTTCCTTCCTTCCTTCCTTCCTTCCTTCCTTCCTTCCTTCCTTCCTTCCTTCCTTCCTTCCTTCCTTCCTTTCTTCTTTCCTTCTTTTCTATATGTTGTTGTTTGTTCTTCAGTTTGAAGAGGACAGATGATATCATGGGGGTGATGTCCTGACTTGCACATGACTAGGATCTAAGTGAGCCAGAGTTGCACAAAGTCATCAGCCTCACTCTCTCTTCCAGAGTCATCAAAGTTCAATGGCAGGATAAAAGTTAGAACAATTGGTGATGGCCTGGGATGCAATAGATGACTGCGGTGTCTTACCAAGGTCTAAGCTTGGTAATAATAATAATTAGCAATAATAATAAAAAAAATTTGGAACAAGTTGTTCTCATTCACCCATTCCAAGGAAGGGAGGGACGGAGAGGGTGCAAGTCTTTATGTGCTTGGAGTAGACATCCTTCTAACTCACCAACAAGTAAGGAGGCCTGTTGATTACCTTCATCTTGGTTTAGCCATCTGCTGAGATGGTTTTACAGTGTGTGGCTGCTATACACGCCACAGCTTCTTGGAGTCATGGGTGAAAGTTGGGTGAAGGTGGACACCAAAGGTGGATAAGCAGTCCTAAAAAGGGCTTGGCAAACCCTCATACCAGAAGTGCTATTTCTCCCTTAACACCCCATACAGCTCCTCTTTCCTTTTACATTGCCATAGTCATTGTGTAGTTTATTTTCCTGTTTCCACTCGCTTTATTAATATTTCTTCTTTGGGGTCAAGCTGGGTCATTATCATTTCACAGTCTAGTAGTATTGTTTCCATTATTTTGTTTTTGTTCTTTCCACTTACATAATTGTAGTTATTGTGTATATTGTTTATATTTATATATATTATGTATATTATCTTCCTGATTCTGCTTACTTCACTTTGCATTGATTCATATAAGTCTTCTTAAGTTTCTTTGAATCCTTCATATTCACCATTACTTATGGCATCTACCACAATTATTTGTTTAAGTATTTTCTAATCAATGGAGAGCTACTTTGTTTTCAAGCCTTTGTTCTTAGGAAAAGTGTTAACGCATACATATGTGTGTGTGTGTGTATACACACACGTATATGTGCACACACATGTATGTACATATGTATACACATGCATGCATATATATATGTATGTGTGTATATAGACACACATGGACACACATATACATACACATATGTGTGTGTTGGTGTACCTTTCTTTCTATCTTGAGGGTACATTCCCATCAGTGGTATCTCTGGGTCAAAGGTCTATGCTAATTTGAACTATATTCTAATTTGAACTATATTCAGGTCTTCCACCCCATAACCAAGAAGGTTAGAAAAATCCTAGCTAAGAGAACTCCTTCCACTGAGGTAGATTCTAAGCCACCTATGCTTTGGTAGATGTGTCCTAAGCAATTGCCTAAGTAAGGAAGAAGCTAATTGCCTACACAGCTAATAGGTGTCAGAAGTGAACTTTGAATCCAAGTCTTCCCTACTCCAAGCCCAACTCTCTATCCACTAGGTCATACTACTTCTGGCAAGGAGAAAAGAAAATTGAAAAGACTTGGCAGTGGAAAATATCAACAGTTTAATAATGCAGAAATTGGAAGAAATAATATTTCCAGAGATTGTCAAAGCTCCATCAGCCAAGTTACAGATAGAGTAATGTGACTTCCAGGCGCATCTGCATTTGCCATGGGTAAATATTCTTCATCTCAACTAATATTGGCCTGAAATGCATCCTTGCTTCACTGAATTATCTCATTTGATGAGTCTAGGCTGAGTGAGCGCATTCTAATAATCTCATCGCCAATAAACCCAACACAGCTAGAGACAGTTTGGAGAATAGCTTCAGAGATAGATAGCTCAAGCCAAGGAAAAGCAGGACGGCACAAGAGTCTGTCAGCGGTGTCCAAGTACGGGCTTTATTTTCAGAAGCTGCTGCTGCTGCTGCTGCTAAGTATGAGTATGAATCAAGTAGTTTAGGGGAAAATGTTGTCTCCTCAAAAGTCTAGCATACAGCTAATCAATATTAGAAACCAGGGAAGCATCTAATTTCATTGTGTTATTTAATGTAACTTATTAGAAAACAAGTACCCTCACTGGCAGGTCAAGCTCCCTCCCTGCAGAGCTGGAGAACAGGATGTGCTGAACTAGGGAAATACCTGCTCTCAAGACTTCTTTTTCTATCTTCTTGGCTCAGTGGCTTGGTTGCAGTCTAGGGACTGCTAAATGTAACACTGGTATGCCCTTTAAAAAAATAAAAAAGCTTTTAGCCTAAAAGAGGAGGAAATTCTGGTAGAAACAGTGCTGAACTAGCAGTCAAAAAAACCCAGAGTATCTGGTCCCAGAACTGCAACTAGCTGTGTGCCCTTGGGCTTCAGCTCCTCAGATGTCTTTACTTATGTTCTTTCCCAGAGTGACAGAACTTTTCTTCCTATAATCTTCTCTCCCTTCCTCTGTTGGATATTTGGAGGGAAAACAAAACAAAACAAAACAAAACAATCACAACCCTAAGATGACATGTGAATACAGATATCACGTTTACAAAAACATATTTCATTCTCTCTGCATTAGCATGTCCTTGTCTTAATATATCAATTTTTCCACAGCCCATGTTAGAAATAACAAAAGAATAGATGAGCATAAATATTTCTTTCCTACCCTCATCTGAAAGAAAGCTCTGTTCCTCTTTTCTTCCCACTTCCCCTTAATGAATATTTTTCTCTATTTTTTTTCTAAACAACTTTAAGTCCATAGTTAGTCTTTTTGCTCTTCGTGAAGATAGGATTGACAGGACTTGGAAAACAATTGGACATAAGGGAGGGGTGGTAAGAGAGATTGAGGAGTCGAGGATCATACCTAGGTTGTAAACCTGGATGACTTGGAGGATGGTGTTGCTCTCAATAGTAATGGGAAAGTTAGGAAGAGGCGAGGGCTTACGAGGAAAGATAATGAATTTAGTTTTGGATATTTTGAGTTTAAGAGGTCTATGGGACATCTAGTTCATGATGTTCAAAAGGCATTTGGATATAAGAGACTGGAGGGGAGGAGATAGGTTAGGGCTGTTAAGTAGATCTGGATCACCATAGAGAAGATAACTGAATACATGGGAGTTGATGAGATCACCAAGGGAAATACTATAGAGGAAGAAGAGAAGAGGGCTCAGGACAGAGCCTTGTGGAATGCCCACAGTTAGCAAGCCAGACCTGAATGAACATCCAGCAAAAGAGACTTAAAAGAATAGATAGATAGGAGAAGAACCAAGAGAGAATGGTGTCATGGAAACCTAGAGAAATGAGAGCATCAAAAAGAGGGTGTTTAACAATGTCAAAGCTTGCAGAGAGGTAAAGAAGAATGAGGATTGAGAAAAGTTTGTTAGATTCGGGGATTATGGGATCACTGGTAACTTTGGGTAGCTAGGCAGCACAGTGGAAAGAGAAAAGCAGGGCCTGGAGTCAGGAAGAACTCCCTGAGTTCAAATCTGGCCTCAGACACTAGCTGTGTGACTCTGGGCAAGTCACTTAACCCTGTTTGTCTCAGTTTCTTCATCTATAAAATGAGCTGGAGAAAGAAATGGCAAACCACCCAGTATCTTTGCCAAGAAAACCCCAAATGGGGACCCTATTGAAACAACTGAACAACATGATAACTTTGAAGAGAGCAGTTTCAATTGAGGGATGAGGTCAAAGCCATACTGAATAGAATGAGAAGAAAGGAAGTGGAGGTACTAATTAAAGATGGCCTTCTCAAGGAGGTTAGCCTCAAAAAAAGAGAGGAGAGATGTGGGACCGTAGCTAGTGGGGATGGATGGCTCAAGAGAGGGATTGTAAGCAGTAAGGAAACAGTCAATAGACAGGCAAATTAAGAATGGCTTACTTTTCTTCATTGAAATATGAGGTAAGGTTCTCAGCTGAGAGGGTAGAGGAAGAGCCATAGGAAATTTGAAAAAGGATGAAAAGGTTTACACAGAGCACTGTGGGAAGTGGAATAATAAATTTATTAGAGAAGTATAAAAGAATTCCATTGCCACAGTGGGGGCCAGTTGAGATTAGGTAACATGAATTTTTAGTGGATCCAATCAGCATGGTTTCATGATTTTCTCCATCTTTATTCAGTAGCACATGAGTAGAGGGAAGGCAGCAGATGGTGGGAAGAGTCTAAAGCTAAGGCTTGGCAAGGCAAGATCAATGAGAGGATAAGGGAGCATAAGACTCAAGAAAAGAGTTGAACTGGTTCACAACAGGCTCAAGATAGGGAAAGGAGGAAGTTCGGGTGTTTAAGAGAATATCAATATGTATGTTTGAAGTCCCCTAGTATGAGAGCAGGAGTTGGGGAGTACAGAATCACTGTGAGTCAGGCACCCCAAACCATTAAGGGAGGAAGGAAAGCACCCTGGAGGCTGGTAGATAACAGTCACCAGTATCACATTATTATCATAAAAGGTGGAAATATGATATCAAGTATTTCTGTACCCCTACCCCATCTTCCCCTTATTTTTTCCTTATAGACCCTGTCTTTCCCTTATAAAACCCTGATCCTTCCCATTGCTAAATTTCCCAATAGCTGCTCTCTGAAAGCTCCTATATTAGGCTTCCAGTGAATGGGCTTTCCTGAGTCTTTCCTCCACTTGCACACACAGTGCTGAGAAATTCCTTCTTCTCACCACCTCAAATTTCATATTCCCTTTCCAGAACTGTTTCCCCTGCTGTTTGAAGCCCACTCACTTCTCTACTTCTATCTCTAAGTTTTGAGTTTTAAAAGCCCTTTAGCATCTTTTTAGAGCTTAGCACAGTATCTGGCACACAGAAGGTGCTTAATAAATGCTTGCTGATTGATTGATAATATTTCTTCTTGAAATATCCATTTTCAGAAGGCTCCATTTCAATCATCTCCAGTGAACACCTTCTCAGTTTGAAGCTTCTTCTCAAACAAAGCACCACCGTTTCTGCATGAGGTCTCTACACTGAGAGAGCTTCTAGAGCCAGTGATGCAAATTAAACCTTGTTATACATATTTCTTATATATGGGTCTCACTACCATTATGGTCTAAATTTAAGCCTACTCCTATGGGTGTTGTGCATATTTGTGTGAAGCAGTGAACAAGGTTCTTAAGAGAGTGTTTGTATTAACTGTCTTTACTGAGTAATCTGAGAGTAGTAGTAGCTGCCCTCTGGGGACCCAACTTTCCAATTCAAACAGGTGTTGGAAAATGGTCTTCTTCTTCTTCTTCTTCTTCTTCTTCTTCTTCTTCTTCTTCTTCTTCTTCTTCTTCTTCTTCTTCTTCTTCTTCTTCTTCTTCTTCTTCTTCTTCTTCTTCTCTTCCTCCTCCTCCTCCTCCTCCTCCTTCTCTTCTTCCTCATTCTCCTTCTCCTCCTCCCTCTTCTTCTCCTTTTTCTCCTCTTCCTCCCCTCCTTCTTCTTCATTATTTTTTTCAAAAGCTGAGACAATTTATTTTTGTCCTGTGCAGTTTTCATCTTTGCTTTCTTGAAATATAGCTCTGAAAAACAGTCTTTTAAAAAACCCATTGTGTTTAAATGGAGTTATATGACTAAGCCTTTAAACACAAATCATTCTGGCTTTCATTGAATGGCCAATAACAAGCCTAATCCAAGTCTTTATGGCCCATTGTTTAGGTTTTGATAGCTTGGAATGAATGTAAATAGCAATTTTTTTCTGTTCTGGCCAGAAACTCTGAAGGTCTTCCTCTCCCAGACTGATATCTTCCTGGGGATGGTAAATCCGGCCATCTTTTGTCTCAGTTCTTACCTAGCCCTTAGCCATTGAATGGGCACTGCCTCAGACAAACTGAGACCTGGAAAAAACCTTAATTTAGAAAGGCCAAGGTCATCCACTGCATCCTGGGTCATTGCCAGTTGACTTTATCTTTGTCTTACTACGGGCCTCTGAGGACTCTGGAGGAGAGAGAAAGGCTGATGTCTTTGCCCAGCTCTGCCTCACTCATATTCAATTCACAGGCAAGTCAAGACATCACCCTTATGATGGCATGGTCCTCTTTAAGAAGAAGGACAAACAACAACCACCTCTGATATCAACTGCACTCTTCACACAAGTCCACATGGCGCTCAGCATTCTCTGCAGCAATCTGGAGTCATGTCTCCCTATATGCAGCAACCCTAGGTTTTGGTTAAAGACTGAGTACAACTAAATAGGTATATGACGTTTCTCTTGATAAAATTGATGCTAAGGACTATTTGGCTTTTTTTTTTCATCTTTGTATCACCAATGCTTTGCACAATGTTTGTTGATTCACTTCAAGTGTCAAAAAGGCTTTGCCTCTCAGAGGAAATGAAGGCGTGAGGGAGATTTTCTTTACCCTAATAATTTTTTGTAATGCAATTAAAACCTGTTCTGAAAACTATCTTTTTTGCATCCAAGTAGGGATCACCTTCCACAAATAAATCTTTTCTTCCTCCAGACTTCTTTCTTTGGAGAGGGAAAGCAATGTATACATACAAACTCTTTTCCCTTCTCCATTTGTTATCCTTTTTTTTTTCAGCTAGCCTTTCCAATATTCTTCTGCAGTACTAAGTGATGGAAAAGATAACCTGTGCTTTTCTTCTCTCAGTGAGCCTTTCTTACCCCCAAGTGTAATTAATTATTTATGGTGCTGAGAACCTTTCTCTTAATACCTAATCTGGTTTCCTGAAGGAACCGCACAGCTAGCCTTTATTCAATCTGTCTACAGGTTACACTCCCAGCCCTTCTGTCCACAATCTAATCTTGCTCTTTTCAGACTATTACCTTTGCCCTAATCAAGATGCAAAGCTTTTCCAATTACTCTTCTTCCTGGCCTTTATTACTCTTTTCCCCCTCATCTATTACTGATGAAATTCTATGTTGTCGGTTTTTTCCACCCTTCTCTTGCTCTTCCATTTAAAAGAAATGTAGGATTAAGAGGAAACTGAACACTAATCCCTTTTGGAATATTTTCTCCTTTACCCCCGGCCATGCCTAATTAGTCCCAGAGCTTTCCATGGGATCTGCTCCATTATTTTCTGCAGGTGGAGACTCTGGAGTACAATGTTCATTCTCTCTCTTTCTTTTTCTCTCCTGCTCCACCTTCCTTTATCTTATCACCTTTTGCCCCATTAGTATTTCACTTGTGTTTGATTTAAAGTAGCAATTTCCTGAGAGGAACCACCACCAAAAAAAAAAAAAGTTTAACCCTGGAGGTTTTTTTGAGACCTACATCAGTTTAGTCACATAGTTCCACCAGCGCTATGAGCTAGCCAAGTTTCCACTGAAATGTGTTAAAAGATTGTGCCCACTTGAAAACATGTGCCTGCTGGTGTTGTATTTCAGGACAGCAAGTGGTATCATGAATTGAATGTGAGATGACTTTGGAGCCCCTTAGGAGTTTACCAAATCCTGGCAAAGAAATTCAATAACATTGAAAGTTAGGGAGCAAATGGATGTAAGAGAAATGCCAAGTGGCCAAACTGAAAGACAGATCACATTTTGTTCAGCCACTTAAGAAACACAGGCCAAATAAAGCATATATTTTTGCTTCTAACATGCTGACTTGGTTTTATTAAGATTGTGCTGCCCTGGGGAGTTTAGAGATCATCTTCTATGATAAGAAAAAGGCCTTCAGGATCTGATCCCTTTCTAGAGTATGTATGTACACCTTTGAGCATCATTCACTCATTCAATCCATGAACATTCATTAAGTGCTTATTATATGTCCTGCACAGTGCTAAGCACTGGGGATACAAAAAGAGGAAAAAGACAGTCCCTGCCCTCAAGGAGGTCACAATTTAATATGGGAGACAACATACAAACAAATATAACACAAAGCAAGTCAAATGCAACATAAATAATTAACAGAGAGAAAACGCTGGAATTAAAAGGGTTTAGAAAAAGCTTCCTGTAGAACAAGGCACTTTAGTTGAATCCCTAAAGGAAGCTAGGGAAGTCAGCAGTCAGGAGAGAAGAGGGAGAATGTTCCAGGTATAGGGGATAGCCAGAGAAAATGCCCAGAGATGAGAGATGGAGTGTCTTGTTCTTTGAACAGCCAGGAGGCCAGTGTGACTGGATTGAAGAGTACATTGAGGGGAATAAGGTGTGAGAAGACTGGAAAGGTAGGACCGGACTAGGTTATGAGAGGCTTTGAATGACAGTCAGAGGATTTTGTATTTGATCTTGGAGAAGATAGGAAGCTACTGGAGTTTATTAAATTGGGGGAAGAATGTGACATAATCACACATTAGCTTTAGGAAAATCTTTTTAATGGCTAAATGGAGGATGAATTAGAGTGGGGAGAGACGTAAGGTAGCAAGCCCCACCAAGGCTATTGCAATAGTTCAGGTGAGAAGTGAGAGGGCCTGCATCAGAATGGTGATGTCAGATGACAGAAGGGGTCATGTTTGAGAGGTATTGTAAAGGTGAAACCAACAGGCCTTGCCAACTGATTGTATATGTGGGGTTAGAGAGAGTGAGGAATCCAGGATGACTTCTGGGTTACAAGCCTAAGGGACTGGGAGGATGGAGTTCCCCTTTACAGTAATAGGGAATGGGGGGGGGGAAGGTTTAGGGGGAAAGATAATGAATTCTACTTTGGACATATTGAATTTAAGATGCCTATTTGACATCTAGTTTGTAATATCTGAAAGGCAGTTGGAGATAGAGATTGAAGTCAACAGCGAGTTTGGGGCAGGATAGGTAGATTTGAGAATCATTAGTATAGAGATGGCAATTAAATCCATGAGGACTGATGAAAGCACCAAATGAAGCAGTATAGAGTGAGAAGAGAAGAGGGTCCAGAAGGACCCCAAGGGACAAGAATGTGATCTGAATGAGGATCTAGCAAAGGATTCAGAGGAGTGGTCAAATAGGTAGAATGGTGTCCTGAAAACCTAGAGAGAAGAGAGTATCAAGGAAGAGAGACTGACCAATAGTGTCAAAGGCTGCAGAGAGGTCAAGGAGAATGAGGACTGAGAAAAGGCCATTGGATTTGGCAACCAAAGGATCTTTAGTAACTTTGGAAAGAGCTGTTTCAGTGGAATGATAAGGTTGGAAGCCAAATTACAAGGGATTAAAAAGAGAATGAGAAGAGAGAAAGTGAAGGCACCTATTGTAGATGGCCTTTTTGAAGAGTTTAGCTGGAGTGAGCAGATTTGATGGAATGATAATTGATCATGTTGATTAAGGCCAATAATTACACAAACTGAAGGCCACATAGTAGACCAAATTACTAAAGAGCACACAGGGGACCATGGAGGGAGTGGTCCCTTCATGGACACCTTTGTTCTACCTCCATCCCTGACAATCTGTTCCCTCCTATTGGAGTTGAGGGATATAGTACTTCAACTAGAGGTCCTAACGACAAGTCCCTCTAGGAGCAATATCCTAATCCGTTCCCCTGTGCAAGTTGGGCTAATTTTTCCCTAATGAGTATTGAGACCGTCCTCAAGAGCTGATTGACTCAGGTGAGCAAAGCCTCAGAATACTGTTATCATTTCCTCATCATCTGAGTACAGAACAGCTCCAAGGAGCTCCAAGGTTGTCTCTAGACGTGTGATTGGGAGATCGTGATGAGAGATTCATACAAGGGAGCTTTGCTCAGATGAATCAACTTGAGATGTTCTCAGTGCCTATCTTTGTTAAATATCCCTCTTCTGCTCTATGGCTAAGTAAACCTCCTTTTGCTAGCTGTTAAATGACCTATTATAACAGCTAAAGTTAGGGTAAAGTGAGGCACAAAGTTCTGAGCATGATCAATTTATTAGTAAACTGCGAATTTCCCCCGAAATTGGATCTCAGCTTCTTCACCAAAGCTAAGACCCTGAATGAGGTGGACAGTTCTATTTTATAGATTTTGGGAAGTACAGACAAAAACAGGACTTTGTAGGTGGGGAACAAGTTCTGATCGATTACAAGAGCTTAGCAGCATGAAAGGCAAGATCAATATGATTGGTTACGGAGCCAAGGTGTGGGGGACAATATGATTGGTTGGAAATAGAAAGTGAGGAGCTAGGAACAACCCCCTCCTTCCCTCCTGAGACTAAGAAACGTTCATTGTTTGAGTCCACCTGCAAGGTCAGGGATAGTGGACCAGACTTTCTGAAGAATAAGTTGGGGGTATATAGATACTGGACCAAACTCCCTAATGTCCACCCACCCACATCCCTCAAGGATAGCAGATTTCCTTGAGGCAAGAATAGAACAACGATTAGCAGGAAAACTGGATTTCTAAACTTAACTCGCTGTAGGCCAGCTGAATTTCTGAACTAAATTCAGAGACAAAGAACCATGACTTAAACAACAACAGGACAAAATCAATTCTTTGTAAGTAGGATTAATTAAAAAACAATACAGAATCAATCTCAATCATTTCATTATGAGTGTCTCATTTTGTTCCAGTATTGAACTTAAACTACCATGGTGTGAGACGAGTTAGGCCCAGCCCAGAACAGAAGATCTGTGGAGAAGAAGAAAAGTGTCAAGAGTGACCAAATTGGGGGCAGCTAGGTGGTGCAGTGGATAGAGCACTGGCCCTGGAGTCAGGAACCCCTGAGTTCAAATCCGGCCTCAGACTTGACACTTACTAGCTGTGTGACCCTGGGCAAGTCACTTAACCCCAATTGCCTCTCCAAGAAAAAAAAGAGTGACCAAATTAGAAGCAATTGAAGACACCTCATCAGTGAACATTAAACATCAATTAGTCCAACCCCTTATTCTACTGTCAAGGGAATAGAAGCTCAGAGAGTTTAATTACTTGTCCAAGGTTCCTTGGATGGCCACACTGGGGGCAGAATCAACCGTCAGCCTACTTGTTCAGACTTTAAGCGACTAGAATAAATATGCCTTTCCTTGCCATACACTTTGCAGATGCTATTAGTCCTGCACTTGTAAAACTGTTCTCTATACCCAAAACACTTAACTCATTACCTGCTGAAATAATATCTTTATGCAGCAAATTGGAAAAAAAAAATTGTTAGGTGAACATTGTTAAATAAATTCTCAAAAATAGGAAGTGGAAGAAATCTTGGTTACATCCTAAGCAACCAAAACCTGCATGTTTTGATTCTCATGAGTGCTTAGGCTTGTTGGCCTAAATTCTCCCTAGAATGATAATTATGGGTACATATTATGTAATATATGTAATAAATATGGGTACCATATATTTTCAATAGCCTCTCTAAGTTCCCAGTCTCTGGGCATATGATTTCTTTCTATAATGGTAATTTTTATTTATGTTCTTCTACCCAGTCCAAATGTAACCAGGAATTTACTTCATTGATATAGAACAGGGGTGGGGATCCTGCAGCCTCGGAGCCACATGTGGCTGCAGGTCCCTGCCCCCTCCTTCGAACATTTGTTGCAATTTTCAACACAATTCAATTTAAATGAACAAATATTTTTATATTTACTTATTATTATTATTGATTATAATAGTACTACTATAGGTGCTAGGGAGAGATGAAAATGAAAAAGTCCCTGTCCTCAAGGTGCTTACATTCTACTCAAGGAATTCAGCATCTATGGAGGTAATCGAGTCAAAGTTAATTTGAGGAGGAATAGGGTGGTATTAATGACTGGGAGGGAGTAGACAGAGAGAGTAGAGATTAGGGAAGGCTTCACAGAGGTATCACCTAACCTGATCTCTGTAGGAAGACAATATTCTGGAGGCAGAGATAAAGAAGGAATGTATTCTAGGAATACTGAAATGTTGAAGTGGCTTGGAAAGTTCAAGGAACAATTCCAGTTTGGCTAGAATGTAGAGTATTTGATTTGGAGCGATGTGAAATAAATCTGGAAAGACTGGAAACAAGCGCCTACTATGTGCCAGGCACTGTGCTAAGCACTTTACAAGTATCATCTCGTTTGAGTCTCACAATAGCCATGGGAGGTAGATGCTACTATTATCATCCCCATTTTACAGTTGAAGAAACTGAGGCAGAGAATCATGAAGTGACTGGCCCATGGTCACACAGCTGGTAAATGTCTAAGGCTGGATTTAAACTCATCTTCCTGACTCTAGGCCTAGCACTCTATCTACTGCTCTACTTAGTTGCCAGGAAGGAAGGAGGGAAGGAAAGAAGGAAGGAAGGAAAGAAAGAAAAAAGGGGATAGGGAAAGGGAAGGGAGGGGAGAGAAGAAGGAAAGAAAGAAGGAAGAAAGGAAGGGATGGAGGAAGGGAGGGGAGAAGGAAGGAAGGGAAAATAGAGAGAAGGAAGGAAGGGAGAAATAGAGGGAGGAAGGAAAAAAGAAGGAAGGAAATGAAGCATTTTTTTAAAATGTACGGAAAGGAATAGAAGGAGACTCAGAAAGAAACAACTTTTGGAACTAACAAGCTGAATTTAGTATATACTTTAATAAAAAATAAGCTGTACATGATGAGATTCATGGTTTCATATATAATAAGCTCCTATGTTCTTTGTATATGGAAGTGTTAATATTTGTGTTTATTGGTTTTTAACAAGTTCTGAATAGCAAAAAATGTTTCTAATTTAAAAAGACCCTTCAGTGGAGTAAAAACCCATTAACTGCCAAAACAGCCCACTCTACTTTTAGATAATGCTAACTGTTGACATTTTTCTTTAAATCAAGCCCAAATTTGTCTCTTTGCAACCAATTAATTGTTTCTATTCCTCCCTCTGGACCTAAACAGAACAACATCTAATTTCTTTTCCACATAATAGCTTTAAAATACTTGACATCAGGTGTCATGTTCCCTCTGATTCTTTTCTTTTCCAGGTTAAAAACATCCTACATTCCTTCAGCCCAGAGGTTCCCAAACTTATTTGGCTTATTGCCCCCTTCAAAAAAAAATTACTCTGCACCCCTCCCCCCGAAATCTACTTTCTTTAACCCTTTAATGGTTTTTTGAAATTTGCATCATTTAAAAAATACATAAAATATTTTTCTAAAAAATGACATATCTTAAATTTAATAATTTATTATAAATTTGTGTGGTTTTTCCTTCACTGAAATTTTGATGACACAATATTGTGTCATGTAACTGTATAGCATCATATTGTAAACAAGTCATTACACACACATATTCTTGCCAATGCATGCTTGACTTCCCCACAATGAGCAATACACTTGCCTGCCAACACTTGCTTGTTAAGACCTGTCAGTGAACTTGACCACTGACCAGTTATAACTTGCATTTTGTGTGTTTATTTGGAAAATAATGTAATCACTACAACTTTGACTCTGTTACATAACAGATGAAACATGTATGAATGGTTTTTCAAATTTTTCTTAACTTCTCTTCTTTCCTTATGCTTCTACCATCCCCTTATTTTTATTCAATGCCCCCTTAATTGCACCAGAGGCTACTACCACCCCCCTGGATCATTTCAGTGCCCCCCAGGGGGTGGTATCACCACTTTGGGAACCTATGCTTCAACCACTCCTCTTACAAAATGGATTTAAGGTCCTTCACCAATGGGTTGCTTTCCTCTTAATTCTCTCTAGCTTATCAAAACCCTTTCTTAAATGTGGTGCCTAGAGCTAAATATAATGTTCCAGTTGTGGTCTGACCAGCATGGAACTGTTCTAATTTAGAGGTAAAGTAAGTCTGGAAGAACCTCATTGACTCCTAGAATTCCTACCTTGCCAGTCAGCTGAAGCCAGAATTCCTTCAAAAAAGAGCTACTCACTTGAGTGCAGCTTTTGTCCTCTATTTAAATGCAAGCATATCTGGGTGTATAAGTTTTATCAGTCATTTATATCTTAGTATGAATGAATTTATTGGATTCTTGTCTAAGAGTAGGTTTTGATAAGGGCTAGAGAGGGAAAAGTCCTATACTGGTTTCTTAAAAAGAGAAGGGAGGAGAATAAATAAAATCCCTGAGAAAACTTTGCCTACTTTCACAATTTTGTCTGTCTCTGTCCTTTATGAACACTTCATTTCTAAATAATACGTACATAATTTTTACCCTTGGCCTGCGTCACTCCAAGTTAAGCCAAAATTCTCATTTTTCCATTCTAGACATTTCTTCCAAAATAAATAACTGAAAAATCAGTCCACTCCCAATGCTTACATCATGTCCTTTCATTTCCTAGGATCTGAATCACTACAGAACTTCTCTCTGAGTCATCTGTCATAACTTCATAATCAAGGTTGCCATGATATCTTCCTATGTGGCTACTTATTCATTGCATCTTTAAATCTTACTTCAAACCCTCTTCCAGTCAAAGACTACTTAGGTGCTCTTTTCCCTCTGGTGGATGGCTTCCTTTCTCCTTCAGGTTTTAGGACAATCAGCAGAAGTTAAAGGAGGAAAAATTTCATCCTTTGTTCTTCCCTTTTATCTTCCTAGTTACACTTTGCCACACCCCCACCTTCTTCATTTGTGTCATCTTCTCCACCAGCACATCCTTTCTTTTATCAGCTTCCTTCCTACTCCTAGGGTGAATATAGTACCCATGATGCAACCACAGATTTAGAATAGACAAGGGTTCTTATTCTTGGCTCAGGCACAAAAAGCTATGTGACACCAGACAAGTCCTTCATTCATAAATCTTACAGTAGCCCACAGATCATTCGCATAGCTGTTCAGGTAAAATTCCATTATCTTGTCTGTGATTGCCCCAAATGAAAGTGATCTCTCTGTCTTGGTCTCTTTCTCTGTCTCTCTTTTCCTATCTCTCTGTCTTTATCTCTGACTCTATCTCTCTCACTCCTACCCCCTTCAAATACTCTCAGAGTGCTCTGTTTAGATCTCTCACTTGCCCCTACTAGAGCCTGTCTTGTATCATGCTTATTTGTGTACATATCATATCTACCTATTACAGTATTTGCTTTTGGAAGCCAGTGTTTTGCCTTTATATCTTCAGGGCCTAGCATTATAATTCCCTTGTATGTTGTGGGCGTGAATTGATTTAGCTTAAATTAAATTAGCTATGTACATAACAGGAATGCCTAGGCATTGTCCTAGCAATTGTCCCCAATGACACCACATTTAACAATGATTGATTGAAGACTGAAGTTTCAGGAGTAGTTTATATATTCTCTTGGACTGGTCCTTCACAGAAGCTGCACACAGATAGAGACTTGTGAAGGTAAAGAAAAAGGCAGAGAAGAGGGAAGATACGACACAGACTTGGGCCTGGGCAGCTGGAGGGTGGCTAGCTCAGCATATCCACCTGCCATATGATGAAAAACAAAATGGAGATGTTCCTGTGCCATGCTGAGTCTCTGTACCAAAGAGAAGCTAGATCTAAGGACAGAGACAGAGATAGAGACAGAGAAGAGACACAACATAGGGAAAAGACGGTGCTGTGAGTTATAAGGATTGTTGTAGTCAGAAGGAGAGGATTAGTTTCTTTATTGAATCTGTGTGTTTTCCTGTTTAGGAAGGTCACACACCCAGGGTAGTACTATAAGTCTGAAGGATTGTATAGGTGCCTGAGGAAGTGGAGCTCATCAGGGGAGGGGCATGCAACTCTGAGCCCTTTTCCTTATTGGGGTAGGAGGGTTGAGGGAATAAGTCCAGAGGTCTTTAAAGATCTTTGTGTCAAAAGAGGGTTGTCTTGACTATTTTCAAACTCAAGTATGATTCTTTGGCATTCTTTGTTCAAAGTTAAAGCCTATCCTATATTTGGTGTTAGATTAGCCTAAGTACTTGCACCGGAACCTAAGGACCCTTTTCTTTTGTTTTGGAAGTCTAGATTTGAACTACATTCTGGTGTTTCTGGGGAAAATCTAGGGTGGAGGACCGAAAAAAAAAATATGATTATTAAGATATCCCTTCCTGCCTCACACACCCACACAGAGTCTACATACACCCAGAGCCGCAGTTCTGATCCATGATGTCCATATCAATATATAGAGACCTTTATAATAAAGTTTCTTCCAGGACTTTTGGGAAGGCGGGTGAATGAGGAGTTGTGCCAAAGCTCAGTTTCCCTTCATTATCTCAGAACACCCAGAAATGCACGAGATAAAGGAAAAGAACCCATTAACCAACAAAGGGGATAACAGGAGAGAAGTCTTCACAAGGAAATCTTTACTATATAACCAAAATACTGAAGTAGTGGGTAAGCAAAGAAAAGTTCCTAACAACATGAAGAAATATTATGGGCTAAAAGAATAGGTGGCACAGTGGACAGAGCTGTGGGCCTGGAGTCAGGAGGAATGTGTGACTCTGGTCACTTACCCCTATTTGCCTCAGTTTCCTCATCTGTGAAATGAGCTGGAGAAGGAAATGGAAAATTACTCCAGTATCTTTGCCAAGAAAACCCCAAATGAGGTCATAAAGTGTCAGACATGACTGGAAAACAACTGAACAACAATAAAAGAATACTAGGTGATATTTCCTGAAGGAGAAAATAATTCTGCAAAATCTAGTACTAGAACACCAGGATGGACTGGCCAAAGATCAGCTGAGAAACTTCGTTATAAAAGAATTGAAGGGAGAGATAAGGAGAGAAATTAGAACTCAGTGAAAAAACTCAGAAAAGAAAATGATGACCTCAGATAGAATCTGGAAACTATAATGAAATGGTGGACACCATGAAAAATAGAATAAAGAATTCTAAAATTCAACGATGGCAAAAAAAGAATTACCAGAACAAAGTTAAGAGATGGCAAGGCTATTTCCATATTCTAGTGGATTATCTATATTCACAGTGGTTTGGGGAACTGTTTACAATTTTTTTTTCTGATGATCTTGTATAGGAAGTGCTTTCTTATGGTAATGGTATTTTAAAAAGATAGAGACAGGGATTGGACCTGTGATTTTGCTGATAGAGGGAATTCACGGAGAGGAAACTTCCCTCTACCAGTGAGGGTCTGTCACCTTCTTTGCAATGTATGATCATAAAGAGAGCAGCCTATAGCACCAAAAAAGTAAGTGCTTTGCCCAGGGTCACAAAGCCAGTAGGTGTCAGAGGTAGGACTTTAACCCAGATCTTCCTTATTTCAAAGCCAGCTCTCTATACACTTTTATAAAAATAAAAGCTAATTATGTGCTTTTTGTATTGTGGGTAGGGGGGAGGAAGCTGAACTAATCATTTGTACTGTCATCAATCACCTTAATTCCCATTACTCTTCTCTACCTTAAACATCATAACCATGCAACCAAACCCATTTCGGCTCGCAAACATGTGTGAAAACCAAAAACACAGAAAGGTCTGGGGCTAGAAAGGAGAAAAAGATAAAGCTGTAACAACTAGTCAGTCAATAAACATTTATTAAGCACGTACTATGTGCCAGACATTCTACTAAGCACTGAGGATACAGATGCAGAAAAGAATGATAATCCTTGCCCTCAGAGGAGCTTGTAATCTAATGGTGGAAGATCACTCACCAAAGCAAGCTGAAAAGAGGAGAGGAGAAAGGGGAAAAGGGAGAGAAGGGACATTGAAGGGTTACATATACAAGTGTGCATATACAACTCTCCTCTCCTATATTGTTCTGCTACGTAGACAGCTGACCGAGCTATTGAGAGGTTTGATGACTTGCCCAGGGTTACACAGCCAGCATTTGGTAGAAATGGGACTCGAACCCAAGAAAATCCCAAATAGGGGCATGAAAAGTTAGACATGACCGAAATGACTGAACAATAACAAACAAACAAAAAAATCCCCTCCATTAGAACATGAGCTGATTGAGGGTAGGGATTGTTTCTTGGGGCATCTAGGTGATGCAATGGCTAGAGTGCCCAGATTGGAGTCAGAAAGACCTAGATTCAAATTTGGCCTCAGGCCCTTACTAGGTGTGCTTCCTTGGGCACATCACTTCTCCCTGTTTACCTCAATTTTCTCATCTATAAAATGATCTGGAGAAGGAAATGGCAAATCACTGCAGTATCTTTGCCAAGAAAACCCCAAATGGGGTCACGAAGAGCTGGACATGACTGAAACGACTAAACAACAGTGACCAGACTCTCAGATGGACACTTTATCTACTACACTGTGCTATCCCTCTGGGATTATTTTTTAAATTGTTTTATTTTTAAGTCTAGAGAAGAGAAAACTGATAAGGAACAACAGACCTCCAATGTACTCTATATTGAAAGTATAAATCAATCTGGATTTTTCTGGATAAGCTAAAAGTCTGGCATGGGAAGAATTCAGCTGCTCATACTTCCGTAATGGAAGTTAACCTTGATTTAGGGGAGTGGGAAGGGTGTTCATAGAATCCCAGAATCTCAGATTTAGAAGAGACCTGAGAAACCATTTGACCAGGAATCTCTTCTACAGCTACATGGACAAGCAGTCATCTACTCTCTGCTTCAAAACCTTTGGTGAGACAGAACCTCCCAATGCAACCTAATTTTGCTTTAGATACCACTAATAAGGAGGAAGTTTTCCCTTACATTCAGCCAAAATTGGCCCCTCTGCAATTTCTATACATTGCTCCTAATTCTGAGGCCAAGAAGAAAAAGTCTCATCCCTCTTTAGAAACTCAAAGACAGTTATAATATCTCCCCTGGTCTTCTCTTCTCCAGGCTAATCATCCTGTCTCTCCAACTGATCCACATGTGACATGGTTCATCTCAGTCACCTTCTTCTGAATGTCCTCCAGTTTGTCAATACCCTTCTAAAATGTGATACAAGAACTGAACGCAAAACTCCAGATAAACTTTATCACCTTCTTCTGAACTCTTTAGCTCTCACGTAGCTTATCATCCATGGTAGCAGTTTTTTTTGACTATCATGTCAAACCTTTGATTTATTTGGAATTTGTAGTCCTTGAAAAGGGACAGCTAGATTGCTCAGTGGACAGAGTGAGTATCTGGCCTGAAGTCAAATCCAGCCTCAGACACTTACTAGCTGTGTGACCCTGGGCAAGTCACTTAATCCTATTTGCCTTGGTTTCTTCATCTGTAAAATGACCTGAAGAAGGAAATGGCTAACCATTTCAATATTTCTGCCAAGAAAACCCCAAATGGGATCATGAAGAGTTGGACATGACTAAAACAACTGAACAACAAAAGTCCTCTGAAAACATCCAGGTCTTTTTTTTTTTCCTCCCACAGGAACTATTCTCTAGCCATGGCCTCCTTATCTTTTAGAATGTCTTTGAAGGCAGAAGGACTGTCTTTTTTGCATCTGTATCCCTAACACCTAGCACATAGCAGATGTTTAATAAGTTTTTATTTATTGATTCTATATTTGTGAAGTTAAGTTGAATTCAGGTGTAGAACTTCAATTGTTTATTAAATTCAATCCAATTAAATTTTAATAAGATTTCCTATTAGATTTAATTTTATGACTTTTGAGATTTTATTTATACCTACTTTATTATTAGAGATATAGGGTAAATGTCCTAAACCTGTTTTTGTGAATCTGGGCCCCCTTCTACGGATCCCTTCTCAGATAATGTTTCTAAATACATAAAAGAAAATGCATAGAAAGAAGACCAATTATTTTGAAATACAGTTATCAAAATTTTTTAAAAAACAAGTTCGTGGACCCTATGTAAAGAACCCCAGCTAAACATGATATGTTTATTCTTCATCTCTACTCTGAGGCTAGAACAGTGGGACAGCACAGACAGGGGACAGTAGAAAGGGCACAGCATTCAGTCAAATGAGTACAGAATTTGAATTCTAGCTCAGACACTAGCTGGGTGATTGGGAGTTAATCAACACTTTGAGTCTTAAGTTTCCTTTTCTGTAAAATAAGGACAAAAACATTGATATTCTGTAACTGTATATATTAACTATTTGAATAACATTTCTACCCTTGGTGTCATGAGAAAAAGTGCTTTGCAAATCTTGGAGTATTATATAAATGTATATTATTATTATTATTATTATTTATTATTATATAGTATAGTATATATATCATACTAAAATTTTATATATATAGAGAGAGAGACAGAGAGAGAGACAGAGAGACAAAGAGAGAGAATATGGTATTAGCACGGCATTTTATTACTATAGAACATGTGGAACTGGATGTACCTAGCAGTGTCAGGTCAGATGGAATTACTTGCTGCATATTAAACAGTGGAATTAGTTATTTTCCTGAGGGAGGTGGTGCAATCTCCTTTATAGGTTCTTTTAAAAAAATGGAATAGATTCTCGCCTGCTTGAGATAATTTAGAAAGGTGCTTTCTGAAAGCAAGGAAATGAATTGCTTTCTGTCGGGGTCCCTTTCAGGCCTAATAGCTCAGATAATCGAATCCACAGTGGTTCCCAAACTCTTCTGTGTTTGAATTTGATTGAGAGTACTCATTCAGCATGTACATCTGAGCTGTATTATTCTCTGTAGAATTTTTAACTTGTGGTTTTCTAAACAAACAGATTTAATTCCAAATTTTAATAGCAGCACTGCAGGCTATAAAATATTCACTTTGTTTTTATAAATATATGCATTATTTACTGCAGAGCAAATAAAATATTTACATTGTTGGGTTTTTTCCTAACAACACCATCTCTGTATATCTTAACATTTATTGCTTCCAACAATTCTGACAGCAGAGACAAACTTCCATCCTTGGCTCCCTTCTTTCCCTCTTTCCCAACTAGTCCTAGAGATGGGATAAAATTGGTCTTCAAGTATAAATTCCTAAGAATTTAACAGGTTGTGGTTAAATGTAGTAAGAAAGATGCTGTAATTGAACTCATGAGTCCTAAATTCAAATCCTAATCTTGACATGTTCCAGCTGTGACAGTCCCAACCTCCAAGAGTGTTGTCAGTAAAATGGGAATGATAAATGTGTGGACTACCCCCTTCAAAGTGTTGTGAGGAAAGTACTATGTAGAACTTAAAATACTGTACAAATATAAGCAATTTTTATAATCCTAGGCCTCCCAGAATCCTCTCAGAAGTGTTAACTTTCAAAATCTCTGCTTTCCTAATTTTCTTCTTGCCAAGCAACACGAGACGTGTTGGGCAAAAGTAACCTCTCAAAAACAAAAATTTACAGCAAACTCGGGAAGCTTTCTGCAGAAGATGAGAGGAATTCTGGGGAAGCAAAGGAGATAACAGGCTTCTCAGAAGTGATTCTGGCTCCTGACAGTGTGCTGATGAACAAAGAAAAAGAAAAGAGGAGTAAAGTTCTCATTCCAAAATGGAACTTGGGAAGATAATGATGTGTGGATTTCTCCATCTTTCAGGGAACTTGCTTTACCATGCAGCGTATTTTGGGGAAAGAGATTTAGAGTTATGGGATGTAGGCTCAAAATCAGACTTTTCTCAACGTATATTTCATGTCTCTTGGTCTTGATCTTTCAAGTTGAGAAGCTGAGAACTCTTCACAGGGACCAAATCTGGGAAGGAAACCTCTGAGGCAGAGGTCTCAAACACAAGGCCAGGAGGTCGCTACAAGAGCATGGCTGAAATCAGATTATAATGTAATTGAGAAATAATTAACAAACTAAATAAAAATACAATAAAACATAACATTAATGTGTGGTTTTCTAAGTCAGTATACTTAGTGGAGGGATCTTTATGTATGGTTTAGTTTCACCACCACCCCCACTTTCCATTTGAGTTTGACATCACTGATATGAGGAGATTGATGGGGACCAAAGGGGAAGGATTGGAAAAAGTTGTACCTATTTTGAATGAACTGCCTTCACTAAATAGAAAAAGACTAAAAAGCTGCTAAGTCAAGGCGATTTGTGGATCTATAAATAGATTTTCTTTTAAAATTTGTTAAAAGATTCTTTAAATTATTATTGATTAGAGAAATCCAACCCTGAGATATCACTTTATAACTATCAGATCGGCTAAAATTATTGAAGGGGAAAGTGACAAATGTTGGAGGGGACATGGAAAAAATGGGACACTAATTCACTGTTAGTGGACTTGTGAACTGATCTAACCGTTTTGGAGAGCAATCTGGAATTATTCCTAAGGAGTTACTAAATGCCTAGACCTTTTGACCCAGCAATATCACTGCTAGGCCTGTTGCCCAAGATGATTAGGGGAAAAGGAAAAGGACTTATCTATTCTAAAATATTTATAGCAGCTCTCTTTGTGGTGGCAAAGAACTAGAAATTGCAGGGATGCCTGTCAATTGGAGAATGGCTGAAGAAGTTGTAATATGTGATTATGATGGACTACTGCTGTGCTATAAGAAATGACAGGCTCATTAATTTTAGAAAAACATGGACAGACTTGCATGAAATAGTGAGGAGCTAAATGAGCAGAACCAAGAGATTGTTGTTTACAGTAACAACAATATTGTTTTAAGAACAACTTGGAGAGACTAAGTCATTTTGACTATTATAAATAGCCAAATTAACTACAAAGGACATATGAAGGAAGACTCTACATCCATCCAGAGAAAAAACTGACAGATAGAAGTATATTGTTGAGTTTTTTCCTAACAATGCCATCTCTGTATATCTTAACATTTATTGCTTCCAACAATTCTGACAGCAGAGACAACCTTCCATCCTTGGCTCCCTACTTTTCCTCTTTCCCAACTAGTCCTAGAGATGGGATAAAATTGGTCTTTAAGTATAAATTCCTAAGAATTTAACAGGTAGAATGATTATATATATATATATTTATATGTCTATATGTTTACACATATGTGTACATGTGTATACATGTGTGCACATATATGTGTAAGTATACACACATATACCCACATATTTGTGTCCAGTGGCATAAGCTCTAGGACAGAGCTGGAGGAAGGAAAGAAAATAGGGAAAAAGAAGAGATTTCACGATGATTTTATTATATACTTTAAAGGAATAGCAAGTTGTACATAATAAATTTGCAGTTTCATGTATAATCATCTTTTTTCCTTCTATTATGTCATGGAAATGTTGTTTTATTTCATAAATTAAAAATAAAAACCAATGTTTAAAAAATTGTATTAATATCTTTGGTATTTATATTACCTTCATTTCTAAATAAATCCCTCCCCTCCCCTCCCCAGACAGAACCCTTGTGATGAAGACAATAGAAAAAAAACAGTTCAGTAAAACTAATCAATATATCAACCAATTCTGACTGTGTATACAATGGTCCACATCCATGGTCCCCATCCTTTGCAAGGAAAGGAAGGTGGTACATTTTCTTATCCCCTTTCCAAGGCTAAGCTTGGCCATTATAACTGCACAGGGCATGATTACATCTTCAGTAAGTTATTGGAGTAGGGGCTAGAAACGGTGCAAACTCCTGTGTCTTTTCCACAATGTTTGACCTGACTGGCCTCTCCCAAAGAGGAGTCCCAAAATGGCATGGCCAAATGACTTTGAGAATAGCAGAGCTAAAAGGGGAAATGGAGGATACCTTTTCCCTGGGGTCCTCTCTGTGCTCTAGAGAAAGGGCTCTTAGGATGGAAAAGAGAAGTTTGCCTGGGCCACAGCGTATGGTGGGGTAGATTAGCTTTAAATGTCCAACTAAGGAGTTTTACTTTATTAGACAGACAAAAGGGAGCCATTGAATAATTTAGACAAGGAGAGGACACAGTGATATTGGTACCGTGCAACGATCAATATGTCATGGTGTGCAGGCTAGATTATAAATGGGAGAAACTGAAGGCAGGTAAACTGGTTCTGAGGCTATTGTAATAATCTGGAAAAGTTGTGATAAGGTCTTTTAAAAAAGTGGTTACAGTGGGAACAGAAAGGACAGGACATGTAAGCAACATTAAAATTGAGATTTGGCAACTGGTTGGTCAGGGGAGAGAGGGGGAGATGAAATCCTACTTTAAGATCTTAAGCCTGGGTTAAAGAATAGGGGTACCACTAACCGAAATAGGGAAGTCAGGATGAGGAACTAGTTTGGAGTGGGGGTGGGGGGAAGTGAATGGGTTTAATTTTAAATATGTCAAACTTATGGGTCTAAAAAGACATTCAGGTACAAAGGTACAAATAACAGTTGGAAATAAGAATCAGGAATGTCACTCCTGAATAGGCAGACCAGGCCTGGTGGGAGTGGATGAGATGTGTAAAGATGTGTAAAGGGAGAGTGTGTAAACAAAGAAGAGAAGGCTGAGGGCAAAGCCTTGGGAAATGGAAGCTGGTGAAGAGCAGAAAGACCAGAGTTAAGGGAAGTGAAAGGAAAGGTCAGAGAAAGCAGGGAGGTAGAACAAAAATTTCAAAGTCATGACAGCCATGAAAGGAGAGACTATTCAATAGGTGAGGCAGTTGATAATGTTGAACTCTGTAGGATGGTGAGGGCAGATTATAATACAAAAAAGGCTATTGGATATAGCCATTAGCAGGCCACTGGTGATCTTGAAGAAAGCAATTTCAGGGGAGTGGTGGAGGCTGAAGCTGGATTACAAAAAATTCAGGGGTAGTGAGGAATGGCATAGATGATTCTGATAAATTTGATGACAAAAAAGAAAAAGAGCCATAGAAAAATAATTTGAGGGAATAGGTGGAGTGAGAGGTTGTTTTTAAGCTGATAGGAGAGACTGATGCATGTTTATAGTAATAGAGGAAGGACCTGGAGAAGAGAGAAAGATGGATGGGGGAAAGAGACTAATTTTGTGTCTTTTAGGGAAACATTTCCTAACAATTGGAGCTGTCTTTTAAAAATGGAACAGGCTGTCTCTTTCCTTCACACTGGAGTTCTTTAAACAGGGGCTAGATGTCTACCAACTAGGGATGTTATATGTATTCCATATGCTAAATCAGAACAGAGAAACCAGGTTTAATCTGGGAGACACTGAAGGATAACACCATATTCCATGGTCTGTATATCAAGCCAGAGTTTGTCTAGGAATATCTGAATTTGGTTCTTTCCTAGGTTCAATTCCCTAAGTGTGGAACATAGAACAAAGCTTCTTATACATAAAGTAGAGAAAAGGAAGGCTCATATCCAAACCTGAAAATAGTCAAGAAAAATTTCCCCTCTTGTGAGCCCCACTTTTCCCAAGGATAACACAATCATTTCAGATTTATTGTACTGCCTGGGGGTTGAGACTCTCTTTCCAAAGTGGAAAAGATCTTTGAGCTGAGAGAGAACCCAGCACTCTCCTCTCCGATAAGTCCCATGTTCCTTCAGGACCTACACAGTCTGCACGACTCACAGTAGGAATGCAGGGCCAGATATGGGTTTGCTTTGCCATATTACGGCTATGCACCTGGGTATTCTTCGGCTTTATACCCTATAGTGCATTGGCATGGTTAAGAACTGCTCTTGCTGGTCTGCTGTTGCTGTCCTCCCTGGCATCACCTCAAGATGTAGCTTGGAAGCTTCGTGCTACTGGACTCCATCTTCATAGCAGCCATCTGTTTCCTACTGCTACTGCCTCAGGGAAGCATTCACCATGGCTCTTTTAAAATGGGACTACCACATACCATGATACCTGTGGGATAGTCACATTTCCAAGTCTCTTGTTAATAAGCTCCACAGCTCCCTCACTGGCACACAAAAGAGCCATTAAAAATTTTGTGGAGATTTCCCAACTCACCCTTTTAAACCTATCCCCAGTTTTCACTCTTTGCTGAGTTAAGATGACTGAATTCCATTTACCTCTCCTCTGCCTCAGGGTTAGGGCAATATGAGGGCCATCTCCAGTTGTCCTGATCTATATCTGGCCGCTGCACCCAGATGACTCTGGAGGAGAAAGTGAGGCCAGTGACTTTGTGCAGCCCTGTTTCACTTAAATCCAATTCACTTGCAAGTCACAGCATCATCTTCCTGATGTCATGGTCCTCTTTGAGAACAACGGATGCAACAGCAAGGTTGATGTGCCCCCCAATATGGTCAGACTTGTTAGTCTTATGAACAGAGGGAAAAAAAAATGCTTGCACCTTTTTCCATTCATCTTTCTGACTCCACCATCTTTCTCCTCCATGACTTTTTATCCGGTGCCAGGCCATGAAAATTGCCTAGAGGCACAGAGAAGACTCAATAAATCCCAGGACCATGGAAAGGAGGAGATACAAAACTGGGAGTAGCACTGAGCCATCCTACATGCTACAGGACTTTGCTCACAACCCTACTATACATATTCATGATTTTAGATAAATATAAGACCTTAAGCAAATCACTTCACTTTTGTGGGCCTCAATTTCTTTATCCATAAAATGAGAGTGTTGAACCTTCCCATGTATAATAGTTTATGATTCTAAATCCTGAGCAACACACTGGCACTTTTGTTGATGAGTCAACAATTGCCAATGATTAAAAATTCTTTGTATCCTCACTGCTAGAGATGTACCTGGCACATAGTAGGTGCTTAATAAATGCTTAATGACTGACCACCTCCCTAATCCTCAATTAATAATAATAATAATAATAATAATAATAATAATAATAATGATAACTAGCATTTATATAGCACTTTCTATGTGCCAGGCACATTTGGTCCTCACAACAACCCTGAGAGGTAGGCACTATTATTATCACCATTTTGCAGATAAGGAAACTGAGGCAAACAGGGGTTAAGTGCCTGGAGACACACAGCTAGTAAATGTCTAAGGCTGGATTTGAACTCAAGTCTTCCTAACTTCAGGGAGTTATATGATTTTGTGACCCATGCAGTAAGAAAAACCTTAGATAACCTAAATAATCAGCAGCAACGTGGGGCTACAGGATCTTAAGGTAACTTTCCACAGGCTTCATTGTTAACATTCTCACTATTTAGTCTAGCCTGAGATAAATGAAGAAGTATGTTTTTGCTCTCTCTCCTGAAATATTGATTCCTGTGCAAAAGCTGGAAATTCAGAGACGTAGAAAAATAAGTCCAAAGGGTAACATCTGACCAGAATTACAAATTGAGGAGATTCAGAGGCCAGAGAATCGTAGATTTTACAGCTGGAAGAAAACCAAGCCCTTCTTGTTCAAATTTTGTTGTTTCATCTTTTTTCAGTCATGTCCAACTCTTCTTGACCCCATTTGGATTTTTCTTGGCAAAGATACTGGAGTGACTTGCCATTTCCTTCTCCAGCTCATTTTACAGATGAGGAAGGAAACAGGGTTAAGTGACCTGCCCATGGTCACACAGCTAGTAAGTATCTGAGGCCAGATTTGAACTCAGGAAGATGAGCCCTCCTGACTCCAGGTCTGGTACTCTATCCACTGCACCACCTAGCTGCCCCAGAAGCCTTGTATTTTTCTTGTCCAGAACCCTTATTTTATTAAGGAGAAAGTTAGGGCCAAGAGAGGGGAAATAATTTTGGTAAGATTATATCTAGTTAGCTTCAAGGTGGGACCAGAACTCAGGTCTCTTGACCCCTAATTCAGTGGTTTTTGTTTTTTTGCTCCTAGACCTCCATACATTCTTTTCTTATTTAATGGGAAACACTTTGCTTCTACAGCAATGGCATTCTTTTTTTGTTTGTTTGTTTGTTTGTTTTGGGCAATGGGGGTAAGTGACTTGCCCAGGGTCACACAGCTAGTAAGTGTTTTTATGTGTCTGAGGTCGCATTTGAACTCAGGTCCTCCTGAATCCAGGGCCCGCACTCTATCCACTATGCCACCTAGCTGCCCCTAGCAATGGCATTCTTCTTCAGAGTCAGGATATCTCTGCAAAGCAGTCAGGGCAATTGGGGAAGCAGAGAGCAGCCCACTGAAGCTCCTATCACCTTCAAAGGTACAAATACAATGGAGTCCCCTCTAGGCTACTAGATAAAGGCTTGAGTGCCCTCTGTGGCTGTCTGAACTTGCTTTTCATTTTTTTTTCTTTTTTTAAAAAATTAATCAGTATCTTTTGTTTTTCCATCTCTTTCATTTCTCATACCCCTTTCAAATTCCCTACTCAAAGAGCAGGGACATCCCTGGAACAAAGCATAAAAGAAGGGGGCACTAAAACTAAGAAATATACTGACCCAGTCTGACAGCATCTGCAATATTCTGCCCCCATGACCCCTCCACTTCTGCCAAGAAGGGAAGGAGATTCACATTCTTATCTCTTTGGGGGGGCAAAACCTGCTCGTTATAATTACACAACATTGAGTTTAGGGGTTTTTGTTTGCTTGCTTGCTTGCTTGTTTTCTATTTACATTGTTGTAATAATTGCTTGTATTGTTTTTCAGGTTCTTCACTCTGCATTAGTTCATATAAGTCCTCTCATGCTTCTCTGAAGTTTCATATGAATCACTCGTTGTAGTGCAATAAATAATAATAATAATAATAATAATAATAATAATAAATAAAATAAATAATAATTCAATTACATTTACGTACCACAGTTTGCTCAGACCAGGGATTCTTCAGCTTTTTTGTATCCTGGATCCTTTGGTAGTGTGGTGAAGCCTTTGGACCCCTTTTTAGAATAGCACAAAATAAAATACATAGAACTACAAAGGAAATCAATTATATTGGGGGGGGATATAATTTTCCCCATCAAAGTGCCCAGACCCTCTGAAATCTTTGGATCCCTTAGTGACATAAGGGCCCTGGGTTAAGAACCCCTGGTTTAGATATTCTCCATCCAGTCAATCCTGCTCTTCATTTCTTATGGCAGAGATAGGAATCCATATGTATGGTTCAGCCTGATCTCTAGTTTAGGAAACTTAATGTGAATACAGGGTATGTCCCTAACAGTACCATCTCATTGTGCGCCTACCCTCCTCTTCAGTCCTACTTTGATCCCTCATTGTGGTACTGTGGCTTCTCAAAGGCCACATCAGAACCTCCAAGCTCTGAAAGGTTCTATCAAGCAGAAAAGACATCAGGAAGAGGCCTGCTGAAGTATAGTCAGCCTGCCTGTCATCTGAGTTCTAGCCTCAATGAGTACTCTCCCAATTAAAGACCCATTGCCAGCCTAGCAGCAGGGTGATGGGGGGTTTTTTGGCCATAACAACTGTTTTGAAAACTGCATACCAAGTCATAGAAGGATTATGGTCTGTATTGGTAAAAGGAGTGTCCTCACTGTCAGAATCACTGTATTAGAGATACTACCATGAAACTGAACACATATAATAATAATAATAATAATAGCTAACATTTATATAGGGTGTAGTATGTGCAGGCACTGTGCTGAGCATTTTACAATTATTATCTCATTAATGCTCACAACTTTCAATTCTAGACTGTGCTGCTAGGTGTTATGTAGCTGTTATGTGGGTGCTATTATTATCCCCATTTTTCGTTGTTTTTCAGTCATTTTTCAGTTGTGTCTGACTCTCTGTGACCCCAACTGGGGCATTCTTGGCAGAGATGCGGGACTGCTTTGCCATTTCCTTCTCCATCTCATTTGACAGATGAGAAAACTGAGGCAAAAAGGGTTGGTTAAGTGACTTGCCCAGAATCACATAGCTAGTAAGTGTCTGAAGCCGGATTCAAACTAAGGAAAATGAGTCTTCCTGACTTCACGCCTGGCACTCTATCCACTGTGCTACCTAGCTGCCCTATCCCCATTTTACAGATGAGAAAACTGAGGCAAACAGAGGTTAAGAGGTCAAGCCCAGGGTTATATAACTGAAACGTCTGAGATCTTCCTGACTCTCGGTGTTCTATCCATGGTGCCACCTAGCTGCCTCATAGATGAAAATGAATTTTTCAGGCCCTTAGAAAAGAATATTTTGTTCAGGGATTCTTTTAGCAATATGACAATGTACTATGACAATGAAATAATTTTCCTAAGTGGATTAGTTTGATTTTTTCCAAACATGACATTGGTTTCTATTTCACTTGAGACTGGAAGTCCAGCGTACCTTTGGCGAAGAAACATGAGCCTGAGTATAAGAGCTAAGAGAAGACATTTGTTTTGAATGGATGTTATGTCCTCATGTGTTCCTTTTCCCAGTCTTCCTTCTTGTTACTGTTCAAATGGGTGAAAGAATCTCACAAGAAGAACCCATAGTCTCATACCTAAACTACGCCTTGTAAATTGAGAGAATTGTTTTCCAGGGTGAGACGTGGAAGCTGCAATCATGGCTTCCCCTCCAACACATTTTGTTTTAGATTTGAAGACTACTCTATTACTAGCAAAGGTAATTTGTGCCCCATGTGAGGTTGAATAGTTCTGGTTTCAGACTAGGTCTTATTCATTGAGTGCCATATTTAGACAAATATTCTGCATCGGCAATGATTATTTTTTCTAAAACTCAGTATTATTGTTGTTGTTGTTCAGTCATTTCAGCCAAGTCCAACTCTTCAGGACCCCATTTGTGATTTTCTTGGCAAAGATACTGGAGATATTTGCCATTTCCTTCTCCAGATCATTTCACAGATGAGGAAATAGAGGCAAATAAGGTGAAGTGACTTGCCCAGGTTCCCACAGTTAGTGTCTACATTTGAGCTCAGGTTTTCCTGACTCTAGCCCATGGCTAAATCCACTGTTCCACTCAGTATACTTCTTTCGAAACAAATTTTTATTGATATGCTTTCCTTTTATATCACCTGCGTTTCCAAATGGATTCCTTCTTCCATTCCCAAAGAACTATCTCTTATGACAAAGAATAAAAAAGGATGAAAACTAGTTTAGTAAAACGAATCAACATATTGAAAAAGTCTGATGTCATATTCAGTGTTCCCTACCCATAGTTCCCTACCTCTGAAAAAAAGCAGAGAATGTACCACCTCACATCTCTTTTTTGGGGGGCCAAGCTTGGTTATTATAATGTTGCAGTATTCAGCTTGGATTATTTTGTCGTTGTCATTGTTATGCTTCATGTTGTAGTCAGTGTGTATATCATTTTCCTTATTCTGCTTACTTCACTTTGCATCCATTTGTATGTCTTCTTCTGTCTCTGTAGTCATAATATTCAGCATATCTCTTTACATTCATGCACAACTTATTTAACCATTCCCCAGTTAAAGGACATCACCTTATTTCTAGTTCTTTGTTACTTCAGAAAGTCCTGCCATAAATAATTTTTGTTTATATAAGCCCTTTCTTTTTGTCATGGACTTTCTCTGTGTATATGCCTAGCAATAAAATCTCTGGGTCAAAGGATATGGGCATTTTAGTCACTTTACATAACCCTAAATTACTTTCCAGGATGATTGGACCAATTTGCAGCTTCACCAACAATGTATCAGTGTGCCTACCTTTTTATAACCTCTCCAAAATTGACTATTCTCATCTTTTGTCAACCGTGTCAATTTGGTAGTTGAGGGGCAAAACCTCAGAGCTGTTTGATTTCACATTTCTTTTGTTTGTGATTTTGGAGTGTTCTTTTATGTGATTGTTACTAGTTTGTAATTGTTTTGAGAACTGTTTGTTCATATATCTGACCATTTACTATGGCTTACTTGGCCATCTCAATCTGGAAAATGCATTCACATTTTTAGGAAGGAGAGAGAATTAATTGCTCAAGAGCGATGGTATAAGAAGGTAGAAGCACTGATCCCCTAACGTTTCTGGGGATGGATGGGCTTTGCTGTATCTCAGGGGTGGGGTATAGTATGCCTAAGTTACTGAGAAGTAACAAGAGTCACAGAGTGAGAAAATACCAGAATATGGCCTTCTTTGGATTTAATCACATCAGTCTTCATGAATTTCTGAATTAAAAGTTCCTCTTTGTGTCTAGGATCACAAAAGCTGAAGTTCAGAGTTGGAAGGCACCTAGAGTCCCTTCTACATGGGGGTGGCCCAAATAAATGGTTTTTCAGCCTTTTGTTGAAGATTTCTGGACCCATCACCTCTTAAGGCAACCCATCCTATTTTTGGATAGCTCTGTAATTAGAGCTATCCAATGTTTTCCTTTGGAAAACTTTTTTCCTCTAAGAAGTTTTCCTTACATTAAGATGAAATATGCCTCTACAAAAATCCCACCCGTTGGTCCTGGTTCTTCCTTCTGAAGAAGCAGAAAAACCTAATTCCTCTTTCACATGAGAACTTTTCAGATAGTTAAAGGCAGCTATCACATCCTCTGGAAGTATTCTCTTCTCTAAGTCAAATATATCTTATTTCTTCATCCAGTTTTCACATGGCATGATCCCTAGGCCTTCTACCACTCTTGTCACCTTCCTTCGGACAATCTCCAGTTTATCAATGTCCTTTCTGAAATATGGAACCCAGAACTGAACATTTTACCCATTAGGAAAGGGTGAGCCATTGAATGTGTTTGAGCAGCTGCTAACCCTCCCCCCCATCTCCCTATGAGGAATTCCATGCAGCCAGCAGAATCAGCACTGTTGCAGGAACGTGTCAAACTTGCATTGTTCTTAACCTTGTGCCCTTAAGCATGGGTAATAAAATAATAATAATAATAGCATTAATTTAGCTCTTTATAGTTGGAAAGGATTTTTTTGTAAATATGATCTCATTTCATCCTCACAACAACCCTGGGGGTTAGATGTTGTTATTATTCCCATTTTACAGGTGGGGAACCTGAGGCAGACAGAGGTTGAGGGATTTGCCCAGGGTCACATAGCCAATAAGTGCCGAAAGCCAGATTTTAACTCAGTTCTTCCTGGATTTTACCATCATTATCTACCCATTGTACTACCTATCTAGCACACCACTTTTCGTTGTTGTTCAGTCATGTCTGATTCTACATAACCCCACAGAATATCTATGGGGTGTTCTTGACAAAGATACTGGAGTGGTTTGCCATTTCCTTCTCCAGTGTGTCTCCATTTTACTGTTGAGAAAGTGAGGCAAATGGGCTTAAGTGACTTGTCCAGGGACACACAGCTAGTAAATATCTGAGGCTGGATTTGAACCAGACTCCAGGCCTGGTGCTCTATTCACTGCACCACCTAGCAATCACCAAGCTCATGTGTCATCTTTCAGTCTACTGTCAAAAGCTCCTCTATAAGCCATCTCCAGCTATGCAGGGCATGTTGGGGATAAGATTATTAGTATGTGATGGCTCAGCCTGGACTCACACAAATGAGATAATTCACTCAAATAAGACTGAATTTCAGGTCAAGATCAGTTGTGCTGAAGAATGTTTACCCATGGCAAATGCAAATTCACTTGGAAGTCAAATTATTCTGCCTGTAACTAGGGCTAGAAAGCTCTGTCAATTTCTGGAAATATTTTTTCCTCTAATTTCTAAATTATTAGACTGCTTATTCATATTTTCTATAATGTTTATTTTATTTAATTCTCTATATTCTTTGTTCTCTACAACGTTAATCCTCTATTTTCCTCCTCCCACATATGCAGGGTAGGCTGGTAGAGAAAATACTGATAGCTAGAATGGTAAGGAGCCTTGAATCTGTGCCATGTGAGGATCAGGCAAAGGAGCTAGTAATGCTTAGCCTGGGGAAAAACAGTTTAAGAGCAGATGACAGCTGTCTTTGGTGGGCAGCTAGGTGGTGTAGTGGATATAGCGCCAGGCCTGCGGTCAAGAAGACTTGAGTTCAAACCCAGCCTCAGACACTGAGTGGCTGTGTGATGATGGGCAAGTCACTTCACCTTGTTTGCCTCAGTTTCCTCATCTCTAAAATGATCTGAAGAAGGAAATGGCAAACCACTCTAATATCTTTGCCAAAAAAAAAAAACCAACCCAAATGAAGTCATAAAGAATCAGATGCAAATGAAATGACTGAATAACAACAACAACAACATACCATGGGAAAGAGAGGTATTCTGTTTTACACCTGTGGAAAAAAAAACAGGACCAATGATGGAAAGTTACTGGGAAATGGATTTCAGCTCAACATAAGAAAAAACTTGCTGACCATTAGAACTGTCTGATAGTGGAAATGGCAGCTTTCAGATGTCATGAGTTCCTAATCACTGAAATTCTTCAAACAGAGTCAGGTAAGAATTGAACTAGATGATTTGCAAAGGCCCTTCCAATTCTATGATTCTATAATTTGAAATCAGGACAATCTCTGACAATACAAGGCAGAGGACTCCTGTACCTAAATGTTGTATGACTTTTATGAATAGCCAAGAAAATACTCAAGTCTCCAAGATTTAATAAACAGGACTGAATGTAAACACATTTTTTGACTATGGACTATTCCTCACAATTTCTTTCTAGGGCTCCTGATCAATCAATAATCAATAAATATGTACTAAGCACCTTCTATGTGCCATGTGCTAAGTCCTGGGGATAAAAAAGAGGCCAAAAAAAAAATTCCTGCCCTCAAGGCACTTACAATCTAATATTTTGTGGTACAATAGTGCCTGTGTCAAACTAAGCCAGTCAGTGACATAGCTGAAATAAGAATCTGGTGCTCTTAAATGCTATGCTATTTCAACATGTTGCTCTCTAGAACAACAGACAACTGATCCTCCTTGCTGTCTTAGAGTGAGCAAGCCATCTGCTGGGGTTTGGTTTTTTGTAGATTGACAAAGCTCCTTTAAAACATGGCCTCTCGCTGGGCTAGTGGATGTCAAATTTCAGTCTTTTCAAAGCTCATGATATTCAGGGAGTTAGCTGATCGCTGCACAGTGTAATTTGGGTAGTAGAGGCTGACCCTGAATTATCACCTCCTTTTTAAAGCTGAAAACCCCTCATCTATCAGAAATTTTCGAAAGGATATTGACAAGATGGAGCACACTTGGAGTAGGGTCACTAGGATGGTCAGGAGACCACCAAGCCCTTAGCCAACTCTACTATGTGAGAATAGGTTGAAGGAACTAGAAGACTTAGGGAAATGTGATAGATATTTTCAAATACTTGACAAACTCTCATGGAGAAGGACTGTCGAATTATTTGCTGGGGTTCAGAGATAAGAACTAGAACCATTAGGTAAAAGTTAAGGGGATACAAATTTTGGCTAAATATAAAGAAAAATTTTACAGAGTGGCAGCAGTAGACAATTATTTCTGTTCACCACATTCCTAAGGAAGGATTATGTTTTCGGTGCCTTGTACATTGCAGGTGCTTAGTAAGCACCTGTTGACTTGATGTGATTTCTCCCCCTTCCTCCCCACCAGTGACTTAATAAAGTTAACATGTACACAGGCATTTTGTCTTCACTCACTTTTATCCCTACCTCAGGCTGTAAGTCTATTTTTCTCCCACAAAGGAAACTTATCAAGGCCACAGGGAGAAGGCAGGGCAACCTGACACCTACCTCACCAATGGACATTCATTCACCTCAGCAACTGGTATTTCTAGGTCTGCTTCTGATTCTGCCTCCTCCAGGGCCTATGAGTTAAAATGCTTCATCTTCTGTTTTCTTGCTCAGTGCAACTAACACTTACTAAGCATCCACTGGGTATATAGCCCAGTGTTACCAACAAAAATTTATCTCCCTCCAAAACACATGTAGATCTTCTGGGAGAGAAATATATAGCTGCAATTTCAAGGTTTTAGAATTTAGTCCTAAGTACACTATTGCAGTCATTAGAGTATGTTAAGTATTTTAACCTTTCTCACACAGAACAAGATTTTCAAATTTTTTTTAAGAAAATAGGCAAAAAAATTTTTAAAATAAACAGGAAAACTCTTAGCATTACCAGGCTTTAGGTCTGCAGTGTCTTATGAATGGAAGTAAGAAAATAAAACCCACATTTTGACCTTCTCTCAGACCAATCCAAAGGCACCCTAAGGAGTAAATCTTAATTGAATCCCCAGTACTTTCTTAGCAATAATTTCATGGTAGCTTTGCTATGATTCTTAAAAAAAAAAAAAAGGAGAAATAGAAGATAAAGACCCAGGTACTTCTTCTTTACTTTCATAGTTTTATCTGTTCTCACATGGGAGTGACAGGAACAGAGAACTATAATGGAAATGGGATGATTGATTCATCTACAAAAATCTCTCTAGTGGTTAAGTACTTTCAGGGGAAATTTCGACCACAGCATCAGCTCTGCTGTGCTCACTACCCGTTGGAGTGGTTATGTTTTTAAAAATCAATAAACTCAATGTTCGGAGACCTTCAATATGATATATCACCCCTAAAAGGTAACAATATTACTCTCCATAAAAATACTTATCTATACTTCATCTCCATTTCTACAGAGTGGGATGAACAGAGTTGCATACTTCCTTCTATCACACACAAAGGGCTGGACTTGTTTAAAAACATTTGGTAAATATTGAGCATGTTTTGGGCAGGAAGTTGGGGATGGAGAGGAGAGAATAGTTCCACCATCATAAGTGACATTAAGTATTACGTTTGCAAAGCATTTTATAGAAATCATCATATTTGACTCTCACAACTACTCTGTAAGATAGGTATTTTTCTTTGTTTTATAGATGAAGAATCTATTTTCTCCTCCCACCTGCCCCTCTCATTGGAAAAAAGAAAACAAAACCTTTATAATAAAAATACATAATCAAGCAAAAGAAATTCCTACATTGATTGTATCCAGAAATGTACATCTCATTCTGCGTCTTGTGTCTCTCTGTCAGGAAGTGGTCAGTATGCTTTATCATCATTCCTCTGGAATCATGGGTGGTCACTGTATGAACTGAAGTTCTCAAGTCTTGCAAAGGTATTTGTTTTTACAGTATTGTTATTGTATACATGGCTTTGGCTCCATTTACTTTACTCTGTACCAGTTCATACAAATCTTTCTAGGTTTCTTTGAAACCATTCCATTCAGCATTTCTTATGTCCCAATAGTATTCCATTACATTGATATAACATAATTTGTTCAGCCATACCCTCACTTAATGGGCAGCCCCTTGGTTTTCATTTCTATTATACTATAAAAAAGGTGTTATAAATATTTTCGGGAGCATCAATTCTTTATCTTCCTAGATAATACCATGATGGAAAGTCAAATGATAAAATCAGCATGATGTATGTAGAAAAGGCACTGAGGTTGGAATTAGGAAGACCTGAGTTCAAATTCTGCCTCAGATCAGCTGTGTGACCATGGGCAAATAATTTAACCTCTCTGTGCCTGTTTTCTCATCTATAAAATGAGGGGGTTGCATTTAATTGTCTCTAAGGTCCCATCCAGCTCTAAATCTATGAAATGAGGAGAGAAAAGGGAATATCTACAATGTACAACTATGAGAGGCAGCTAGGTGGTGCAGTGGATACAGCACCAGCCCTGGAGTCAGGAGGACAAGTTCAAATCTGGCCTCAGACTCTTACTAGCTGTGTGACTCTAGGCAAGTCACTTAACCGTGATTGCCTCAAAAAAAAAAAGTCAATATGAAATATCACATTTCAGGCTATTCTATTAGGTATAGTACTATGAAACTAGACTGTTAGTATTAAGTATTCTTTCTATTAATTTATGTCTTCAGTGAAGTGTGTCTCAAAGAGATACATATCAAGAGAAACTAAGTAGTACTTCTCAACAATATTATGACTAATATATGTATACTATGATATATATGATACTCATATAGCTTACAGTGTATACATAATACTACAACTACTAATATAATAATAATAATAATAATATATTATATGTAATACTAATATAGTAGTAGAATATAAGCTCCTTGAGGGCAGGGTGTGTTTCATTTTTGTATTTGTATCTTCAGTGCCTGGCACTAGTAGATGGATTAATAAACATTTGTTGAATTGGCCCACTCTGCTCCCAGTCCTGTTGATGATAACTGTGACCATGTACCTACCTTGAAGGGTTACTGTGGGGGACACAGCCCTTTGTAAAATAGAAAGGTTGTGGTTATGGTGGAGTCAAGGAGATCTGAGGTCAAGTCCTGCTTCTGACACATCCTGGCTAAAGGACTGAAGTCACTTCCTCTCTGGGACACTGAGGCCCTGCTCTAAGGCTATCCCTTGTGGAGAAGGTACCAACTGGCATTGATAGAATGATCTTCCAATGAAGTCACAGGTCCAGAAAAAAACCATGGTACAAAGCACTGAAAAAATATAGCTAACCACAATTATGATGATGCTGTAATTACTTCACGAACAAATAGGAAGTGACATAAAAGCTATATATTCTACTGAATTAGTTATAACATCAGGAAATACTGTACTTGGCTTCTCTGGGGGCTAAAGCATATCATATAAATTAATAGAAAGGATATTTAATATTCTATTGTTATTGTTCAGTTGTTTTTCAGTTGTGTCTGACTCTTCATGACCTCATTTGGGGTTTTCTTGGCAAACATATGGGAATGGTTTGCCATGTCCTTTTCTAGTTCCTTTTACAAATTAGGAAACTGAGGCAAATAGGGTCAAGTGACTTGCCCAGGGTCACACAGCTAGTAAGTCTTTGAGGCTGGATTTGAACTCAGGCAGATGAGTCTTCCTGACACCAGGCCTTGTACTCTATCCACTGTGCCACCTAGCTGCCCTCATATTTAATATTAATGTTGAGCTATTCCTATATTACCTGACCTGAAAAAATAGTCTTAAATGCAGAATGTGTCACATATCTGTCTATATATATCATATATACATGCATATATGATATATTTGCACATAGGTATGCATGTCTGTGTGTGCACACATATGTGTGCAAATCATGGATCTCAGCCTCATTGAAGAAAGACAGGAGGGAGCTTTGAAGAAGGCTTCCTGAGCATGTTGCATGTGGGGGGATGAGCTAAACTTCAAACCAGATTAACCCTCATCATCCTCATTCCCATCAGTCTCATCACTCATCATAATGCCTGGATAAATGTAGGAACATTTGGCATGAGTGAAATTCCCCAGAAGTCTATATCATTCTCAAAAGGTTTTATTTGGGCGTTTTCCCAGAAACCCTAATGAACATGCTTCACAATCATACACATGGAAGCCATAATGAAAAACTCATACAGACACACAGTCTAGGCACCTGCTATTCCTGGCACCTGCTAATGAATAATCATGCTTGTCTAGACAGTGGAGATGGAAGAGCGAGCTATCGGCTTCATACAGAGGCACATATCCTTCTGGTTACTTGGTGCTTGCCCTTCTCTTCCCTCATCCGGGACTTGTGGGAATTACCCTAATAATTCTTCCAGATAGTCAATCACTAATTTAGTGAACCTTTTTTTTTTTCATTTATGCTCAGAGATTAGTTACAGTTTTATAACCTTTAAGCTTTGTACCCCTTGATTCAATTCAACAAGCTCCTACTATGTGACAAGGAATTGCACTAGGCTTTAGGAGTATCATTAAGCTTCTATTATGTACGGTATGTAAATTACCATACTAGGCATTAGAGGTACAGTTATTACACTCCTACTACATGGCAAGGAATTGCATTAGGCTTTAGAGTATAATCATCAAGCTCCTACTACGTGCAAGGCACTGCACTAGGCATTAGAGGTACAGTTATTAAGTTCCCACTACGTACAAGGCACCGCATTAGGCACCTGGGCTACAAAATTTTCAAAAGGAAATTGTACCTGCCCCCAAGGAATTTGCAGGAAGGTAGAAACAATGCATACACAGATAAATAAATACAAAACCTACACAGAGTAAATAAAAAGTCATTTCTAGAAGGGAAGAAAAAGAATAACTGGGAGAATTCAGCTTCAAAGGGGGCTAGGTGTTCCAGAAGGCTGAGATGAAGATGTAGGGCATTTCAGGTGAGGGCCCACTGGGTAAACAAGGCACTGAGAGTCTCTTTGAGGCAAGCTGTCACATCAGATATACTGATAGATAAAGAGCTAGATATAGAATCCCCACTGAGGGTCTGACTAGCTCAGGGCACATCATATACTCTGCACCTCTGAGTTCTGGAAACATTCCCACTCCTCACCACCGTGTTTTAGCCTACCCCCAAAAGAGGGCTAGGCTCCCTCTGGTTTGAAACAGGACAAGCCCAGATTGGGAAGTGAAGATTACCTTGTTCTATAGAAAGTGAAAGAGGAATTGAATGAAGCAAGTGAGTCTTTGACTCTCTCTGTGAAGTTATAGAATCAGGCTCTTATTTTCACTTGGTTAACACTTTCAAAAGAGTTTTCGGGAACCAAGACTTACTTCATTTTTCTCTCTCATTTCTCCCTTGACACATCACCTCTTCACATCTTGGAGAAGCTGTTAAGAGTGAATCAGAGAAAAGTGGAGAACTTGACTTCTAAAGCTATGTGTATGATAGAATGGACTTAGCATCACATTGGGTGATCACAGAGTAACTGGGCCCCTGGAAACAGAGGAGAGGATATGCTCTATGTATGACCTGACCCCAGAAGATCATTGGATCATAAATTTAAAGATGGACTTTCAAAATCAAGTAAAGTTCAATAACCTCGATTTAACAGTTGAGGAAACTGTAGTCCAGAGGGGATAAGGGACTTATTTGATGTCCCAGGTAGTATGTAAGCGTAAGGGCAAAAGAAGACGGAGAACTAGAGTGTCTTAATTTTATTATATTCTAATCTCCCCAGCAGACCTGTTTCTGTGTCCTAAAAGAACATCATAACATCATTATGTAATTAAATTACATAATAACACAATAACTGTTATAATACTTTCGATCTCTAAGGCACTGCTCAGAGTAATTTACAGACATTTTATAATCCAGTCATTTTTAAATGGAGCCACTGCTCAATATAATGGGCCTTGAGGCGTTGGTCGATAAGACATGGTCATGATGTCAAGGTGAATTGTTTTTCTTGTTTTTGAAAGCCACTGAGTGATAAAGAAGGCTCAGTTTTAGTAACTGGATCCATTTTCTGTTGTCATGAGAAAAACATCACAAGCATTTCCAAATACATGTTAGAGAGATAACCGAGCAGGAGACGCCCAAGGTCTACAGTTCTTGTTCAGTCATTTTTCTGTCCAACTCTTTGTGGCCCCATTTGGGTTTTTTTTGGCAAAGACACCAGAGTGGTTTGCCATTTCCTTCTCCAGCTCATTTTACAGATGAGGAAACTGAGGCAAACAGGGTGAAGTGACTTGCCCAGGGTCGCACAGCTAATACGTATCTGAGGCCAAATTTGAACTCAAGATGAGTCTTCCTGACTCTAGGCCCAACTCTCTATACCCTGTACCACCTACCTGCCTCAAAGTTTATAGTACTGCTATTCAAGTTTCTCCCATATAATCATTATTACAGAGAAGAGTAGGTTTAAGACTAAAATGTAATTTGTGTGTACCTTGATGGCATCCAGGGCAATTGTTTCTTAGCTGAGAGTTTAAAGCCCTGGTTTTCTGAATAATAATAATATTTATATAGCTCTTCCTATGTGCCAGGTACTATACTTAGGACTTTGCAATTATTACTTCATTTGACCCAATAACTCTGGAAAGTGGGTACTCATTATCCTTATCTTACAGATGAGGAAACTGAGACAAAAAGGGGTTAAATGACCTGCTCAGGCTCATATAGGTAGCAAGTGTCTGGGGGCATATTCAGGTTTCCCTAAATTCAGGCCCATGATCTATCCACTGGGCCTGTGCAGTGTGAGAATGGCACAAGGGAATAATCATTCTTGAGACTGGATCTTTACTGCTAAGAAAGACCTCAATTGTTTCCCAGAAGCTTTTATCACTAGACCAGGCATTTTCCAATCACCTGAGGTGATAGCTGTTTAATTTCTCATGCAATACTAATATTCTAGAATAGAGAAATAGGTGAAAGGCTCAGTAATAAAAGTATCCCCTTAGTTATGGAACCTTGAACAAAAGGAATTTAGTGGCTACCAACATTCGTTTTCATTTCCTGTTTTACATTAAAGCTACAGGTTGCCAGTAATGAGACACCATGCATTTAAACACAAGTTAGATTTCCCAGGATTCTGGCCACCAGTTCCACCTCAGTGATATGATATGTGCAAGATATAACCTTGCACTTGTTGTAACAATCAATTGGCATTTGGTTAGAATGCAGGTTTGACCCCTTTAGAAGTCATTCAAACATGGAACTGATCCTCCCTCACTCCTGATGGTAAGAAGTGGTCTGAAAAAATCTAAGGCATCCTCATTACCATTTTAAAATATACATGGCAACAGTGGCCCATAAGGAGTCTCCAAAACATCACCTTGGATAGAAAAGGTTATCGACAAACAACACAAGAAGATGACATTGCCAAGGTCTTTTGAATTATTTGGCACCAACTATCAAACAGAGCTGTTCAAGGAATATTGGAGTTCTCCTATAAGTGCTATAATGGTCTTAAGCGATGCTCTAGTCCTTCTTTCCTTCTTTCCCTCTTCATCTTGTTTAGCTGTGAATTCTTTTCCCTTGCCTCATATCTGCACATAATCTGTGACTTCTTCAGCAGTTAGAGAAGATGCTATCAGACTGAGCGTCTTCTGCCCATTTGTTGGCAGCAAGGCTGGAAAAATGGGATTGTTAGACCTGTATATTCCTCAAGTACCTGTCTTAGCTGCTAGAGACACTCCAAAATCACTAGCTTGAGTCATCTGATGTAAAAATGGGAAACCAATGGTAATAATTCATATTTACATAGTGCCTTGAGGTTTCCAAAATCTTTCATCACAACAATCCTGAAAAGAAACCAGTACAGCTATTACCATACCCATTTTACAGATGAAGAAACCGTTTCTCTGAAAAGTTAAGTCATTAGGCTTCAGTCACATAGCCAGTGAGTATCAGCGGTGAGATCTGAATCCAAGTCACTTCTGATACCCAAGTCCAGTACTCTTTCTATTATAACATATTGATTCACAGAACCAACAATTCTTATAGTAATTGTTAGTAATACTGTTATTTTGTTGATAATAAGTGTCACTAGAGATGTAAGCTTAACATAAAATATAGGGCATGGAACATAAATCTGGAGAGCAAAAGCTTGAGTTCCCTTTTGAAGATGAAATGTCAGCAGTGACAACAGCTGAGGGATCTGAGGGTTTTTAACCTTCCCTTTTAGTTTTTTTTTAAACAAAATAAGTGATTGCTCAATGCAGAACACCTTGGGATTGCTTGTTAAAGGGAATTTTAATTAAGTTTGTTTCTCCTTCTGTAGGTCAATCCCCTTTGGATGCTTCAGCTCGCATCAAAGGCAGTAGTAGCAGGAAGGAAGCCTGTGTTGTGTGGCATCTGGAGAGCAAATGCAGAGACATGGGTTTCTTTGGATTAGATAATCAATAAGGTCCCCTCCAGCTCTAGATCTAGAATCCTATGACCTTTGGCCTCACAAAAGAGTTCTCCTAGAGTTCAGAAAAGCATCAGCTCTTCATGGCTTCCAAGCAGATTATCACCACTACCACCATCAACCCCATGCTGGGTTGGGTCATGAGGAGTTCACAGGCCCATGTCCTCTCTCTCCAAGCACCTAGGTGCCTCTTGCCCAGATTGGTACCTCCTATAGACCAACATGGTCCTAATGTCCCTGCCAATTATTCCTTTGGCTCTATGGGTTTCTGAGGTCCTCTATGTAGAGCTGTTCAAATGACCTGGGGCTTCTTACTGGGCCCTTCAGTATTGGAAGTTGGCACTGTGGAAGAACCTAGCACTCTTCTGGCAGTCCCACAAGGAAGAATGAAATGTTAATGGCCCCATAGAGTATGACCAAGCCTTTTTTGAAGTGAGAAAGTCAATGGCTTAATGGCAGAAAAACAGGCTTGAGAATAAACCTACAGTTTCTCCTTGAGTGCCAAAAAAATCCTCTTCTCTGAATCAGTGAGTGAAACAGTGAGAATACAGGAAGCCAACCTTCGTCACCAGAAGGCCCAAAAAAGGGACCTAAAAATAATTTTTAGAAAGGGAGAAGCATGAACAAAATCATAGGGAAGAGCCAGAATAGAAGAACAGAGAAAGACAAAAGCAGAAGTTAAATTCAAGAAGGAGGAAAAAAATCATGAAATGTCTGAGTTTTATTGAATTATGAAGAAATGTCTGTGGAAATCTGTAGCACCAGTTATTTGCTTGGCTCTTTATGTGCTTGGCTCTCTCCCTCAGATCTATCTTGTAGCATTCATCTCATTTTGCTTATTAATGCTAAAATCTGAAGTCTATGTGATGGGGGGAAGGGTACTGTAGTGTTTGGGAGGAGCATACATCCTACCTGTATAAGATGCTTTCTTTATGTCAGAACCTTTTCCTGTAGAGTTAAGAAACCTAGTGTGTAGAACTGAAACTAGTATAAACAAGTTGTTACACATGAAAACTCTACAATTAAGAGAATTACCCATGTAATTTTATGGATTAAAGAGGATATTTAAAAATCTGAATTTCATTTAAGAATATACATCACACTAGATCCAGACCCAGTTAGCCAAATATACCAACTCTAAAAGTGGCAGTCAGGTTGTGGGAAGTCACAAGTGTTGATCTCTATATTAGGTGTCAATATTCATGATTATATTTACTCGATAAATTCTCAACTGTTTATAAGGTATGTTGTCCCTTTAAGGGTTGTTTCCCATGAGGCATGAGAGAACTGATTATTAATAACCAATGATTTGGGGAGATTTAGATTTCCACCTTTTTCTTTTATCCTCATCTCAAGACCTCAGGCTCTGAAAATTGAGTTAACCTTCTCCTCTATCCAGACCCCACCCAGGTGGGGCAGCCTTTGTGTTCCATTCAGGTTTGGGTGAGGTTATAAATTCTTTGAATAGATTGCCCAAGGCTGGGGCTACCTGAGAAGTAAATAACATAAACACAGTTCAGGTCCAGCCCCTTATTGTAATATTCATCCTCTCATTAATTGTTAACCAATCAGAGTTGATTGCTACCCTAGGGAACATGCCTCTTCCAAAAGGGCATATAAGCCCTGAGTCTGCTGCCATGATCGTCTTTGGTCTAAGAGAGAGAAATGGTCAAATGGTCATTCTTTTATTGAAATGCTGGCATTATTAATAAAATGATTAAATTACCCAGAAATTGTGTCTCAAACTTTTTTAAATACCACAGGGTGTTTAGTGATGAAATGGGCAGAAGAGGTATTTTTATGTAAAGGAAGAGATTTACATTATTTGTTAAAGAATGTAAGAAATTAACTGCTGTAATAGATGAGTCTTTTGAAACCTACAAAGGAGAAGAAAGAACTTTGTTTTAATAAATATTGCTTACATCAAATCAGAACAAATAATATTTATAAAGTCCTTAGGAGCACCTTGCATATAGTAGGTGACTAATAAATGCTTATTCCTTCCTTCCTAACATATGCATATGAAGAAACATAGATTTAAGATTCCCTTTGACCAGTTTTGGACAGCAAATGAACTGTGGTATGAATATAAAGAACTAAGTTCCCTTGTGAACAATGTAGAATGATGTCTCACTTGTATATGAATGGTTTGATGTTGTGAAAAGGCAGAAAAAGAGCTTTCATATTTATGGAGAAATATGAGCACAAAGAAACATTATATCAATGGAACCAAAGAGATGAAAGTTTATGTTAGAGACTTCCAGCTGTAGAGCATTATGAGTAACAGCTCATCTGCATATAACTGTTTTATGACTAAAGAGGGTAAAACAAAAACTGAGAAATCATATATCGTTTGGAGACTGAGGAATGATTTTAAAAGTGCTACCAATTTTATAGGGGAAATTTGGGGAACTATTAATATTTTAAGTGAGAGGCAAGTATCTGAGAGTCAAAAGCTCTCATTTAAACCATTGAAGGAACTTGAGCAACAAAGCTAATGTAGGAACCTGAGAAGGTTGAAACAAAGTTTCTTTGTTGGAGTTGTGCAGTTATAAGAAGTCAGGTGAAAGAAGGCTTCAGTTAAATGATTCATAATAGATGTGAGAGACAATTGACTTAATTGGTCAAGAGCTTCAGCAACGGCTACTGTCCTTAAGTGCTACCTGGAAGTTGAGATAGGTGAAGTTTCTCATAAAAGTGTGTTACTTTGTGCTGCAATCTCTGGCTTCACTGAGTTTGGCTTGGTTTGTTTCCTTGATTTAGAGTCAGCCTCTGCTGTATTGCTAAGAGCCCTGTTCTAACTGGACCACATAAGATCCAGGTGAGTGAATAACTGTATAGACCAGAGATAACCAGACTTAGGAGCTTTGCAGTTGTGTGGCTTGCAGATAATTGCTATTCACATGAACAGGCACAACTTTCTAAATGGTTTTTTGGGAGTAAATTGAAAGAACTTGTAAATGTTATATTTAAGTTGAAAAGAGAAGAACATTTGTCCTGTTGAACAGTGGAGAGAATCAACAATTACATAGTGAGCAGAGAAATAGATTTGTGTAGTGCAATGGTCCTGAATGGGCCCCAAACATCAAAGATCAGGGTACAGAGCACATAGGAGGGTTTCCTCCCTCGTTTACTTTCCTGCCAGGCTCCTGTAAGCGTGAATGTACCTCCTCTTCACCACAGATATTGAATATACCGATGAGAAAGTGTGATCCAGGTTCATACGTGTATTGTGATATATGTATGTATTGGCTTTAATATATTAGTGTCTATGATGTAGTATTATTTCTTTTGCCTTCTTAGTAAGCAAATAGTAGTGTACATGATTGCTAATACCTGGTTGTATGTGTGTGTGTATATACATATATATATTATATATGTGTGTGTGTGTATGTATATATGTGTGTGTGTATATATATATGTACATGTACATATATATATATATATATATATATATATATATATATATATATATATACACACATTATATGTGTGTGTGTGTGTGTAGAAAGTGCACTGGATTCCAGCTTTAGATCTACTGCAGTAAGTTGTTGTTCAGTCATGTGTGATTCTCCATGACCCATTTGGGGTTTTCTTGGCAAAGATACTGGACTGGTTTGCCATTTCCGTCTCCAGATAATTTTATAGATGAAGAAACTAGAGCAACAGGGTTAAGTGACTTGCCCAGGGTCACACAGCTAGTAAATGTCTGAGGTCAGATTTGAACTCAGGAAGAAGAGTATTCCTGACTCCAGGCCCAGCATCGTATCCACTGCACTACCTAGCTGCAGTAGAAACGATGGTCTCTGCCAATTCCCTCTCTAAATCCTATTATTAAAGAGTATTTACGGTCTTTTGAGCTACTCAAAGTAATCTACATGTTCACATGTATAATTGGTATTGTATTTCTTGCCTTCTCAATTCTTGGGGGAATGGATGGAGACAGAGATTGAATTTGGAACTGAAAAGTAAAATAAAATAAAAGGAAGCTATAGTACCCCAACACCTGCATTTCCCAAATTTGGTGAGTTCTATGCCATATCAACAGTGGTTTTATGAAAATAAACTTCAACAGTAATGAATGCTTTAAAATATAAAATCTAAAGTTATGTATTTCACAAAAATATTTATTCCTGAATATTTTTTTAAAAATAAAAATCAGCATTGTTTCCTCTATTTTGCTCAAAGTTCCTCCTGATCCTTCCTTCCTCTATCATCAACAGGAATGTTTACAAAAAGCAATGAGGTCTAGGAGACAGAGAAGTAGTCCCAGAGTCAGGAAGATCCAGGCTGGAATCCTGCCTCTGATACATGCTGGCTGTGAGACCCTGGACAAGTCACCTTATTTTTCAGTGCCTCAGGAAACTCTCTAGGTGGTAGATTAGAATAAATACATAGAGATTTTTCACCAGGACCTCCCCTATACCAATGAAATCCCAGATCCAGATAGAACAATACCCTATATTTATGAATTCTGTGGACATATTTCAAACTTCGAAGTGCCCCATTGCCAAATTACTTTATATAACTTCACTGTAGGTCTTTTTCAGTCCCAAATTCACTCCTGCACTTCTGACCCCACATTACTGGACACCCTTAGCTTTCTTAGTCTACATATTTGTTGCCGTGACTGCAATTCATTTGTCTTGTGTCAATTAGGACATATGCTCCAAAATGACAGAGGTCATATAAATCTCTTTTCTATATACAATGTCACTTCTTCCTGGCCCATCTCTTATCCCTTAAAGTTAGGACTAGGTCATGAACCCTTATGAGCTCTCAGTAAGTAGTTATTGATATATTAATGGAAACATTTGGAATGGAAAGTGGAAACATTAATGGAAACAATGCCCTCCCCTCTTTGACTTGTTTCTAAATGAGGAAAAAATAAACCTACCAAAACACAATCATGCTTTCCCCTAGTGAGCTACCTTGTGGGGAAGACACCCCAGTACGTGCTAAGGACTCCTCTATCCTGTTATGTGCCCTATAGCTGCACCCTTAGGATCTTGGGTCTTTCCATCTGCCCTTTATCTGATCACTTTGACACATGTTGTCTTCCCCAATTAGAACATGAGTTCTTTGACGGCAAATATTGGGTGGTTTTTTTTCCCCATCAGTAAAATCTTGGAACACAGTAAGTACTTAATAATTGTGTATATGTGTGTGTGCATAGGTGTATGTATCTGTATGCATATGTGTGTATGTGTCTATGTGTGTTCCATTCATTTACTAGCCATTTCCAAGGAGACCTAGCATCACAAATCTATTTGAGGTTTGACAGAAGCATGAGTCAGAGAAGACAGTCTGAGAGCTGGCTCGGATTGATAATCACAAATATGATTAAATTGGCCACAGACCACTTAGGTGCCAAATTCCACCCCCTTTAGTACCTCACTCTGGCAAACAGCTGCACCCCCTTTTATTCTTCCTTAATTTGTTTGGAAAATTACAAATGTAGGCCTGACCTAAATGAGGTCTCCCTCCCCGTCCTCTCTCTCTAGTGAGGAAATGCATTGCAAGCTGTCTCGCTGAGGTTGTATGGGATTATTCACACATACAGATCATTACTCTAGTATAATTTCAGCAATGGAATCACCCTTCTGTTTTCTCCATTCTAATAATATCCCACCTCCAAGAATAGAGGACTCTGTACTTGATAATGGTACCACTCTATATAACCCCCTACATTCTTTCTATGGCTGCCATGTCTGTTTAGCCTGGGGTATGATTTCCTTTTGGTTTGGAATTATAGAAATTATCATTTCAACTCAAAACACCCTTTGGGAAAGCATGACGCTGAGTGCCCTCTGGTGGCTGCTTCTCTCTCTCTCTCTCTCTCTCTCTCTCTCTCTCTCTCTCTCTCTCTCTCTCTCTCTCTCTCTCATTGTCTCCTGAGCTCAGCTCAGGGTTGCTGGAAGTGGACATAAAGAGGCCACCAGCTTGTGCAGAGCAGATCACTGCCTTATAGTGATCTGTCAGGTCACATCCTTTCATCTTTTCTTCTGTCGCATTCTGTTCTGTCAGAATGCAAGGTGCTCTTTGTGAACTCGGTCACTAAACCTGTCTAAAGATTTAATGACCATCATAGTCTAGGATCCATTAGTCAATCAATAAACAATAAACAGTATAAGCATTTATTAGGCTACTACTACTATGTGTTTGACATTTTGCTAGGTTCTGGGATTACAAATACTAATATCAGAGAGTCAAGGAGCTCACATTCTAGTCCCCGAGTTGAATTTCGAAGGGAAAAATGCAAGTTCCACATAAAGCCCTGTGTGAATGAGACACAGAGAAATGCTATGTACCAAATTTGAAGTGGGATTTTCCCGGCCACCTGTGACTTTGCAGAGGGAAGGCAAGCAAGGGCACTGAAAGGCCCAGTTTGGGTTTCTCCCCTTTCTCGTGACTGCTCTTCCCTGGCTGTCTCCCTGCTACATTCCTCTTGGTGTCTGGTACCATGTGTGATTTCACTGGCACCGCTCTAAGGCACCAGGCTTCAGCTGGAAGGGCCCTTCAAATTAAATGTCATTAATCAAATGACTTCCAGCGAGGAGACAGAAGGTCACCTTAGTCATCTTAAACTCGGACTGCCTGAAGTGTCATCTGTGAGCATCTATCTTGAATTTACATGAGCTAAGAGCCCATCCATCACTTGGCTCCTGAGAGTTTGCAGGTCCTGGATAAGTTGAATTTACTTATTCCACATTTAAATAAGGGGCTATAAGGAGCCACCACTTTTTAACGGGGCCTGTAATGTCACTGACAGCCAGTGGTCCCAGAGGTTCTGCTCACTGTTTAGGCATTTGGCAGAAACCCGAAGAAACCTGAGGATTTGAATCACCCTTCTCTAAGGCTGGGGGGCAGCATGTCAGAGTGAAGACTAGGCAAGGAAGGGAACTCCCTGAGTTGTGGTCATCTTTTGATACCTCCTTTGCCCTCCTTGTTAAGTCTAGAACCTCAGAAGCCCCCAGGATGCTGAGAATCCATTGCCTTACTAGCTGGCTGTTTGTACCGACAAGATTGTCACTCTGCAGACAAGCTCTAGCCAAGATGTCTCTTAGGAGAGGCCCAGCTCTAGGGCACACTGTTGGACCTACTTATCACCCTACAAGAGCTTTATTAATAGCCAGTTCTAAAGGGCAAAGGATTGTCTTTCCATCATACCATGAAGCAACTAAGTCTGTAGTGTGGCTCAAGAGTTATGCAGTGAAGGACAGTCAAGATTCCATGGGTCTTTTCTCCTTCCTTCTCTCCCTCCCTCCTTTTTCTCTCCATTCACATGGAATCCCTGAGCTAGAGGGAACAATAGAAACCATTTGGCCCAAGCCACACCTGCACAAAAATTCTTCCTGCAAGATTCCTAAAAAGTAGTCACCTGGCCTCTACCTGAAAACCTCCAGTAAGAGCACTATTGTTTAGTCACATCTGACTCTTCATGACCCCATTTTTTAGTTTTCTTGGCAAAGATACTAGAGTGGTTTGCCATTTCCTTCTCCAGGTCATTTGACAGATGAGGAAACTGAGGCAAACAGGATGAGGTGACTTGCCCAAGGTCACCCAGGTAGAAAATGTCTGTGGCTAGATTTGAACTCAGGAAGATGAGCCTTCCTGATTCCAAGTCCAGGGCTCTAGCCACTGCACCACCTAGCTGCCCCAGTACGATGGCTAAAGACTGCTAGAGTCAGTCAACCAGCATTTAAGTGCTTACCACGGGCCAGGCACTATCCTCAAAGAGCCGACATTCTAACGGGGAAGACAACACACAACACACAAACACCACTTTGAGACTGCTTTGTATTAGGAAGCTTAGTTCTTTGCAACAAATCCAATCCTCCTTCCCCCTTTTTTGGTTTGTTTGTTTGTTTTGGGGGGAGGGTGGAATCTTTTATTTTGTTTGGTGGTGTAAGAAAATAGTTTACTAATGCATATCAGCCACTCTTCAGTAATTTACAGCTTTAGAAAGTTGCCTGGGGGCCTGAGATGTTAAAGTGACTTGCTCAGAGTCCAGTATGTTTGAGGTGGGAGTTGAACCCAGGTCTTTGAGGCCTGCTCTCCATCCACTACAACACATTCCTTCTCTTTCCATGCGACAGTCCTTGAATAGTGCACACAGCAGGCGTTTTCATAGTTTAAGGCTTGGGAAGAGCTTGATCTACATTATCTACTTGTGTGATGCTGGACAAGTCACTTACCCTCCTGGGGCCTCAGTTTCCTAATCTGTAAAATGAGAGGATTGGACTCGATGACCTCTGCGGTCCCTTCCAGCTAGGATCTATGATTCTTCCAACGTCCAACCAAGGCCAGTGCTTTATCCACTGTACCATCCTGCCTCTCCTTATGAAGCTATCCACCAAGTCCTTCCTTTCTACAGGCTAAACATCTCTAATCCCTTCAATCAACTCTCATAAGGGATGCTCTCAAGGGCCTCTCCCATCCTGGAGGATGTTCTATAGCTCATCAGAGCCCTTCCTGAAATATGGAATTTACATCTGAACACATATTGTGAACTTACATTCTACTGGAGGTCAGGGGTGTGAGGGAGAGAACATACAGGTACACAGTATATAATGTATACAGTACACACATATACAAAGTTGGGGCAGCTAAGTGGCACAGTGGATAAAGAAGAAGGCCTGGAGTCAAAAAGACTCATATTCCTGAGTTCAAATCTGTCCTCAGACACTAGCTGTGTGACCCTGGACAAGTCACTTAACCATGTTTGCTTAGTTCCTCATCTGTAAAATGAGCTGAAGAAGGAAATGGCAAACCACTCCAGTATCTCTGCCAAGAAAACCCCAAATGGGGGTCATGAAGAATTGGATACAACTGAATGACTAAACAACAAAAATGTTATGTAATAATTATATAATCCATTTGGATTGCAAATATAGCTCCATTTCACAGGATTAAAATGTGTGAAAGATTAAAATATTAGTTTTGAATATGGGTCTGGAGAAGAATTTCTTTCTAACTATAATAACTCCCATAAACTACAAATGCTCCACAGAGGGGTTGCAATCTGCATTGGTGGGACAGAATGACTATACTAAAGAGATCCTGGGCTGTTGAAGCACTGAATAAGCAAATCCACCTCATATAAAATGAAAAGCTTTCAAATCAGAATACAATAGTAGAAATCATTTAAATTGTACCTCATTTTTCTTTGATGATTTCAAAGGGTCTTGTAGATAGGGTCACAGCATCAGCATCATAAACATTAACAATCATTGCATCATCCTGACAATTAGTAGCAACTCCCATTCCACAACCAGATAGACAAGCTTTTGCCACCTTAGCACAGTAGATGTGGTCAAAAGTGCTACTCCTGCTCAGAAAGCTCCCTGAGGTTCACACAAGCACGGCCGCCTAAGGGTGGGGTCTGTTTGCACAGATATGTATAAGAGTGAAAGGGAGGGGAAGAAGATTCTGTGGTTGGAAAGTGGGCAGCATATTAGTTCTCAAGGATTTGTGATATTTAGGACACCAAGTTGTTGTAATAGAAGTGTATGTGGAAATGCCTCTTGTAATTGTTGTTTGTTCTTTATTTTTGAAGAGGTCCAATGATATCACGGAGTTGTATCTTGACTCGTGTAAACTGGATTTAAGTGAGGTAGAGTTGCACAAAGTTGTCAGCCTCACTCTTCCAGAGTCATCCAAGTCTAGTCGCAAGACAGAAGTCAGGATGACTGTCGATGGCCCGAGATGCAGGGGAAGACCTTGGGGTCTTTGATGTCTAACCAAACCCAAGTACTCCACAGAGCCTACTTCAGCTGCCTTCATGGCTGCTGGAACAAATTGTTCTCATCTGCTCATTCCACTGGGGGAAATCTTCACATGGTTGCAGGAGACACTCCCCTAACTCACCGATGGATTTGAGGCCTGTCAGTTAACCCTCAACCTGGTTTAGCCCATCTGCCGAGATGATTTACTGGGGTGTGGCCACTATGGGTGCTACCGCTTCTTGGAGGCCCAGATGAGGTAAGTGCCAGGTGGACACCAAAGGTGGCCCCCAGGTGAGCCCTGAAAAGGGCTTGGTAAGCCCTCACACCAGAGGTGCTAGTCCTCTCTGAAGGCCCCACACACCCCATATCTCTTATGATAGGTACTTAATAAATGCTTATTGACTTGACTTTTGCAAATCAGACATACCCAGGTAATCAAAAATACCACACATTCCCAAAAGGCAGAGGTTTGTTCACTTTTTTCTTTTGTTCAAGACACATCTATTAGTTATCCAGTACAAAGTAGCAGGGTGTTGTGTGAATTGAAGGCTAGACTTCGAGTCAGGGTCCTGTCTCTGATACATGCTAGCTGTAGGACTCTAAGAAAATCACTAAGTAATTCTTTAGGTATAGATGACCTCTCCAAGGACGATTTTGTTTTTATGTTGGTATCCCTAGGACATAGTGTGGTGCTTAAATTGAATTGCTGCTCTGAATCCACCGAAATAATTTCCAAACCAATGAAATTACAGGTCTAGACAAGCAACAGAAGCACCCAATATTTGCAGAGTATGTGCTATTCATATTTAGCTAGGGAGATACAATGATTCTTCCTCACAGGGAGCTTACAATCTAAACTGATCCATCTAGAAATCACACACACACACACACACACACACACACACACACACACACACACACATTTACATTGACTGCATTTACATGATTTATGTGCTTACATTACTACAACAATGTAAATGGAAACAACAATACCAAAAGAAAACTGAACAATGCATAATTGGAATAACTTGGCTTAACCCTGAAAATGAGAAGACACACTCCCTTCATTTCTTTGCAGAAGTGAGCAACTGAGAGTGTACAACATCGCACAGTTGATGGATTGGCTTGTTTTGGTCAATTGCTTTAAAATGTCTTTCCTATCTTTTCTTATTCTGTTACAAGAGCTGGCTCACTGGATTAAGGGAAAGGAGAGGAATATATTTAGAAACAGAGGGATGTAAATGCCAAAGATATCAATAATTTTTTTTTAAATTGATCTGTCTAGAGCTTAGCACAGGTCATGAATAAAAACATCTTCTGAAAGCAATGATTATGAGGAAAGGAGCTCAGGTTTTTTGTGTATTCTGCAGTCAAACCACCATCCTCCAAGTGACTTTCCTTTCAAGGAAGAGATACTGTATATAAGGACCTTTGGTATGTCTGGATGCTTTACTCTTGCCTGGCTTAGTTGACCCAACACTGCCCTTCTTCAGGAGGGCTATCAGGTCTAGTGGAAAGACCATTAGGCCAAGGCAGGAGACTCAGATTCCAGTTCTAGCCTGCCAGTACTTAGCTGTGGGCTCTCTGGCAAGTGACTGCCCTTTTCTGGACCTCAGTGTGCTCATCAGTAAATGAGGAATGAATGATCCCCAAGGCCCTTCAGAGTTTTAACATCTATGACAACCTGCTGCCTATGAACAACAATACAAAATAACATTTCTTGAAGAAGCACTTTCATAAGTGCCCGTCTGCTCAAAGTGTGGGGTGGGGTGGGAGGGAAGGGATGTGGGTAAAAGGGCAGATGGCACCAGAAAATAAAGAAGCCAGGGCGTGTTGCTCATTAGCATCGGCCCCACTCCAGGCAGATACACATGCCTTGAACATCACAACAGGCCTTTGGAAACAAAAGGCGCAGCTGAGATGGGACCACCGTGTATTTTCATACTGTGTATCACCTCCAGATGCTGTATTTCCAGCCATCGGTTGAAGTGGTACCCGAGGGCACTTGGGAACTGGGTCCTCTGCTCTCAAGAAAGACACAATTCTTTTCAATGAAAATAAGGCACTCCAAATGGAGACAGGAAAGGAAACCATTAACAAAAGAAATGAATTATAGGACAGACAATGCATGACACACACTGACTGCGATGAGATAGATTTTAAATAGGTCTTAACTGGGAAAACATATGATTTACCCTAAGCCGGGAAGTAATAATTTAAAGCTGGCATATTTAATAGTTCAGAAAGATGAAGCTTGAGTCTGTCTGCCTCATGGAGATTGGAGAGAGGGGTACGAGACATATATCAGAAGAAAACAAAGTATTTGGGTTTTTCTATGCATTGCTTTTATTAGTCTCTTACCTTCCTATGCATTGTCTGAAATTCTCGAATTTGGATGCGAGGATATGCTGGCATAAGCACTGTCATTTTACAGATGGAGAAACTTCAGGACTGAGCCATTAATTAGGGTCACAGAAATTAGGCAGTGGCAGAAGCCAGGACAAAATCCTGGGCTCCTTATTCTCAGTTCCACGCTGTGTTATATCTTCCAGGTAACCCTGCCGCTAGCAAATGATGGTTACTATATTTTATTAGGGACTTTCTCAGCATTTATGCTTTGGAGCATTAGATATTAAAAACAAAATTAAAGCATTCAAAGAAATAAGAAGGAAAGATCACTGTTTTCAAGGCAACACAGCAAACTTGCTGAAATCCACAAGAGTTTCCAAGGATGTAACAAGTATCTTTGGAAGGAAGGGTTATTTGAAGATGGTTAAGTCTATATCCAGACCTGAAGTCCTCCTCTGCTATTTCTCTCTGCCACTGTGAACTAGGGCCCAGGCAACAGGACTGAGAAACCACTACAACTGTCTCAGGAGCACACCTATCACTATACACAGCCAATTCCTAATGTTCAAAAAAAAAAATCAAGATTTCTGGTTGTTTGGGTTAATGTTGTCCACATTAGTCCAGAATACTGACCTCTCAGTTTGGAATGTCAGCTGTCAATGAGTGTCAGAAATCTGTGGAGGGGACAAAAATGTTCAGCCTAATTTCCTTCAAACCAATTTCTCAGCTGCTCAGAATGACACATTCAGGTCAAATCCAGGGCTACTCCGCTGTCAGAGATGAACTGAGTGGCTGTAAAGTCCGGCGGCTCGTCTGCCTCTTGTTAAATGAGAGAATGTGGAGTTTCCTGCTCTGAGGGACGACACAGAGCATGGCATCGATAGTCTGGGTGACGACCTGGCCAGATGCCCGGAGCTTGTCCCAGATCTCTCTGAATCTGGCCTGGAGAGCTGGCTGTCCCTCTAATTTCTCCTTCACTGTGGTCAGCTGTGAGGAGAAGAGAAAAACAAAATATAGAAGGCCTTCAAGACAGTTCCCTTGTTCCTTTCTTCCTCCTGGCTGCTCCTGCCACCCCCACCAAAAGACCTTTTAGTGATTTTGTACAGACTTAGTTGTGTGCGTGTCGTCTCTCCACATGGAATATAAGCTCCCTGAGGACAGGGACTATTTCATCTGTCCTGGTATTTCTGGCACACAGGGCAGTGCCTGGCATAGAGCAGGTGCTAAACAAAAGATGGATTAACGCATGTCACATTTAGGGAGTGTTATGAAAACTGGGGTGGAGGGACAATAAAAGGCCACTGTTGTTTTGTTCAGTCATGTCTGATTCTCCATGATCCTGCGCACACCAACACTGTCCATGGGGTTTTCTTGGCACAGGTACTGGAGTGACTTGCCATTTCCTTCTCCACTGGATTAAGGCAAAAGAAGTTACACAGGGTCACACAGCTAGTGAGTGTCTGAGGCCAGTTCTGAATGCCAGGCTCTGTGCTCTGAGGCCCAGTGAGCTACCTACCTGCCTCCAAGGCAGACAGGGTTAAGTGACTGGCCCAGGTGTCTGAGTAAGTAGTAAGTGTCTGAGGCTGGATTTAAACTCAGGCCTTCCTGATTTCAGGCCCAGGACTCTATCCACTGAGCCAACTACCATCATTTAACACATGGGGCTACAAAACCAAGAGAATAGATCCACAAATTACACATACCCATCACAACCTGAGAGTCACACCTTGGATATTTAGTAAGCAAGAGCTTAAAACAGTACCTCTGACCCAAAGAGATGTACCAGGGAACAGGCGGGGAGAAGCTCATTAAAGCAAGTGAAGTAAACTTATTTGATTAGACATCATTACAATAGCAGAGTCCTTTTTGGCCCTACTAACCCAATCATTTCTTAATTCACCTCAAGTTGCATGAATTTGGCTTTCTGAAAACTGCTTCCCAAGTACTAATTTAATCACATGGGATGAAAGGCGAGTGACTTTCTTGTACCCACCCTCAACAACCACTACTACCACCACCACCACCAGGACAGGCTTCAGTCACAGTGCTGCAGGATGTCTTATGAGGCTCAACAGGCTAGGGACGGTGAAAGACTTGTTGAGGCCACAAGCATTTACTGGGCACTGGCCACGTGAAGCTATTCTGCTATCAAATGGAGAATTCAGGAAATAGCTTCATTACCACGTCACATACTAATTAAGGGAACAAACCAACATCTACATAGTACTGTAAGGTTTGCAATGATCTTTACCTACATTATCTCACTGGATCCTCACCACAACCCTACAGATGATGGTCCTCTCTCCAAAGGTTTTAGGTCTCAACCCATAGATACCTGCTAATCCCATGCAACTCTTACCAATGCCTCCCATGATTTTGCCATAGAAGGTCCACCCAACATGGTGATGGCTTTCTTTGAGTTCTCTTAACACTAGAGGCTATCAATGGAGCACACAGCTGGCTGACAGGTATTCCTCACTGGTACCTTGTGTTTATATGTTCTTTTTTATTCATAGATTTTTTGAATGACTTTTATTTTTTGTTTGCTTTTTGGTGAGGCAATCGGAATTAAGTGACTTGCCCAGGGTCACACAGCTGGTGAGTGTTATGTGTCTGAGTCCACATTTGAACTCAGGTCCTACTGACTCCAGGGCCAGTGCTCTATCCACTGCACTACCTAGCTGCCCCTTTGAATGACTTCTTACTCCATTTTTGTTCTAATTCCTTGTTTGCAACATGTTGTAGGCTGTCTACAACCTCTCCACTGTCATCTGGGAGATAATAATTTTCATATATAGGGGGACTGTTGTGTTCAAGTGCAGCCAGACATCATTCTTGGCTAGGAGTTGAGTACTACTGCGCTGCAGTGAGAGATTTTTTGTAGTCAGAAGCCTTGAGATCAAACCCTGATTCTGTATGATCTTAGATAAATCATTTCGTCCTTCTGGGGGCTCAATTTCCTCATCTGTAAAGGGATGAGGCTGGGTTAGCTTATCTCTAAAATCCTTCCCAGCTCTCAATCTAGATAGATATGATCCAAGAGATTAAGAAACTGAGGCTCAAAGAGGCTGTGACCTGCTGAAGGTCATGCAACTCGTAAATGACAATGAGTGGGACTCGAACCCTGGTCTCTACTGATTTCAAGTCCAGCACTCTTTCTATGACACCACACTGGGTCTCTAAGCTCCTGAATCACTATGACATTTCCACATGGCTTCAAAATGTCTTTCAACAGAGATAAAATAGACTGATTCTTGCATTTAAAAATTCGGTTTCTAAAAAGGAAACTATGATGCTTTTCTCATAAAAATACTATAAAGAAGGGAAGTGTTGTTTGGACTTAATAAAACGATGGAAAAGACTAAGTCTTATACTTTGCTGTATTTCCTGAACACAAATGATCAACATCTGTCTGCTGACTGGCAAAGCAAAAATAGAGAACTGGGAACTACACTCAAAACAGAATAAATGACATGGATTTGCTAACCCTGGAACTGAACACAATCTAAATGCTAGGTGATCATATTATATATACAATGTAACATAATACATCATAGTATATTACATGCTAAGTGAAAGGTCGAAAAAACCCACATACTTACCTTGTTTGAATTCAAAATTCAAAACCCAAAGAGAAAACAGAGGAGAAAGGAGAGAAAAGAGAAGTGGGAGGCTTGTGAGGGGGCTTGTAGAAAAGGGATGGGTCTCATTCTGCTTGATCCCAGGAACAATCAGCAGGTATAGCCAACAGGCAGGTTTATGCATGATGCAAAGAAAACCTTCCTATAACTAGAGTGGTCCCAAAGTGGAATAGTTTGCTTTTGGGAGGCAATGGTTTTGTCCCCACTAGATGTCTTCAAACTAAGGCCATTTGTTGGGTATGTTATAGAAGGGGTTGCTGTTCAGACACAGTCTGAATGATGACCTCATCACAGTGCCTGGACCCCAAGAGTCTTCAACACAGGGGGAATTGTCTAAAAATAGGTGCCATCTGAGCCAAGCATTGGAGGACGGGTGGTTCTTTAACAGGGAGGAATGGAGGCGCTGAGTAACGGGCACTCAAAGTGAAGAGGGACCTGAGCACTGCAAGTACAGGGTGTATTCGGAAGAGATGAGCCATCTAAAATTTCACATAAATCAGCCTGAAAAGGTAGAGTGGGGCCATATCACGTAATGCCTTAAATGCCATATTAAGGAGTCTGGACTTTTTTTTTTTTCCTAAAGGCAGTGGGAAGTTGGTAGAGGTTTCTGAGCAGGGGGACAACACTGGGAACGATTTTGTTAGGAAGATTATGGTGGCAGTGATTTACAGGCTGGATTAGAGGAGGTAGAGACCGGAGAGCAGAGAAGGAAGGCTAATTCAGTCCCCCTCCCCTACAGTATTTAAAGAGATTTAATTCATGATCACGATTCTCAACACACCCATCGGCCTACACTCACTTTCCGGATACGCTGCAAGCCTCTGTCTCCCTTTTGCACTGTGACTCCCCGTGGAATCTTAATGCCTGAAAGGTTCTTAATGTTCTTATGAGGAACAGCTTGCTCTGTCACCAGGTTCAAGGTGAACAGAATTAATGTGCAGCATAAGGTTTCCCCCAAAAAGCAGTGCCAAGCTGTCAAGCCTGGGCTAACTTCACTCTAATTGAATGTACTGCCTCAGTTCTCTCGGAGAGCTGTGGAAACATTAAATGGAATTATTACAGCTATTCTGCCATCTAAGCAGGAAAGAGAAGGTGCCAAATTTGTTCCCTAATTTAGTTCATAAAAAAAATCAATGAAGGAGAAGCCTGTGTTTTAGTCATTTGAACATCAGTTTTGCAGAAGGAGAAAAAGGGGGGAGGGGAACAAGCATTTATTAAGCACCTACTATGTGCCAGGCATTGGGCTAAGCACTGTATAAATATTAATTCATTTTATCCTCATGACAACTCTGGGAGGTAGGTGCCATCAACAGTCCCATTTCACAGCTAAGGAAACAGAGGCAGACAGAGGTTATGACCAGCAAAAGACAATTGTCTAATACCCTTTCTCTTGCCAGTCACTAAACAGGGCCCATTTTCAGTTATCATTCCTGTGAACACATGGCATAAGAGGATTATATTTTGAGCTGGAAAAGTCCATAGAGGCAGGGTCTGAACTGACGGCCTCTCATCACCAATCTAGCACTTCGCCCACCATATGCCTAGGTGCCTCTAATGTTATTTACAAAAAGCAAACTCAAGACAACTGATCATTTGAATGTGGTCTGGGGCATACGCTTTACTCTCCTCGAAACAGAGCTGGCTTCAGAGCTCCATTCTCCACATGCTAACACACCAAAGTGGAGCGTCCCAAAAGCACTGGACTTGGGAATCTGGAGGCTTGTTTCCAAGCGCTTACTAGCTAAATGACTTATGCCTACCCTCTCATATCAGGCAGCTCTCTGATCAGTCTCACAGTACCCAGGGGAAAAGTCTAAATGGGTTGCACATGTTTTTAAATTAGAATCCATCTAAAAAAACTTTGGGGGAAAAAAAGGACCTTCAGGCTGAGTTAAAATTGAAAGTATTTTTTAAAAAATCAGTAATTTTCCACATGAATTTTAGGTAGGTAATACATATTTTCAACAGAGAAGATGAGTATAAATGATGGAACTCTGGATGAGGAGTCAGGAGACCCAGATTTACTGATGGCACTGCCACTAACCTGCTGTGTGTCCTTGGCCAAGTCTCTATGTTAAGACATAAGGGAAGGCTCAGGGAAAGGCCCAGCTAGGTTGGAGCATACTAAGCAACAACAGGATGTCAGCTGCTGGCCACAAGGGGGACGTGCTAATTCTAGGACTTTTGGCTAATCCTGGAATGTGGATGGAGAAAAGGATGGATTAAAGTGAGGAGGCTGAACAATCTCAGGTACATAATGGGTCTCTTTCGGGTCTGCCATGAGTGGAAGAAAAGAGTTAACAAATGTTTTTTGGCCTCTGAAGTTTCCCAGTTGGGCTGCATTTCCAGGGCCATGACTACAGGGTGGGGGCAACAGATAACACATGTTCTTTCTCTGAGCCTCAGTTTCCTTATCTTTAAATGAGAAAAGGGGGAGGGGGGTGGTGCACAACTAGATGATATCTAAGTTATCACAGTGGGCCAAGCTCTCCCAAAGGGACTTCTCTGATGAAAACCAAGAAAGTTGTGCACCAAGACCACTGGATTTAAGATCAGGGAGACCTGGGTTCAAACCCCACTGCATACAATTATTAGCTATGTATCTTTGATCAAGTCACTTAAACCTCTTTGAGTCTCAGTTTCCTCATCTGTAAAACAGGACTGCAGTGGTTGTGAGAAGCAAATGAGATAATGGAGGTACAGTGCTTTGCAAAGTTTAAGCGCTATATAAATGTATAACTGTTCTTTTCCTTTAACACTATTTATTTTTAACATTTTAAAAAAAATTTTGAGTTCCAAATTCTTTCCTACCTTCCAGTCTGCCCTCCATCCCTTCAGAAGGTAAATAATGTGATATCAATTATACATGCAAAATATATTTCCATATTAGCCATGTTGCACCAAAAAAAGGGGAAAAAAATCTGCTTCAATCTGCATTCAAGAGTTCATCAGTTCTCTCTCTGGGAGTGGAGAGCATTTTTCATCATGGGTCCTTTGGAATTGCCTTGGATCATTGTATTGATCTGAGTAACTAAGGTTTTCACAGGTGATCATGATTAACACTGCTATTTAATACTCCTGCTAGGTCTACATGCCAAAGAGATCAAAGAAAAGGGGAAAAGATCTATTTGTACAAAAATATTTATAGCAGCTCTTTTTGTGGTGGTAAAGAATTAGAAATTGAGGGGGATGCCTATCCACTGGGGAATGGCTGGACAAGTTGTGGCATACAACTGTAATGGATTACTATTGTACTATGAAAATGATGGGCAGGATGATTTCAGAAAAACCTGGCAAGACTTATATGAACTGACGAAAAGTGAAGTGAGTAGAACCAGAAGACCACTGTACACAGTAACAGCAACAGTATAATGATTATCGACTGTGAAAGACTTAGCTACTCTGATCAAGACAATGATATGAGACAGTTCCAGAGGACCCATGATGAAAAATGCTATCCACCCCTGGAGAATCTAGTGAATACTGAACTATGCTTTTTTTATTTTATTTTATTTTTCTTATGTTTTGGGGTGTGTGTTTTCTTTGGCTAATATGTAAATCTGTGTTTTGCCTGACTAAACGATATCATATTGCTTGCCTTCTTGAGGGTGGAAGGAGGAAGGAAAGAATTTGTAACTCAAAAGTTTTTATAAAATGAATGTTAAATTTTTTTACATGTAATTGGGAAATATTTAATGAAACAAAAAAATATATTTTAAAAAATATTACTGTAACTATAATGTTCTCCTGGTTCTGGTCACTTCACTTTGCATCGGTTCATATAAGATAGGTAAGTTTGAAAAAAAAAAAAAGAATCCCAACCCATAATTCCACTTTCTAAATTTTCTTTAATATCTTCTTGGTATGATGCAACCCATGTTGCACAAATTTCATTTTGGATAAATTTCAATTTGCACAAATTTCATTGCTGGATCTCTCATATGACTGAAAGTCAACATATGAAACGGGTATCTATCTGCCACTGTGGGTACCTACTTTACTCCACAGGAGAACAGGAAATGGGTGAGATGACTCTCAAATGAGAAGACAAAATACCAATTTGACCTCAAATCAGTTATGGCCCTCCCTAGAGAATTTCTACTCAGATGAGGAAAGGTTTTTGATTTCTCCTGGTATCCTTCTGAAGGGCATGGCAAGGAAGAGAATAAATCCAAGAAGAAAAAAAAATGAAGTAGAAACGAGTAACATGATGTTTTTTTGGAATCCTGGTATGGGATTGTGAGGCAAAAGCAAAAAGTACCAATAAAACTTATTTTAACAAACAAACACATTCTGCAGAAGAAAAGTTACCATCAGGCAGCTGGCTGGCCAAGCTAATTTGGGGCCAAAGAACCTTCCACTCGAGATTGTGAGGTCATGTGGAAAAGCAACAATGGGGACCTTTGGCAGCCTGGCTTGTCTTTTGTAATACTGACAGAGTTAATGGGGAGGAAAGAAGGCTGTTTGGAGCAGAATTTTCCAGAAGTGGAGGTGCAAGTGGAAAGAACACTCCATTATTTAGGGGCTAATTATCTAGGACCCACATTCTTGGCTTCTCTTCCCTCCCATTAGCTACCTCACTATCCTCCCGGTAATGCTTCTCCCACAAGGTGACTACGGAGAGGGAATGGCACCTCTAGTCAATCAATTTTTGCCACCTAGACACAGCTCTGACAAGAAAGGAGTTGAAAAATGACATGGAGGCTAGGGGTGAGAAAGGAGATGGAGGCTGGGGATGGGCAGTCCAGTTAGATGACTAATTCTACCAAACTCAATGGATTCTAGGTAGAAATGATGAGTTATAAGAATAAGAGTGTCCCTCAAGCACTTAACCTACACAACTATTGTCCTTATTTTCCTCTATCAATGAAAGCAAGATGTGTTTAGGTGCCTCATAGAACTGTGCTTTGTAATTCAATAAAGTGGAAAAACCATCAAATAATTATTTGTTGATCACAAGTTTCCTTTCCTTTTTTCCCTTCCCTTTATCTTCTTGGTCAATTGTCAGTTGCACAAATGGTACTGTGGATAAAGGCCTTAAAAGTAAGGAAGACCTGAGTTCAAATCCCACTTTTAGCACATATTGGCTGTGTGACCCTGGGCAAGTCACTTAACTTCTTAATATTAGGCTAGGCTACCCTCTAAGTTGTTGAAAAGTATAGTTAGAGATCTGCACCGATAGAGGTAATGTATTCATTAAGAATATTCTACATTAGAGGTGTCAAACTCACAACTCATAAAACTCTGAAGTGCAGCCAGAGCCAAATTAAAATGTAGGTGGGAAATGTTAGACAAAATAAGTGAAAACAGAATACAACATAATATTAATTTGTGGTTTCCACATTAATATGAGACCCACAGGGATCCACTTCTATTTGAGTTGGACCACCACTGATGTATGCCACTGAAATCACAATTCTGTCTTATTAGCTGCAAAATTGTGACTCTCCAGGCTGTCATGGGCTATGGATACATCATGATATGGGCCACTAGGTGATGCAGTGGATAGAGTGCGCCAGGCCTGGACTCAGGAAGGCTCATCTTCCCGAGATCATTTCTGGCCTTAGACACTTATTAACTAAGTGAACCTGGGCAAGTCATTTCACCCTGTTTGCCTCGGTTTCCTCATCTGTAAAATGAGCTGGAGAAGGAAATGGCAAACCACTCAAGGGTCTTTGCCAAGAAAACCCCAAATGGGGTCACAAAGAGTCAGAAACAACTGGAATGACTGAACAAATCCCTCACAATCAGTGTTAGTGCACGTGGGGGCTTATATTCTGTTAGGATGGGAGAGAGACACCCTTTGAAAGTAGTGATGATGATAGTTTACATTTGCAAAGTGCTTTTTAAAAGCACTTTATTACATCACTACATTATTTGTTATTGTTATACAGTCATTTCAGTTGTGTCCCCAACCCTTTGTGACCTCATTTGGGGTTTTCATGGCAGAGACATTGAAGTGGTTTGCCATTTTCTTCTCCAGTTCATTTTACACATGAGGAAACTGAGGCAAACAGGGTGAAGTGATCTGCCCAAGGTCACACGACTAATAAGCGTCTGAGGCCATATTTGAACTCAAGTCTTCCTGACTTCAGGCCTGTGCCCCCTAGTTGCCTATTCACTACATTATAACCCTGACAATAACCTGGCAAGTCACAATAGTATACCTGCCCCAGGTCACATGCTATTACACAGTTAAGCTAGAAACTGTACCCAGGTTTCCTAACTCCATGGTTTTTCTATCCCCTAAACCATGATAATTTTTCCTTTACAGCCCTCAGTACAGTGCTAGCATAGTAGGAGCTTAATAAATATTTAATGTATTGGATTAAAGCCAAGGTTGTGCTAAATTTAACCCTGACATAAGACTGCCTAACTCACTCTGGACCCCCATTAGGCACAGTCCACTGCAGCTCAGAGCGCCTGAGCTCAAGAGATCTGCCAGAGTCGTCCTTCCCAGTCCCAGGTCCTGCACCACCAAGCCTAGCAGGTGCTTCGCTTTTCACAGATTTTTCCATCCCCAGGTACTTACCACTTCCTCTGAGAACTGTTCCTTCTTCACAAAGCTGAAGGGGTTTTTTTCGGCAGATGCCTCCAGTATCTGCAGGGCTCCTTCCAACATGCCTGAGTGGGCATGGATAAGGATCTGGACCATAGAAAGAACCAAATACCACTGGTTTGGAATTTGAGGACATGAACCTTGACAGACTACATCATACCCTTGGAGACAGGCACAGCAGAAAGTCTCATCTGGATGTTCTTGGGCCTCCCTTGTTACGCTATCTCCAAAAACTGGGGTCTATGAACTTGTTTGATAACTATTCTGATAACTGTATTTCAACACAATTGATTTCCTTTGTAATGCTTTGTATTTCATTTTATGCACTGAGAAACATTATTCCAGGAAGGGAGCCACAGGCTTCCCCAGATTGCCAAAGGACACAAAAAAGGTTAAGAACTCCTGCTCTAAAAGATGCCCACAAAATGTACCCAGATGACAGGAAATCCCATTACCCTAATATCCAACCCAAGGTGCGGCAAGCCATTAAAAAAAACAAAATAACTTAAATGTTCTTTCTGCATCTGAGGGCCAACCGATTACAATACAACTCTGCCCTCACGCAATCATGCCGTTAATATGGAAGGCTCGTGGGTGGAGGTCAACAAGTTGCATATATTTTCAAAAGTATTCAATGTATTGTTTTTGCTAATTTTTCCCTTTTTTTCTTTAAAAAAAAATCTGTTATATTACATAGCTCTAAAAGAGTGAAGAGGAGAGGTGCTGGGAGAAATTGTGTTGATGCAAAAATCTTAACAGAGATCAATAAAAATTTGTTAAAAAAATTATAGGATCACAGGAGCTTGAAGGGACCAACTAACTGCTAATGCCCTCCCTCCAAAATGACCTTATGTTGAACTACTTCGTTCATATTTGTATTTATTCAAATTATATTTATGCTGTATATAAATTTTTATATGTATTCATCATGTTCACCAGTTGAATGTTGTTATTCAGGCATGTCCAACTCTTTGTGACCCCATCTGGGGTTTTCTTGGCAAAGATACTGGGGTGGTTTGCCATTTCATTCTCCAGCTCATTTTACAGATGAGGAAACTGAGGCAAACAGGGTGAAGTGACTTGCCCAGGGTCACACAGCTATTAAGTGTCAGAGGTCACATTTGAACTCACATCCTCCCGACTCCAGGTCTGGCACTCTATCCACTGTGCTGCCTAGCTGCCCATTTGAATGTCAGTTCTCTACAAGTAGGGATTATTTTATTCTTTGTACTTATATCCTCATGCCTGGCCCCAAAGCGCCAGCCATACAGTATCCACTTAAATACTTCTTGATCTACCGCACTCCATCTAATCCAACCCTTGTAAATAAAATTGAGGAAACTGAGGCTCAGAGTGGTTAAGTGATTTCCCCAGGATGCCCTCAGGCAGGGCATGACACAGGCAACATTGGAACCCAGATCTTCTGACATTAAGTCCAGCCCTTCAAGTACCCACTAGTACTAGATTAATATGTAATTGGGAAATATTTAGCACAACAAATAAAAATATAAATTATAATAAAAGATTAAATTGCAATAAAAATACCCCCCAAAAGTTATGATGCAGTTACAGGGATCCATTTCTTTCTGAGTTAGACATTATTGAACCACACTATCCCTACACCTTACAAACGTTACTTCTCAACGGTCCTGTTGGGTAGGCAAGTAACATTTGTGACTATTTAACAGCTTGAGAAACAATAGCACATATAGAATTAATACTTAATATATGAAGGAGAACTTCTTGTATTTATTGATTCACACCCTATCTACCAAACCATCAAAAACATGCACTGTCTTGAATTCATCCGAGAAAGGAAGATTATGGCCCTTTCTTTTCTCCTCCTCCTCCTCCTCTTCCTCCCATACACAGGGCAACCACTGAGTCACATTTCCAGCAGTAATGGATTTCTATTACACACACACACACTGTCTCACCCATTGCTTGTAAAAGCAGGAATTTGTGGGGTAGTTTTCCAGGATTAAGGATGTAGTCTCCATGGAAAAGATTAAAACTAACTAGCCCAAAAGATGAATAAATCCACTCACTTGTGCTCAGCCCCAAGCTCTCATCAATTAAGCTAACTAGCCATACACAAAGGAATTGTGGGTAAAGCTAGAAGGGACTTGAGTTATTCTCTATTGAGGCCTAGAGAGGCAAGAGACTTGCCCAAGCTTACACAGGGAGTAAGTGGCAGAGCTGGGATTTGAACTTGGGTCCTCTGACTCCAAATTCAACATTCTTTCCACTGTACCATATACTCCCTCCCCTAAGTGTAGCTCATTGTTGTTCATTTGTGTCCAATTCTTTGTGACCCCATTTTGGGGTTTTCTTGACAAAGATACTAGAGCAGTTTTCCATTCCCCTTTTACAGATGAGGAAACTGAGGCAAACAAGTTTAAGTGACTTACCCAGGGTCACACAGCTAGTAAGTATCTGAAGTCAGATTTGTACTCAGGAAGATGAGCCTTCCTGACTCCAGGCCGCTACTCTATCCACTTCAACACCTGGCTACTCTTTAGTGTGGCTGAGGTTTTATATACATCCATATGTAAGTTAGTTGCTAGGGTTACTGAATGAGGGCCACATTTTATTCATCAAACGGAAATTACATAGCAGAATAATAACTTAACAGAGCAGAGCTGCCCAATTAGGGATATAGGTGATTCACCCACATTTGCTGTACTTTGGAACAGAAAGATCAGATCATAGGGCATATTTAGCATCTTAGTAGGTTTTTGCTTATTAGCAGGTAAGCAAAAGACCACTTACTTCTTTAAGAAGAGAAAATGGTGTACAGCAAGATTCGGAGATCACCTTTGCCTCACTCCTCTGGATCTCAGTTTCCTCACTTGTAAAATGAGATGATTGGACTTCATGACCTCTAAGGTCCCTTCCAATTCTAAACCCTTACCAGTATCACTGCCAACCTCCGTTAATAACTGTGAAACCCAGAGTGCCCTGGGGCTGCCTTTCCTTTCCTAAGAGCTGAGAGGTTACAACCCCAGTAAAATTTACCCTAACACTGCCCAGTGGAAAAGTAGTACCTTGCAGGCCAAGGCTGGACACAAGCAGAAGGAGGGTTCTGGCAGATTTCACTTTCTCTCCTCAAATTACTTCCTTTCTGCAAGTAACCTGGTTCCAAAGAGGGTTTTCAAGGCCAGATCAACACCTTGGCTCACAATTTAAGATGAGGAGGTGATGGATATGGGCAAGGAGAAGGAAGAGATTCTTATCAGCTTCCTGTCCCCTAGCTGAGGTTTCTGGGGGAGAGACAGCAGAGGAGAGGGCCTGGTATTGCTCTAGTTGAGGAATTTTTAACCTGGGGTCCACAAAACCAAAGGGTTCCAAAGGCAAATTCTTCAGGGGGTCCGTAAGATTAGAGGGTAACAAAAAAAATTAGATCTTTATTTTCACTAACTTCTATCAGCTTCCCTTAACCTAGGGTCCAAGAATTTTTTAAAAATTTGATAACTGTATTTCAATATAAATAATTTCCTTTATGATTCTATGTATTTCATTTTACACATTTAAAAATATTCTGAGAAGGGGTTCATGGGCTTTACCAGACTGCCAAAGAGGTTGAGAAAGACTGCTCTAATCTTTCAAGAGATATCAAAATGAAGGCCATGAAAATCGAATTTCAAGAGAGAAGGGGAAAATTTGATATGAGAAACTATTTATGGAGTCTCTGCTCCCTTCGCCACCATAATCACCCTCCACCCCAGGAAATAATGCCAAGTCACAAGGATGCTGCGGTCTTGCAGGAATTTGATATAAGTGGATTTTTTAAAAGGTGCACAGTAGTTCCAAAGAACATTTAAGAATTGGATAAGTCTCTCTCTCTTTCTCTCTCAAAGTTGGATACAACCTGAAGTGGCTCCCGTGGCCAAAAAAAGACTACTGTCATAAAGGGGGTTGTAAGAGTACCCTATAGTCCACTAGGGAAAATAATGGATTTGAAGTCAGAGTTCAAATCTTGGCTCTGGTGTGAAGTACTTGTATGACCACTGGCAAAGCATTTCACCTCTCTGGGCCTCAGTTTCCTCATCTGTAAAACAGGAAGCAGAACAGATGACCTCTTAGGTCTCTTTCCAGCTTTAAATCTATAGATTTAATAGAGCTCGAGTCTTACCCTATTTCTTATGTTTTAGTCTGGGAAGGCTTCCTGTTTGGTATCACAAGATCTACAGAAAGCTGAGCTAGAAAAAGCCTCAAAGGCCATCTGGTCCAATCCCCTCATTTTACTGCTGGGGAAACTGAGGCCCACTGATCTGTTACCTGTCCAACTCACACACACAGTTTTATCTCTGCCATTTATCATGACAGAGCCAGGATTTTGACCCAGACACTCAGAATCTAAATTCCATGTTCTTTCCACCGTACCATTCAGCATATAATGGGATTTAAGGGTAATCTTTGACAAAGGGGAAGGATGGAGCTTAAAAGAGTTCTACCTGTGCCCTACATACAGATAAGGGCAGCAACAGTAACTATGGTAACCATGTGCTGCCATTACATGTTAGCCCTCAAAGCAAAAGAGAACAGGTAACACCATTTTGAAATCAAGTCTCCCTTTGGAACCTTGCCAGTTATACACAGAAATGATCAAATTCAAATCAAATCACTGGAAATTTACCCTGATCTCGTTTCTGCTGGTTCCAGACATATCTGGAAGTGGAAATTAATCCTCTGATATTGAGCAGAATACTAAAGAGTATCTGAAGCTCTTTCAATATTGATGGTCTCAGCTCAGACAGGCAGAGCTGAGCCGTGATAGTGTCTGCATGAGATATCCCAATCAATCAATGCTGTATCGACTGGGGAAGAACTGGAAAATTGACAATGCAGGCCCCTGGGCATATTGGCTAAAGGAAGGATATAGATAAGAGGAAGAGTGAGGAAATGGAAGATTAGGTCAGTTCAAATTCCAAGTGATAAAAGGAAAAGATCTTAACATGAGTCATTAATTCAAAAGCTAGGTAAATTTTGTGAATAATGACTGATCAGCTGCCATTTGTCAGGTTTCCCTTGAACAATAATTAACAAAATGCCTTAAAAATTACTAGGGAAACTTAGCCCTAAACAATGCTGATTCAGAGAAACCTTTTCCGAAGGTTTTTAGAAATTATTACTTAGCACAGAAATGATCCTTTAGCATATACACGTGTGTGTATTGATTAAAATGATTTGAGTTGATTAATAATAGAGTTCGAACATTTGACCTTTATTCTTCTGAGAATGGCAACCTTCTCTATTTCTTCTCCTCTGAGGTTAAGATATGGAAGAGGCTTAAGCCAAAACATGAGGAATTTAGCTTAGACACAAGGAAGGGCTTCCTGACGGAGCTGTCTCTAACCCCTCTAGGAGTTGATGAGGTCTGGCATTCAAAGTTCTTGATGATCTCCTGTTCCAGCTAACTTCCCAAACTACTTTCATACTATTCCAAAGGTTCTAAATTCTTGATATATCAAACTCTTTGTCCCCTGTACTTCCTGACCTAGGCAACTAGGTGGCAGAGTGGACAGACAGCAGGAAATGGAATCAGAAAGATTTAAGTCAGAATTAAGGGGCACAGGTGGAACTCGAATTTGGAAATTGAATTTGGGCAGTCAGAGAGGTTGCAATTGTTTGTCCTTTGTCCTCGAAGAGGACCATGACATCAGGGAGGTGATGAGATGACTTGCAAGTGGATTGGATTTAAGTGAGGGAGGGCTGTGGAAAGTCACCAGCCTCATTCTCTTCTCCAGATCCATCTGGGTCCAGTGGTAAGATATAGATCAGGATGACTGGAGATGGACCTGGATGCAGTGGGACACCCTGGCCTTTGTAAGCTAAGGTCTTTCTCACTTCTCATTTTGACTGAGTCAATGCCTATTCAGTGATTAAGGCTAGGTAAGATGGCCAACAGAAGGAGTGAGAGTGAAGGGGACAGCTGCGGTGACAGAGATTATCCAAAAATAAAAAAAAATTACATGGCATTTTCATAAAAATCTTTGTACAGTTTTTAAACTTTAAGACTTTCATACCTTAGATTGGGTGGATAGGATAAGAACAATCTATTAATAGGATTTAAAGGAAAAAAGAAAGTTCCTCTCAAGTGATAATGGACTTCAGTTCTGCTTGCCTTATCTATATAGGAGAAATAGCTTTCTCCTTATCCCACTATCTGCAAAAAGGCTAGCCTGTGTACAGTAACTGTCCTAAAGTTTAAAAAAAATATTTAAAAATGTACTTGACTTTTTGTTCGTGTCACACCTTTCTGTACCCCAAGTAGCTGAAGGTACTAAGAGTTAACAAAGACTTTATAGGAAAAGATGTAGTGACTACCAAAATCCACACCATCCCTATACAGCGGGCATCATTTTATTGACCCTTAGGGCCTATGTTGATATCGAAAATGATCACTTACATTTAAATTATTGCATGCTTTGCTGTTTGGGTTCAGGATGTGAGAATAAATGGATCTTGCCTTTGCCACCTGGTTCTGAAAGGAAAAAAAAAAGCAGCAATATCACAGGTGAAGATTGTTCTATCAGGGTAAATCTATGAAGATTTAGTTATCTCCAGGACCATGGAACACCTCCTTTCTTCCAAGAACCCGAAAGGTGATCCTTATGGAAACAATCCTTTCCCAATCATTAAACATTAATATTCTATGGAATTCTTCAAACAGCATGTAACTGATTTCTTTTCTATTTCTCTGTTGCTTCTTGTGGTGAGAATGGGCTGGAGAAATGGCAACCAAAGACTTTCTAGCATGTGCTAGTCAGCTGGGCTGAGGGCTCTTTCCTTGGTGATCTCAGAAGGCCAAATGAGAAAGAGATGGAACGAGGGCCCTCCTTAGGGTTGCTATTCCCTGCAGGACAAGCCCATAGGGCCTACTTCTTAGATAGAAACACTTGAGAAGGAAATCCCAATGGGTTGCAACAACTCATACATAAAGACAGAGAAAAATGGAGTTCTAAGAACTCTGCCAGTTCAGGGACCCCTTTGGACCTGTGGTTCATCTAATCACAAATTTTATGCCAGTTACTTCGTGGAATACTTACTCTCCCTTCCCTCAACTAAGTGGGTGACACTAGTGAACACCAGCATTAGCTCTCACTCTAGTGCAGTGTTAAATAGCACTGCTCCTAATGAGTGACTGTCAGTGGTCAGTCAACAGACCTTTAGGAAACACTGTATTTCAAAGCACCATATTAAGTGTTGTTATTTGTCCTTCATTCTCAAAGATGACCATGACATCAGGAAGGCAATGCCATGACCTGCAAGTGAACTGGATTTAAATGAGGCAGGGCTGTGTAGTCACTAGCTTCACTTTCTCCTCTGGAGCCATGTGGGTCCAGAGGCAAGATACAGATCAGGATGACTGGAGATGGCCCGATGCAGTAGGAGACGTTGGCCTTTTTAAGCTAAGGTATTTCCTTGGTTTCAGTTTGTCTGAGGCAATGCCCATTCAGTGATCAAGGTTGGGTAAGAAATGAGACAAAGAATGGCCTCTTTTACCTAGTCAAAAAAAAATCATTCTGGGAGAGGAAGATGTTTAACATGTAGTAAGGCATAAAATCCTCACAAAGGAATTTTAAAAAGTAGAAATAATAAGCATATTCTTTACTGACCACAATTGAATAAAAAATATATTCAGTAGGACTTGCAGAAGCAAGGAGCAAAGGCCAGTTAAAGACTAAAAACCTTAATCCTAAAGATTTGGTGAGTCAAAGAACAAAAGATAATTTCGTCAAAAGAAATTACTAAAATGAGAAGACATACAGGCTACAGATGTAGCCAGAGGGAAAATATATATCTCTAAACATTTTCATTAACAAAAGAAAGACCAAATCAATCAACTAGACAAGAATTGAAGGTCATAGCACATGTCTTAAGAGAGCTAATTTTCTCTTGTGCTGGGGTAAGAACAAAGGTCCCAATTCTCAAAGGGCTCATGTTGTAAATCGGGGAGATAACATGCAAACAATAGCATACAAGATACATACAGTTGTAATTGGAAGAGGGGAGGCACTAGAGAAGCAGAGGATGGGAAAGGCCTTCAACAGGATGTGGGATTGGAGCTGAGTCTTGGTAGAAGTCAGGGAAGCCAGGAAGTGGAGACAAGGATGGAGAACATTCCAGATGTGGGGGACAGCCAGTGAAAAGGCAGAGCTGAGAGATGCAGCATCTTGTGGAAGGGAGGGCAGGGAGGCCCAGTGTCCCTGGACTGACTGGAAAGGTGGGAAGGGGCCAGGCTGTGAAGGGCTATCCCCAGGCGATGGCTAGGTGGTGCTACACCTATGCCCTGTCATCATCCTCCCTCGAAACATAAGTTCAGCCCTATAGCGGAGATGAAAGTGGGGTGTCAGTCTTGTCTCCTGTGCTGGTCTAGAAGAAAGGGTATCAAACCTCTTCATTGTACATACTCTGTGAAGGAAACTGGCTGCCCCCACGTGCCTATTTCTCCATTAAATTACTTCTCTGGCTACTTCTTAAACAATGCTTTCCATTCTGCACCCCTGCTTCTGTTCTACTATCTAGGTGAGTATTCCCCTTTATCGATGGCTATTCCCATGATAAACGTCTGTGGCAGTTTCATCATAGTCACTGGTGCAACCTTTTTAGCTTTGCATTTTATTCCTCTATGTTATAATCTTCCTATCAGAAAGGAAAGTTAGACAATTAAGGGGAAGGGGATAGGGGAACACAGTCAGTGAAAGAACAGCAGTGCACACCTAGTAATCACCTTATCTCCTCCTTGTTATTCAGGGAGTTTTCCCTGAATTCATGGAAATGCACTGGCCCCTCAGAAAACTGACCCAGCAATAAGCCTTGGCCACACCTTGGCTGGTCACCTTTTTAAGTACTCAGTTGGGCTATCACCATTGCCAGGAGGAAAATTCCCTTTTTATACACTTCAAAAGTACTCGGGAAACATGGGAAACACACCATGCCCACGGCCTCACAATGAGCAGCTCTTGGAATGCTCATTCATTGGAGGTGGAATTCAGCTCAGGAGGGCATCCAGGTGACTTAGTAGCTCCTGCTGGACATGAAAGAAGCTTTGTGGAGTTCATTCAAGTCACCTAGGCAATTTCTGCTTAAGTTTTCCAGAGGCTTGGGCCCCAACTCTTATAAATGGAAACCTGAGTTTCTGAAAGGACAACCTTCTCTGTAACCATAAGCAGAGGTGTCAAACAAGCAACTAACCCACAACTCCCCTGAGTAAGGCCTGAACCAGATTAAAATGTACTTGGGAAATATTTAACAAAATAAATAAAAATACAATAGAATACAGAAAATGTTAACATGTGGTCTTCCAAGTCAAAATGCAGAATGCCTGGACCCCTACGTAGATAAGGATCTCTGTGGCTTGGTGGCCCCCCTTTCTTTCTGACTTTGACCCAATGGCCATAACTGAAGATTTCGGCTGCCAGGACACTGGAAGGTGTCATTCTTTCAAAAATGAGCTCTGTGAGGAAGTGCACGGACTCTTCTGGTTTTGACCCTTTAACCTTAATTCCTAACACAGTGGCTATAACAACATTGGGTACTTCCTAAAATCTTGTTGAATTGAAGACCAAACCATCTGGGAAAAAAAGTCAACATTATTGAAAGCAGTCAGACTAACTAATGTCCCTCTCCTCTATATCTATCTCTTAGACGCTTTTTGAATTACACGGACTCCCTACCCAAATCCATACCTGTTTCAAAGCTAATGCTATGGCAAAACCATAGGCTCGCCTTGTTACAGCTTCTTTGAATAGCGCTTCATCCAGTAAAGTCATACAGATGTTGAAAGAATCGGCAGTGTTCTGCAAAGAGACAACAATTGGTGAGCCCTCCTCACGTCCTTTCAAGCTCATTGAGATGAGCCAACAGGGTTCAAGGTGGGTTCCTTTGGCCAGGCTTTCTCCACTAGACTTGGATCTCTCTGCTTGAAAGCTGTGAAGGTCCACATGTAGACTCTGGTCTAGGTGCAAAGAGGGTGGTGCATCTGCAAATTGGCAGATAAGGATTTTCCACATATAGAAAAAGGGGCTTTGACAAATAACTGACAATGCCAATACCACCACCAACACATATTTTAATTAAAAAACAATTAAATAAGTGATCTTATTTTTAAAAATTTAGTGAAAGTGTTTTCTGTTGATATTTTCTCTTTTAACTCCCTGTTACTCAAAAACAGTAGCTTTAAATTAACTTTTTTTTTTTAAAGCTTTGCATCAAGCTTTTCCTTGCAATTAGGCAGGCCTTTACCTGCCAGCATGTGACTGGGCTAATCTCCACAAATGACCATACATAGCAATAAGCGAGATGTTTGGTTGTATTACTACACAGAATTCCCCCAGAAGTAAAGCTGAGCATTCAGGAAGAACATCTAGCTGGGGAGATTTCCATTCTGAAAGTATGCATTGACTCACATCAAGTCTTTTCCAACTTGCACACTTGCACGCCAAACTGAGGTCACATCTTGAAAGGCTCTCATGAAAATTGATTTTTTTAAATGAAGAAAATGGGCCACAAACCAGCAAAAACAAAGAGATTTCAAGGGTACAATTGAATTCCTGCCCTCACCCCATCCTTTCACAGTCACTGGAAACAGAGTAGACTTATGAGGTCACTGTCTACTGTGAATTTTTGCTTTTGTCTGTCATAACTTGAATAACAACCAACATCGCCAAGGTACAGTCTGCTTAGAAAGGACAGAATTTGATAATTTAAGGAGGAGACTACTCTCAGAACAATAGCAAACATTTACTGGTCTAGAAGAAACTTGGTACAGTCAAAAGGACACTGCGTTTGAAATCAGAAGACTTGGGGGTTCAGGTCCCAGCTCTAATTTTCATTACCTATGTGGCCTGGGTAAGTCACTTACAGCTTTCTAAGTCTCCTCATCTATAAAATAAGGGTAACACACTATACATATATGCACATACACACACATACAAATACATACATACATAAACATATATAAGCGCTATGTAAATAAGAGTTACTAATACTATTGTGAGAATTAATGAAATGTGATCAAGCCAGTCCTCCAACTCTGGTCCTAAGCAACCTGGAAGAAAATTCTCCCTAGGTTGCTCAAATTCTTTCCACTCAGGGGCTTCACTATAGGAAGTTGACTGGATAATGAAATGGGCAGTGGACAAAGAGTCTGAGTTCTAGTCTTGACTCTGCCATGTACATGCTGTATGACTTTAAATTCTTTGTAGCTCATTTTCCTCATTTGTAAAACAGGACTGATAGTACCATACACCATGGATCATACGATCTACCCTGCAGGATTCTTACTAGGAAAGAACTTTGAAAACTGGAAATTGCAACATGAATGTGAGTTTTGACTGTCCTGTCTCGAATGCAATCAGTAGGTCAAAGAATTGGGTTTGTTATGTTCGATATCCATAGTGTTAAAAGTTTATTTCAGGGCCACTCTCTCCACCCTAAATATAACCATCTCCCCATACACACATACTGCCTGAAAACATAAACATGAAAGAAACCACTGGGGAGGATGAGTAGAAGAACCTGAGATCATCCAGCCTTAAGGCCACAGTTGCCCCCCCCCCCGGGCTAGATGATCTCGGGCTCTTCAGCTCATCCTCCCCAATGTTTTGTTTCTGTAAAATATGGATTCAGTCAAAAGCCCAAACTTAAGGATTTAGAAGGCCACATGTGGCCTTAAAACCGCGGGTTCCCCACCCCGTTTCTAGCCAATTGTCATTTAGTCATTTTCAGTCATGTCCAGCTCTGACCCCTTTTGGGGTTTTCTTGACAAACACACTGGAGTGGTTCCGCATTTCCCTCTCCAGTTCATTTTATAGATAAGGAAACTGAGGCAAACTGGGTTAAATGACTTGCCCAGGGTCACAGAGCTGATATCTGAAGCCACATTTAAACTAAGAACTTCCTCACTCCTAAGTCCAACATTCCTTCTCCACTGCACCCTTTAGCTTCCACTACCTCTCACTCACCTTTCCCAGGTACCATTACTCCAATGAACTTCAAATGGATGAAACTGGAATGTTAACTTAAAAAAATTCTTTCCTTCTTTCCTACCTATGCCTTACACCTGCTCATTGTTTCATGCTCATTTACCTACTTAGAAAAACCCTCCTGAGGTTGAAAATGACACCTGAAAATCACCACAAGCATTCTTGCATCCAAACTTGATTCTCAATTACTCAAGAAACCCAAACCTTTTCCAATGCCCAGTTATTAGGTATGAGGAGAAACTATTCTTTATTAGGGAATCCTGAGATGAGGATATTTCGTTTGTGGCTTTCCAAAGGGACAAAAGAGTCGGTGCCTGGGGAGGAGCACAACAAGGTGGAGGGAGAAGACATGGAAGAAAGAGAAAACCCTCCTTCCAGGTAACGACCTCTCTGAGCACTTGTGCTTCCCAGGGGTGTGCTCTGGAACTTTGTGGGTATTTTCAGACATCTTCATGGTCTATGATGCCAAAATGGATTCCACCTTGGATGTTGGTTTAACCTGACTGTTTGCCCATCCATCCACCCACCCTTCCCTTTATTGATCTATCCATCCATCCATCCGTGCATCCATACGTTAATAAATATTTATTGAGCACTTATTAAGGGCAAAGCACTCTGCTTGGTTGCTATGGGAAAATATTAAGAGTCATGGCAGGTCTCTATCCTCAGGGAACTTAGGATCTAGTAGGTATGTATGGCTTTACAACATAAAGCAGTATTCATCAAGTGTCAAGAGTGGTACAAAGTGCTCCAGGGGCACAGATATTAGCAAGATGGCCCTTGGCTGGGGAGAGGGGAAGGAAGGAAGGCTTCACGGAAGAGGCAGTTGAGCTGAGCCTTGAAAGTAGCAGAAATGGAGGAGAGTATTATGAAAGGAGAAAACAGGAGCCTGACAACAAAAGTAATAAGGCAGAGACTTAGGATCACAGGCTTTTAGTTTAGTCAACTGTGCCAGTTTGGCCCTGAAACCAGGACTTCCCGACTCCAAGGTCAATTCTCTATTCACCATTCCATGCTGTTTCTCATTACAGCTTAGTTTTTTTGAAATCAGTATACTTATAAATGAAAATTTTGCAGCAGATGGAAATCTTAGGCTTCAGATAAATTAGATTTTCTTCATTAAAAAGGAAAAAAAAACCCAACTGCAACAAAAAATTGTCCCTAAGACTTCTCAACCTACCATGCTTTGAAAATTAAAAGAGATTATCTTACCAGTTTGTAGCAAATTGCAAAAGCAAGGATGTAGGTGTCTGTATTGAACCTTACCCCTTGGTTTTTCATTTCTATTAAAACCTCCAAGGCACCTGCCAAAAGAAAAGCATTGACAGAACACAAGGAAAGGGTGACCCACTGGGAGGCTCTAGAGCCCTGACTTGTTTTGTGCCAATTACAGAAAACTGAATTTTCTGCACAATCAGAGCTGTCTGTCAAAGTTATTGGGTAATTAACGCATTTCAAAATAAATCATGCCAGACACAAGGTACTAATCTGTTATAACTCCATGCGTTTTTAGCACAAGTGAAATCTGATATGCCTCGTTAAAGCATACCAGACAAGCAATCATTCTTTTAGACTTCAAAAAAATGGCATTTCCAGAACTCAAACATTCAATGGGATCGTATGCATCCATTTCTTTTTTTTTTATTTTGCTATGCTTACAAAAAGGTCAGAGTCTGTTTTTAGAAATACAACTACATACTTACCTTCATAATTGCCTTTGATAAATAACATATTCATCAGGATATTGAACGATGTGCAGTCTGAAAAGAAACCATGCAAATGCTGCAGGAGAAAACAAGCAGAAAGAACGGTTAACATCAGCAACTACTAAAGTGGTTTTCACTTTTACATGGTCTTTATATGGTCTTATCTATTAGGATTTATTTCCTTCTACAGTCTGCACACTCAGCCTTCAGAATATGTAGATGTACTCCTGACACGCCAGGGGTTTACTGTTCAAAACCTGACACCTGGTCACTAAGAGGAGGACTGATTTGATGGCAGGCTCTTTCCCTGCTGGCACATGTGTCTCTTGGGATAAGGCCTCCAAACATATGAAGAAAGGGAAAGTCACTCTCAGGAACAGTCAACCTTCTCCCAATGGTGCTGGTCCCCACTGCGGCTAGGGGCTCAGATTCAAGTGAACACTGTCAGTATCAGCCCTAGAACTGGTGGGGGGAGTTCACAAGAAAAGGCATTTGCTGAGAAGAGACAAACTCTCCTCTTCTCTCTGACAGGCAGAGCTATGCTGATAGTACCAGTTCACAAAAGCCAATTGTTAAATTTTCAGCATGAGCATTTATACCTTAGAAAATTGGTAAACGCTACAAATCATGGCTCGAGTGATTGTTTTGCTGATCCTCTAGACTTTTTTTTGTTTTGTTTGGGCTTTTTAGGCAATTTGGGTTAAGTGACTTGCCCAGGGTCACACAGTTAGTAAGTGTCAAGGGTTTGGTCTGAGGATGGATTTGAACTCAGGTAGTCCTGACTTCAGGGTCCGTACTCTATCCACTGAGCCACCTAGATGCCCCACTCCTCTAGACTTTTGTGATGGAGAAAACATTAGTACTGCAGGTTAAACTTCAAAGTGGGTCATGTGTATAATCCTACCCTCCTCACAGAGAGAAGGTTGTTAAACATCAGCATATCCTTGCTGACAAGTACAGTTATTTAAGGAGTCTAGGTGTGAAGTGACTCAAAGGAGACAAAAGTTTTGATAGAAGTTCCCCTACTTTAGGCAAGCTTGATAAAGGAACATCAAAATTTTCAAAAAATGATTACATAAATATTGATGAGTCATTTCACACAAGGATTTATTATAGGAGTCCTTTAAACAGCCAGCTCCCCTTAGAATGTTTATAGTAAAATTTGATTTATGTGCTTTTCAAGTAAAGAGTCTATTGACTGCCCCAAAGGAGGGCTCGATACTTCCCAACTGCAGCCCTAAAAATAACCAACTTCTGGGACGTTTTCAGCGTGCTGATTCTGCTTTTGTCTCACCAGCACGCCTGTAAGCGTTAATTGTTTACCCTCAGTATGCTTTTGTCAAAGTACTGACAACTGCTTCTCTGGTCTGAGATCCCATCTCTTCGATAAGAGGTGGAGCAGTGAGCTTGGAATTTTGCCTCTGACAATTATTATTTGTATGACCATGGAGAAGACATGTAGCTTCTCTGTAAAATAGAGATTTTTTTTTTCAGAGGGAAGGGGAGAGGAAAGAGCCTAAATGTGTGATTTCATTGCTAGGTGGCTCAGTGGATAGGCTCTGCCTGGAGTCAGAAGACCTGAGTTCAAATCTGGCCTCAGACACTTACTAGCTGTGTGACCCTGGGGCAAGTCACTTCACCTCTGTTTGCCTCAGTTTTCTCATCTGTAAAGTAGGGATAATTGTGAGGTTCAAATGAGATAATAATAATAGGTAACTTTTATATAGTGCTTATTACACACTAAGCTGGGCCATCTAGGTGGTACAGTGGACAGAGTACTAGGCCTGGAGTTAGGAAAACTCATCTTTGTGAATTCAAATCCAGCCTCAGACATTTACAAGCAAGTCATTTAACGCTGTCTGCCTCAGTTTCTTCATCTATAAAATGAACTGGAAAAGGAAATGGCAAACTACTTCAGTATCTCGGCCAAGAAAACCCCAAACAGGGTCGTGAAGATCTGGACACAACTGAAATGGCTAAACAAAAACAACAAATATCCTAAGCACTGTGCTAAATGCTTTATTGCTATCTCACTGTGCTACATCCTTTACGATGATTATCTCACAGATGACAATTCATGGTGCTAAGCTTTTTACAATAATTATCTCCTAGAGGTAATAATTCACTTGGCTAAATACTTTAAAAATTGTTTTCTCCATGATAATATCTAACATTTATATAGTGCTTACTATGTGTCAGGCACTGTGCTAAGCGCTTTATAATAAGTATCTCCTAGAGATCATAATTCACTGTGCTAAGCACTTTACAAGTATTTTCTCTCTATGATAATAGCTAACAAATGGTTCTGACTATGGACCAGGCACTGTGCCAAGCAAGCGCTTTACAATGATCATTTCTGTGAGATAATAACTAGAAAGCACTTAGCACAGTGCCTGGCCCATAGTCAGCACTATATAGATGTTAGCTATCACTTGATATTATTGGTTCTAAACAAAGACATTCCCTCTTTTAATGCAGAGTTGTAACTGCTGTGTAACTTGCAGTCTCAGAGGGTGGCCCAGAACACTGACAGGTCAACTGCTCTGCCCGTGATCAGATATCCAGTGTGCGTCAGATGCAGTACCCGAACCCAAGTCTTCCAGAGTTCTAAATCAGCTCCCAATCCATCACGCCAGGCTGCCTTTCAAATATTCAAACATTCAATGGGCTCACAGCCATTATTTTTTTTTTAATCTATGTCAGCAGTGGTAATAACACCTGCAATATCTACCTCACAAGGTCATTGTGAGGAAAGTACTATATAAACTTTAAATAGACAGCTATATGTTATTATTATATTGTTGATTATATTATGTATTATAATATATATTATATATATTATATTGTCAATAAACACCTAAATGCACAAAGATGCATTCCCAGTGTTAAAAGCACAGAATCCTCTTTCCTATAAAATCACTTTCTCATTCATCTCTTGCATAAGGTACATGTTTATATGTGGGTCCTCTGAAAGCAGAGTACACCTTGAACTCTTCAATAATGTGCAAACCTTATTATGGAAGAAAACTTAGTATGACTGAGGAAGCTCCCAATAAACCTTCGATCTACCAGCCAGTTTGTTCCTGAAAATTCCCTAGACTAAGGGAAGACCTGACCTATGAGTCTCAGCTAACTGTGACTTCAGCAGGTCAATTAAGCTCTGTGTACCTCAGTTTCCACATCTGCATGATGGGGAGATCTTATGAGTATCAGATGAAATAACAATATGTTTAAATGTTCTGAAAACTGTAACAAGTGATTCAGCGGAAAGAATGCTGGATCTAGAGTCCAAGTATATGGGTTCAAATCTTGGCTCTGCTTTAGTGCAAATCCCTTAATCTCTCTGTGTCTCAGTTTCCTCATCTACAAAATGGGGGGTTGGATTTAATGACTGACCCTATCCAAATCAAAATCCAAGATCTTGTAAATCAGTGGTGTCAAACTCAAAAAGAAACAGAGGGCCAGTAAATCATACCTAATGATCCCCATGGACTGAATACTGACTTTGGAAACCACATATTAACATTAAATATATTCTACTGTACTCCTATTTATTTTGTTAAATATCACCCAATTTCATTTGGAAGAATCATAGGCAGCAATGCACATGTGTGATACTTCTGTTATCAATAACCAGGAGAAAAGACACATAAGTGGGAAGGAAGCAATGGCCCAGAAATGGAGGGCACCACCCTGGGAATGCTTTGCTCCTCTGAATATGGCTGTGAGCTCTGACTGGAGAGAAAAGACATCTGTCTGTCTTTGTATGACAATCATGCCAGGTGACTATGTGGTAATCACCCACACTGCTGCTACAACTAATATGTTGACATATTTTAATGGGGACTAGCACCCAAAGAAGAGGAGAAAAGCAAACTGTGTTGGGTAATACCAATGGCCCATACAATTCAGTGCTAGACTTGCAGCGGCACAAAGGAAAACTACATGAGAAAAGGAGGTGACTTTTCTCCATGGCATTGTCAAAAAGGAAACATGTCACCCTTCAGGAAATAGTCAATACCACCCTTATGGAAAGTGGCCAATGTCACCCTTATGGAAAATGGCCAAGGTCCCCCTCATGTAAATGGTCAAAGCAGACAAATTATAAATGACAGACCTGGTCTTTGATGAGTTCCATTGCAGACTGTTCTAGGTCCAGCTCATAGCAAAGCCTTATAAAAAGGGGTCCAAACTTAAATTCCCCAAAGCAGACATTTCTGTTTTCAGCATGGTACCTAATAATGAAAAAGATGAAATTATCAAACAGTAAGAGAGAAGGGAAGAGGACAAATACCTACTATGGATTTCTAGGGAATCAGGGAGATTCAGAGGTGCAAGGACTGCGTGCACATGGCTTATTCTAGGGCTAATGGTTAATGAAAGGACATACTTAGAGCTGCCCTCCCCTGCCTGCTGACACCTACTATTTGCTTTTTTTTCCTTCTGTTTTGTTTTGTTTCTTCTTTCTCATAGTTATTCCTATTGGTTCTAATTTTTCTTTACATGACTAATGTGAAAATGTTTAATAGGAATGTATATGTATAGCCTATTTCAGATTGCGTGATGTCTTGAGGAGGAGGCAGGGAATGATGAGGATGGGATCTAGACCCCAAAAAGGAAAAACTCCGGACTTTTCCACATGGCCAAACTGGCATTCGCCTGACGCTATAATCCCACCAGCAAGCCTTTCATTGTGGCTACACCCAGTCTCCCAATTCTGTTACCCTTAACCTAGCATAGCCCTCCACTGTCTTACCTCCCTATGGCCCCAGGCCACTTCCCACCCTTAACCCTATCTAGGTTCCATTCTCCCTTGGCCACAAGGTCTAGGTCCCTGGAGTTCTATTACCTCATAGACTACTAGGCCACTCCTAGATCCCTCCCATAGTCTTTCTGTATATAAGGTCCATGTTGACTCCACTAAAATGCTCAGATTCTTATAATCTAGCTATGGGCTCAGATTCTTAAAATCTACTCAATAGCTCACTAACATTCTGACTCCTTAAGGAGTCTGCCCAATATGATGGATGTTCTAGTAAACCTTGTCTCTGGCTGAAAGAAGGGTTGAGTTGAATTCTTTCAGACAGGACCCACGTGTTGTGATGTTGGGGTCCCAGGACCCCTAAGCCCCTAAACCTCAATAGGGAGGGAAGGGGGGAAAATGTAAAACTCAAAAGCTTATGGAAGTGATTGTAACTGAAAACTAAAAATAATTAAAAGAAAAAAAAAGAAATGAGACAGAGAATGGCCCCTTGCACCTAATCCAAAATATTTTTAAAAATCGATTTGGGAGGGGAAGAACTTCAGGGTTTCTGGCCAAAACAGAAACAATTACTATTTACATTCACTCTGAGATCCAAACAAAGACCACTAAGCGGTGCTTGGGCATCACTTGTTAGTTGGTGGTGCTTGTTAGCCAATCAATGAGAAGCCAGAGTGAACTGGATTTAAGGCATGGTCTTCACAGAAATCTAGCCCTTAAACCCCAAGATAACTGGCTAGATTTCAGCCATCGAAATGTACATTCCTTTGGGCCCAGCAACGGCAGGTAAGGGTATGATAATGGACTGAGGGGGAGGAAGGAGGGGAAAGAAGGGGAACGGAGGGAGGAAGGAAGGAGGACCTGCATTTCCCAACAGGAACTAGTCAGCTGGGTCCCCAGAAGAGCAGCTCAGACTGCTTGTAGGTTGTTGTTTGTACTTCATACTCAGAGGACCCATGACATCAGGAAGGTGACACCATGACTTGCAAGCGAATTGGATTTAAGGGAGGGAGGGCTGCGCAACATTACCAGTCTCACTTTCTCCTCCAGAGCCATCTGGGTCCGGGCACATATAGATCAGGACAACTGCAGGTGGCTCCCAGGTGCTTAATAGAAGTTTACTGACTAACGGAAATCACTGAAGGAAGTTGGGAGTTACATTATGATTCGCCAGTTATATTTGGTTACATGAATTTTATGATCGACAATAATGGTGATCTGTACTTTTCAGATGTCCCTGATCTAATCAGGCAGCCTGGTGGAGCAGCAGTTCCAATCCCAAATCAGATACGTGACCTGGACAAGTCATTTAATGTTTCTGGGCCTCGGTAATGAGGATAAAAATAATGCCTACTTACAGTGACTGTTGTATTATGAGGATCAAATGAGATAATATATTGATGACACTCTAGAAACCTTAAATCATTACACCAATGTAAATTATTTTCGCAAATTAAAGAAAATTACAGAATTGGCTAAAAATGGGTATTGTGTACAAAATATTAGTGTGTGGAGAGGAACAATAAACATGAGGAATTCATAGAAACATGGGAAGATCTGTATGAACTAATGCAGAGCAAAATAAGCAGAACCAGGAAAAGCATCTACACAATGACCATGACAATATAAATGAGCTGAGGCAGCTAGGTGGCACAGTGGATACAGCACTGGCCCTGGATCCAGGAGGACCTGAGTTCAAATCCAGCCTCAGACATATAACACACTTACTAGCTGTGTGACCCTGGGCAAGTCACTTAACTCCATTGCCTAGCCAAAACAAACAAACAAACAAAAACAAAACCCAAAAAAACAATATAAATGAGCTCACTCACAGGAGGTCAATCTCTGAGAAACTAGAAAACAAATAAAGGTTCTCAAGAACAGATAATGAAACACACCTCCTTCAGAGGTACAGAGGTACAGAGGTACTTCTACTGGTACAGGATATTGAATACAATGTCAGAAATGGTCAGTACACCAGATGTTTTTGGTTAATTGATATTTTTCTGTCACAAGGGAGGGCTTCAGTGGTTGAAATAACCATGACGTAAAAGACAAAAGGCATCAATAAAAACTGTTTTGGGTTTTTTTGCTTTTTGGTGAGATAATCGGGGTTAAGTGACTTGCCCAGAGTCAGACAGCTAGTTTTAAGTGTCTGAGGCTTGATTTGAACTCAGGTCTTCCAGACTTCAAGGCCAGAGCTTGACCCACTGTGCCACCTAGTTGCCCCTAAGCTGTTTTTTTTCAAAGAAAATTATAACTAATATGAAATACTTTGCCTATATTATATATAAAGAATAAATCATATGCTGAATTATATAATATATATTTTATATATTATAATCATAATATAATTATATATCATAGATTATATAATAATATACAATGTATAACATAGCATTATATATTTATATAAAATATAATTAATAAATTATATGCTTGAATTGATTCTTAAAGGGAAATTAATGGGGGGACAATATCTAAAGAGCCAAAAGAGGGGGTGATGGTGATAGGTGAGGAGAAGGAAATGGGTCTAGCAAATGCTGCAGCTAGGTAGGAAATGATGAGATGGCTGTCTTAAGCCCCTCCTAAAGTGAAGGATCCAGCAGGAGCTCTCTAATGTCCACCCTCCATCCTCTCCATCAGAAGGCAGGATGGACCCCAGGGACATGAGAGATTTGAGTTTCAGAGCTGCTATGATCTCACAGAAAGATGAGTTGATGGTGGTGAGACATAGTGATTATTTCAACCATGCACCTAGTTAGCTTTCTCAATATGCACATGGCACAGAAATGAGAGATCAAGCAGAGAAAAAGGATCACCTTTAACAGGCAGAAATAAAGCTAACATGACATAGGTCAGCTCATTTTCAGGAAAGTAAGACTAAAGCAGGAGAACTGTGCATCAACGGGTATCCACAGGCACTTAGAAACCCAAGGGACAATTAGGGTATCAAGGAGGCTAAGTCACAGAAGAGAGGACAAGCAGCAGAAGGGAAGGTGAGCAAAATGATATACAAAAAATTCAATTTTGTAAAATCTCAACAGTATAATAAATACTCCCAATTTCCTACTGGTAGAAAAGATAACGTGGACCGTGTGAAGTGGTGACTGCTGTGATGATCTTACCCACCCCCCAACTCCTCTTCCTAACCCCACACACCTCCCTGCTCTCTGTCAGTGACAGGGTGAGAAGGGTCACTCCTAAAAGGGTCCTGGGACACTTCTCCATCCATAGGTAAAAAGCAGGTACAGGGGCTCAACAAGGAAGTACCTCACCTGTAAATAGCACTTCTTGTTAGCTCCATGTCATCTTGGGTCTCACATAAATGGAGCAGGGTTTTCAGTTCCTCCTTTAAGATGAGAACCTTTTTCTTCATCTTTTCTTCCATGTCTTTAAAATAGGTTTCTGAAAGAAATCCAAGTGTTTTACCCTACAGGAAAATAGGGGCAAGGGGAAAAGAAAGTGGGGAAATGATAGATGGGAGGGTAGATTAGGTGAGGGGGTAATCAGAAGCAAACACTTCTGAGGAGGGACAGGGTCAAAAGAGAGAACAGAATAAATGGGGGATAGGATAGGATGAATGGAAATATGGTTAGTTATTCACAACATGACTACCATGGAAGTGTTTTGCATGACTACACATCTATAACCTGTATTGAGTTGCTTGCCTTCTCAATGAGAGTGGGTGGGGAGGAAGGAAGGGAGAGAATTTGGAACCCAAAGCTTTAAAAACAAATGTTAAAAATTGTTTTTACGTACAACTGGGAAATAAGATATACAGGCAATGGGGTATAGAAATCTATCCTGCCTTATCCCCTTATAGAAGGGGAAGGGGATAAGAGAAGGGGGGGGTGATAGAAGGGAGGGCAGATTGGGAAAAGGGTATTCAGAATGCACGGTCTTGGGATGGGAGGAGGGGCGATATGGGAGAAAATTTGGAACTCAAAATCTTGTGGAAGTGAATATTGAAAACTAAAAATAAATAAATTAATAAAAATATAGCCAAAAAAAAAAGAAGGAGGAGAAATCCAAGTGTGGCAGTTATCACCTAGGCTACACTATGAAGGAGAGAAGAGAAACTAATGTCAGCTAATGATAATAGAGCAACCAAAAGGAATTCAGGATGCATGAGTCCTACGGAGGACCATTCTCCACATGAGTCAATCAACAAGCATTAAGTGTCTGCCACATGTCAGGCACTGAGCTAAGTGCTGGGGATACAAAGAAAGGCAAAAACAGAGCCTGCCCTCGAGGAACTCACCTTTTCACAGGGGAGATGCAAGGTAGCCTCAGAGGGAAAGCTGAGAGGACTGGGAAAATCTCCTGCAGAGAGTGGGATTTGGATTGATTTTTGAAAAGAAACTTTAAAGGGAGGAGGAGGTAAGAAAGGAGAACATTCCATGAATGAGGGACAGCCAGTGAGGCTTACCTCAACCAGACTGGTCTTACAAGGTCTGTAGAAAGAAGCGAAGTTGGGAAAAAGGAAACAAAATGGAGGCAGATGGATTATTCTAGACCCTCAGTAGGAACACAGAAAGGAAACGAAGAACTAAAGGTGTAGGAAATGTGGTTTTTATCTGTTTCTTTTTGGCAACGATGTTTGACCTTGCGCCATTTGGGAATTCTTTGCATTGCTTTCATGCAACTCAACCGTACCCCAGTACCTCCTTCTTACCTCTCTTTCTACGTTACTTTCGGGCTTTGGCAGAAACTGCCATGGGGTAGAAACCCATTCTTAAGTGTAAGCAACAAAAGCAGACAGTTTCTTTTCAGTGGCAGGATCAATGAAACTAGCAGACCCAGACTCTTTAGCATTTCTTGTACAGGCTGTATTCCCATGTAAGTAACTGTGAGGGCAGTGAGGGCAGCCCCAAAGTAACTACTATTTTTTGAAGTTAGAAAGGCTAGATTCTAGCTAAGAGCTGCTCAGAGATAGGCTGGGAATCAAACAGAAAGCAGGTATCTGCTTTCCAGAAGGCAGTGTAGCTTTCTTAGTATTTTAAGTTGATTAAAAAAAAATGTACAAGATTTAATGACAACTGTAATGATCAAGTATTTTGGAAGAATGCAACTTGGGCATTCCACAAAAAATAAAAGCAGAAATACTGTGAAAACAAGACTTTAAATCAGAGGAAAGGAATTTTTTTCTGTTTTAAAATAAAATCAAGGAAGGCTGAAGGAGTGGATCTGTAATAATGCTGCCTATGTCCTACCTCAGGATTGTCATGTTTTGGAGGCCCAGGGGCTGCCCTCATATGCACAGGATATTAAAAGAACTGGAGGATGGCCTTCAGGGCACTGGGTGGATTCTCTATGAAGTCTGGCAGAAACACTTGGACAAGATTCTTAAGAGTGTGACGTAGTATAGACAGGAGGTGGGGCTGGAGGGAGTATTCAGAGTAATGATGTGGCAGACCTATTTAAGGATCTCTGTCTGCTCAAGGCTCTGGGCTTCAGTGTTCTCATCTGTAAAATGAGGAGGTTGGTTTTGGACACACTTGCCTCTAGCCTGCTTTGCTCTGCTCTGGCCATTCCCAGGTTAGAGACCAGTCCAGTCTGGACTGCATTCAAAATTCAGTTGACAGGGATATAACAAAGAAATGGAGGCAGGAATGGACAGGACATATGGAGAGGACAGTAAGACCAGTCGGGGAATAATATTGGGGAATAATGAAAAATGAAAAACTCTGAGGCAGGATCCAATTATAAGGCTTTGGAAGCACAGTGCCTGGTATGCAGTAAGTACTATATAAATGCTAGCTACCATCATCATCATCATCATCATCATCATCACATGGTGAGGATCAGTCAACAAAAACCAGCTTAACCAAACCATCACCATTACCTTTTTTGCCATGAAATCGAGAAGAAACCGCTACCTTCACTTGCTGGAATTCTTGCAGTTTCACAACATCATCTGTAAGCAGATAGCGTTTCCCTAAAAGTTTGAGAGGAAAATAAAAACAGCAAAAGGAATTTATTGGCTACATTATTAATAAGCAATTATATAGCACATTACAGTTTCCAAAGCTCTTTCTCCATCATCCCCTCTGACCTTTATAGTCAGGGCAAATATAAATTATTCTCATTTTACTGACGATGTAGCTGAGGTCCAGAGAGGTTAAGTTACTCAAAGTCACAAAGCTTATTCAATAATCAAATTGGCTTGAAGCTTGGTTTTCTGGCTCCTATAGCATTTTCCCACTTCCACTCTCTATGGTGGGTGCCTAAGAGCTACTTCCTCCTCTAGCTGGGCCACCATCTCCAGATGAGAACAAATCCCAAGCAAACACTGATGAAAGAAAAAAGACACAAAACCCTCCATGTGCATTTCTTTAGTGACAATCCTCAATAATTTTGGGAGATGGTTATTTGCTGGGAAGAGGCAATCTGTGGCAAGAGAAAAATAAGGTGAGTCTGACAATAATGCTGTATAATAATGATCTGAGAGAAGGTATCAATCAAGGCAACATTCTGAACTTTCTTTTTCTTTTTTTGGTCTGTGTTTTCTTTTTCAGTCAAGTACAGTTACTTCCAAGTTATTCACATTGTAAAAGAAAACAGTCCAAAAGAATAAACAGGGAAAATAAAGAAAGTTTAAAAAGTACACTTCTATCTGCACTCAGACTCCATCAGTTCTTTCCCTAAATGGGGATAGCAATTTCCATCATAAGCCCTTCAGAATTCTTTTGCATCGTTGCATGCTGAGAACAACTAAGTCATTCACAGTTGACCATCACACAATATTGCTGTTACTGTGCACGATGGTCTGCTCACTTCACTTTGCATCAGTCATATGTCTTCCCAGGTTTTTCTGAAATACTGGTATTGTTACTAATATAACAGCCTTCTAGCTGACCTCCCTACTTCAAGTGTCTCCTCATTCTAATCCATCCTCTACTCAGTTATCAAAGTGATCTTCCTAAAGCACAAGCCTGACCAGATCACACCACGTGGTACAGTGCTTGACACTTAATAAATGCTTCTAGATCTCTTCCCCTTCTTCCTTTCCACTTCTCTTTCACCTCTCTCTTCCTGCTCGCCCTTCCTCTTCTTGTTTTCTTCCTTTTGGTGCAGCAGAAAGGGTTAACTAGTTGTCATAGACTAGAGTTCAAATCTGGTTTTGCCACTTAACCAAACATATGACATTTGACAAGTCACCTGACTTTTCAAGTACTATTTTCTCAAAAAAAGGGATTGGATTAGATGGCCTCTAGGGTCCCTTTCAGCTCTAGAGAAAACCAGAGATGATGATTTTTGTCATTACCTCATTTTGGCAGTAAACTTGTAAACAAACCAACTTGTCTCCAACTTAGCTTCCCATGCCCAGTGGCACAGATAAACTGGTCCTCTTGCTGTCCCTCATACACAACATCTTGGCACAGCACAGGCTACCTCATGCCTGCAATGCATTTCCTCCTTACCCCCACCTCCTAGAATCCTAGATTCCTTCAAAATGCAGCTCCTATCACCTTCTACAGGAGGGCTTTCTCGATCACCCCCACTGCTACAGCACATTCCCTCCAAATTACTGTGCTTTCATTTTGTATATATCTGATCAGCTTCTCCAAACCCAGCTAGGCTGGTCCTCAGACAAGTCGGGAACCAGGCCTATACTCCAAGCCTTCCAGGGCAGATGTGCTGGAGCATAAGCTACAACAGCAGAGCCTTTGGGAGCCCAGGTTCATTCTACAGTGTAATGAGGCAGAAGAAATGGGGTCTTGCAAAGGCAGGCTGGCAGACTTTGATGATATTTATCAGTTCTATAGTGGGGGTTCCTCGGATGGACGGTGGAGGAGGGAAGGTGATTAGATCTTTTCTACAGAACTCTTAGATCTGTCTAGGGACAAAATGTTATATGTAAGAAGGAAGGACTAGAAGGATCTTAGTAAAGGAGAAGAGTACAGTCCAGACAAACCCTAGACCTGGAGTTGGAAGATCTGGATTTGAGTTCACCTCAAGTCAATTATTGGTGCAGTGGATTGAGAGTCAGTCAGGAGGACCCAATCTCAGATTCAGCCTCAGACACTTACTAGCTGGGTCACCCTGGGCAAGTCAGTTAACCCAGTCTGCCTCAGTTTCCTCATCTGTAAAATGGGGGAAATACTTATGCTGTCTACTTCTAGAATTCATTATACAAATATCAACAGTTAGGAAGCCAGGTGTATCAGAAAGAGAAATGGATCGAGAGTCAGAACAGCTCATTTCAAAATCCAAGTTAGCTATTTATCACATGTGTGACCTTGGAGAAGTCACTGTCTCTCTAGGCCTCCATTTCTCAGCTGGAAAATGATGAGCAGATAAGACCCACATGTTCTCTCCTTTCCAGCCATAAATCCTTAGACGGCCACCTAAGGCCACTGGTGGCACTTTAGAGGTACTCTGGGGTCAGAGGACCTGGGTTCAAGTCCCAGCTCTGACACTTACTGACATCATCTTGTATAAGATGCTGGGCATCTTACATCTCAGCCTCAGTTTCTCATTTGCAGATAAGGGAGTTTGGACTAGATGATCTCCAAGGTCCCTTCCAGCTCTAAATCCATAAGCATCACATAAGCTCTTGAAAATCACTCCCCAAATCCTCTAGAGGCAGCTGGGTGAATCTATCCAAGTTTTGTGACACTGGGCAAGTGGCAACCTCAGTTTCCTCAACTTAAAATAGGGATAACAAACAGCACTCTCAGGGTTGTTGTGAGGATCAAATGAAATATTTGTCAAGTGCTAAGCGTGTGTATGTACATATGTGCGCATATATACACATATGTATACATATATGTATATGTCTGTCTATATCCTCCATTCCCTCCACCTGGAAAAAAATTTCCCATAGCCTCGGGAGTATGTATATTGCAAAAAGTTCCCCCTAGAAAAGGTCCAAAGGGTCACTACAGGTTGTTTATCTAACTCACGGATTTACATCTTTATCAATCAAATAACATTTATCAAGCACCTATTAAGCGCATAGCACAGTGCCAAGCAAGTGACGGGATACAAAAAGGCCCAAAGACATTTCCTGCCCTCAAGGAGCTTACAACTTCATGGGGGAAACAACGTGCAAAGAAATATATACAAAGCAAACTATCTTTATTTTCGTGCCTCTAATTACTTAAAAATTCATTCGTGATTGGGTCCATAGACTTCACCATACTGAAAAAGAGGGCCTCTTATCTAATTAGCTGTGTTCTAAGCATTGCCTAGACCCGTCGGGGGAGCAAGGGCACAACTCCCCAGGGCCTACGATTCAGCGTGTGGTCTACAACCAAGCCGAGCAAGCGCCTGGCAAGCTTTCCGGGGCCGTCCGGGAAGGATTCTGCTAGCTCACGGAGGGATTGATTGGCGTCCGCACCTCGCGGGGAGGTGTGGGGGGGTGAGGGTGGGGGTTACTTTATAAGCAATGACGGCCTGAGCTCCCTTCCACCCCAGTCCCAACCCTCCCGCGTCCACGGGGACGGGAGCCGGCCCGGGGCCGCAGTTACCTCCGACGGCCCAGCGGCAGCAGCCGGGAGCGAACCCGAGCAGCACGCGGCGGGTCGCACTACGTCGTACTGTTTGCAACAGCATTCTATTCCAACGTCGAGACACAGCCGCCATTCTGCGTCCCCCTCCGACCGTACCAACTGCAGGAGCTGAAGAGGGGCTGCCGCAGAGCAGCTAGCTTAAAAAGTACCTGCCCCCGAGTCACACCCACCTCCTTCTATCTCTAAAGGGCCAGAGAACGTAGAGAAAAAAAAAGAAAAACCCTAGCATAGGTCTCCTCCTCTCGGCTACCCCGCCCCTTCCTTTTCTCCACGGCCCCCTCCTGCGCTGGCGTCACAGTTGGTACATTCCATGATGGCGGCGCCCAGAGTGCGGCACGGGTTGCTCCTGGCCCGGAACGTGGCTCTGTCTCAATTCTCCCTGGCAGGTTGGTGGTGGCTGTTTCCACGGCGGGGGTGCTGCTGCATTTAGGCTTCCTCGAGGGCCAGCTGTGGAGTTGGCATAAGCAGAGGTTAACCCAGGAGAGCAGGAGAACGCGGGGTTTGGGGGCCAGAAGAGGTGTTTGGAAAGTGTGTGTGTATGTCATGGGAGGAATGTCTCTGAGCCCCCTCCTCTCCACCTCTCCCCCCAGACAGTGAAATTAACATGGTTCGGTGCTCCAGGAGGAATCCGCAGTCAG